>NC_041808.1:13526496-14170253 GCF_900964775.1 Scleropages formosus | reverse complement strand
CTGAGGAAACATCTGAGCTCGGAGTTTCGCCTGGACAGAAGCCGCTCCGCGCCGCGGTGCGAGGTCCGAACGTTACATCACCGAGGGTTTCGCGCTCTCGCCGCGCTCTACGGCACCACGCAGGGCTCCGCAGCGAACGACAGCCCACTGCCCCTCAGAGCGCCACTTGCACTTCGCGAGCCCGCGCGCGACCCGTCTTCATCCTCCCTCACCGGGTGTCACCACCATGCCTCAGCTCCTCAGCTCCTCCTCTGCAAACTTCCCGCAGCCTTTCCCGCTCGTCAAAAACAGACGCGATCCACAATTACAAACTTATTTTGCCTCACAGACTGTTAGTGCGGAGTAGGTCGACGCACATCCAGCGAGGTGGCAAAACAAACAGCTTTTAAAAAGAGGTAAAAACCGGAACTGCAAAGAGAGAAGGAAGCCGGTGGCCGCGCGCTCTCGGGGCGTGCGCGTCTCTAACCAGAACCGTACACGACAGGTGGAATGGAGCGCGAGACGTCGGAGAGCGGCGGGAAAAGCTCGCCCGCGCGCTGCAGTTCCCTCCCCCCTCCTCCCCCCACACCCACGTATACGGGATGGTAATTAATCTGAGGTGTTTCTTTGAAGTGGATCTCGAGTTGGGGGGAAAAAAAAGACCGTAACCATGGTGATATCACTCTTTTGAAAGGTCACGCACGAGTACTACTTCGCTTCTTCGAAAATGCCCCATATCAAAACTGACATTTTTAGAAATGGTCATTTTATTTTCCATACATAGTAAACTTCAGGTAACGTTATTACTGATTACAGTAACTACTCTCTGAAAATCATGGGGCTGCTCTTTTATACTCGGAGCAGTACCGGTGTCTTCCAGTTCCTGTCGTATCCGCTTCCACTGAGTCTGTACACTGAGAATGCACAGACTCCATCGTGTATCTACACACTGACTGAGACAGAACACTGAGACTTGGGACTAAGTCTATGTAGAGTCTATGCGCAAAGCCTGTACTCTGAGACTGTATACTGAGTCCATACGTTGGGACAATACAACGAGTCTCTACAGAGTACATACCCTGGGACTGCACACTGAGTCTGTGCACAAAGTATATACCATGAGACTGTATACTGAATCTATATACAAATTATATACCCTGAGACTGTACAGAGTCTTTACACTGAGACAGTACAAAGAGTCTCTACAGAGTATATACCCTGGGACTGCACACTGACTCTATACACAGTCTATACCCTGAGATGGCACAGTGGGTCTATACACATCTTCTATACCCTGGGACTGTATACTCTGTTTATACACAGAGTCTATAAACTGAGACAGAACAATGAGTCTGTACAGAGTATACACGCTGGGACTGCGCACTGACTCTATGCGCAGAGGGTGTATACAGCGAGACTGTACACTGAGAGTCTGCACCAAGTACAGTGTGGAGAGACCATCTGGGAGACAATGTGTCTACTGGTCTCACAGTGGAAGTTTAAGGCGCCCCTAGATGTGAGGTAACCATGAGCTGCACTGGACTCCACACCACACTTAGAGTCATATGTCGGAGGCCTCACAGCCCCAGCAGAAACACATTTTCAAGCCGCTCCGTCTTGCTTCCTATCGGTGGTGGGAAGAGGCCACCGATCCAGCTCTTGCTCTCCTGGCGAGTGGGAGGAATGCTGCATATTCAACACGAGAACATGAGCCATGTCGCTGACAAGCCAACGTGTCGGGGAAAAAACGTGTTAATTCCTACGGAGAGAGCGGCAGTGCTGTCGGTTAAACCCGCCGTGAGTCGAAGCTTTTTCAACGAAACCTGTGCAACATGAACAAAGTGTAATCCACTTGATCAAATGAAATGATGGCTCTCAAATGTAAATTGTGTCATTTATGAATACAATATTTCTTTCTGCTGCCTCATTATGCTCTGCTTTGTAAATCCATATATGGGATGTGTCACAACTAGGGACTGTGGGTAATGTAGTGCTTACAGCTGTCACCTTGTAATCTGAGGGCTCTGCGTTAAAATCTCACTTCCTGCTGAAGTACCCTTGATGAAGGTACTTATCCTGACTGGATACAGTAGGAATACCCTGCTGTGCAAATGTGCAAATCGCTTTAAAGCTGACTGTACAACACTGTATGTCACCTTGAACAAAGGCATGAGATAAATAAAGGTTAGTGACCACCATATCAATGGCATTCTCTTACTTGGTATCTTAGAGAATTAAAATGCAACGAGAGTAACATCTTACAACCCAGTGCTGTCTTTTATTGCTCTGAATCCCTTCCTTGCGGCCTTCATAAATTTGGGGAGCAAAACAAACGAGAACCAAAAAACAGCCAAAAGTAAGCAGCTATTTTTACCAAAGTGTGTCACAAACGCAAAATTGTGGTGAAAGTCCCTTATGTACAAGGAGAGAATACACCCCTCTCTTGGTGGGGGTGGAGCGATTACATTTGCTAGTAAATCAGGTACCGAGTTCCGACGGTAAACTCTCCATTAGCTGAGGAACAACTGTGATACTGGAGCGCTAATGAAGAACAAGTGATAAATCAATTCAAATCCAGGTCATGATAACAATATCTGCACATGTCAGGCATAAAAATAGAACATGAAACAGATCTCACGGTTCCCCTGTTTGAGACAGGAGACGGCACAGCTGCCCTGAATTCAGCACCTCACACACGCACTTATATGAAAGCAGCGATGGATGGGAACTAATTACACGTGTGAAGTGAGAGCACAAAGAGCCATTCTGAGACCAGCAGCCTGTGACAACCTTATAGTCACTGTTATAATTACAGTCTTACTACATGTTAAGCCAAAGCAACGCAAGAGCACTTCTATATATTAATAAAACGTATTCCACTTAATAAAAATGATTTATTCACATCGGAACACAGCTGATTCTATGTGCCTGCAACCTTCCTTCCTGCTTTTCAAATTTACCAGCCAGATGATTAATGACTTGTTGAACAACCAGTGCTTGTACACACATAAAAGTTCATGTAAGAACAGGAATTCCCAAAAAACCAAATGGATCGAGAAGATATAAGAGGATGACAGGAACAGGAGTCGAGAGAGAGGTGTTCCGAAAGTAGGGTGTCAGAGCCGGGACGGGGGTAAAAGACTGACAGGCATGGCAGCTGTACTCCCGTTGTTGTTTTCTGTTGCTTTATGAGGAACACAGCTTGCCGATGAAGACCTGTGGTCTGACAGGAAGCAGAGGCATGACGGCCAGTGAGATGAGTGTGACCTTTTACACTTCAGTAGTCTGAACAACCTGCATTTGTTGTCTTACTGGATTTATATGTTTAAACACTTATTTACAGTATAACGTAGGGCTGCTGTCCATATCTGCACTGGCATCAATTTACTGAATGAACAATAGCGAGAACCTTGTTTTGACTTGCTATGTTGATTGTGACGACGTTCATAGTAACAGCAACGGTATTCAGAGTCACTGCACTTTCGGTGATCATCAGTAGTTATTAGACCACGAGGCACAGAGTTGACATCCAGAGTTCACAAAGCAGCCATGTAGTTTTTCGCTGTTGTTCAAACAATGAAGAGAGCTTTTATTTTGATGACCCTGTTATACTGTTTGATGCGCTAAGTTGCTTTTGCAGCGTGTTAAACATTTTGAGGCATTTTACACTCGCATGCATGCGGTGCTGTGAAAAATACTGTGCTTACATTTTTTTACATAACGTTGTGCACGCCTGAATTCTGTTTTGTAAAACTGCACACAAAAATAAAAGAAACACAGACATTAATGAGGAACTTAGCGGATGTCTTTCCAAAGTAATTGTCCTATTTTTGAATTTGACTCTTAGTCTACACAATATTTATACAAAGGAACAGTGCTTTGTGTCAACAGCAGAACCATACCAGGGAATAGCTTGACCCCAGTGCTCCACTTTCTGTCCGTATCCGTAAGCTTTTGATGAATAGCATGCATGACAAGACAGAAATATAAATGTTAAATTATATAATGAAAATTTCAATATATTTAACATAAGGAGGGGGTGACAGATAACATAAACTGACAAACTTTTTGATAATGCTTGTTGACAGTTACTCCAGCTACTTTTCATTTATCAGATGACTTCCACATATTGGCTGAAGGGACACAGATCTGATTGTTTTTCCATAAACCACACAGCCTCCTAGGAATTTCTATAATAATGAAAAACACCAGTCACAGAATGTCATTTTAGAACAATAGTCAATATAATTTTGAAATTACAATAATGTCATAAGTAGGCCATGAGATTCAGATATAAAGCAATTAATCATCTGAAATTAGATTTTTACATGGGTAATGAGAATTAACTAATAACGTGCTGTTTATGTGAAAGAACTTTCCATTGAAGTTTATCAGTAAATTTATATAATTTTCATTGTATAACCCTACGGGGGATATACATAAAAAGTTATTCAGCAACTACACTCAGAAGTTCATGGCACTATGAAAATCATTAACCTGAAATATTGCCCATGTACTTACCAAGAGGAAGCATGGCCTTTTTGTGAGCTTTAAAGATTATCAGTCAATCAAAACGTTAAGCATATAGATTACCTGTCAATTATAATATCGATCCACAGCTAATTCCTGGGAAATTTCTCCAGCACTTTCTGGCAGTAGCAAGAAGAACTGTTTAGACTTGAGCAAAAGCTCTTCATCACTGAACTGTCCAGAGTGGTCAGCTGTGGTGATTCACAAGTGGGTCAAAGTTACGACGCTTTGCTGTTCTCCTTCTAATGTACACATTTTATGTAAACACCCTTACATAAGCTCTAAAAGAGCACCTCGGTGGTGTCAATCTGAAGTATTTTTCCTTTTTTACATGTTGCACCCTTTTTTGTCCTCTGAACAGCAGTTTCCATAGCAACAATGCACACTAGAATTTCTGTTCTGTTCTTTCAACGTGTCAACACAAAGCTCAGTCACACAATAGTCAGACCAACCCTTTTCTGCACAGAGTATGCATGTTCCCTGAGCAACTTCCGAAAAACAGTTTCAAGGTTTCAGGTCCTCGGCAACGATATGACCACACAGGGCCTTGAGAGCAGCGCTTCATTCACCCCTGGCGAGGGGGACGCAGAACTAACGTGAAAGAATCCCTTGGACGTGCGCATTTCAGAATAACGCAATTAAAATGTAGTAAAGAGCAACAAGTGCACGACATTACTCATGTTTTTTTTTTTTTTTGTAAGATTAACCATTTTTGCTTGACAGATTTTCTGCCATTTGCTGCCAGTCATAGATGAGTACACAGGCGAGAAGTGGGGACTCCTGTCTTTTCGTTGGCCGTAACACTTGAGACTTGAGAGAATGGTGTAGCAAGAAGAGACGGAAGGTGGAGTGCAGATTTAACTTAGCTTATTACATCTTGCCATGTATTTATCTTTGCAGCACAAACACCAATCGGCTTTTCTATGACAAGAACATTGTGTCACCTCAATGCATGTCAGTCAAACTCTCAAAATGACTTGGAACCTTTTCAAACAAACATCTGAAATTACTGCCTAAAATTGCTAAACTTGTAATCACCTTGGAAATGCTGCCTCTAACATGCCCCGAGTTAAAGTATTTATCAGCGCACTTATCACTTATCGACGCTGAAGAGGAGAAACGAAACACATTTATGTAATTGTCGCAGGATTTCAACCCTGCATTCAAGTGGTTTGGTGTTTTCATCCCTATGTTACCTAGCAACAGATTCCCTCTATTCTAAGCTTTGCTACCTTGGCCTTAACCATTACTCGGGCTTATATAAACACTTATATTCATCATTACCCTTTAAAACATGAGTACTAACCATCGCTACGTCTCCTCGTCATCATTGTGAATCTGAAACACACCAACAACGCATGTTATAGGTCTGAATCTGCTTAATCAGAATGTTTTTGAAATGCTATAGAAATTGAAATTACTTGCTTTAAAGGGTTGTGCCAAGCTTTTTACTCGTTAACTAGCTGGTGGCGCCGTTAAAAAGTAGAAAAGAAACCACGGGATGATTTCCACAAGTAGCTTTTGAATACATACCACCAAATACCTGAACTTAGTAATGCTGCCCTGGGCTGTCCCCGCTGCCCTGGCCTTCCTGTGCCTAAATACTGCACACATATGAACTGGTACATTTTCCTGATAAACCACAGTCAGTATACATTATAATACGGGTGTAAACAAGTCCTGTTCTTTGGTGGACTTCAAAAAACTCAAGACACTTACAAATGTGTCTTGTACAGAGCAGTTTTCATCGTTCAGCAAACAGAACTTGAAGCAGATGGAGAGGGATAAAAATTAGTTCATCCTGTGCCACTTATAACCACACAAGTAGCACAGTGCGCCTTAGTGAAACGTCTCTCTTTAATTTCAGTTTGTTCCATTCGCCGCTTCACTCTGAATAAACCTTCACGTAAAATTCCGCACACAACTGTAATTTGTTAGTTTTTAAACATGATTGTTAGCGTTTAAGATCCCCCAGCATGGTTATTTAGATACCCCTAACACAGTTATTATTCCCAAAGAGAAAATTACCACTGCTTAAGATTTAATGAGGTATACTTGCACACATCAATCATGCTGTCCCTTGCATTGAATGTTCATAAAGCAATCAGTGTTTGCATGATTGATTTTTGTTTATAGTAAACACGATGCTGATCACCGTTTTTTACTCTCCACGTGTTGCTGATCACCATTTCATCAAGTCCTGTGAAGAGAAGAGTGGACAGAGTATCGAAATCAAAGACTGAACCTCGGTAGATATCCGTAACATATCCTAAGAGTTTGCGCTCGGTGCACATGTCCACTGCAAAGACAAGGTAGCTTATCGGAGCTGTGCAGGCCTTCTATTAAAACAGTACATATTTTGCAGTTAAAGATGACATTAAATGGATATAAGTGGGGATGACTACAAATGTCCTCTGGGAAACCTTGAAAAACAGCAACTGGAGAGAAGAGGGACAAAATAATATATGAGAAACGTTCCTCAAACAAATAATGCTGAAAAATCTCGAGCCGATCACTAAATCATCTGTTATTCGAGAAGTCTGATATTCCCACAGACACAGAGGTGTGCAGAACTGCTGTATTTTTTAGCAGTCCCAATGCACGCCTTAGTGTTTTCCTGGTTTGACTGCACTCAAGGGAAGCATCGCGGAGGCTGAATCTGCAGTCCCTCTGCGATGAGAAAGGACTCAGCTAGGAGCAAACCAGCAGTGACACCTGTTCACAGAGATTTACCAAGGTAATGAGCAATGCTGAGGACAGTGGCACCAGGGCACGGCTGCTAATTGTTTCTTAAGTCATCGCAGACCTACACGTCATCTGGATTAACTGCAAAGTTGGAGGTCCAGGTACTGGGCAAGTTATCTTAATTTCACAAGGAGATGTAATAGATCATAAAATGTAATAGTCAGCAATGAGCAGAGACGGGGTGCGAGACAGCTCCTCAAAGTTGTCTACATATAATCTTTTCAACTGCGATAAACAACATGCATTAAAAACTGATTTCAAATGTGACATAAACAACTGTGCAATGGGTCCCTCTAGTGGAGATGAATTACACAAAAAAACTGCATCTGCATCTATTTTTCATTTCCTATTTTACATCCCATTGCCACACAAGAGGTACAAAGCTTCGGCTGAATGTATAGGGCACTTCAACCAGGCTCTGATGAAATTCTGCTCAGACACATTGGAATAATGAATAACAGCACTGACGGCTCTTCCGGGTGACTCTCTTTTCATTCCAGTCCATCACAAAGTCCCATAAACATGTAAATCGGTCTAAAATTGCAAAGGCCTGGCGTTCTGTACAGCTATGAAAGGTACACAAATAATGTGGGAACCAACTAAACATATTTGTTCATGCATTGTTAAGTGGCCTATACATGCACCTAAATGAACAAAGTGCCTGGCAATATCTTTTAAAGCTATATTGACATCACTAAGATCTTTTAAACAGCATATTGAAATGATCCCATTGCTAATAGACCGTTGATGAGTATTAATATATAAAGTAAAAATGTAGTCTCTTCGGGGAAATGTATGAATATAGACTCAAAATGAAAACACCTTTTGGGAAAGGCTTAAAGCAATGCTTTCTGTACATATATTCGAATGCAGGGATTACCACATCTTTCAGGGTGAGTCAGTGACTTGGTTCCACATCAGAGATGCAGAAGAAATAGTCAGAGAACAGATCATTCTGCCCCCTCAACGGCAAACATGTGAGGAAAGAGGATTTCTGAGAAGACCCCCATTTCGAAGCAAGATCACTGCAGTAAGGCTCAGGTCGGCATCTAGTACCTCACCTGATAAACACCTCAGGTGGGTACAACTCCACCTGTTCACAACCTCAGTATATACACTTCTACCGGTGTGACAGCCTCATTCATCCTTACGTCCTCACAGTTTTTTTTTGCCCAGTTAAAGAAGTTTGTTTTCCATTCATTTATTGTTTCATTTTAATTCACAAGTCAGTGCCTGCATTTTGGCATTTGAATGGAACGACAAACAAGCAGATGCACAGCATGTAAAGCTGTAACTTCCCTTCGCTGATGATCTGGCCACTGCTATGCGTTCACCATGGTAACTGTGATTTACCCAGGCTGCGACGGAACGTGGCACAGAGAGGCCACAGACAGGGTGGGGAACATGCGCACCTTAGGACTGCTGAGGCTCGGGTTGGCGGACGGCCGGAAGGAGGACAGATGGCACTGCAGAACAAGAGCACACCTATAAGGGGGGGTTACCTAGTGACAGCGGGAGATCCAGCCCAGTTTAGCACAGCGACGTTGGCCATTCTGCCCAAGCGCCCCCACTTCACTCATGTACACACTTGTACTGTAAATATCTCAGCTCTCTGCTGAGCTGCCCCCCACTCTTGCCGTTAGTCAGTCTCAAAGAACAAACTAATTGAAATTCCCTTATTTAAAGATCATGAATTATAGCAATTGCAAGACAAAATGGTATTAAATGCTATCTTTGCTATACATAAACATGGCTGTGTGTCACCATGGAAATCATATTACATTTCAAAAAAGAGGAAATGACTGCGGTTATTGTGGAGTGCAAAACTGGCACACAACAAAGAAGGAGAGGCTGTTTTTTTGCCTTTTTAGATCCAATAATATTTGTTTATTTGCTTTTTATCTGAAATGGAACTACAACTGAGATTGTGCAGTTGCCAGCTAATAGACACAAGATGTTCCATCAGCACCGAGAGAACCTAAATGTGAAAAAATAAGCAGTCATATTCCCTATATTGTTCTGTTTTTGCAGCGGTGATGAGAAACAAGAGAGCAGCCTGAGTGAATAAAGTGCAAAGCCACGTGTAGGACGATGTCCTTTCCCCTCCGTTTTTGACCCTTGTGTCAGTTTTTCTGCTCTTCCGCACTTTCATTTGTTCCATCTCCACAGAGAGCCATCAGCTCAGGTCACTGTAAAATGGAACAGCATCATCATCATTATAGAAATACATCAGCCTCGTCCACGGCCTGTGCAGATGGACTTGATGGACGGCGAGAAGAGGAATGTGTTCTGTGACTCTTGTCAGTTTTTTAAAGCAACTCTTCCCACTCACTGACATATTGACTAAGACGCTCCAGAAGGTGCCGCACCGTAAAGTGGAAACAATAATTTTGTCACAAATTAGCAGCTCTTTTGTGTGTCTACGAACGACTTGCCTCACTAAACCCACTGAAAAGAAACATGAACTGCCTGCTGGCTGTAACCATGATCTGAGGACCACACATATCTATAAAGGCATTCTTTTTTAACACAGTGCGCTGTGCTTTTAATAGTCATTACCAATAATTACTAACAAAATATATAGCTCGAATAAAGTAATTATCGGCATATAGCTATGATTTTGAAGTTATATCTCTCTGGGTCTCCTAAATGCTTGAAGAGAAAACATTAGCAGCACAAGTTATAAAGCAGATGAATCCTTACAAAAAGCAACACTACTAAAAGTCAGTAAAGGGAAGTTCATTCCTCATGTAAACGCTAATAGGCAATAAACAACGTCGCTTAAATTTCGCATTATAATTGTTCCTGTATACCCCCTCATTAGAGAAAATGTTTTGAACAACTTGACTGATACTGTACTCCGATCGCAGCTGCTGGGCTATCAATAAAACTGAAGTTTGACGATTAAAGTGAGGGATTCGAGTGCCTTCCGTTTCAAGGGCTATTAACAAGAAAGCACGTGCATATGGAGCGTATGATACGGCATTGCTTGGGCTGCAAGCGCGCGGATCTGCAGGAGAACAATGCAGTGAATAGAGTGGATGTTGTAGGGAAAAAGGATATGAAGTAGCAGAGGATTCCGCTTCACGTGCGCTGGCATTAAGGTGGTGTGAGTCAGGCATTTCACTGTCCAGCTGGAACAGAAACCTTTCTGACACAGCCTTACTGGCCAAATAGCACTTGAATAAAGTGTTCAAAAGCCAGTACAGAGTTCACCGACCTCATGAAATCAGGTAATTCTGATGAGGCTCTTCTGTAGTATTAGTATTCACCTATTGTACGCTCCAGGCGATGACACCGGATTCTTTTTAGGAACCTATGTGAATCATTTTAAGGTTAAATTATTAATGCTTAGCTAAAAGCACAAGAATAGCTTTGCAATGGCTTCTGGGAATTACAACAGTGATATAATTTCATGCAGAGCTCATATGTTACATTGCAAAATCCAAATAAATTGTGTATCGATCGTTAACGAAAATATCGTAATATAAAAACGTGTGTCTAATTAGTAACCATAAATATTTCTTAACTATGTTTTCACAAAAAACTAGAAACTGGACACAAACGCTCTGAAACAGCTTGAGAAACAGTAACTGCTCAGTGTTCCTTTCTAGATTGTTTATTATTTATTATTAAAATATGTGTCAGTACTCAGGAAATATAACGCATACTAACATAACACATACAAAATAGAGCGCGTTATATTAAATTTGCCATAATAAAAAAAACAAAGAAATGGCATTTAACTCATCTGTCAGTGTTTCATATAGTGTACCCTTGCTTTCTAAATTGAACATGGATGCAAATATTTAGACAAAGGGTAGGAACAGATCATTTCCTGGGATTCCTCCATAAAGGCACCACAGGGTTACTTGATGAATGTCTTTCTGCAGTCAGCATACAGCATTCACATTAACGCCTCAATTTAGATACGGCATTGCAAGATCTGCCATTCGTAAGGAATATAAACTCAGTTTCCTCCTTTCTTATGTTAAAATGCTACAGAGTATAAGATGGCCTACTGGGGCTACTGACCCCAGATCAGAAAAAAACCATGCTTTAAGAAAGCCAAACTGTCATTAGTGGGTTATGTGCTATGACACAAGGTTTATCCGTATGCAGCCAAATCCTTTTTGACAACGTGTCACGCTTTCAGATGAGATTATGACACATAAGTTGTGGACCAACAGATTTCTGACTTGTCTCAGGAAAAGAACATCTTGGGCTGCCACCAGCTTTCCGCCATGACTCTGACACAGGTCTTGAACCCATATGCGACATCAGAAAAAATCATTTCATCCACGGCTGAAGTGTGATGCTTCCTATAGGAAATGACATTTGAAGCAGCGACACTCCAAAAGGTGCAGGTGTCAGATGCTGGCCTGGTGACACTGTCTGCTTCACTGGTCCTTTGCTGTAAACAGTGGACAGATTGTTGACGGGCCGTGCATCGTTTGCCGCTATCGCCAGCTCTCAGTTTGGACTGACGCTCTGGCAGCTCTGCCGTCATTCAAACGCTTCAAAAATCAAGCTGTCTTTGTTTAACAGGGCTGACTCACAGCGAACAGGCTGCCGCAGTAATGCGGATCCATTCAGGTCCACCATTATTTGGTCGTTGTTGATGTGCTTATTACTGTTTGTTGTGATTAACGTATTTATATAAAATGCATTCTTTTGCCAGATGCTTTTTTTTTGTCAAATTTCAAATTGACTGCTGTAACATTACCAGCCTTCTGACTCTGTAAATCCTAAATCACTGTTATTTTTATGGCAAAGCCACAGTGTGAGAGGAAATTAGTCACTACACACCCCCGTTGCATGTTACTTGCAGCTACTTCTTTCCAGTGGATGCATTAATAATTAACAAAGATATTAAGTGTATGCTCTCATTTTTATTGCTAAATAATAATGAAAACATTGCAATATTTAGCTCTGGCAAAGCTCTCTAAGCTGCCACCCCCACCTGAAGACCCTCATACCCACAACGGGTGGATGAGGAACTCCGCTGAGAATGTCCTCACCCCCCCGGCCTTCGCCCATTGGTGTGCAGGCCCTCCGTGGGCGATGGAGGGCCATTCTAGTGGCAGAAAGGAAGACAATCGCAACTAGAGGTCCTGCACCCACACATCCAGCAGCTCCGCAAGCACACTGCCTTCCATGGATTTATTCCACTACCCAGAACCCTCTTCCCAGCAGAGAGACTCACTGGAGCCTGTCATTAAGTCATTAAGTTAAAAATGGTACTCTCATTAAGCAGTCTACACTTATTTTCTACCTTCAGGAAGCTAGACTCCCCAGAATGTCTTTCATTCCACTGTAAACTCTTATACAAGGAAAAGCCGTGCTTTTATATACATGATTCACTGGAAAACGGACATAAAAATTACCAAACTTGGGTGCTTTGAAGAAATTATGTCCACTTAAATTACTTTTTTTATAGCACGTTCAAGCAACTTTAGAGACTGCTTCAAAAAGAGACACAACTGGGTGAAGATTTAAACATATCGAAATCTGTCAGTTGGCACTTCAAAGCTATAATTTACCTTTCTGCACTCAAGTGTACATCCTTCACTCATTCAAGCTGTGAACAATGCCATTCACGATGAACAAATGTATCTATTATGGCTGCACATAATAAACACATCAAAATAACGAAACTTTCTCTGAAACAGATGAACGGTACATGGTAGGCTTAATTGCTGCTTTCCCCCATTCACTTCCAACCGTTTTCGCTGTTTCCAGTGTGCAACATAGCAAACACATCAAAATTCCCTGGATGTCATGAAGGCAGAACATGTAAGGCACGTCGTGCCAAAACAAGGGCTTTCTTTACCCCGTACGTATCACATGGTGCACAGACGGAAAAATCTTAACATTCCTTACCTCTCATAAAGAGCTAGAGGGCAGGTGCTACCCTGGTGCTCATGCACTGGTAGAAACGTTCAAGACTGAACCCCCAACATGGTGCATAATGTCAACTGTGCACTAAATCCCACAGTCCAGACACACACTCTGATATGTGGACCTTTATGTGCCCTTTTGCTGAGCAGTTCATGACCGAATTCCATTCAATAACTTGCTCTTAGCAGTCAAAAAGCAAGAATTTGACATTTCTTGGGTAAATACATAGTGAGTCGTGAAAAATGACTGTTTTCCCATCACTGTGATATCTGGATTTTTGCCATTATCACGAGTACCAGTATATAGAGTAAAACCACCATCACAAAGAGAGATGGGAAGGTGATGAATTAATGAAACATGCAGGTAGCCACATGCTAGCGCCACTGTACACCTGCTGTCAACAAAGGCCACCGCTGAGTGCTTTTCTGTTCTCAAAGAGGTTAAAGAAAATTGCTTGCACTCTACCTTTTGAAAAGAAACACTTTCTGTCCTAAACTGGCACAGCACCATGTAAGTATTATTTTTCCTCAGCTCATGTGGCGTCAGTGTTTCTGACAACTGTGCTGTGTGAATGTGCTTCAGCGGCACAGGTACTCACTCCCATTCCTTGCGCCGGGCCTGGGGGGTGCTCTGAATCTTATGTGCCTGGTGGGCCATGATGATGTCCCGCTGCTCGATGAGCCCGCCCCGGCGGCGCATGATCACTTGAGGGCTCACGGGCCTGTCGGGGTCAAGCCCCGGCAGAGACGTTTCCCCAGACACACCCCTCTCCAAAGAAGCTCCGCCTTCAGGCCTCAGGGAGTATGGCTGGCACAGGGCACCCGCACTGGCAGCACGTGACAGCAGGCTGTCAGAGAGGGTCAGGGGCACCAGCAGGGAGCTGGAGTGTGACCCGTGAGCCTGGCCAGAGTGGAATTTTTGGCAGCTTTCTGATGCCAGGGATGTGAGGGCATGCTGGGGCACCATACCAAGGCCCGCACCTAAGTGGGGAACAGCCAAGGAACTGCTGTCGGACATGGAATGAGCTCTGTCGATGTAGGAGCCCGCTTCCAGCATCTTGAGCATGTTGTTTCACCATAGTGCTGTGGGGAACAAGAGAACTCAAGTGAACTTTAGACAACAAGGCAAATTGTACAGCACTAAAATGACACTATGCCACAGTTGCTCACAATGGTGAGTAAATGCATAAAAAACAGACATCATCAGAACAATCCCAAGATTCAGGTAGGCGTTGGCCTGCAGTAAGACAACGCTGCTGGCAGCATTTTGATATAACACTGAAAGATAGTCATATAACCAGATAAATATGTAAAGAGTAGTAATATCAATTAGTTACTCCGGCACATTACTTTCCATCTTGCACGTTATTTGTCTGTTTGGACAAGTTTTACCATAATGTGTGCTAGGATATAAATGCTACAATGTTAAGGTTACAATTATTATTACAGTTACAAACTTTATGCTTTATCCTGGTTCCAGAAAACACTAAACGTAACTGTAGTATTTGCAGTGAGACATACAATACATAATTCATAAACATTTATCTCATTCTTTTCACCAAAGTCACTTATAACTATTTACCCAGATGGGTAATTTTTCAGTGGAGCAATTTAGGGAAAGTACCTTGCTCAAGGGTACTATAGCTCGAAGTAGGGAATCAAACCCGCAGCCTTTGGATATAGAGGCAGTAGCTCTAACCACTACACTACCAGCTGTCCCACATAAATACCCTATGTACCATTTTACAGTATTTTTTGTGTATGGAAAAGGACTATAGAAGTGGGGATGCAAAAGCCAGGAAAATTGTAGATGGCTAAAAATGGCTTGTAAACATTAGACATTGTCCTCATAAACAGTATTACAAATAAAAGGCAATGCATTGTATGTATGTATTGTAATGCATTACGATCATTCACTTTATTCAGTTCACTGGTTAAAATAATAGCAAAAATACAAGAGCCCGTGAAGCGTTTGAATTGTTTATTGACTTGGCATGTCTTTTATTTGGGTCTGGTGTCTGTTGTCTGTACCAATGAGCAGATGAAAAGTGTCTGTTTACAGTTTTGCTGAAATACACTAACGCAGCATATCAGTTACCTTTTACATGTCAATTAGCACATTAAGACTTCTATCTTTGAAATATGGAGTAATTTGATGAGTAATATGCCTTCCTTTGAACACAGAGCAATAACATGACATACATTTTTTCAACCTAACCAGTAATATTTCATACGTTGAATTTTCTAAGTGCCATCGCTCAAATTGATACTAATAGTCTAATAAACGTATTGTATTCTGTCACAGCAAGGTTGCACGGGCTTGCAGCCGGAATGAGGAAACATACAGCTTTTAAACTCCTGTACATTGCACGAAGCAAGCTGTACTTGAAAAAGCTAACAAGTCACTTGATAGTTGAAGTGCAGTGCAACTTCTGACTTGTGTCAAGGACATGGATTAAGGAATGCTCAGCTACTGACACTGGCACTCTTTCAAAGACACACACACACACATTTTCAGAACCACTTGTCCCATACGGGGTCACGGGGAACCGGAGCCTACCCGGCAACACAGGGCGCAAGGCCGGAGGGGGAGGGGACACAACCAGGACGGGACGCCAGTCCATCGCAAGGTACCCCAAGTGGGACTCGAACCCCAGACCCACCGGAGAGCAGGACTGCGGTCCAACCCACTGCACCACCGCACCCCACTCTTTCAAAGACATTCACCTGCATTTTGCACATACATCAGCTCATGCAACATACATGGAAAGTAGCTCCACAGCAGCTCGCTGAACTAGAAGACAGCACACAATAAATATTTGTTAAAAGTCAAAGTTTGGCAACACCTGGTTGAAACCACATTTTTTCATCACTATCTGCGTTATTTTCACACAATACTGTATAACTATATCAAAAATGCAAGTTTTAAATAAAAATTTAAATCTTGTGCCTTCCAATAAAATTGTCACCCAAACCAAATTTAAACAATGTAAAATGTCAATTTTAAAAAAAGCCAACGTGTACTCAAAGTTTTGACAGGGTGTGCAATTCATTTTTAGAAATATTACTGAGCAGCTCACAGCCACAACACTGGGATATTATCCTGCACTTGCAACATTTCTGGCTTGATATATACTGAGGTCAAAACCCTACTGAGATAATGCATTATTATTTGTGGAGGATGGACACAGGCCCCAAAATGAAAATTCAATGCTTAATCAATATGCAAAATATGGTAGAGAAGTGGATAGAAGGTCGACAAACAAGCGAATATCTACGCAGACATTTGAAGATATACACATTACAATCAAGCCCAGCATTTTAATATGAGTATTGCTAGGCTTTGAGAAATATTAATGCACATTATACAGTAAAAATTATTGACTGCAGTGCTAAGTAATAAAGTCCAAGTCATACAGGAAATACAGACCGTTAAGACACTGCCTGGAAGTCATAGAGAGCATCATTTTTCATTTTCATGTGGCCTGACAAAGGCACATTGTGTGAGAAAATGTTGTTGACCATAAATCACAGGACTGCAGTTAATTCTCTGCAGCTGGGCACTTTTTTATTTGTGCCAGGTCAGCAAGCAAAGGAGCCATGTGTCTGGCTGTGTGATATACTGTAACCCCCCCCTGCCTGCATACACTTGCGTTCCAGCCAGGCACAGGGTTAAGGAGGGTAGGGGACACGCATCGCGAGCCTCCAAATTTCACATGGGAATTTAATTCACTTCCTCTAGTGAAGGATGAGAGCAAATAAAGAGGCAGAGTGCAGGCAATAGAGCAAGGTAAATGCATTGCTTAACCACCTCCTGAGCACAATGTTCCTGCTTTAATCACAACGTCACCTCATTGTGGCTGATTAAACACCCTCAATTGGTGCACCCGAGACAAACTGCTTCGTTTTAATTTCAAGGGACATTGCCTTTTTTGAATATTGAAATGTCAGCACAAATCTGCAGTTTTCTAAATGCAACCCTACATCATGTCTTGCCAACATGTTAGAGAATGACAAGTGTGAGCTGGAAGGCATACCTGGCCAGCAAGCCAACCAACTTCAAGAATCACTTGTCCCAAGCATGGTCGCAGCCAGCCAGAGCCTACCCCAGAGACATTGGGCACAAGGCTAAAGGGGTGGGGGCACACCCTGGACAAGAGGCTAGTCTATCACAGGGCCACAACTAGGTACCCAGGCACACAGCCAGGGAAAGGTACTGGAGCAATTGCAGGACAAGCAAGTGCCCTTGCTCAAAGGCACTACAGCCAGAGGCAGGGATCAAACCAGCAACTCTCGGAAGCAAAGGCAGTCACTCCAAACACGAGGCCGCCACCCACCCATGGCCAGAAAGCTGTCAGGTGTATATAGCTAAAGGCAAAATATCATACTGACTGACAATCATCAACACACAGTCGAGCTAATTTGAGAAACTGTAAAGATCCAGGAATCTGTATGTTCCCTTAAAAAAAGCACATTTTTTTATGCTACTGAAAAAAAATATTAGCTTTGCAAACTAGGCAAGAAAGATATCAAGTCAAAAGTATGTTCATGCAGACAAAATATAACACCTTCCTAGCATGCAGTATCTTTGAGTCGACCATACCAAGACTTTTGGTTTATTAAGCAACCTCCTTGACATTGACTGCAAAGTTCTTCAAAAATGTCCCGAACGTGTCACCCCGTAGGTTGCAATAGCCATCAGCTGTAAAGAGCAAGGCCATGCCATCAAAACACAACCATGAATGTTGCCCACTAAATAAATCTTATAGATACTGATATTTGTGGGTTATATTACTTTGAACAGGTCTGTGAGAGAGCATGCTGCTTCATAGTGTGTTTTCAATTTCGTACCAAAATCCTGGCATGCCTGGAGTATTGGTTTACTGCCTAAGATAACCAAAAATGTATAATTAATAAGGAAAGAAGACTAATATTTTTTGGCATTCTTGTTTCTCCCAGGTATCTACAGGGAAAATAACATAGATAGCCTCAACAGCTACCACAAAGAGAGGCTGAAAGAGGGAAAAGTTGGCAGAGAAATCAATAAAAGTTATTCTGTACTGAGCACCATAATAGAAATTAAATAAGGACAGGAACTCTCACGCTATGTTCCCAGCTGAAGCTTAACTCTCCAGCTGTAAGATTTTTGCATTAAGGTTAGAAACAGTTTTGATACAGGACATGGTCTACTTTTTGTAGTATCAGTTTGTATATTGTACTATTGCACAGAGAAGGAGTTTGTAAAATAGCCCTTTCATGGCCATACAGTTATGAATATAGAGGACCATGTTCCGAATTTTTCAATCACCAAAAACTTAGGGTCTAAAATGTGATGAATACAGGCAGTACATTGAATTAACTGGCCAAATGGAACAAAAAAGACACCTGAATTTCTACACCGAGGAATGAAAGTAAAGAACTTTGGTTGCTGTTACCCTTTTTGGAGAAACAGACTCACACCTTTTTAACATGGGCATCTTTAGGATGAGAGGGAAGCAATACAGTCTTGTAGGAATTTACATTAATAAAAAACAACACAGGAGTCAATCTCACCTCTACAAAATAAGATATTCAACAACAGTCTGGTTCAGTGTAGCTACAGCACAGGTTGTGGCCTACAGTCAAAAAATTCTTCTCTGGAGACGGTGTAAGTGATATGGTGAATATGGCATGCCTGCGATGCAGGAGAGAGGGGTTTTGAGGAGGAAGAACCTGTTCCTAATCACTTACCTTATTCAACCCTTCTCCCTAACAGAAGATGGATGGGGAACCCGGGAGAGAGAGAGAGACAGAGAAAGGGAGAGAGAGCCAAGAGAAAGAATGGAGACGCGACCCACAACACCAACCCAAGCACAAGTTTGAACACCTTCTCATCGACCCTTCCCCACCCCAAGCACCGAGCACGCAAATAAAGTCAGCACTGTTGTCACTAACCCAAGTCTGCAGCGTAATCAATACCACAGTGATTAACATTGTTAAAAAGATACAATTTAAGACTAATGATGCTTTCTTAGCTTGGCTGTTTACTGCTACTTGGCTCACATTGCGTACTGAGTTGAAAAAAGCAGTAAACTGACAGCATGACAGAGTGCACAAAAAAAGTTATTCCTCTATAAATTATCTTCTCTTTACTTTTTAGAAAACTAGAGCAAAATGACCCATTGAACAAAGCCTATGATACTGAAGATCTAACTAATCTCAAAGCAGCAAGAACATGTTTTCTTTTTCATGTTTTCAAGATCAACAGTGTGGCTGAAATGTTGACCTTGTAAAGTTCTCGTTCTTCCTGAAACACTTCGACATTTTAGATATTTCCAAATTCCTCCTGCTGAGCAAAAAGAAGTCAGACTCACTTGCTTTTCAAGTATAAAAAAAAAGTCACAATGACATTCCTGTTGTGGGTGTAGTACACATTTAAGTAATAGGACTAGTATGTGAGAGAGCTTGGTGAGCAGAACCAGGAGGTTTCTAAATAAACATGACTAAGACCTTACTGTAAATATCACAGATTAACAGCGGCATTCAATCTGTTATGGTGGAAACATGTTACGCCTTTATCTACAGCTACTGTTTTCCGTAAATTCGCCCAGTAAATCATCCAAAGGCACAGACATTATGTGGCTGAAGCCAGTCTTCACACCTACAGCTACAGACTGCAAGGAATGACAGGGTCACTCACATAATGATGTGGGTCACCGTCACATTGACTGAGGTGCACTGGCAGAGTATTATCAGTGCTGGTGCTGGTAGAACAGCCTTCAAAAAAAGAAGACATGCTGACCCTTTTTAAAGTAAGGAGCAAGCCCCTCGTAAACACGATTATGTAACGGAATTGACACGTTTCCATTTTCTAACTGGGGGAAGTATTTGACAACCCAAAGAAAACCCAACAAATGCCACCACTCACTCTTATACAGCACAGAAAGGCAGGGCAAAGGCAGAAGTTCATTGAAATTATGTGAACCTTCTCATTCATCACAGGTCTGGTGGCCACACGGTGACACAATGCTTCCGATTAATAGGCATTGCTTGAACATTATGGCTGAAATTGTCAAAACTAAACATTGTCCTCCATAAGTGAGGTGCTTGATCAGTGACATAAATAAATAGCTAGAAAACAAGGCCTAGCTAAAGACCATAAAAAAAGTACTTCAAGTTCCTGCAAACCCAGAATGAACAAAGAAATGGAACGACTAAATTAATCTGTTTATATAACACTGGGTTTTATGAGGAGGATAAACGGTTCCCATGGCAGCCAAGCCGACAGCATTTTGCTGCCATTGATGTGAATGGAACCCAAAAACGTTGTGGAGGTGTCCCTGTGAATGCAATGTTTAGCACACCTATCTGAGACACAGAATTTAAAAAGGAACTCTTCAATTTGTGTAATTTGACATATCACATACAAATACATAACACTGCCAATGCAACATGCGTGCTGCTAGACCATGCAGAGGAAGCCTAATGAGCCCAATACATATTTCTTATTGTTAGTTTTCAAAGATGTGTCAGTAAGAACACGACAATAGGCTACATACAACTGTAAAATTATTCATTTCAAAGCATTCGAATTGAAGAGTGAAATGTAGAAAATAAATTTATATTAACCTACAGTTTCATTTGATTACACAGTTGCTACAACTATATAATAATATCATTTTATACTATAGTATGTATAGTATATAATACTATATACGCTTAGTGTGTGAGTGAGTAACAGAGAGAGTGTCTTCCACTGGTGTATGGATGAGTGAGCAGTAGTAGTGTATCTAGCAGTGTACGTCACCACGGTGAATAAGGTGTGTGGGCTCATAACACTACATAGAGTTCATTGGAAGTCACTTTGGAGAAAAGCATCTGCTAAATAAATAAATGTAAATGTATACTTTCAGCAAAATAGAACGCTAATAATAATTTAGAGGACGACACAAAAGAATAAGTTCAGTGTTTTTTATCCATAAGCAAAACTGCAATTTAGACTTGTACAGAACACTAGGGGATTTTAGTATATGTGCTCGATTAAGAAGTCAACACAGCAGGGATGCACAGGTAGTCTTCAGCTTTGAATGTTGTTCTTGTACCTCATTTCATTTCCATTATCCCCTGCTGAGAGCCCTTGAGTAATTTTTTATCATTGTTTAATTAGAACATTTTAAAAAATACACAAATAAATTAATGTGATTTCAGATAGCTTGACTGGATCAATAAATCAGTTCAAATGATTTACCAGTAGGGTGTAGTCAGTGGAGTCTTTTCTGCAGTGGAATGCTGGGGCAGTAGCATTACCGCAAAGGATGCCAACGAATTCGGCAAGTTAATCAGGAAGGCTGGTTCTGTACTGCGAGTGAAGCTGCACAATGACTCACACCCTCTGTCACCATAGTAAAACAAAGGAGTACTTTCAGCAATGGACTGGTCGAGTTGCGGTGTTCCAACAAGCACTTCCGGAGGGCTTTTCTACCAGCAGTCACCAGGCTCTACAATGAGTCCTCACACCGCAAGTGGGGTGACCTCTTAATGACAGATAAGCTTTCTGTGTCCCACCAAACCATGAACCACTTCCCTCATCATCTGACTTCAGTCCTCCTGCTCTTCAATTTAAACATGTTTGCTTATTCATTCACTTGAAGTGAATTATTTATTTTTCTACTTATTTCATTTGCTGACATTTATTTTTCACATTATATGTTTGGTTACTTCACATGTTTGTACGTATATATACTATATGTTAGTATGACCATATGTATGTGTGTTGTACGATGTATGCTGCTGCAGCCAAAGTGAATTTCCCTCTAAAATCAATAAAGTTTCATTCATTCATTCATTCATTCATTCATTCATTCATTCATCCGAAGACCCAGTCTGCCAATGAGTGACACCTGCTGGGAGAACACTGATATTGCAGGTAACCTGTTAAGCTAGCTAGTGTGATTCATGAGAAGACTTTGACCACTGGAGTGTTCAGTATTTTTTACACATTGTACAAATAGTACAACTAAACCAATGCCTATTTAAAGCAGATTCACACACACACACACACATTTTCGGAACCACTTGTCCCATAGGGGGTCGCGGGGAACCGGAGCCTACCCGGCAACTCAGGGCGTAAAGCCGGAGGGGGAGGGGACGCACCCAGGACGGGACGCCAGTCCGCCGCAAGGCACCCCAAGCGGGACTCGAATCCCAGACCCACCAGAGAGGAGGACCCAGTCCAACCCACTGCGCCACTGCGCCCCCCCAAAGCAGATTCAGAAGACAAAAAAATATTTTTAGTGGCTAACTGGTAAAACTGTAACATGTAGCAACATATTTAAAAACTGCCAGTAATGCATGTGCTTTTTCTCCCAATAGTATGCTGTTTTTAAATAGTGAAAGACTGACTTTACAAGAACGCAGTCTCAATTTACACAGCAAACACAATGTCAGAATGGGAACCAGAAGGTGGCATTTCTTGGGCTTCTGACACAATTTAACACCCATTTAATCTCTTGAATCACTCACCTACACTAATTTTCCACTCGTTTGTTGACGTTTTCACGGCCACGTGAAAGCAACGGGGTTACCAGGGACTCAGTTACGGCTGCCTGTGCCTGCATACTCGTAACCGGAACTCAGCAGGATGCCTACATCCGGATTTAGGTCTTTTGTTGCTCTGTTAAAATACCAGCAGAGAATGCAGGGTGTTGATGAGAGTGCCCTTTGAAAACACACAAGGTCTCCTTGCAAAAGACTTTTCACCGAAATTACCTGAGAAACACACAATAAAGAACTGATGTCATAGCTGGAGAACACTTTACTGAAACTAGCGACTGACACAAAAACTTTGCCAAAAACCGTGGCAACATTCTACTCACCTAGAAGCTGAAAAGCAACACAAAGCAAACTTCCTGGACAGCACCGCTTCGTCTGTAACAGCAGAACAAGTCAGTGGTGCATTCAACTGGTGATTAGTGAAGTCATAATGTAGGACACATGAAGGAGGATCCTCCTTTCAGTCTCAGAATAAATATTTTGGTGTAAAAAGAGGCTGAGAGTCTTATTTATCTGCTTTTCTGAATACTGATTCTGTTTCCAGAATCCCAAATTTTTTAAATCTGCTTGTTTTGCAGGTGTTTTGCTTTTGTTTCTACATATTTTTTTTGTGGATATCCTCCAGCGTTTTGCCTGAAAACATTTGGTTTTTGTCATTTGTACCTGAAACGAGGTGTGTTGCCTTCTTTTCAATGTCAGGGGATGCAGCTGATGTGTTTAAAAAATGACTGCAGTATTTATGTAATATGCTATTTAACTGTGCAGACACGCATTTCAAAGTCCTTGAAAAGCACAATAGGAAGTGTCTAACATCAAAGTCCACTGTCTTACAATCTAATGCCTTTTAAAGACTTTTCACATTTATTTCAGTTTGTTTTCGCTTCTCACTTGTGAAGTTCATTTTTTAAGCTTCGGAAATCACTGACACACTTTAAGTGGACATTATCAATTTTGACACGGAAAAGCACTACAATTGTCTTTCACATTGTAATGAGATGTGCTGCATTTATTTCTTTCCTGTGTCCTACACGGACCCTAATAATATACTGATTAAGTAACTGTGCAGCTCTTAGGCAAGGTTTCACACAGAAGGCAGGGGTGAATTGTGAAACAATGAATCTCTGTAGGTGATCGTACATTCTGTGGTTTTATGTCAATGCATGGACTATAAGCTGAGTGTCAATTTATTAAGCTGTTTTTATAGCTGAAATAAAGGTTCTTAAGATTATGGATTATAGAATATCAATATGTCAAAGATTTTTGGTTCATAAAAAATTCACACTATATGCTGTGTCTTTTTATTAGGTGCTGTGTATGTGATATACAGAGAGGGTGAGACAAGAGCAAAAGACATGTGGCAGTAGCGGATGGTAATTATGCTGCTGGCATAAAAAAACATATCCAAGTATTAAATTATTAACTGACACACTCCCGACAATGAATGTTTCAGACAACATAGGTCTCTGACAACTGCACAGAAACAAAAAGTCATGCTTTACTTCACTGAGTCACAGAATCAATGTCAATTTTAATTGCCAGCCTTTGGTGTTCACATTTCTTTTGTACACCACAGTAAATTAATTATAATGACGCATGGTAAAAATCTTCCTAGGAAGAAATCGTTCCATTAAATAATTAAGCTGCACTTTCGCCAATTAATTTGTAGAACCTCTGATGGAATGTATTAGCCCACAGTCCTACATGAAGTCAGGTAAACAAGTAGTTAGTCATAATGCACACACACACAGACACACACACACACACAGACACACACACAAACACACACACACATTATCTGAAGCCGCTTGTCCCAAGCGAGGTCGCGGTGAACCAGAGCCAAACCCGGCAACACAGGGCGCAAGGCTGGAGGGGGAGGGGACACACCCAGGACGCGATGCCAATCTGTCTTAATCATAATGAACCACAGTAATTTTTAACACTGTGCAGCCACAATAGCTGTAAATATGACAAGAATATGACTGTAAATATGGTGGATAAAATATAAAATGGAATAGATGAAATCTAATGAGGTTGCCCTGTGATTTCCAGATGAAGTCTCTCAATCCCAGTTTATGTTAAATTGTATTTTTCACTTAAGTTTAAATCTGCTTTATCCTGGTTCCAGAAGACACTGAACACACACACACACACACACACACACACACACACATTTTCAGAACCGCTTGTCCCATATGGGGTCGCGGGGAACCGGAGCCTAACCCAGCAACACAGGGCGTAAGGCCGGGGGGGGGGGGACACACCCAGGACAGGACGCCAGTCCGTCGCAAGGCACCCCAAGCGGGACTCGAACTCCAGACCCACCGGAGAGCAGGACTGTGGTCCAACCCACTGTGTCACCGCATCCCCACAGACACTGAACATCACTGTAATATTTGCAATGAGACACACAATATCTAATTCATAAACATTTATCTGAATCTTTTAGCCAAAGCAAATAGTCATTATTTATCCATCTTGGTAATTTTTTTACTGGCGTAACTTAGTATTTTGCTCAAGGGTACTACAGCTGAAAGTGCGAATCAAACCTGTAATCTTTGGGTGCAAAGACAGTGTCATGGTGTCACAACGGAAGGAAGCCGTCGGACCCAAGTGCGGCGCATCGGGGTTCAAAAGGGGAATCCAAGGGTAGACGATGCACAAACGTTACCAGGGGGACAATCCGAAAGCCGTAATCCGTGAGACAAGCAGGAATTCGTGGAAACCGAGAGATCCAGAGAAAAAAGGGAAAGGAGACGGGAGAATAGGGTTGAGAACGGATGGAACAGGAAAGGTAAGGAATCAAGAAGCACACTAGAGCGATGATCAATGCTGAACAAGATTCCGCATTTGAGTGTGCTCCAGAGCGCCCTTTTATGCGGTCGTTCCCTGATCCGCCGCAGGTGATCCTTGTTGCGCCGAGGAGGGAGTGATAGACAGCAGCTCTAACCACTGTGCCCTAAACATAGATGGTACAGCTAAACAACAATTACTAAAATAAATACACTAAGGTTTAAACAGATATATACCCAGCATTCCAGGAACATCAAGAAAGCATGAAACTTACACCGATTAGACAAAACATTAAAACCACCTGCCTAACAAAGTCCTGTAAGTTGCGAGATGGGGCCTCCATGAATTGGACTTATTTTTCCAGCACATCCCACAGACACTCGATCGCATTGAGATCTGGGGAATTTGGAGACCAAGTGAGCAGCTTGAACTCTTTGTCATGTTTCTCATTCCTAAACAATTTTTGCAGTGCGGTAGGACCACTGCCATCAGGGAATACTGTTGCCATGAAGGGATGTACATGGTCTGCAACAATCTTTAGGTAGGTGGTACATGTCAAAGTAACATCCACATGAATGCCAGGACCCAACGCTTCCCAGCAGATCATTGCCCAGAGCATCACGCTGCCTCCGGCCGTCCACATGATCTAAAAGAAAACGTGATTGATCAGACCAGGCCACCTTCTTCCATTGCTCCATAGTCCAGTTCTGATGCTCACGTGCCCATTGTAGGCGCTTTCGGTGGTGGACAGGGGTCAGCATGGGCACTCTGGCCAATCTGCGGTTATGCAGTCCCATACGAGGCAACCTGCGATGCACTGTGTGTCCTGACACCTTTCTATGATGGCCAGCATTAAGGTTTTCAGGAATTTGTGCTACAGTAGCTCTTCTGTGGGATCGGACCAGGCGGCAGACGGGCTAGCCTTCGCTCCCCATACACATAAATGAGCCTTGAATGCCCATGACCCTGTCGCCTGTTAACCGGTTGTCCTTCCTTGGAATACTTTTGGTCGGTACTAACCACTGCATACCGGAACACCCCACAAGACCTACAGTTTTGGAGATGCTCTGACCCAGTCGTCTAGTCATCACAATTTGGCCCTTATCAAAGTCGCTCAGATCCTGACGCTTGCCCATTTTTTCTGCTTCCAACATATGAAATTCAAGAACTGAATGTTCATTTGCTGCCTAATATATCCCACCCCTTGACAGGTGCCATTGTAACAAGATAATCAATGTTATTCACTTTACCTATCAGTGGTTTTAATGTTGTGGCTGATCGGTGTATACTTTAATGAGATTCTTATTATCTTATAATGGCTGTAATGAAAGGTGATATTCATCATTCAAAATATTCATCCTTAAACCTCAGTTTTAAGTGACTTAACTATGTCACTGGTATTCCTCTGGTTGCTATGCACTTTGCTAAGCTACGAGTAGAAAAAAAAAAACGGTTTCATTAAACCAGCTCGGAGGGCCGCTAGACACAGGGTACGTACAAGGCCACTTCCACTCAATGGTACCTGAAAAATGCTCTGCGAAGAGCTGGAAGGAGGGCCATATGACTCACCCTGGGCTGGACTCTTGAGCCCCGAAGCTGTATTCCAACAGACAGACAACAGACAAGAAATCCTCACCCTCCTTCAAGGTCAGTCCTTACTACACTGTTAAAAGCTGTTTCAAATGGGGTTTGGAAACTCTAGTTGTGTTTCAGTCATTTTTTTCATAGAGCTATTGTAGAACCATTGCCACCACCATCAGTGTCTTCACGACTCTCTCAATGGTGTCTGTAAAGCGGAAGACAATTTGTAAAGCATGACTTTGGACATCAGACATGACGAAAGCCAACAAAAAGAGATATTAGACTAAATCAACGAGGAACACGGATCTGATACTTGTCTCCATGACAACAAAGACTGCTTCCTGCTTCTGTACCGGTTAAAAGTTAATATCCAGAGCCTCCAATTACAGCTGGATCCCCACTGCTACTTCAGATAGAATCAAAATGCATCCATATGCATGCATTACAGCATTATATCCATTAGCAAGTATTTCAAATGTTTCTCAACAAAAATGGTCTCTGGTATTTTTATATGTACATTTGCACAAAGTACAGGAATTACTATGCAAAAGTACTGTGGCACCTTACATAGTCTTTGAAAATGCCATTTAACCCTGCTGATATTACTACTTGTTGAATATTTCCTGTCATAACTCTGAAAATGACCAGTTTTATTACATTCAAACAGCACAGCTTTCTTTATAGCATCAATACCGAAACTTACCGATACCTAATTAAGCAGTGTTTAATTGGATTAAAATCAACACCAGTCTACAGTTAAGTCCATAACACTGGCTGCATAAATTTTATTTTGCCAGCAAAGAAACCTACTAGGATAACAGTTAATTTATTGAAATGGCTGTCCACCATTCCTAAGCAATTGAGGTTAACGTTATTTACACATTTAAAGAACCTCGCTCCTAGGTATAAAAGTAAGGACCCTTTCTTTAATGCCAGTAGGCAACCTTTGTGGTCTAATCTGAAAGTGATTTATGTTGAATAACATGTTGAATATCAAAGTCGTGTTGTGACTGACCTCAGCATTAGCAGCGTGTTTTACAATAAATGTCAAATTTTGGGGGGGGGGGGGGGGGGGGGGGGGGGGGGGCATTAAATAGGTTTAAAAAATCTTTAAAAAAAAATTGGTGGTGCAGTGGGTTGGACCGGGTCCTGCTCTCTGGTGGGTCTGGGGTTAAAGTCCCGCTTGGGGTGCCTTGCGACGGACTGCCGTCCCATCCTGGGTGTGTCCTCTCCCCCCTCCAGCCTTACACCCTGTGTTGCCAGGTTAGGCTCCGGCTCCCCACGACCCTGTATGGGACAAGCGGTCAAGATGATGTGTGTGTGTGTGTGTGTGTGTGTGGTACTGGCAAGTACTTGGATAAAGCTCAGATGTGGATGGCACAGTGGCTTGGTGGGTTGTACTGGCACCTCACACTCCTGGGCTGTGGTGTTGGATGTGAGTTTGAATCCATCTCACTCTATGCAAAGTTTGCACGTTCCCCCTGTGTTTGTATGGGTTTCCTCCTGGTACTCTGATTCCCTCACACAGTCCAAAGACATGTCTTCCAGGTGGAGACTGGTGACTGTAAATTTCTCATACTGTGTGTATGACTGTGTGTGATTGCCCTGCCATAGACTAGTATCCCAACAAGGGTGTACCCTGCCTTGTATCCTTTGCTTCTGGGATAAACGCTGGGCATTCAACACTCTGAACTGGACAAACTGTTATTGATAATGGATGAATAATAACTGTTACTAAAGATGGCCTATAAAGATGTCTGCTCTGTTATTACAACATGAATTCAACAAAACAGCTCCTACTTGTCATTTTGTTCAATGGGACCTAAGAATAAACTCACCTGCACAAAGTCACCTTGAACGGCAGGGCGAAGTTGAGGTTCTGTGCAGTACCGGCCTACTTTTCTTGCCACACATCCACTATCACTTTGAGATAAAAACTTCAGTTTCAAACGGGGACCACCCAGAATGGACCCATTTCAATCCAGTAAATTGTAACTTAATATGATTAGTGAAAGTTGAGGTGAAAGCGCAAGGCTGGATGGACAGCTTCTCCGGGCTCATTCTGTACACATCTTTACCCAGACACTCATACTAAAATAGCACAATGCAGGGTTTAGAAAAGTTTTTTTTTTTTTCCCTTTAACTTTTACGCTTATTAAGTTGAAGAGATGCGAATCCCGACAAACACGTGTTTACAATCGTTTTTTTTTTCCACCGCAGGGAATCCAGTGAAGGCGCCCAGAGTAACGTTGTTGTTGTACAAACAGAGTAGCGCAAAACGCACAGAATACAGTGTTTTAGCCGCACACAATAAATGCTGTCGCGTTTATTATTATTATTTATTTAAAAACGAACTGTCCTTTTCCCCCACGGGTCTGTCTGTCTGTCTGTCTCTCTGCATCCTCGGCGCTCAGAAATCAAACGGAGGAAAACTCCTGTTTTCACGCGGAAAAAAAGCCTGCGAAAGTGGATGCGCTCCGCAGGGCAAGGCAGCGAATATTAATTTAGATTAATACCCAAGTAGTATGAGATATAATGAATAGAGATTATGAAAATGGTGTGAAGCAGCGCAGGCGACATGATCATGACAGTTGAGAACGTAGGGAAATAGGCGGGAGGAGGAGGAGAAGAGCACGAACACGGACGAGTAGACACGGAAAAAAAAGCGGTGCAAATAGTATTTGAAATAGGGAAATGTTTTACCAAGAAGTGCTGCCGCTCGTTTGTCCATCATGTCCATCATGTCCATGTTGCCGGTTCTGTTCTGGCGCGCGACTCCGTGTTTCGCCGCGTTCGCCTCGGTGTCAGAGCCGGGAGAGGGACAGGCGGCCAACTGCCGCGGGCTGCGGGGGCAAACTGCACGAGACACACACACACGCACACACACACACACACACACACACACACACACAGGCCAGGGGGACCGCGAGGGACCCGCCGCGATCCGGTGTCACGCGAGTGAAAAATAAAGCAGTTTATTAACCATTATTATTTCGTCAGTCAGTCGCTCACAGAACCGGCGGCGCGCGAGCGGCGAGCTTTTTGGCGCGATAATGCCGGCCGGCTGCAGTCGGCACTGTGCTTCTGTACCATGTTTCTCACCCTAATTCGCCAGACTCGGCGAGGACTGGGAGCCACTTGCTGCCCCTAGAAGAATGGTTTTACGAATTAAACACACACACACACACACACACACACACACAATGAGGGTAAATGCTTATCAAACGTGGAGAAAGTACAGAACTCCATCGTAGTGGGACTGGGTGAAGCAACAGGAAGAAAGGACTCACCTGAAAACCCTTGTTAGCTGTAAGGAGCGATATTTACGATATTAATTAGTTACAAAACAAATGTTTCCATAGACTGGCGTTAGTACTAAATATTACAAATCGGGCAGCAAATAAAGTATGGGACGGTAACAGTATGGGACAGTCAGTCATCTAAATGGTGTAACAATATATAACAGACTGGTAGAGAAAGCTTAAAAATAAAATAACTGGCTAACAGAAGGGTTTAGTAACCTTGAAATGGCGGGTTAATAGAGAGATATAGTAGGCTTAAAATGGTATAATGGGATAACAGAATTGTATGGAAAAATGTTGTAACATACAAAGAGAATGGAATAAGAGGCAAACAGGATGGTGCAGTAAGCTAATGGAATGGTATCATAGTACAAAAGAACTAATGGTATGGTATGGTATGGTATGGTAAGCATGTTGTAAACTAGGTTATGTTATTGCTGAAAGCATGTTGTGTGTGTTAAACATCCTTAGCCCTGGTCTTGAGGGATCCCTGTCTATATTGGTTCTTGTTCCATCTAAACTTCATTTTGAAATGAAGAAATTTGCTTTAATGATTTACGCATTTATATAGCAAAGTGCTCTTACTCTATCAATTCAAGGTGAGTACCTTGATCAAGGGTTCTACAGCACGAGTGGAATTCAAACCCAGAACCTTCAGATGGGAAGATAACAACCACAGCTGCTACACTTCCTACGGTGACCGCTCTGATCTGTTCCACACCACCCTCAGTCTATTCTCTTATGATTTAGTAAATAATCTCAGTTAAATCAAAGACTATTTGGTTTCGAGGTTGCTGATTTAGAGTAATATATTCATGGAACTTTCAAAGTTTAGGCATATGATGCGTGCAAACATCTCAATAACAGTCATCGCAAAACATCTATATTCTGTAACTGACAAGATTCAATACCTTCATCGGTCAGATTCATAATAAAGAATTTGATAAGAAAAAAATGCAAGGTCCTCTAGAATGATGGCCAAGAACCACTGGATAAATAAACTGTAGAATTGTAAATAGTTTTTTCAACAAAGTAAAATATGTAATCAGTTTCACTGTAGGTTGTCTAGTCAAATCATAATTTTGCTAGTTTATGTAGTAGCATATGTGAACTCTTGCTGTTCTAGAAAAGGGAGCTGACTTAAAACCTTTCAGAAAAAATTTCTTGCCTAACTGTAACATGTGAAAAGAACTAAGCAAATCCTGTTAAATAAAATAATCAGAAACTTAAATACACTTATACAAAAACGATCACAGACTACTAATAAGGAGCCACATAAGTTTAATGTAATAGTATTATGTGCATTATTTGTAATACTGTCATCCGTCCATATACTTTAAACGACCATCAGGATTAGTAAAAATTGTAGTTCTTCATGTAAAAGGTTTATCCAGAATAAAAGAATTCAGATTTAGCATAATTATATGTCAACTGCATGCTTTGCTCCAAGTAAACTAATGAGTTCCACATTCCAACGGCTGCAGTAAGCACAGTGGTCACCAACCTTTATCTTGACTATCCAAAGCAAATTCAGGTTTTTGTTACAGCCGCGATGAAATGAATTGAATTTATTTAATTATGCCTCTAATGAAAGTACGTAATCTAACTTCTTTAGTCAAAAAGTGGTTAAAGTCAATTGTAATACGTAGCAAGGCATACTGTAGGTTGTACGAAAAGCCTGCATATACTGCCATCTCCAAAGGGAGAGCTGGCAACCAAGGCTGTAGGCCAGCATGCCATTAACAGATTCCTGATGCTGTTTTCATGTCAAACTCAATACTGACAAGGGCATATAAGAATGTGTCTCTGGATGCCTTGTCGTCTGCATTGCTATTGATGGCAGTCATTCACAGCCTGAAACAATGAACACCAAGAGGTCCCTGTGTGCTTTTTTGAGATACTGGTGCTAAGCAGCACAAGTTTCATGTCACAAATATTTCAGCTTGATGGAATACCTGTCTGCATGCATAACCTCTTTAAATTATCACTACATTAAGTAACACAGTGTTCTGCACCTTGCTACTCAAGAGTAACTGAAGCAGCTTTGTGTAACACCAGGCACATAACACCAATGAACAACTGTCTGCTAATTTGTGATGAAATATCCAGTGGTATAAAAAGGTAAAGTTATGACCTGTGTAGGGTGAAGCAGATCATTTGTAATTGCTTCTATCTGTTCTCTGAGCAATTTTGAATAATTATGTGGCTTGTACACATCTGACAGTTGCTCTGAAAGAAACAAGCAATAACAGTTACCCATAATGATGTCCTGATGTGACCCACAGACACACAATCACTGCTGCTTCTAAAAATGAAATTTGTAATGAGTCATTAACTGAATTAATTAATGAATTCCCCCAAACTGTGTTAAAGGGAAACCAGAGAATATGTTTCTCTGCCTTGTTCTTCCCACTTCTATGAATTATGTACATCTGGATGGTAAACCTGTTAACAGTGAATGTATAGATAGTGAACAAGTGAACAAGGAGAATGTGTGAACAATGTACTTTATATGCGTATGTTGAGCACATGGACAATGAACATGTGGAAGGTGAACATGGAGATCATTAGGAGAATTTTATGCAGGTCCTCACTAGAAATATAAATAAACATTCCATGATGTAACATTACATAATTTCACATTACGTTCCAAGTGTACCTCTATTGCCTTTTGCTAGTAATTGCTTGTTTTGTCACAAATTTTGATTGAATTTAAAAGTACACAAATACATATAATTGAAATAAAATCAAAAATCTATTAATATTAACTATGTTTTCAAGCAAGGGGGCATGGTGGCGCAGTGGGTTGGACCGGGTCCTGCTCTCCAGTGGGTCTGGGGCTCGAATCCCACTTGGGGTGTCTTGTGATGGACTGGTGTCCCATCCTGGGTGTGTGCCCTCCCCCCTCTAGCCTTACGCCCTGTGTTGCCGGGTTAGACTCCGGTTCCCCGCGACCCCGCATGGGACAAGCGGTTCAGAAAATGTGTGCATGTGTGTTTTCAAACATGTCATCTTCTGTGCTAACTCATAAGCATATATAAAAATAACGCACAATTGTATACTATTGCAACCGCAACAGAATTCTGTAGAAGGACCCATGTTACAGTTAGGCAAGAAATTTTTTTCTAAAAGGTTTTAAGTCAGCTCCCTTTTCTAGAATAGCAAGAGTTCACACGTGCTACTACATAAACTAGCAAAATTATGGTTTGACTAGACAACCTACAGTGAAACTGATTACCAATATAAAAAGTGATTTCAAATGACCTCAGAAAAAGCTGCCGAAGCTCATAACACTGGAAAGAGTTACAAAAGGATGTTTAAAGACTTGGGCCTCCATCGGCATACAGTCAGGCAGTTCGTTTACAAATGGAAGAAATTCAGCTCCATTGGTGTTGAGGATTTGCAGACATCACTTGCATGTGAAAATGTCTCTGTTCATGTGTTTACCACAAGGAAAACACTGAAAAAGAGTGCTGTTCATAGGGCATTACCACTGAGAAAATCACTGCTCTCCAAAACCACAGTGCTGCCCTTCCCAAGTTTGCTAAAAGTCATCTGCTGTTCCACAGCATTGCTAGAACAATGTTCTGTGAACAGATGGAACAGAACGTTAACTTTGTTTGTAAATATACACCACATTATTGTGTTTGGAGAATAAAATAACACTAAATAGCGACACCAAAACTTATCTGAGCTGTGAATCGAGGTGGTGGAAATATAACGGTGTTGGGCTGCTTTACAACTTGGATGGCTTGAATATTGAGGAACCAGTGAATGCCAGGTTGCATCAGGAAATTCAACAGCGGCATGTCAGGGCATCTGTCTGTAACTTAAAACTTGAAAGAAGTTCAATCCTGTAACAATGAATCAAAAAAGGTAAATCAACAACAAAGTGGCTGAAACAGATGAAATTCATACTCGAGAACGGCCAAGTCAGAGAGCTAAATAGCAGTGGGTGCTCTGAGACAGGCCATTCAAGCCAGGGATCTCAAATTAGACATGAACTCAAACAGTCTTGCACAGAAGAATGCCTACAAATAGCTGCTAACCACTCTGCAGGTCTGATCAGCAGCTGCAGAAAGTGTTTATTGAGGTTATTGCTAATGAAGAGGTGCGTTTACTCTTTCTGTAAAAAACTGTGATCGTTTAAACCATTTGTTCAATGAAGGTATGGCAATGTAAAATCTGTGTTTCGCATAACACCGTCGATTTATCATTATGACTTCGATGAAGATCACGTAACATTTCAGGAGGGGGGTCACAAACTTTTTCTCACAAGAGTGAGTTCTTGTTTCATGGTATCCCATATTACAAAGATCCCATATTCTTCCATAACTGACCTCAATCTCATATACAGAAAGCAAGAGGGACTTGCTAAGAAAACAGAATTTTGAATGATGTCCTGATATGTGTGCACTTCATTATTGGGATAAAGAAACTTCTGAAGTATTTATGTCCTTAGAGAAGCAGAATGGAAATGTGAAAGACTTGCTCTTGCTCTGAATATTAAAACTGTTAAATGTAGGAGAGACAGTATTTGAAACTTAGAAACATTACTCCTATGGCGAACATTATAAGCTGTTCTTCTTCTTCCAAACTGTAAGGAGTCTGACATAATATTCCCTTTCTAAGGTAAACATTCCTATGACTTTTTCCTTCAAAACTTTGTAATGTGATGTTTCACAACAGTGGCTTCCATCTGAGGATTACAGTTAACGCGTGCATGTTATATTTCTCAGTTTCATGTAGTTGACTTTTATGGCGGTTAAGTACTTTCACATGCAAATTCGATCTTCCAAATTTTCATTTCTGTCTTGGTGAACTGAAAATGAACCACCAAGAATATTCATACATCTACATTATACCAGACAGCATATATGTATACAGTGAATGAATGTACTCCATCCCCTATACAACACTGCTAAAGGATGAAAAACTGTTAACTTGTGTATTTCATGAATAATCTTTACATTTATCGGCACTAATGTTTTATAATTACATTTATTGTCAATGAGATTTTACTATATGAGAATAAGTTTATTATTTTGTGCTTACATCATACTTCATTCTGTTAAAATTAGTTTTTTATTAATGTTCATATTATATAAGAATGTTTTATGACCATGTTATTACACATTATTATATTAACAATCACATTCGGTATATTTCTTTTCCTTTAGTTTAATAAAAAAGTGGTTTGACAGATGTGTTTGAATAGTATTTCAGGAACTGCTTTGCTTCGGCCTCAACCTGAGAAAGGAGATGGCAACGGGCCAGGGACATTGGGGTCATACACAGGAAAAAAGCCTGTGGCTCCAAAAGCCGAATACAGGTGGTCCCCGATTTACGATGGGGTTACATTCTGCGAAACCCATCATAAGTCGAAAATATCGTAAGTCGAAAATGCATTTAATACACCTAATACACACCTCTGCGTGGCAGACCGGGAGATGTGGATCGCTGTCACTGCCCAGCATCGCAAGAGAGTATCGCACAGTATATTGATTGCCCGAGAAAAAATCAAAATTCAACGTATGGTTTCTATTGAATGTCTATCGCCAGCTCACCATTAAAGTCGAACCATCGTAAGTCGAGTATTCGTAAATTGGGGACCACCTGTAATTGGAAACAATTGATCACCTTGCAGTTTGGGCTTTTCTGATGAGTAGGAGAGACCAGTCTTTTGTCCCATATTTTCATGAATCCCTTGGCTAGTGCTGGCTCGTAGTGATTCAAAGTCGGTCCCGGAGACATAGGGTGCGCAGCGAGGTACCTTCTGGATGAGCCACTAGTCCATCACAGGACAATCACACACTCTCGTTCACTCGGATATAAACCCAAGTGAGCGCAGAGAGAACATGCAAAACTATCATAAGCTGAGCCATACTGGAACAATATCCGGACCCAGAGTCCAGGAGCTGTGAGGCACCAGTGCTACCTGTGGCACTGTCATCCTACACGGTTCTGCGTTACCAAAGAGTAAATTTTCTCGAGGATTGGCACCCCTGGCAATACTGCGTCTAACACATCCGGCCTCGAATTTCAAGCTCTGAGCTGACAGCATGACACCCGGAGCAGCACCAAACAGAGGCTTCAGCCCCTCACTTTCAATCAGCTTTTGCTCCTGTGTTATTTTACATCAAAATAACACCTCATTCCATGTTCATCCATACACACAAGTCTGTCTCTCCTTACGTCACGTACTCTGTATCCTGGGATTTTTGACAGCATTGGGGAAAGGTTTCGAGAGGATCCGTCTTCGCCATAACGTTTGACAAATGTGACCATCTGTGCTCAGTCTTGTTTCCATGGACACTCTCCAAGCTTTAATTAACCAAGAGGCATGGAGTTCTTCGCACTGTTGCTGAAAATGGTGAACTTCTGCTACTATTGTAAACAGTCCGTACCAGAACGGAATTGAACAGCTGGAATGTTAATCATTGAGACCTCCAACATGAAGGGGTGACAAAACAAGGAGTCTGTCAAGCCTGTTCTTCTCAGACAATTTTATGTGTTATCGAAGGTTATTGTACTGGTTATTATTTGCTTCAATCGTCAGCTACCTTAGTTAGCAGTTAATATTTTTGATATCAGCATCTTTTCTTATGTGTTGGATGGCAAGACCAGAACCCAGGGCCAATAGATCAGTGGACAAATCATCTGTAACAGAGATGCTTCTAAATAGCCTCGGAGTCCTACGCAGGAGCATTCCAGTCACACCTGTTTCTCACATCTGTGGTCAGTGAACTTGTGAACAGCAGCCATGTGGCGTGTGAAGAGCATGGCAATGATGTTCCATCAGCCCGAAATGGCAATATTTTCACAGAAAAAATACCAATTTGATTGGCAGAAGGTTCTCCTTGAAAATGCCAGTCTTCAGACTCAGCTGTGAAAACCTGAGCTCATAATTTGCTCATGATTTTTTTTTTTATGTGGAAACTGTGCTCTTGTTTATAATGGTACGGTGAAGCAATACAGTAAAAAGACCTCAAGACCACTATGGACACTAAGGTAGAGAATGCAGAAAATCAGCGTATTGCACGAAAAATGTAAGGAATAGAAGAACAAAATAAAACTAAAGGGTTAATAAGAGCAGCCACACCAAATGCAATATTATAACACACACACACACAGACTGAAACTGCTTATCCCAAGTGGGGTTGCTGCGAACCAGAGCCTAACCTGGCAACACAGGGTGTAGGGCTGGAGGGGGAGGGGACACACACACAGGATGGGACTCCAGTCCGTCGCAAGGGACCCCAAGCAGGACTTGAACCCCAGACCCACCAGAGAGCAGTTCCCCCATACTATAACGCGAAAAACATAATATTTACAATACACAGTATTTGATCTTCTAGGTTCTGACTGAGTCCAGCTTGAATTTCTCAACACAGCACATTGCTATTTGAGGAAAGATGACGAGGAACTGATCTCCACCATGCTGCCGATTGCTGGCATTCTTCCGTCCTCCTTCTTTATTCCATTTGTTAATGAGAGAAGAGCCACTATGTGTGCAATGGGGGCAGGCTCCGCTGTTGATCATCTCAGCAGGATGCAGACGCTGTCCCAACACTGAGGGAATCCTTCTTCTAGCATCCTCTTTAAAAAATCTTGGGGATGAGGACAAATGTTGGATTGTAGGATGATCGATTCACCAGTAATGGACTGAATTCCCCACATCTTTTAAATCACATGGCAGATAGTCATAACTATCTGTATCAAGTCTGTACTTATATAAGCATATTTAGTTGTGAACACAGAGGGGTATGGTGGTGTAATGGGTTTGGCTGCGTCCCGCTCTCTGGGGGGGTCTGGGGTTCGAGTCCTGCTTGGGGTACCTTGTGTTGCTGGGTTAGGCTCCAGTTTGCCGCAACCCCGCTGGGGGTAAGCAGTTTGTGTGTGTGTGTGTGAGAACAGGTAGAGTTGTACCCACCTGAGGTGTTTATCAGGTGAGGTACTAGATGCTGACCTGGGCCTTACTGCAGTGATCTTGCTTCAAAGTGGGGGTCTTCTAAGAAATCCTCTTTCCTCACATGTTTGCTGTTGAGGGGGCAGAATGATTTGTGTTAATGAACTGTTTCTTCCGCATCTCTGATGTGGAACTAAGTCACTGACTCACCCTAAAAGACACCGAAAAAGATATCTAGGGGCATTCTTTTGCAGGCTTTGATTGTGGGTATAAATTAGCATATTTTATACATTTATGTATTTATTTATATGTTCATCCACATGTAGCTGACATTGATGATTAAGATTTTGTAAAATTTCAGTATGTAGAGTGATGAGTCAAGGACACTCATTGGTTGCTTTGCTTTCACTCTTCTGTCCAGTTCATCCCACACAAGCCTTGTCTAGGCTAACCAGGTGTTCTCACTCTTCCAACAGGTACTTCAGGTTTATGAGTAGATAGATAGATAGATAGATAGATAGATAGATAGATAGATAGATAGATAGATAGATAACTGAAGAATTTATCAATGCACTATGCACTTATCAAAAAGAAGTGAAGCAGATTTACCTAATTGCTCCAAGATTTCAACTCCACATTGAAGTGCTTTGGTTTTTCCTTCACTGTGATACCCGTGTTTCACATTCGGCCTTCCCTTGTGTTTTGGTACTTAAGCACACAGTAAATTCTGACTAATGTGGGCACAAAATCCAGTTTTAACAATTTGAAGGTTAAAGGCTTAAAGAAATTTCCAGATCTTTCCTTAATTTCATGCACTGTAGCCAGTCTTATTATTAATTAAATGCTTTACTTACACAGATCCATGCTGACTTTATTTGACCATTTTATTTATAGTGTATAGAACTGGGTGTTTCAGTGTACAGATTCCATAGAGGTGTCTTTCTCAAGAGTAGTAGAGCAATAGCAGGGTTTTGTCCAGTAAGTGTACTGCCCACTCTGTGTGTGTGTGTGTGTGTGTGTGTGTGCGCACTGGCATGCCTTGTCTCACACTTCATGCTTCTGGGATAGGCCTGTCCCAGGCGGGGTCAGGGCGAGCTGGAGCCTAACCCGACAACACAAGGTGCAGGGCCTGGGTGGGAGGGGACACACCCAGGATGGGATGCCAGTCCATCACAAGGCACCCCAAGCGGGACTCGAAGCCCAGACCCACCAAGCAGGACCTGGCCAAACCCGCTGCTAACCCTAACCCCTTACTTTTGAGAAAAGCATCAGTTAAATGAACTGGTGTGTTGAAATTCTTTCAAATGCTGGAGATTTATATTATGCAAAAAATATATACTAATATCCATTTCAGTTAGTGTATAATTGGAATATAATGTCATTTTAATTTTTTTAAACATGCCGTTTCCTCTCCACCCGTATTGTCCATTGAGGAGAGTTTGTCCCTGCAGCTGTAATAACACAGGCAGACCACTAGGTGGAGGAGTTGTCACGTAATCACTGAATCACCGTGGTTCTGTCCTCAAAATCTCCTCCTCCTCCTATATTCAGGTTCTGGACTGCTGAACATGACAGGTTTAATGTTCTAGCTTTCCAGCAGCTACCACTGAAATAAGGAATGTGTGCCATGGGTTCAATCCCTCTGGGGGCAGCTGGTAGTGTAGTGGTTATAACTGCTGCCTTTGGACCCAAGGGTTGTAGGGTTGAATCTCACCTCTGGCGCACACACACACACACACACACACACACACACAGATTGACTGAAACCACTTGTCCCATGCAGGGTCCCAGAGAGCCAGAGCCTAACCAGGCAACACAGGGCTGGAGGGTGAGGGGACACACTCAGGACAGGACACCAGTCCACCACAAGACACCCCAAGCAGGACTTGAACCCTGGACCCAGCAGAGAGCAGGACCTGGTCAAACCCACTGTGCCACCACACCCCCTGAGTGTGATTCCTCTCCTCTGCAAAAGTGTTTCACACTGCAGACACAGGGACTTGAACCACCATCACAACAAAAGTAACCACTATGTCCCCAACTCTTATTATCCTTTCAGGATCTTATATTAAATCAGATTCAAACTTGTAAATATTTTCAGTTTTGTTTTGTCTGTTTCTTACCAACACACTGAATTCATTTTTTATTTTAGGTTTTCTTTTAATTATATATATTTGCTTAATTAACACTTTTTTCTTTTGTGCCATTTTCTGAGGATCATAGTCTTTTTTGTGTTTGTTTACTAGGCTGGGATTTTTCTGTAGACAGTAACGTGCAGATGTTGCTTAATTGTACATTTATTCATATAATTGATACTTTTCTCCAAAGCATCTTACCAGGTTAAGCTACTTACAATTATTTACCCAGTTACACAACTGGGTAATTTTACTGGAGCAAGTTAGAGTAAGTACTTGGGGTTATGGTACTTTTTTCACAATTTGTCATGCTGGCATTCTGTTTAAATACAATTTCTTTGCAAATACGCTGATTTCATTTTTATAGGGTTTAATTTACGTTCATTCAAACACCCACCTCTTTAATGGGATCTATCCATCCATCTTCTGTCCTGCTTGTCCTAAAAGGGTCACAGTGGCAGCAGGGAGAGCAGAAAGGCCCAGCCACCCCTCTCCCCCACAACTTCCTCCAGCTCAACCTGGGGGATCCCCAGCCGTTCCCAGGCCAACTGTGAGATATAATCCCTCCAGCGGGTCCTGGACCAACCTCGGGGTCTCATCCCAGTCGGACGTCCCCGGTATACCTCCAAAGGGAGGCGCCCAGGGAGCATCCTTATCAGATGCCCGAACCACCTCAACTGGCTCCTCTCAGTGCGGAAGAGTAGCGGCTCTACTCTGAGTTCCTCCCGGATGTCCGAACTCCTCACCCTGTCACGGAGAGTGAGTCCCTGCACCCTGCGGAGAAAACTCATTTCGGCCGCTTGTATCCGCGATCTTATTCTTTCGGTCATCACCCAGAGTTGATGAACACAGGTGAGGGTAGGGACGTAGATCGACCGGTAAATGGAGAGCTTCACCTTATGGCTCAGCTCCTCCTTCACCACTACAGTCTAGTACAGCGACCGCATTACTGCTGCCGCTGCTCCCGGTCTGTGGCCGATCTCACGCTCCCTTCCCTCACTCGTGAACAGGACCCCAGGATACTTGAACTCCTCCACCTGGGGCAAAACTCTCCCCTTACCTGGAGGGGGCATACCATCCTTTTCCATGAGAGAACCATGGACTCAGACTTTGAGGTGTTGATCCTCTTCCCCACCTCTTCACACTCGGCTGCAAACCGTTCCAGTGCATGCTGGAGGCAGCCATGTGACGGTGCCAAAAGGACAACATCATCTGCAAAAAGCAGAGACATCACCTTCCGACTCCCACATAGAATGCCTTCCTGACCTCGACTGCGCCTTGATATCCTGCCCATGAAAACCACATACAGGAGTGGAGACAAGGCACAACCTTGGCGGAGTCTAACACCAACACTGAACAGGCTTGACTTAATGTCGAGTATGCGGACACAGCTTTCGCTCCGTATGTACAAGGACCAAATGACCCGCAGTAGTGGCCCCGGTACCCCATACTCCCGAAGCACCTCCCACAGAATTTCCCGGGGAACACGGTCATAGGCCTTCTCCAAGTCCACAAAACACATGTAGACTGGATTAGCAAATTCCCATGCCCCTTCAATGATCTGTGAGAGGGTAAAAAGCTGGTCCACTGTTCCACGGCCAGGGCAGAATCCGCATTGTTCCTCTTCAATCTGAGGTTTAACTATCGGCCGGAGCCTCCTCTCCAGCACCCCGGCATAGACTTTCCCAGGGAGGCTGAGAAGTGTGATGCCCCAATAGTTAGCACACACTCTCTGGTCCCCTTTCTTAAAGATAAGGACCACCACCCCGGTTTGCCAATCCAAGGGCACTGTTCCCGAGGTCCATGCAACATTGCAGAGGCGTGTCAACCATGACATCCCTGCAACATCCAGGGCCTTAAGCATTTCCGGGCGGATCTCATCCACCCCCGGTGCTTTGCCACTGTGGAGCTTACCAACTACCTCAGTGACTTCCACCAGGGAAATGAACTCTGACAGCCCGAAAGCCTCTGGCCCTGACTTCTGTAAGGGAGGCATATCACTCGGGTTTAAGAGTTCTTCAAAGTGCTCCTTCCACCTCTCGACAATGTCCTCATCAGAGCAAAACTCCTCCAACCCCTTCTGAGCTGCTGGATGGTTCTCCAGAACCTCTTTGAAGCCGACCGATAGTCGTTTTCCATAGCCTCTCCAAACTCCTCCCATGTCCAGGATTTTGCTTCTGCAACCGCAGCCGCTGCTGCCTTTTTCGCCTGCTGGTACCTGTCCGCTGAATCAGGAGTCCCCAGAGCCAACCAGGCCCTAAAGGCCTCCTTCTTCAGCTTGATGGCTTCCCTCACCACCGGTGTCCACCAGCTGGTTCTCAGGTTTCCGCCCTGGCTGGCACCAACAAGTTTTTGGCCACAGCTGTGCCTGGCTGCTTCCACAATGGAGGTTTTGAACAGGGTCCATTCAGACTCCACATCCCCTACCTCCTCTGGGACATGGGAGAAGCTCTCCCGGAGGTGCGAGTTAAAATCATTCTGGACAAGGTCCTCTGACAGTCGTTCCCAGCACACCCTCATTAAACGTCTGGGCCTACCGGGTCTGTCCATCAGTTTTCCCCGCCATCTGATCCAACTCACCACCAGATGGTGATCAGTTGACAACTCAGCACCTTTCTTCACCCGAGTGTCCAGAACATGTGGCCTCAAGTCAGAAGAAACGACTACAAAGCCGATCATTGACCTTTGGCCCAAGGAGCTCTGGTACCAAGTACACTTATGAGCATCCTTGTGTTCGAACATGGTATTTGTTATGGACAAACCATGACTAGCACAGAAGTCCAATAACATTTCACCATTTGGGTTCAGAGCGGGCAGGCCATTCTTCCCAATCACCCCCCGCCAGATTTTCCAGTCATTGCCAATGTGAGTGTTGAAGTCCCCCAGCAGGACTATGGAGTCTGTAGGTGGGGCCCTGTCCAGGACCCCTCCCACCTTCTCCAAGAAGGCCAAATACTCTGAACTGCTGTTTGGTGCATAAGCACACACAACAGTCAAAGTTTTCCTCTCTGCGACCGTAAGTCGCATGGAGGCGACCCTCTCGTCCACCGGGGCAAACTCAAACTGTATGGCAGCCAGTCGGGGGCTTGTGAGTATCCCCACACCCGCCCGACGCCTCTCACCTCGTGCAACTCCTGAGTGGGGGAGGGACTACCCCTTATCAAGGAGTTTGGTTCCAGAGCCAACACTGTGAATGGAGGTGAGCCCAACTATACCTAGTTGATATTTCTCAACCTCCCGCACCAGTTCCGGCTCCTTCCCCCCAAGTGAGGTGACATTCCACGTACCAAGAGCCAGTTTCGTTGTGAGCGGCTGTGACGCCATGCGCCACCCCGCCCCCTCCCACTGCCAGGTATACATAGCACCGGACCCCCATGCTGAACCTTGCAGGTGGTGGGCCCACATGGCCCCCCACGATGCCTTTTCGGGGTGAGCCCGGCCGGGCTACATGGGCTGCCCGGCCACCAGGCACTTGCCTAGGAACACTATCCCCAGGCCTGCCTCTGGGGTAGGTCCCGGTGACCCTATTCCAGGCAGGGTAAACGCTCTCTTGTTTACTTTTTTCATGGAGGTTTTTGGATCGTGTTAGTCTGGATCTTCACTCCAGACCTGTTCGCCTTGGGAGACCCTACCAGGAGCATAATGCTCCTGACGACATAGCTCTGAAGATCCCTAGATCACGCAAGCCCTTCCGCCACGTCAAGGCCCCGATCCAGGAAGGGTTTAATGGAATCATTTAATTATATTCAAAGCAATTATTAAAAATCAAAGGGCACTCCCAGTGCTTCTGCAGCTAATGAATAAATCTGAATTTTTAAATATTTCTTTTCCTGTGTTTTGTTTCATTTAATAACTTGGCAGGTGGAAGTAGGCTTTTGTTCGGCAAATGGAGAAGAAAACAATTTATTGCAGATTCATTTAATTTTTGACCCTCCTCACAGCCATACAGATGAGAGAGGGCATTTTAATCTGTTGCATAAAAACAATGGAAGCTCTTTCCTGTTGCCTTCCTGCCAAATGGTCCCATTAGTAGGTGGTGACAGATGGTGGCTCATCAGCAATGAATATCCAAGTGGCCCTGTTGATCTTAGATCTGTCGTGTGAGTCTCCCACATGAGACAGAATCACAGGCTCATGCCTCTGCGCTTGTGACAAAGTGCAGTCAAGTGTAAGACCCCTCAGGGACACTCAGGTTCTTCCTGCCACTCGGCTGCCTGCACACTCTTCCCCCGGTTACACGCATATATTCAATTAGCTGGTGCTTTTTTCCCCAAAGCAACTTATAGCATTAAGTTACTAACCCATTTACACAGCTGGGTGAGTTTACTGAAGCAGTTCAGGCTAAGTACCTTCCTCAAGGGAACTACAGCTGGAGGTGGGATTCAAACCTGCAACCTTTTGGGTCTGAAGGCAGTAGCCCCTACCCTTACACTACCAGCTGGCACAGTTACCGCCTCCTCTCCATACTCGCAGTTTTACACCTCTGGAGCCCTGCCTTGTGTGTCAGCTCATACACTGTACATAAAAATTCATCCAGCCATTCCTGGTTCAGCCAGAATGAAGGTAAGATGAACCTGTGACACAACCAGGAGAGAGACTCACAAGATGCAGCTGACTCATAAACTAGGGGACTCTGTCATCCTTTGCATACGAAAGTTACCATGGTGTGTGTGGCGTAACAGGCACATCACCTTTTGCTACTGTTGGACAGGAGGAGAGCGACAGACAAATCCTCCCTTCTCACCTTCAGCCAGTGTGCCGAATAATCCTTGAATTCAGATTGCAGCAATGACCACCCAGACTCCTTTATACTGGCATTTCGTCAGACCTCCCTCTGCACTCTGCACTCCACTATCCCACACGTGCGACCTACAAAATTATTTCATACTTTGAAGGCATCCCATGAAGAGACATGAGCAGATCAAACTTTCTCAGAGTGCTAATCTGGACACCCACGGAGACCGCTGTATGAGGAATACACATGAGTGAATGTTCATCTAGCATCATCTAGCATCATACTCAGCTCCAGCATCAGCCTTTGTTTCATCTGTGGCAGGTAGTGCGGATGACGTGGCCGTATAGGCAAGACTGAGGTGCTCAGTGGTTAGTGGCTTTTCTGGAGAAGATGGCTGGAGAAGAGAAAAGCTGGTGCACATGACTGAAGCTCAACAAAACCATAGACACAGAAGAAGATGGTCCTGCAACTGTAGAGCAGGAAAAACAACTCTGAGATGTGATTGAAATTGAAAATGCAAACTGCTAGTCATCAATTCGTCATTCAAACCATCATTTCCTAATCATCAAACCGCACACACACACACACACACACACATTCTGAACCGCTTGTCCCATACGGGGTCGCGGGGAACCGGAGCCTACCCGGCAACACAGGGCGTAACGCCGGAGGGGGAGGGGACACACCCAGGACGGGAACCATCAAACATTTGCAGTGATATGAAATGCTAAATCGACATAAATATGAGAAATGTAGAAGGAACTTTGTCGTCGGTTCCGTGGTTGATGATGATTTTGACATGTGGACATTGTGCTGTTGAGCGTAAAAGTGCAGTGTAAGATAATGTACGTTAAACTCCTCAATGAATGACGTGACTGAAATGGACCAGATACAGTAAGTGATGCTCTTTATGCTGCCAGGTGACTCATTCCATTTTGTACCCAGATCAGATGTACTGACAGCAAGTAGTGTAGTGGTTAGAGCTGTTGCTTTTAGACCCAAAGGTCACAGGATTGAGCCTCCTCTTGAGCAAGGTACTTACCTTAAAATTGCTCCAGTAACATTACCCAGCTGTATGAATGGGTAAATAATCCCAAAGTCACTTTGGAGAAAATGTTGGCTAAATGAATAAATGTACTTGATACACGTCAGTGATATAAAATGAAAGGTTGCCCAGGTGTTGCAAATATGAATTTGCTGACCATCTGATTTCAGGGTTACCTTAGCAAAACATCACCTTTTAAAGAATCCTTACTTGTCCTGTTGAATTAGTTTTGCTCCTTGCCTATCGCCATGAGCAGCGGCACCCAGACAGACCTGGGTTCAACTCCCTAGCCAGCCCTAAACCACTCCAATATTGTAGCGTGCAATGTCATGGGTTGGGATGGGGCGAAGAAGGACGCAGAGGCAGTGTTCATCTCAAATGTTTTATTAGAACACCGGCACCAGGGAAACAATGCTTTCAGACCAAGAAACCCATTTACTCCAGGACCTACACCTCCAGCCAGCCTTCCCAGCCTGCCTAGCACCCCCAGGTTCTTTACCACATATTGGTAGACACAGTCACCCCATCATTTCCCCCAGAAGTGCCCCCGCTGGTTGCACATGTTATTTACAAGTTACCCACAATCCAGCTATTTACACGAAACACATATTCCCGTCTAAACACAGTAACATGGGTCACTGCAATATGTATATTTGCTCAGATTGTTACCTTATCTTTTAGTTCTTGGATGTTGGATGGATCAGTCTTTCATGGGAACTCATGGAAGACCACAATCTAGTTCTCACGCTTCGTTGAAGGGTTTTCTCTTTTGTTTTAAATCTGATTGGTTAACCTCTCATCTGTTCATCTCTAGCTCTCCTCTTCGGGGGACGATTAATGTTTGCTGGCAGTATTCTGTGCAGCACGTTCTCTGAATCTTGATTGTATTAACAAAATACTTTACTTTATAAGTTGTAAGAGTCCTTGTTATTCTTCCACACAGGTTGCAGAGCCGAATTAACTGTCACGGACCTCATTGCGGCTCCTCCTCGCCTGACTTGTAACACCTGCTTTTGTTTTCCTGGTGGACGTGCACAACCCACAGATGAAGGAAAGAGATCACCTTAGGCAAGGCCTTGGGGTTAACCTAATCCTCAGGAGATTTTGATGTTAACCGTGTTTCACTGAGATCCTGTTAGGGCGACAAATTGAACCCAGAGGCCAAGAGTGAAAGATATTTCACTCGAATAATTCAGATTAAGTATTCAGGCACTCTTTTTAAGGGTATGACAACGGGCTGGCCCATCTGGTATCTCAGCCTTCAGTTGTTTCTTTGTAAGTTCTGTACATTGACTACCGTGCCTTAACACTGTCTTCCGTCCGCACAAATACGTGTCCCAAGCAAACGGGAAGATGAGAACTGCCGATTTCCGCATCCCTTTGCTCTGGGACGAGGTCACGGCGTTCGAGCTCTTGCTCGGCCACACTTACCCGAATACTGTTTATCCACCGTTTGTGGGAGTTACTCTTCCGCCCTTCGTATTCTACCCAAAATATCGTTAACATCAAAATCATTCATCGTTTTTCGTTTAGCCAGCTGGGAATTCAAACTGCGCACCCTTTCCTTTTCATTTTCAGCAGAAAACACGGTGCGAACACTTCCACTGAACACATGAGTGCCCAGTACAGTGTCCCCCAGCCCTGCCCCGCTCAGCCACATGGGATCCACTTGGGTTTCCTTCAGACTGCGCTGTTTGGGTATCACCTCATCGGAGCAGATAGTTTTCTGTGCTCGGTACAGAGCGTTTATTGACTCGCTTGTCTATTTCATCTTCTGAGCAGTTTATGGAAAGTTTTCTGCTCAACATTCACTTCCTCTTGACGTGCGCTCTTTAAGGTGGCCTGGAGATTCTAAATAATCCATCCTGAGCGAATGCGTGCATGTGAGGAAACTTTTGCGATGGAGTGGTGTTCGCTCCAGGGTGTACCCTGACTAGCCCAGAGCCCTGTACTTCTGGAATAGGCTCCACACCACCACAGCCCTGAGACGGTGAGTGAGTTAGTGAGTGAGCGAGCGAGCGACATTCAAAGCTCACCACAATGATATGTTAATTTTCAGAATGAAAATTACACTGCATTTGTTGAGTAACATTCACAAAATCAGAAAAGTTTCTGTTTGATTGCTGAGGTCTGTCTGGTTGAAATAATAAAAGATGTGATTTGTACCACCAACTGCAATAAATTAATTAGATGCAGCTGGTAGAATAGTGTTTGGAGCTATTTCCCCGCACTCCGAGGACCCAGGTTCAAATCCCAATCCTGCTGTAGTACCCTTGATCAAGGTACTGTCCCTGGATTGTTACAGTAAAAAATATTGAGCTGTGTAAACAGGTTAATGACTGTAAATAGCTCAACGGCGTCAGTCGCTTTGGAATAAAGCTTCAGCTAAATAAAAGCCCAGAGGAAGGATGGATGGGTGCAGATGAGAAGGTCAGACCCACCCACTTTCATACCCCAGTTGCTTGTGCTTCCAATCCCAGCCTTCCCCTGGGAAGAGTGTCAGCCCTCAGTGTGGGTGTGTTAAGTATCCCCTGTTAGGGAGAGCAAAGTAAGCAGATGGGCCCATTTGTAAAGCAGCTCAACAATTGATTTAAGTGGCAAACAGAGGTCGGGGGCTGTCCCTTCTCCGGCAGCAGCGGGATGGGGGAGGCTGTCACACTTTACCATGGGGGCCTTGTTTACAAGGTGAAGACAATTCAATTTAATTGTAAACCAAAAAGAAAAAAAAAAGACATTCAGTGTTTTAGTCTGGTAGTAAGGCTAGGTCCACTGTTTTTTCTGTTTAAAAATAAATAAATAAATAAATAAATAAATAAATAAAAAATTTCTATATCATGACCCTGCCAGAGAGTCAAATGAAGTTGTGAGATAAGTGTTTTTTTACCTGTTTGCATAGCAGTGCCTTATTTTAGACCCCTTGTAAGAGCTGCATATACACGGTTAGAAAGAATGGATTATCCTGTGTGAAACATGGGGTATAAGGCATGAAAGCCCCCAACTTCCGCCTTTAATCAATAACACATCAGCCAATGGCTCTATCTAGGGGCATTCTAGAGTTTAAAGAGAAAACTCACCTTCATGAAACTTCCATTTTAAAGACAGCACCCTTTTCAGGGTGGGGGATGGAGAGGTTTCCATGATTCTTGGCCACATGCATTGTATATTTATGGTCTTTCACTTCAGGCAAAGGGAGAGCAGTGGTGCAGTGGGTTTGGCCTGTGCCTCCTCTCCAGTGGGTCTGGGGTTTGAATCCTGCTTGGGGTGTCCTGTGACAGACTAGCATCCTGCCCTGAGTGAGTCCCCCCCCAGTCCCATGCCCTGCGCTGTTGGGTTAGGCTCCGGCTCACTGTGACCCTGCTCAAGTCAAGCAGTTTGTGTGTGTGTGTGTGTGTGTGTGTGTGTGTGAGTGCGTGGGCATTTTAAGCAACAACTGATCTTTGATGATTGCATGGCCCTGTCACATAAACACAGTGGAGTCAGACCCCAATTTGTTAACAATCCTTTAACGAACTTATTTAACAGATTACAAGCAACTGTTGTCAAATTCAGGGTTTTGATGGTCTATCCCAGAAGCATAAGGTATGAGGCAGGTTACACTCTGGATGGGACACCAGTCCATCTGATGGCAATTGCTAACACTCATTTACTCACACACTTACGACTGGCCACTCATAGTCATCAGTTTACCTGAATTGGACTGTGTAGGAGGAAGCCAGAGGGCTGAGAAGAAAGCCACACAAACATGGTGAGATCATAAAAATTTTACGCAAACTGATCTGGAAGCAAAACAATGTCCAAACCCATAGCCAATGAGCTCCTAGGCACTGGTGCTACAGGTTGCTCCACTGTGCTGCCCCTTCCACAAAATTTGGCTGTCTAAATAGTCCTTGAAATCAAGACTGAAGCCGTGAAGGCCCAGCAGCAAAAAAAAAAATCTGTAAAAAGCCCTACACCTCTTCCACACAAACTTCACATGATGATGCAGACAGAAAAGCTTCATTGGTTTATTGTTACTCCATTCATTTCACCCACAGCCCAGCTTTGTGTGTTGTACCAACTCCAGAAGCCAGATTTCAGTTTGAATTCGAGTTGGGCTCCGCATGGTTGCTGTTTATCTTGAGGTGCGTTTGTGTCAGTGAAGAATCAACAACTGTGTGTGAGTTCATCCACATCTTCATTGTTATCCTTCACGCTCATAAAGGCATCAAGGTTTTTTCCAGCTACACTCCAAAGACTCTCCAAATTATACCCCAGAATCATTTGATTTGGGCTTTTGGACATACCCTGGTTTCCCTGTTGCTCTTCTTACCGGCAGTTATGTATGGGTCAATTTAGAGTCTGATGACAAGTTCTGAAAAATGTAGCAAGTTTAACGTTTTACCGTGTTCCATAGTAGCTTAATTTGGAAAGTGAGCAGGGCTAGACAGGGCGGAGGATTCGTGTCGAGGTCTGTCTGTTGGGGCCATCTGGACTGTAGCAGAGCCTAAATCCTAACTGTTTCATTGGGATTATTCCACGTGGTAATCCATCTTTTCTCTGGGCTGTGAGGGATTAGCTGGAGGATCAAGCTAGCTTCATAATAAACTTTATTAAAGTGGAGTTGGTTTCTGGGGCCTTTCTACTTGACACTTCTGAAGTGATCAGCAGGGGTGTGACGGGGACACAGCAGTCAGAAGACTGCAGGAGAGTAGATGCAGCTGGAGATCTAGTGGTATTATGGTGGACAGGCATGCAGACTCTGAAGATGGTCAGATCACACGCTGTGAAGGACCCCTGCTGCTGAACACTTGAAAGGTGCACTTAGCTTAAATTGCATCAGTTATAAAGTTCAAATGTATTAAAGGAGAAAATTGTGACTTAGTAGGGAGAAGTGTCGACTAAACAAGGAAATGGAAATGGCAATTTTAAATATGGATAAACCTGATGATATGTATGATCTTTCAGATAAAGGTGTCAACATATATATATATTCAAAAAAAAATCCTGCTGTAAATATCCAAAAATGTGTGAGTGGTGTGTTAAAACTTATTTCAGTATATCTGTAAAATATTCAATATGATTTTTGGTGATGAGACAGCAGACACATTGGTACGTAAACACTCTTAATCACACACATCCTATTGCGGTGACTTTGTTTGGACAGTTTGCAGTAACGTAACATTAATGTAATACAATGATCTGCTTTAACGAAACGGTGAGGTCAGTTATTGCTAGTGTCCATTGATGATTTTCATCAAAGTGTCACCTTTCAGTACCTGACAATTCTCTAACAGAGTCACTGCCAGATGTTCTAAAATAGTGTAAATGATAGGATGGGGAAAACAAGGAAAAACTGCATTAATAAATTATAAAAACATTTAAACCTCACATCTGAAAAAATTCTAACGTCATTGGGAATGACTGTTATACTGCAGAACATTTAAACTTACATTTATTCATTTAGCTCACGGTGCTCTGCAAAATGATAGTCCTGGGCTGCATATATACGCACACACACATACAAAATGTGTACAACCGCTTGTCCCGAGAGGGGTCACGGCGAACCAGAGTCTAACCCGGTAACAGAGGGCACAAGGTTGGAGCGGGAGGAGACACACCCTGGACGGGATGCCAGTCTATCGCAAGGCACCCCAAGCAGGGCTCGACCCCCCAACCCACCACCCAGTAGGCCCTTGCCAAACCCGCTACGCCACCAAGCTGCCTATAACTGTGTATAAATTTATACAGCTGGGAAATTTTACTGGAGCAATTCAGAACATGTATCTATTCCTTTCCTGCTTAATAAGTAAGACATTCCACTGGGACAAAAACAGCAGGAGGGGTGGAGTGATGGGGGCATTTGGACAGCAAATACAAATGAGTGTTCCCAGGAGCCCCACAGAAGGGGAAACAGGTCATTCATAGGTCATTTATTGCTAACAGAACAGTCACTTGTTGGCTTCAATCCTCAAGGAGACTCGGCCTCCACTTCTATATACACTGAATAGAATTTGTGACTCGTTACAGTAGATTTAATCCATGGCACAGGGCAGATTTCACACACACACACACACACACACACACACACACTCTGAAGCTGCTTGTCTCAAGCAGGGTCATGGTGAGCCGGAGCCTAGCCTGGCAACACAAGGCGCAAGGCTGGAGGGGGAAGGGACACACCCAGGATGGGACGCCAGTCCGTCGCAAGGCACCCCAAGCAGGACTCGAACCCCAGGCCCACCAGAGAGCGGGACCCAGCCAAGCCCACTGCAGCACTGTGCCCTCCTCGGAGCAGATTTTAATAAGAAAAAAATAATCCGTAGCAGCAACAGGTAGCATGATGGTTAAGGCTACTGATTTGCAACCTAAAGGTTCTTGGAAAATATCCCACTCCTGGTTCTACACACTTGATAAAGATACTTACTCTGATTCATATGTAAAAAAAACCCACTATTGGTACATTGTTGTAACTTGTCTTGGACAAAGGCAACAGCTAAATGAAGGATAAGAATAACATTTCTTAAGGTATGTCACAAACGGTGGGGGTGTGGTGGCGCAGCAGATTTGATGGGTCCGGGATTCGAGTCCTGCTTGGGGTTCCCTGTGATAGACTGGTGTCCTGTCCAGGGTGTTTCCTCTTCCCCTTCAGCCTTGTGCCCTGTGTTTCAGCTTGCTGCCACTCCGCTCGAGACAAGCAGTTGTTGACACTGGTTGGTTATGAATGACAATAACCGAAAATGTTAGTGACTAAATGATGTTCTTTCAGCTCATGACTTGGACCAGTTGCTTTTTTCTTGTGATGTTATTGGCACAGCTGTGTTCCGTGTGAGCTCTGATTTGTAAGATGAGGTGCTGTAACAAGAAGAGGTTGCAGGAGCCAGTATATGGTACTTAAACTCCTTTTATTTTGCTGAATACTCATATTCACTGAAACAATAATAGCCTGCTCTTACATTTATTCATTGAGCTCACACCTTTCCTCTTAAGCAACTTACAACATTAAGGTACTTACAATTACATCATCAATTTACATATCTGGGTAATTTTAGAAGGGGGCTATTGTGGTGCAGCTGTTTTGGCCAGGGGCTGCTCTGTGGTGAGTCTGGGATTCAAGCCCAGCTTGGGGTGCCTTGTGGCAGACTGCTGCTCTACCCTGGGTGTGTCCCTCCTCCTCCAGCCTTGCATCCTGTATTGCTAGGTTAGGCTCTGGCTTACCATGACCCTGCTGTGTATGTGGTAATTTCAGGGTAAACACCTTGCTCAAGGGTACTACAGCCAGAGGTGGGAATCAAACATGTGACTTTGGGGTCCAAAGACAGCGCCGGTAACCACTACACTACCAGCTGTCCCAGCATCAAGAGAATCTTGCTACATGCATTCTTGATTTTTACATGTGTTTTACTTGAGCTACATGCCCAAGGAGGAGTTGTCAGAATATGTGTGTTTCACACATGGAGCAAAATAACGCAGTGAGTATTATTCTAATATTGTAACATGGGGTAAAATATTGTATATCTTACTATAGTAGCATGTCTAGGTTTTAGTCACACAAAGGACTATATTTTTTTAAATATCAGCATAACTGATAAGCAAGACCTTAGTTACTGTAGTAAAAATCACAACAGATAGAAACCATTCCATCGCATACTGTCGTAATTTACAGTAATTGAATTGTCCTTTAATTGCAATCAAAATGAGAATTAACGCTCAGGCCGACCGGGGTTTTCTCTGTGTTTTCAGTGAGACTCTTGGGGTTTTGGCTTTCTGTAGTGACTAAAGACAAAATGACAATGTAAGACACACACAAATTGGCTGAGGCTGCTTGTCCCGGGGGGGGGGTCATGGCAAGCCAGATCCCAACCCAGCCCAGCAACACAGGGCGCAGGGCTGGAGGTGGACAGGACACACCCAGGATGGGACAGCAGTCCATCGCAGGGCACCCCAAGCAGGACTCGGACCCCACACCCCACCCAGGGAGCGGGACCCGGCCAAACCCGTTGCACCATCGCACCTCCCAGGAACAGAATTATTCCTCTAAAAAAAACATTGACAGCAGCGGTCACTTTTTTTCACCTGAAACAAGCACACAATTGTTCGTTTACATTTATTAATTTCTTAACCAAAGCGGCGACGCACACGTCAGGAAATAAAAGGAAAAGTACATGACGTCAGCAGAAGAAGAAAAGGAAAAGTACATGACGTCACAGAAGGCGCGAACTGGACTCAGACACGTGACTCCAGAGTTCAGTTCAGTTTAGTGAAATTGTCGCATTCCGTTGTTGTACGAATCACGCGGTACATTACGGTACGAGTAGCTGCACATACGCTTTTTTCCCCCATTATTAAACTAATTGTTACTAAAAATTATTAAAGAAACGCTTAAACGTTATCGTGCACGTGAAGCATGAGGGGAGAAGCGGGTGGGAAATTGTTTTCCAGTAGGAAATGTGAACCGTGCTAAAGTCTTTTAATTCTAAACGCAGTACAATATTATAATTATTATATAACATCCACTGTTCGTTACTGGTTCTTATCCGTTTCCCTAACTGTGCGTTTATTGTGGTAAAAATGGAGTATTCATCGATTCGGGCGTAGACGTTGCACCTGACCTATCTCTTTTTTGCTGTATTTTTTGAAATTATATTAATATGATTTAATAACACCAGATAAACTATTACTTGATGTTTAATTATTTCACTTCAGTTAATTAATGTTGAAAATGTATTATCGTATAATGCATTTCTTTGCATTAATTTCTTATTATCAAAGGAAAGGGGTATAATAGAGCTTATTTAATGTGTTAATTATCTTGTTTTAGACAAAGAATGGTTTTTTTGGTTCTGGCTTTTCGTATTGACTCTCCATGCAATCTATTTTTTTTTTCACTTTTTACAAAAAGATAAATTTCGTTCAATTTTTTAAGTCGCTGTGTCAGTATTGTTATTACAGTAGTTTATTTCCGCAAACTAAAAATTTCTGTCGCATACAAAAAAATAAGAATTTTAGCAAAACAATCTTAAATGCTTAAGATTTATTTGTAATTTAAACGGAGGCAAATTCCGAGACACAATAATAAATGACAACGAAATGAAAATAATTTAGATAAATGCTTACATTTCACTTTCCTCAGTTTCAACGGATTCTTCTCTCCATATTCGCTTCTTTTCAGCAGCTCCATTTTTGTACACTTCATCACTTATTGATGACTGACTGCATCATAACTCCGATCATCTTTTGTAATTGACACAGTCCTGAAATGAATTATCTGAAAACCGGACAGATAACAAATAGGTACAAACAGCAACTGTGATATAAAGAAAAAAATACTATAAGTGACAGCGAAAACTCCAGTAATTGTTAATAAATAACACTTTTGTTAACGTTAAAATTGTGTGTTTTAGTTCATAATTTAAATGTGAAAACATCTCATGTATAAAAAAACTTTAAATTCAACTTGTCAGATACTTTTGTTTGTGGAAAGCATATAATTCTGATGCCCCGTTGAGCAGCGCATTTTTTTCAAGCCCGATTAGCATTAATATTTTAATGAACTTGTGCCCATATGCACAATGAATACTAACCTCAGCAACTGCTGATGGGCTTCAAATTAATTTACGATGCTTTTCAAAACGAACCCGCCTGATAAACTGCGGGACGAGAAGGGCAGCACGGTGGCGCAGCGGGTAACACAGATTCTGCGAAGCGCTTGGGCTCTGGGTTCGGAAGCAGATCCGGTCCCTGGTGAGTCTGTGTGGAGTTCCTCCGGGTGCTCAGGTTTCCCCCCACAGTCCCAAGGCAGTGTTTTTTGTGTGGCTGCCCTGTAACGCGGTGGGATGGTGCCCCATTAAGCCGGGTGCGCCTCGCGTCCTGGATGGGTTCCGGACCATCATGATCCTACACGGGCCAAGCGCTTTGAGTGCCTTTTTACGTGGGACATGTGTGGGAAATGCTTTTTGCAGAAAATACCAGTCTTATACATGTGTCCCGCAAACTGAAGCGCGTCACCAGGCTCTTCCAGACTCACTTCGCCCATGATGATGATCTCTTACGTTCATGCAAGGTGTAAATGTTCATGCACTATAAACTTTAAGATCGTGTCCGGATTACGCAGCTACTACTGTAATGATGTGCGTAAATGTTTATCTTTATTTAAAAAAAAAAATGACTAGAAAGGTGATCAGGAATCGTCGATATTCTGAGTTTTATGCAGCTACTCGTTTGATGAACATTGATTCATATATGGTGGAAAGAAACTGACTGTACTTAAGAGTCACACGTCTGCAACTTTGTCTCTTTCTCCTAATGAACACATTTTATTTTCTATGAGATGTACGTCGCTTTGGAGAAAAGCGTCTGCTGAATGAATACATGTAAAATATAAATGAGCGGTGCGTAAGTGACAGTCAGTGTCTCGTACAGTTTTAAAATCCGCTCCGAGTCGGTGATGAAAGAGCGCGAAGCGGCTGTGTTCACTTCAAAGGCGAGTCATTGACATTGTCGAAGAGAAGTGGGACGAAAGATCAGATGCCCTTCCTTCCTTCCTTCCTTCCTTCCTTCGTCTTGCTTAAACTAAGCGTGTTCCAGGGCATCCGTCGAGTGCGTTCGCCGCGCTGCTGCAGCCCGATGAGGTGCGCCGCTCCGCCGCCTTTGGGTGGAGGCCGGGCTCGCGGTGACGTCATGACCCCACCCACCTACCCACCCCCAGCTCGCGCGTCGCGGAGGAACCCGTTTGCGCGACGGCGAGGGAAACCTGCCGGATGCTGCAGCGCTGCAAACGGCGCAGCCGGGATTGTGGAGAAAGCGGGATTTTTTTTTTTAAAGCACTTTGTCTCCATGCTCTGCATCCAGGGCTCACGCGGAGATGTGGGTGACGCTGCTCTGAGACACTCGCTGCGTGGGCAGGATGCGAAGGGCGGCAGCGCCACCGGCCACACGGAGTGCCGCGAAGGGTCCGCGCGAGGTCCCGGCGGGAGCGTCGGCGCAACGTGAGCGTGACCGCGTACTGTCTTCTCACCGCGTTTTCTGAAAAGAGTTTTACACTCTCTGTAGGGGGGACACTGCTGCTCGCGCTGTGTATGTGTTATTATGACATAATTAATATCACTCACTGAGTGTGTTTTTTATTATTATTATGTATTTCCTTCCACCGACGGCATTGCGCGTTTCATCAGTACGATGCAGTGAAACACGTAGAAAAGAAACTGTGATTTTATCAACTTTTCAATTAAATGTGTAAAGCTGAATCCAGTTAAATTCCCTGTATATACAGACGCAAAATGACACTTAATTGTAAGCCTCCTTTCGATTTGTTTAATTCTTGGTCGGACTTTCAGTCGTTTCTTCTATTTATAATCATAATGGCAGTTCTGCGGCTTTAAGGTCTATGTGAAATTAGACAAAAAAGCATTTATCTCTATACCGTGACATTTGTCTCCATTACACTGCATAGATTAAGTGTGTGCTGGGTTTTAACGTCCAAACTCTTTCTTTTGCAGTAAACACCTTTTATTAGACCCGTTTTTTGAGCGCAGGTTAACTTAAGGGACGCTGTCCAGCCTTTGGGTGCTGAAAAACAGTGTGAAAAAATAATCGTTACAATTAATGTGCGAGACGATCACACGCTTTTTACATTTTAAACAAATGCACGCAATCCACAATGCTAATGAATTTACTATGTGATTGTAGAAAAAAAAAATTGCAAAGGTCTTAAAAAGTGAAAGATCAGATTATTTTTGTGTTTGGAGAACTGTTTTATTTCGTGTCGTTCGAGTTGAACTGAATTTTCTGCACAGCACTGTTATGATGCACAAATGTAACGGTTTTAATTATGACTTCACAACTATCAAATGACAGGTAAGAACGGCAAAGGTAGCAACATAAAACGAAGAAAATACTAAATCACGGTAACTCATAGTCTGTAGGGGTATATTTCTCGTAAATTATTGAGTGAATTTAACGGTTTTAAACGATAAATGGGTTTTAACGTTCTCAGCGGTTTAATTGATTGTTAAACTTTAATTCAGTGTATTTTTATTTATTTATTTATTTTTTGTAGTCACAATACTGCAGAATACTGGAATCATTATATTGACCACATTGAAAATATCATTGATGTCATTTGTTTTTTATGTAACACCACATCAAATAAGTGAATTAATGAAATAATAGGAAATAAACTGCTGCAGTTTCAGCACTGACAGAAGCCTCCGGAACCAGCACTGCTATCAACTTGTTAGGGTTACAGCTCCACCGAGGCCACCACAGCACGCTGGGGATTTCACCTGTGCATTGTCTGACTGCAGGACAACAGCCTTAGAAACTACGCCACCTACTGTCCTAAACGAGGTCTTGAATTCTCATGTCGTGACTTTGCTCCACTTCTCTGCTCCACAGAAATCCCCCAATGTGCAGGGTGCACGCAGCATATCATGGACAAGTTCATCCTCAGAGTGTTGGACCGACACTGGCACTCCAGGTGTCTCAGGTGCTCTGACTGCAGAAAGCTTTTAGTGGACAGGTGTTTCTCCCGAGGAGGAAATGTGTACTGCAAGGATGATTTCTTCAAGTAAGTGCCATTATTTGGTATCAGTAACATCCTTCACACCTCTTCTGTGAAAATCACATGAGTCTGTCTCCTTAAAATGGTTATAATAGAAATGTATTCGTTTATTAGTTACTTATCTGTATTCTATATATTTCTATTGATAATTATTATTTATTGCATTGTCTATACAGTAGGGGGGGCGCGGTGGCGCAGTGGGTTGGACCGGGTCCTGCTCTCCAGTGGGTCTGGGGTTCGAGTCCTGCTTGGGGTGCCTTGCGGCGGACTGGCATCCCGTCCTGGGTGTGTCCCTTGCGCCCTGTGTTGCCGGGTGGGCTCCGGTTCCCCGCGACCCTGTATGGGACAAGCGGTTTCGAAAATGTGTGTGTGTGTGTGTGTGTGTGTGTGTGTCTGTCTATACAGTATATATAAATGTCCTTTTATATTTATAATACCGGGGGTGCGGTGGCGCAGTGGGTTGGACCGCAGTCCTACTCTCCGGTGGGTCTGGGGTTCGAGTCCTGCTTGGGGTGCCTTGTGACGGACTGGCGTCCTGTCCTGGGTGCGTCCCCTTCCCCCTCCGGCCTTACGCCCTGTGTTGCCGGGTAGGCTCCGGTTCCCCGTGGCCCCGTAAGGGACGAGCGGTTCTGAAAATGTGTGTGTGTGTGTATTTATAATATTGTCTAATGTTTATATATTATCAAAATTTGTATCGCTTTAATTTAATGCAATTCAGTTTAATTATGTTTATAAAGTGCTCTTCTCAACAAGATGACAGAGTGCTAAGCAAGAAAACATACATTGCCGACAGTACAGAAGTGTAAATATGTAGGCTTTTCATTATTATCCTTTTCAGGGAACCTGTATATAGAGAAGATTAATGCACTTAATACCAAGCTTTGAGATATTCACAGCTTTACCTGGCATAAAGAAGATGAATCGCTGTTGCCACCAGTACATGCTGACATAATAATAATAATAATAATAATAATAATAATAATAATATCTTTTCAATTACTTTTTATTTCATTTTATATTCCAGTTGAGCTGCTTTTTATACTGATTTTTTTTTCTGTTCGAATGAATCTGTTGCTTATTTGATCTTTGGCAAATTTAGGGCATTTGTAGGTTGTGCCTATAGCTTTACAGCTGACGTAGACTCTATGCTATATCCAGAAAAACTTAACAGTATAACTGCATATGAAGCTGTAATACAAGTATTGACAACAAGAAACTATTACAGAATCACAGAGTTTTAGGACAACAGCGGTGTCATTGTTGAGTTTTATAGTGTCTCCATGGAACATTTCTGGTCACTTACAACATGATGCCATAGTAAAGCCAACCACTATTACATCTACATTTATTTAGCAGACACTTTTCTCCAAAGCAACTTCCAATGAACTCTATGTAGCATTATGAGCCCACACACCTTATTCTCCAAGGTGACTTACGCTGCTAGATGCACTACTTACACTGGGTCACTCATCCATACATCAGTGGAACACACTCTCTCTGTTACACACACTATGGGGGAACCTGAACAGCATGTCTTTGGACTGTGGGAGGAAACCAGAGCACCTGGAGGAAACCCACACAGGGAGAACATGAAAACTCCACACAGACTGAGCAGGAACCAAACCCATGTCCTCTCACACCACCCCGACGCTCTGAGACAGCATCGCTACTTGCTGTGCCACCGTGCCACCTGTATTAAAATGATTACATGTAGTAGTAGCAGTACTGTAACTATTATTTATGGAATAAGTAGAATAAGGAGAAGCAGCATTGACAATCACAATAAGAGTGAAGCAATTTTATTCCTGAGCTTCTACTTGAAAAGAAAGTATTTACTTCAGAAGAGGATTCGTTGTACATATCGGTTGGTAGCATTAACAGTATGATGTGTTCGGTATTTCCTGATCGATACCTGCCCAAGGCCGCGTGCGCTATATGTGCTCGGTGTGTGAGCGTATGCTGCTGCGTCTTTCCAGGCGCTTTGGGACAAAGTGCGCGTGGTGCCAGCAGGGGATCCCCCCCACCCAGGTGGTGCGCAAGGCACAGGACTTTGTGTACCACCTGCACTGCTTCGCCTGCGTCATGTGCGGCCGGCAGCTGTCCACCGGGGACCGGTTCTACCTTATGGAGGACGGCAGGCTTGTTTGCAAGGAGGACTACGAAACAGCAAAGCAGAACGGTACGCTGCCGGACACTTGAAATTTCCTCCGCAGGAGCTCGGTTTGCAGCTGCGGTTGGGTGTGGTATCACACTACCGGTACATGGCTCGATGGCTGGCGCAGACCAAGTCGATCTCATTAGAAAGGTGTCAAAAGATGTTACCTGTATATCTGAGGAGTGAGCGAGGTCAGCACAAACACACGACGCCTTGCGCATTGACTCTTCATGTTCCTCATCCTTCAGATGACTCCGAATCGGGGGCGAAGCGACCCCGGACCACCATCACTGCTAAACAACTGGAGACTCTTAAGAATGCCTACAAAAAGTCGCCGAAGCCGGCTCGGCACGTCCGCGAGCAGCTCTCCTCCGAGACGGGCCTTGACATGCGGGTGGTTCAGGTACAGCCCCGAACCTGTGCCTGCTAACCCGATTTCCTCTGGGTGGGGCGGCACCTCACCTTCTCACCCTCCTCTGTCCCACTCCCTGTGTCTTGCAGGTGTGGTTCCAGAACCGGCGAGCCAAGGAGAAGAGGATGAAGAAGGATGCGGGTCGGCATCGCCGGGGGCAGCTGTACAGGAGCGGAAAGCGCAGCCGTTGTGACGTCAAGGCACGCAGGGAGAGTTCACCGGAGGATGGGGGCCTCAGCGACTGTGAACTCAGCTTCAGAGGTGGGTGCCCACAGCAGTCGGGGAAGAAGTCACTTCTCCCCATCAAGGTTTTTTATGACTTCATTTGCCAACTGGGAAAATTTCCAGCCAGTAGCGGATCAGTAGCTGTCAATACCTGATGATGGTATGTTACGGCACAAATGGACAATGTCAGTCACATATGAATCATGTCCATGTCTGCTCTTTTCTGGCCACACAGTTCCGCCTCACAGAAATCTTCTGAACGGTGGACAGTGACGAAAAGGCCGCTCTAGCGCACTTTACAGCTCAGCTCTGTCTCGGTTATTACTTCGTTCCGGTAGTACAGCGGCACGCGTTTGACAGCTGTGAAAAGTCATTCTGAAAGGGAAGTGCAGTTTATGAGCTGTAGAATGAGGATTGCAGGAACTAAAATCGTGGTTGTGCTGTTACCCTGCACGTCTTGTACCTGAGCACATGACACCATTTTCGATATGGTAACAAGAGCTATGAAGCGTTAGAACACATCACGGGAGCCCAATCGTAACATTTCTTTCATTGTCTGCAGAGGACCAAATGCTGTCAGAACTGAACCATGCGGGCAGACAGTATGGGAGCGTGGATGGCACGGGGCTCGGGATCTTGTTGAACAGAGGCTTCCCACCGGAGGACTCGGAACAACCTTTCCCCGACCAGCGGGCAGGTAGCCCCTATGTCTTCCCCCGCTCCCCTTCCACTGGCTCCCTGCCTGGCCGCACTCCCTTGCTGGGCAGCTTGGGTCTTGCAACAAACAGCCTGGTGGTGCATGATGGGCAGGGAGCCATGACCGAGGCACTGCAAATGATGGCGGGTGGCCCCTCCTCCGACCTCTCCACCGGGAGTAGTGCAGGCTACCCAGACTTCCCTGCCAGTCCTGCCTCCTGGCTGGATGAAATGGACCATTCCCAGTTCTGAATAGCCAAACACAACATTCACAGGGCACACAATTCAGAGGAGGAGCCTTTTAAGGTTTCTCTTTCACAGACTTGATATTTTTATTTCCCTAAGGAGATCATGATTAACAGCAGCAACCCTAAACCATACAGGTGGGAAGAAACTGAAAAGACCTACAAGTTCTCTCTTGGACACAAACATGGGTGGAGTCATATGATCATATTGTTAGGGCAAAGTTCAGGTCCTTGGGATTCAAGCAGTGACAACCTTCTCTTTTCTAGCAGTGCTGGACTTGAAATATGAAGGGGCCAAACAGGGAAAAGGCAGCGGATCCCCTTCAGAATCAAGAGGTTCTTAAATGGCAATTGCTGCTCCTGCCAACAGTTCATGCATGGCAAAGCACTTACTATTTTATTTTTTAGACATGACAAAAAAAGATGACGGTCAAAGTGAAAGAATCCACAGTGAAACCAAATATTCTGACTCAAAGCTTATCATGCTGTGTGGAGATGCTGTCTGGGGGCTGATTTGTGGGAATACTTTCCTCCGCAATCTGTCAGAATGGTCACCAGGATGAATCACATATCGCATATTGTCAGACGCTGAAAAATGATGCATACGCTGAAGTTAGGCCTCTTACTAAGGATTACTATATACAGTACATCACACTACCCAGGTAAACGTAATCCGTCTGATCAATCGTTTTCGTAAAACGTAACATGGAATTTAAGTAACGTTTTGTACCGAGGAATTTCCGTACGGCAACTTCAAGAGCATTTCTGCGAGAAGATTCTGCAGTACTTCTCACATTAAATCGACCCAAATAATTCTTTGTGCAGTTGTAATATATGTTATGTTCGGAAAACTTTATTTCAGTCTGAATTATTTTAGTATTTGTATGGTCTCAGTGTTAAAAGTCTTGTTGGATAAGTGTTGTTTCATTTCCGTGTATCTCTGTAAGAGCATCAGACGAATGCGCTAAATATCCACACACCATCTGTACTATGGCTTCATGTCTGCAATATTTGTATGAGAAATAAACAGATTTTTTTTTTTTTACTGAAATCGAAGAAAAGATCTCTACTAAGCTGACATGTAATAAGTGTCTGAACAAGCCTAATACATGACGAGAATATTGTGTTGTAAGTTTCCATCTAAGAATGTGTTCTTGTATATAGAAAGAATTTGGGCTTTTTCAAAACCACTTATTCTTTGGAAAACAAAAATAAAACAGGTCTGTTGTTGCAGATAGGTTCAGCAGTCAGTGTAGCACATCACACATCTACTAAAAAACTGAAGCTTTGTAGAGTTACATCATCAGAAATTTGTTGACTAATTTTAAACTGCATGTATTTTGTCACATGTAGACCCATAGCAGTTGTCCAGAGGAAAGAAAGATCTGTTCGACTTAGAAAACGAGGTATATGGCATATATTGATCTCTTGTTTTTTAGAAGCACGTTTAATCTCAAAATTATTATCAAATTCTGCATGAAATATGAAAATTTTGTCATGAATTTTTCATTTTTCTTTAATTAAAAATGCATTCAGTTCACTTTTAATCGCATTAAAGGGCAGCAATATTTATTATTCTGAAGGCTTTATTACATACCTCTCAAAAGTAAGAATTCACACACTCTCTGCTTGTCCCGAGTGGGGTTGCGGCAAACCAGAGTCTAACCTAGCAACACAGGGCAAAAGGCTGGAGGGGACACACCCAGGACGGGATGCCAGTCTGCCGCAAGGCACCCCAAGCAGTACTTGAACCCTAGACCCACCATAAAGCAGGACCTGGCTAACCCCACCCGTAAGAATTCAATACTCACTACTCTACCTGCTCCCATACTAATACAAGGGTGTTTCAACATACTGTATATTGACCCTGGTCAAACAATGAAGAGTTTTGCATTGAAAAATAATATCTGCAAATTAATGTTTAAAAAAACAACTTTATAATGATGCCCCAGAGTTTCTTTTCAGCGGTGTGTCATACTTAACCATAGAAGTAATATTCCAGTGAGAGCTATGGACCCAGTTTATTGTATAAGAGAAATTATTGACAAGAGCCTTTACATTGTGGGGTGTGGTGGCTCAGTGGGTTTGGCTTGTGCCTCCAGGGTGGCAGGTCTGGGGTTTGAGCTCTGCTTGGGGTGCCTTGCATTGGAGTGACGTCCCATCCCGCGTGTCCTTGCACCCTATGTTTCCAGGATAGGCTCCGGCTTGCCGTGACCCCCGTTAGAGACAAGCGGTTGTTGACAATGACATGCCTTTTCATTGTTTTTACCCCAAAACAACCCACAGATACTGGGGTTAAATGCGCTTTACTTGCTTATAGCAATCTAATCAATGGTTTTTTGCGACATGAGAACCGTTATGGATTGGAAGGAATGATTACTAACGGTGATTGTGGAATATGGGATACAAACTGCAGCATCAGTTGCTGGCAGTGGATAAAACAGATAGGGACAGCTGATAGTGTAGGGGTTACAGCTTCTGCCTTTGTCCCGAAGCTTGCAGGTTCAAGTTTCATGTCCATTTATAATACCCTTGAGGAAGGTCCTTATCCTAAATTGCTTGAGTAAAAATCACCTTGCTGTATAAATGGGAAATTAATTGTATGTTGCTTTAGAGGAAAGTGTTAGCTTGATGAATAAATGTAAGTCTTTAATGGGAGCACAGTAAGCTTAGTGTCACACACTAAAAACAAGTTTAGTGATCTCGCAGCCCAACAAAAAGGAAGGCACCAGTCAGTGGCTTGAGTGTTGGATATATCCGTAAAGCAGTTCATACGGAGTACTGCCTTTGGAGGCATTGCATGCACACTACTTGTGCATCACGTACGTGCGTTTATAATACCAGCAGAAAGCACGTTATTCTTCTGTCAGCATTATTTAACACCTCCTATAAATATGAGATTTGGGGAGAAAAGGATTATGGATGATCCCCATTGTTTGGTCAGAAATGCATTAGCTTCTTTATGAAGCTGCAGTTAAAGACTCAGATTCGGGTTTTAATTTCCCATCTGCTTGAACGACAGGGTCTGGCTGGGTACTTTGATCAGATGGACTTTAGTAAAATGAAAAAGGATTTAGAAGCAGCCCATGTGTTGGCTATTTGGAGAATATCCAAATACACCTTAAGTGACATAATACGAAGTACGTGTGGGTGTGGGTTGATCCTGTGGAAAAAAGCATTAGGGAAAGACAATCTGAAAGTGTTCATTTGCTGATGAACGTTGAATTTTGGCAGATAATATTAAAAATGTAAACTCGCCAAATAGTGAGTTCAACGAGTCCTGAACTGAATGACTGTTGGTGTTCCTGTGCAGACTGAAATGCAAAAAATGTAATGTTCATAAACAGTTATAGTTATTTCTAGATATTTAGACCAAAAATATAAGACTTGTAATGTGCCGTTGGCACATTAAATGGAATCTACAAGTTCCTCAGGTAGATATTTTATTAGAAGTATGTCTGCAGTCCATGACCTTCTGCATTACTCGGAAGACCTGTTCCACAAGAGCTCTCCAGGTTCCTCATATTTGAAAATGCACATGGAGCTAGTTTAGGCCAATGGGCTGGAGGTCTCAAGCCAGCGTTGGTCTTGAAGCTGTGGTTTATAAATTAGCTAGCTCCCCTTAACCAGGAGAGTAGTAAAGACAGGAGTAGTAAAGGCAAGAGCAGAGGTCTACATCTTCTTGTCAAAGTTATTTTTTCGCAGCTCTGATGTCCAATGGTCCCATAGCTTTAATTAGTTAGATGTGGCAGGGTCAGTCGGCCTCTCCCTTTATGGATGGTTGCTTTCATCCATCAGTTGAATGATGTGAATAGGAAAAACATAGCAACAGGAAAGTGCCTTTCAACCTCTAGCTTTAAGTTTCTTTGGCTTCTCTGTTTTCTATAGAAATATCCTTAAACATCTTTAAAAACTGTTAGAAATTGCAAGGTCATTTCAGGGTCCAGATTTAACTATTCATTTTTGTCCTTATTCCTCACACGGTATATTGCTCCATTAAAAACGAAATTACTCTTGGGAGGTCAGTGGAGAAGTGCAATTTGTGGTGCTCTGCAAAGCCTCAATTAATCACGTTGCAGCCAGTGCAGCAAAATGCAAAACAAGGCAGAAACAGATTCCTATTCTTTGTCATTAGCCTCCCAGAGCTCATCACTTATATATACTTAGTCATATCTTTATACCCTGAAAATCTGACCCTTTTCTCAGTTCTAATTTGCTTGCAAGTACAGTGACCCCCAACTAGCATGGAAACAGGAACATGTGTCAGGAGGTCTCCAGTACCTGACTCAGGAGGTGTAGGGTTGGACTGTATAACATGGGAAATACTGTATTGCCACCACTCCATTCTCTGTCCATGTCATGGTCCAAGAAGGAGCCTACAGACGGGATGGAGTCGAGAGGACGAGAGCAAGAAGTCGAGGAACCAGGGGAGTTGTGTCCAAGGGCAAGGGAGGAGGGAGCTAGGAAGAGCACAGGGGAGAACACAAGGGGATCGCAAGGAGTTGCAGTTGCTCTACCGAGGTTCCGCAGTCTGAAAGTGTCTGAGCAGCCACTTCATAGCCAGTCTCCATGATTCGGTGCAGGTGCAATGGTTGGGCACACGGTTGGGGGCGTGACACTCCAACACACCCCACCTCCTGTTCAGACATAAACACGTAGTACACATCTCTATATATATATATTTGCCAAATAATTTTATTCTGAAAAATCCATGCAAAGGTTTTTGAAATGAAGAATTATTACAAAGTAATGCAAACAGATACCATCTCAAACTGGTTGGAAAGACAGATGAATAGATGGATGAAATGGAGGATGTGCACAGACACCTTTCAACGTGTTTCTTACTGGTTATATAACTAGTCTTTGTTCTGGAGGGGTTCAGTATCTCTTCTCCCAGTCATCATAAAGTTTCAATAGATATGTTATGTTCTTGTAGCTCATGGTGTTCATGCCTGGTGCCAAACATTTCTCAGTAAGATCCAATTGTTTGCTCTAAGGGCAGATAGTCCAAGAGGAAGAAATTAATTGGACTGGTTAGTGCGGGTCCCGAGGGGGTGGAATATTGATTTAAATTCCATGCCTGAGGATGAATCACCAAGCCATGCAGTTGGTTCCCTGCTTTCCCCGCAGCATTTTTACCTATGAAATGTTGACATGAGGAGTGCAAATGTACTTGATGACAAACAATGACTGTCAAATGAGAATTCAATTTTTTTTATGTCTCATATATTTCTCACAATATGGAACTCAATGCTGGATAATAAAAGAACCACAAATAACTAAAGCTTATGCTGGAGTACAAAACAGATATTAATAACATCATACAGTAAACTGCAAATATTAATTGGCAGAAAAGTCATTTGGAAGGTTTATTTGCAAAGCATGTATATTTCCTCTTCTCTCGAAGACATGGTGGCAGATGTTTCTGGAAATGGCAGAAGGTGGGTTTTGAAGCATATAAATACATACAGAAATAATTAAGGGTAAGGGGTTTAGTCGCCATAATCTGTTTGCACTAATCTGACCAGGCCACACTGACAAAACGAAAGGGAACATACTTCTGAGAAGAGTAACTCCAACAAAACTGACTCGATACAGTTGGCCTGTATTCAAAGCACAAACTTTACCAACACAATATTCAATAGAAACCGTAATACCAGCTCAAGCAGTTGCAGAAATCATGATCAAACAAAACAAGACACCGACAGATAAAAACAAAAACAGCACAATCTTACAACTAACAAAAACATTAATTGACTAAGCATGCAGAAGGAAGTATGTTAAATAAAAATTATTACCAAACCACACAGTTAAATTTTGTATTGGAAGGCAAAATCTGACTAATATGATGCACCATTTGTAAAATTGTTCATATACATTTTCGAAGTGGGTGACTGTAAAGATGGGTGACTAACGTACCCAAATTTTGTGTTGTGTGAGATCATGGGGGTGTGTGATAGCTGTGTGATGGGCTGGGCTTCTTTCCAGGTTAGGCTCTGAATCACCATGACCCTGCATTAGACAAGCAGTTATCGACAATGACTGAAGGAATACATTTGAACTTTACACGTGGCAAGAGGTATAAATCGGAAAAAGGTCTGCTAATGAAGCCTACCTAGTGGATGTTTATAAATAGCTTGGTAGAGAAAATCAGTGGAGAGAGAAGGTGAAACAGGTAGAGGTGTATAGCGTCACTAGCAACAGCCCATTAGTGAGTCGATCCCGCAGCCAGCAGAAGATAATAATGTGGATCAGTACATGTTATGCCATCAAGCTAACTGTACCTAATAGGGGACTTTGTGGAGACCTGCCTAAGAAATGGAGAACATGAGAGACAGTGATCTTTCAACTTCTCCAACAACGCTCCAAGACTGCCTTGATGGAACCAGGAAAAACTAAAGTTCGAAAGGAAGAAATCTGGAGGCACTACAGTGTCATCCCTACCAGGTGTCACGCGAAACATAGGGGCCTGGGACGGCTGGACCCAAGCGCAGCGTCATTCGTCCAGAGACGAGGGATGAGGCAAGTTCTCGGTGTCGGGGAAGGGTCGGTCGATCGGTGGTCAGGGTCAGAGCGAAGATCCGTGGGCGAGGTCAGGGGATTTAGTGAAGGGTCGGTTGAACGGTGAACGGACAGGAACAAGGATCCGTGAACGTGGCTGGGAAACGAAGCGAAGAGTCAGAAACCGGAGGGTGTGAACGAAGAGCTAGCGATGCTTGTGACCGAAGAGTCACGAGAAAGGGCGGTTGTCCCTGACGAGATTCCGCAACGGTCTGGGCGTTGGAGTGTCTTTTGCAGGGTAGGTGCTGAACTGGAGTCAGGTGCTGTCGATTGAGTTGTGGGCGTGGACGTGACACCAGGGGCTGGTCCAATACAATTAATTGCCAGCCCCAGTCCACAAATCTGTAACCGGTCGCCATCATCAAGGACAGGAAAATGGAGTGCCAGCACAGACAGATCCCAGAGAGCTACATACTCTATGTGTGTGAGAGAGTGTTTCCTCCTGAGCCCCCGGTCTAATTCCAAGTACGTTTCTGTCTTCATCCATTCTCCTGTGCTCTCCATCCAAATTCCGATGTCTCTCTGCCCCCATTCTTCATGTTTTCACTTCACCATGACTCCATGATTCATGACTCGCACACTTCACTTAAAAATAAACTCCACACTTGGGTTCACCTCTAACCATTTTTTTTTTTTTTGGACATACAAGGTAATGTGTCTCAGAAGTCCGTTGCGTTCAGTACAAAGCAAACTGGTAAAACGTGAAGTAAAACTGAGAAAAATGGCTGCCCTGTACCTAGAACCTTGGAGGACCTTAAGATCTAGCTAAATACCCAATGGGGAGAGGAAGGAAATAAAAGGAAGAAACACATAAGAAAGAAAGGAAGGATGAAAAATATACAGTACAGTATAAATACCGGTAACATTTCAAAGAGCACAGAATAGTGAAGAGTAACATTTGATGTTCTTCATATTGGCTCTGTACAAAAGGGCTGATGATTAGGTCCAGAGTAAAGCCATATTTTGTTATAGAAATTATGAGGATTATAGGCTATGTGCCTAAATTTATCCTCAGAGTCCCCCTGACACTTCCTGTACACACACATTGTCTGAAACCGCTTGTCCCAAGCGGGGGTCGCGGTGAACCAGAGCCTAACCCGGCAATGCATGGCGCCACGCAGGACAGGACACCAGTCCATTGTAAGGCACCCCAAGCGGGGCTCGAACCCCAGACCCACCAGAGAGCAGGACACGGCCAAGCCTGCCGCACCACCGCACCCCCCACTTACTGTATGTCAAAGCTATTTTAAAACAACATAGGAAACATCCTCAACTGTCCTTAATCAACCCTATCTGACCCTGTCTGTGCAGTCATGTGACGCCAAGTTCTTTTCCAATGTACTCTGGTGCAAACTTTCATTTAAAATATATCTAAAACCTTGGTTTGTTCAGTTTGTGGGGGAACCAGTTTTTACATCACAGCAATGTGGCAAGTGACAAAAGCATATGGTGCCCTGGGCTCGTTGAGAACAACTGTGGTCCATTAGCACGAGTCTCCTTTGTATAAAATCTCCCATTGTCTACATCTTTCACTTCTTCTGCTCTTCCTCTCTCTCATTCTGTCTCTCCATGTACTGCACCAGTCAACCACATCGAACAAGGAAATAATGAACAACATATGATTTTTGATCTTGCCTGTTGCATATTGTTCTTTCAAAGTGACACATTTGATAAAATGTCTAGGTTTCCATCACCAGACAGTTAATATTGTGCAGAGGAGATCAATGTCATTCTGCAGTGTACTTACATTTACATTTATTCATTTAGCAGATGCTTTTCTCCGAAGCGACATGCATCTCATAGAAAATACAATTAGTGCATTACATTAGGAGAAAGATACATAGCTGCAGACGTGATTCTTAAGTAAACCTAGTTTGTTTCTTTCCGCTTGATGCACCAATGTTCATCGCTCGAGTAGGTGCGTAAAACACAGGGAAGATGAATCCTGATAACATTCCTACAGTTTTTTTTATGAGGTACACAAATATTTACATACAATACAGGAGTAGCAGCTGTGTAGAGGCTTATCTGGGGATGATCATAAAGTTACGGTGCATGAACATTTACACCACACATGAGCTGGAGAGATCTTGGGCAAAGTGAATCCGGAAGAGGTGAATTTTCAGACCCTTCTTGAATGTAGGCAGAGTTTCAGCAGCTCTGAGTGAGAGGGGGAGGTCGTTCCACCACAACGGACCCAGAACCGAAAACCTCCGGCTTTACTTTTCATGCACGGGACCACTATATTGATGCTCTTTTGAGAAGCAATTGCCATTAATCACCATTCAGATTAACTACACCAGACAGGGCAGGATTCCACTCCATGCTTATTGACATTACTGGGTTCAGCCGCATTCATATTAACATCTGTACACGCTCATATTGTCCATTTATGTTTAGCTGGAAGGATAGGGACCATTTCTCACAGATTGATTTTATTACTGCATTTCCATCCTGGCCTTACTATAGGACAAAATGTAAATGCAAATCAAATGCAGCCAAAAATGGGACTGAGTCAGTGTGCGGTAAGGCATTGAGAGCAGCACTGGCAGCCAGCAATATGCAGTAATTACTGAATTAGTCAGCTATTCTGAGAGCACAGGCCTTTCAGTGCCCACTAGCGTATAAACAGTGTGGACTGGCCGATAATGGGCAAAAATTTTGGGCGTTGTCAGTAGCTGGTGACACAGAAGGTGGAATGCTGAGAGGTGACCTGTCAAGGTTTGGTGCTACAAAAAGTAAACAATTTATGATCTCATCATGAGATGCAATTGATCCACTACACATGTTCTGCTCACGCATATTCATTCAACTAACACTTTTGTCCAAAATAACCCACTATTGTTGACCCATTTATATAGCTGGGTAATTTTACTGGAGTAATTTAGAGTGAAGACTTCGCTAAAGAGTGCTACAGCCAGAGGTGGGAATCAAATGGGTGACCTTTGGGTTCGAAGGCAGCAGCTCCAACCACTACACTACAGGCTGCACTTATTATTCCCCCTGGTTCCTTTTCTAAGATGCTAATAATTTAGTGTAAAATATGAAATTGTCATTTTATGAAAGCTGCTTTTAAGACAAGTGAATGAGGCTCTGAGATGAGGAACAGCAGTGTATCCCCCCCATGACCAGTCCAGTTTCACTGTCTCTGTGCAGAGAGAATAGGAATGAGTATGTGTGTATGTGCGTGTGTGTGTGTGAGTGTGTCACAAATATGACATTTTCCATGTAGAGGAGCACTGTACCAATTGTTACCCCTCATCCCAGATTATTATCTGTCCATAAGAGAATGAAATCTCCCATAATTCAGGTTATGGGGCAATTCAGTTGATAAAATAATCACTTGGTTATTTAATGCAGTTTTACTATATATAATTAAATTTCTCCCTATCAAAGAATTAAGAAATTAATCACTTTGTTTTTGTCAGTAACATTCGGCTGAATGAAATACAGCTGTAATGCAAAACAGAGCCCCGTCAGTGCACCATAACACTGGTCAGCCCATTTGTTCTGTGGTTTTTCCATTGATTGCTTTTTATTATCTTTTGGGGTCCAAACCTCCTGTTCATGTTGAACATTGTGAAAGAAGTGAAACAAAGGAAAATACAGTAATGCCATTTTTAAAAAAAAAAAAAAAATAGATTGATGCTTCACTTCATTTTTACTGAGTACTCTTCTTAATGTGACACTGCGCTGGAGAACTGAGCTCGTACAGTGACGTGCAAGTGATGGTAGAAGAAAGCAAAGAGGCTATAAACACTGAAGGCAGTTTGCTAATGGAATGTTCAGAAGCAAACCAACTGGTACCTGAGGAAAGGAAAACAAAAAAACTCCCAGATCAAGTGTGGAAGTGAAACTACAGCTAGCCTGACCTGCCCTGCCGTCTTGACCTGGGTCTGGGGTGCGAGATGAGGTTCTGATTTAGGAGGCCTGATTTTGGGCTGTGGATGTTTGGGGAACTGATACTATCTCTGAAAGGACGTCTGCATGGTACACCAGGATGTGCGCCCTGGTCAGCTCAACCTTAGGAAAGCAGAACCATTAACAAGGACGGCAAAATTTCATTTTATATTTAGTGCTTTGATACCACTTCCCCATAAAAATTGGGTAGAGAGTCATTAACAATATGTTATTTATGCCGAACCCTTCTGCTTGATACCTATAAAGACCTGCTTAAACTCATCGCTGGCTTGTTGAAGAATTGTTCTGACTCTCGCCATTGCGATTGATTGAATTAAACCTCTGCCTTGCTGTCTTTATGAATTCTGTGATAGAAAGAACTGAGAGAAAAGTAAACCAGTATGAACCTAGGTTCCAGTGACCTCCTGGGCAATCAATTCTGTTATAGACGGCCACACATGTGGTCTGGGAAATTCTAGGCATGCATTAGCAACCATCTATATAGTCCGGGAGTGGGAGCGCAGCGGGTTTGGCCGGGTCCCACTCTCTGGTGGGTCTGGGGTTCGAGTCCTGCGTGGGGTGCCTTGCGATGGACTGGCATCCCGTCCTGGGTGTATCCCCTCCCCCTCCAGCCTTACGCCCTGTGTTGCCGGGTTAGGTTCCGGTTCGCCGCGACCCCGCTCGGGACAAGCAGTTTCAGTCAGTCTGTGTATCTGGTTTGGGGAAAACAGAATGTAGCTTGTTACATTTACACTTACAGAAAAATGTAAATGTAACAAAGCTGCTACATTAAAAACAGAGAGCGCCCCCTACAGGCTTCCTTTCAAACTCCAAGAGTGTTCCCATGTTTTGACACAGGGCAGTTAAAAGTAAACACTCTGCATCAAAATGTAATACTAAAAGTAGAAACGACACTAAATCTCAGCTAAATAGTGCTTTCAAAAAATATTGATCCCTTCCGTACTAAAAACCTAAGCTGGGAGAGGTTGTTCAGTTGTACTGAGGGGGTCACACTGAAACAAGTGTCCATATGTGTTAGTTTAGAATCCGTCAGTTACGTGAACAGAGACAGAACATTTCCAGCCCTGAGAGGTCCACAACACACAAGATCAACTGCACTCTCATGAAAACCATGAAACTGCCCAAGTATATCAGTCTGAAAAGGCTTTATGTATTCCAGTAGCACGGTTAGTTCCATTGTAGTAAAATGGAAAAAAATGCGGTATAGCTCAGAGACCACCGGATCAGTGTAGCCTAAGCATACAGAAGAGAAGAGCAGGCATCAGTGAGGTGGCTGAGAGCCGCCCCTTGTGAAAGTTTACTACTGCCCTCTGTTGCCTGTCTGCCCAACAGCACAACCCACACACACACCGTCTGAAACCGCTTGCCCCGAGTGGGGTCGCGGTGAACCGGAGCCTAACCGGGCAACACAGGGCGCAAGGCCGGAGGGGGAGGGGACGCACCCAGGACGGGACGCCAGTCTATCACAAGGCACCCCAAGCGGGGCTTGAACACCAGACCCACCAGAGAGCGGGCCCCGGCCAAACCCGCTGCGACAGCACAACCTTTTTCTCAATAACAAAATCAAATGTGTTTCTTAAAAAAACAATATCTGTGTTTCCCTTGACTGGCTGCTGATCTCAACCCGAGTCCCACAGTCATTATTCCAAGAGTTGGTTTACAGTGACTCGATGATGTCACATCCTTTGTCACCACACCCTGCCGCGAGGCTCTTTCCAGAGCAGGGCGGTCCACGCTTGCTGTCGGATTCACGGCCAGTCCCGGCTACAAAGGTGGAGAGCCGAAGACATGTCCTTGCTCAGTCTTGCGCTTGTCTTCGGTGCAGACTAGTGCTGTCAAGTTTACCTGACGTGCTTGATCAAGTTATTCCGGCTGTGTTCACTTGATTTGCTGTAAATAAAAAAAAAACTGCACTTGGATACACCAACCTGCTCTGATGGGTGTCTTTACAAATGGATTCATAAAAAATCCCATATATTAAACATATGTATCCAAAATATTTATCAAAGCAATGTTTGCAGCTAGAACACTACAGTAAGATTTCTATAAAGGTAAGCGACAGTACTATACTGTATTTTTTCTAAATACTTCAGGTCAGTCAGGATTATAATGGGTATAATGAATATACTCAAAACACAGTAAAGATCTGATGCCTATGAAAAATCTACATAAAATTAATTATTTCATGTTTTTGCATGACAATACCTTGAAGCTCTTGTATTTTGTATGACACATTCATGACTTCCATATGTTTTATCTTATTTTAAAAATTACAGTACACATCTACACAGTGTATATATATATATATATATATATATATATATATATATATATATATAGTATATATAATGTATATAATATATATATCTGTATATTTTCTGCAAACATCATCAATTTCCAGACTGTTTCAGAACTCAATTACAGTGTGATGGAGCTCATTTAATTGAACAGCAGCAACTTGAATGCAATAATAAACAAAGGAGGTCAAGCAGCCGTAGGTAATGTCAAAGAGACCAGGGACACACATCACTGTTATTATTATTATTATTGTTATGAGCAGCACCATAAGTCCTTTACCTGAGCAATATATTTGCTATTTTCTTAAGAGTGTTAAAATGCGTTATCAAGCGACACATAATCTGCCTGTATTTGCGAGTTACCAGCAGAACAAATACCAGGAATTACTGTATATAAAAACCCTTATGGTAGAGATGCGCATGGTGCGTGGCAGCAGCCAGCAAGTAAGCAGCAGGTGGCAGCATTGAAAAAGTGATGCATTACAATAACAGCGTTAGAAATATTTTGTTCAGTTTACTGCATATACACACATAGAAGTGAAATATACTTGGAGGTAATACTTGCACACACCTGAAACACTAAAATGTAAAACCTAAAAAATAAAAAAAAGGTTCATAATTCAAATGAAAGTGTCAATGATTATGTTTCATAATTCCTTCCATTTTCATTAAACACATAAAATTAGGCCTCTGGTACACGTTTTTTCATACTAACAGAGAACATTTCGGAGGTAATTATACAACTCAATGATGCTTAACAACATACATATTTCTGTGTATCACCAATATTAAACATTTGTTGTATTTTTTCTTATTTTCTTGAACTTCTAAGTCAATCAAGTTTAACTTCAGGCTATTCTAGTGTATATGAGTGAACGGTTTTTATATAGCTGTTTACATGACAAATGTAACCGAAAGCTGAATGGAGTTTGGATCATTGTCGTCGCTGCGGGTTTCACACCGATGAGACACTGTTCCCAAGAAGCTGCTCATCTGTGACAGCAAAGTGCGAAACAGGCCACGGCCTCCTTTGCGCACTGTCGTTAAATACGACACTCTGCTCGGACAACGAGCAACGGAGTACCGGGGATAAAGAGCCTAAAAGAGTCTTAGAGCAGCGGGACTAAAAAGTTCAGACAATTTTGGCAGAACCAACCTTGAACATAATATTTGTGAAAACAACCGCCGTTCCCAAGGAAACGGCACAGACGTTAATCCAAGAGGGTATGAAGAGCACTGCACGGGGAAGGATTTAAACAAAGCCGTAGGTGCTCCGGCGAACGTCAGACGTCCGGGGTCACGCAGGCTCCAGTCCGGGCTGAAGAAGTCTTCTCTCTCACTGCTCCTCATTACTGACACACAGCCAATAACAACATCCACGTTATTGAAGCGCCGGACAACAGAAAGAATTTTTGAACTGCGACTGTCAGAGGCCTTGGTTCGAGGTGACTTACAATGTCACATAATTAACTTGACAGTAATTTACCTATTTCTGCAGCTGGGTATTCTATTTGGTCAACTCACGGCAAGTACCGTGACCAAGGGTAATACAGCAGGAGGCAAATTCGAAGGGAGAAAACCTAGACTATCAACACCAGCTGCTCCATAATGTGAATGTACAGTAAGTAGCTAGAAAAATATTTTTAATACTAGTTAGTCTTTGGAAAATTATTTTAAAAAAATTTAAAAATTACCACTATCAATATGTCTAAATCTAAGTGATTAGTTCCGAACTTTAAAGTTTTCTATGGCAGCGATAAGTGATAATCACTTAATACATTCATAGTGAAAATACCAAAAGAAAAATTCTAATATAAACACTATTTTTGTAACAAAACGTTTTTGCAGATGAAATGTGTTTGTTTTTTTTTTTTTTTTTTTTTAGAAACTACAGATGGTCCTCAATTCCTTTCTGACAACCCAGACATAAGTTACTTTTGTGGTAACACGAAAACCAAGTTAAATTAAAGGGATTGTATATCCAGGATTACATTTCATAATGTGGCTTTGTTATATTTTTTCACTAATTTTACACATTAAGGGTAAAATACTAAAACAGAATAATAAAATCAGAACTGTAATTATAAAATGAAGTAAGAGAATAGGTGATTATATTTACATTACAATTCTTTGTGTCGTTGAGCTGATGCTTTTCTCCAAAGCAACTTTCAATGTTAAGGTACCTACGTTTCTACCCATTTGTACAGCTGGGTAATTTTAACTACAGTGATTTTAGGTTAAGTACCCTGCTTAAAGGTACTACAGCTGGAGGTGAGATTCGAACCTGTGATTTTGGGTCCAAAGGCAAGTAGCTCTAATCACAATGCTACCAGCTGTAATACTGCAGATTCATGAATAATAAATACCGCGCTGGCGCGGCCGATTCGGCCCGTGCCTGCTCTCCGGTGGGTCTGGGGTTCGAGTCCTGCTTCGGGTGCCTCGCGGTGGACCGGCGTCCCGTCCTGGGTGCGTCCCCTCCCCCTCGGGCCCTGCGCCCCGTGTCGCCGGGTTAGGCTCCGGTTCGCCACGACCCCGCTCGGGACAAGCGGTTTCAGTCAGTGTGTGCGTGCGTGTAAATACCGCACTGAGCTACTGTACACTTACCACAAATGCAGTGAGTTGCATACACACTGGGCCTGAGATTTTTTTTTTTTTTTCCCCCCTCCTCTCAAACATGTAAATTAATTGGATGACCAAAGGAGGAGGCGGGGGAGGGAAGATCATCCACATCATGTCCTTCGGTGCCAGACAGCAGAACAGGGAGACGCGTAGACGGCTCGCAGGAAAAAAAGCCCTCGAAGGAGCTCGTCGAAGGCCTCGGATCGCCGCCGCCGGGCTCCTTCAGGACCGCGTCCAACTTGGAGCGCGCCGTCTGCCTTTTCGCCTCGCGATAGATCTCCCTGTAGCAAGCGAGCGCTTCCTGGACCAGCCTGTCAACGCCGGAAAACCTCTCCACGTTGGGATCCATCTCCTCGAACAGCTGCATGGCCCTGTCAATAGCGGAGAAGGCCTCCGCCATGTGCGTCAGCGAGAACTCCTTGGCGGGCTCAGCAGCAGCAGCAGCAGCAGCAGCAACACCCCCGCGCTGCTCCTCCTCCTCCTCCTCTTCCTCCTCCTCTTGCTCTTCCTCCTCCTCTTCCTCCTTCGCCACTTTCTGGGCCCCCAGCTCTACGAGATACTCGTCCGACAGCTGCTTGGCCACGATCTCCACGAGCTGCTCGCCGCCGCCCTCTTCGTCGTCCACCTCCCGCTTCACGCGCTCGGCCAGCAGCGGCACCTCCGCACTTCCGCCGCCAGCAGCAGCGTCAGCAGCGTCGCGCTCGCAGCCCCGCTGCTGCAAGGTGTCCACGTACCTGTGCAGGAGCGCGTCGGCGCTCGCCGACTCCCCGCTCACCTTGACGCTGCGCAGATTGTAGCGGTTCTTGAATCGCTGGAACCAGCCGTGACTCGCCGTGAACGTCTGCGTGTAGCCGTCACCCGCGCGCTCCTTGAGCGCCTCGAAGAGGCTCCTCGCCTTCGCCTGTATGGTGAGCAGGCTCAAGGGCACGCGCTTCTGCGTCTGGTCTTCCATCCAAGTCACCAGCAGCTTCTCCATCTCGTCTATGGGACCCTGGCGTTTCTTCGTGATGATCGTGGCTTTGAGGGGCGCCGAGCCTTTCACGGCTTCGCGGATCCTCGCCTTGTCCTTTATTATCGTCGATATGGTGGAGTGGGAGAAGCCCAGGTCGCGCGCGATCGTCGATACCGATTTTCCATTTTCGTGCTGCACTATTATTTTCACTTTCATTTCTAAGTCTATTGTCTTGCGCTTTTTCTTCACAGCGCCGCCACAGCACTCACCTTTCCGCTTGCTTGCCATTTTTCAGTTCGAAAGTAACAAGAAGGGAAGCACAAAAGTTTAGCGTGACACACGCTAAGCGCTGCTGCTGCACACCACAACACCTAGAGCCCAACAACAACAATAATAATAATAATAATAATAATAACAACAATACAATAATAAGTATCCTGATTCTGAATCCTGCAGCGCCGCAGCCAACCGCGATGATGTTCTCTCGCAGCAGATGAAGCGGTCGCAGTTACACGTTACAACCAAACACAGCGGGGGCTCGAAAATATCGCAGTGAACTTAACGGGTCTGTCGTCGTAAGTCGCACACGTCGTAAATCGAGGACAGTCTGTAGTATCTTGCAGGAGCCATGCAGTGTTCTCTACCCGGTCGACATGTTGGTGTGACCTAAGCGAACCAAACCGGGGAAGTACCAAACTGACGTAATGGCAGTTTGTCGTTGCGCGACGACGTTATAGCGTCATCGCGTCATGACGTCGCCCGAACTGTGATGGCGGATGGAGGTTCGCTAGGGACGCATCGGAGGGACCTGAGAGCGAGTCATTTAACGGGGCGCTCGACGGAAGCAGCGGCATACCGTTCGTAGGTTCTACCAGAGAGCGATGTTGATTCCTCGTCCTCTGTGGACATGTAGCACATTCCGTCGTCGTCTCGCTCAGTAGTAATATGTGGGAGAGGATACCTTTTTTTTGGGAGGACGAACAGAGTCGAGGCGCGGAGCCCACATCGCTGTGCGTTAACGGTCGCTTGCGGCTGCGCGAGGTCGAGGAGAGCAGCTCGTTGGTGCTGCTGGGCTGAAGCCGGCGGGAGAAGTCCGAGTAGCAGAGCCGCACCAAGCCGGCCAGGATGAAATTCACCGAGCACCTTTCGGCGCACATCACTCCCGAGTGGAGGAAACAATACATACAATATGAGGTGAGTTTTTCTGACGTCTCCGCGGACCAGCAGGAGCTGCACTGGCAGAGACAGCGCTTTTCTCTGCGGTTCAACGAGCAGCCGGGCGGGCAGCTCGAACTGTCCGCGGCAGACCGCGAATAACTAGCCGCATTTTCAAACGAAATGATGACGACTTGGACTTGGAGGTACCTGCTCGCAAGGAAGCCGATGCAGTCGCGGTTGTCATCGCAGCTCGTCCTGTGTGTCACAATGAAAGAAGTCCTCACCTAAAAATGTGGATCTGAACCACGCGAAGCTTGCCTTGTCCTGTCGGGCAGTAGAAGTCAAAAGGACGGGTCAACAGAAACAAATTCTGTTGAAAGAAGTACGGCTTCATTGTGTCGCCAGCCAGTTCGTTGTTATAAAATAACAAGCGAGCGACCGACTCCGAGTGTAAACGAGGGCAGCGCATCCTGTCAGGCACAAAAGAAAAGAAAGAAAGAGCAGCCCCCCTAGGCTACTGGTCTGCCGTGAAACATAATTTAGATGCGTCTTGTTGGGATTAAATGCAGCAGTGTGAGGGGTTTACGTTGCAACGTTAAAATCAAAACGGTTCAAATTGCGGTTTATTTTAAACACTTTGAACGATGTGTTTTGTGCAGTACGGGCAGCGCAGCGCGCATGCGCATCTCGACAGCAGTATCGCAGCCTCCCAAAGGCTCCTATATCCTCTGGGCTGTAGCTGCTGCCTTGGACACACCACCAGCCCTACTGCCTGGGATAGCAGAGCTCAGTTTACACAGAGGGGGGATAGCTGGTAGCCTGGTGGTTAGAGCTGCTGCCCTTTGCAGCCAAAGGTTGCAGGTTTGAATCTGAGCTCTGCCCGATACCCTAAAATTGCTCCAGTGAAAAATTCCCCAGCTGCATAAATCACGAGTCAATATTTTTAAGTCGATTAACATTGTAAGCTTCAGCTAAATGAATACAAGTCAACGTTAAGACGGATATTCTCTCTCACGCACACAGATGCACACTTTGGGCCGTTTAGAGCCCTAGTTCACCTGAAGCACATGTTTGGACTGTACAGGGGCAACTGGAGGGAACCCATCTGAACGAAGGGAACATGCACGCAGGCTCAACCTGGTTCGGATGTCCAAATCACAGCGCAGGAGCTGTGAGGCATTAGCAGTTTGAGCCCCCGTGCCACTGAGCTTATTCCTCATTTTGAGTTTTACTAATCACACTTTAAGTGGAGTAGTCAAGGTGAAAGAATGCATCAACATTGGCTGCTTTCTGTGAAGCAGCAGTTGCGCGCAGTGCCACTGCACTGTAAGCTAATGTAGAGAGTAGGATGGGAAATGGGTTATGTTGAGGTAGATCGACCGTGAACCATAGAAAAAAGCGATACCTGTTTTTTCCGTTTTCTGTCATTTACCTTTGTGAAAATGTAGCCTTCTCCATCATACGTTACTTTCTACAGTTAAAGACCTGTCCCTCATAATACTGCCCAATGCAGCACGCTGGAATGCCTGGTGTTAAGGCAATGGGAATTGTTGTTTGGCAATTTTTATTCCTTTTACCCTTTTGTATATCCCATTAAAGCTGCTGTTTTTGTTAGCTTAGATAAATTTGTTTGTGTTGTTTTCCAGCTTTCAGTCCTGTTGAAATCTTCTGACCATTTTATGTACTTACATTTACCATTTATAACATATTAGTCACAATGCATTTTACAAAATTTAGCACTAATCAGGTTGTTTTACCAAAATCAACTAGTCATAGGCTTGCAGCAGACAGTGTTATGTGCAAGGCTGCAAAAACCTTAATGTCTTTTACAAAATTACATTTTTATTATAGTGGAAAGGCAGTAGTTGATTTTTTTTTTTTTTTTTTTTTTGCAGGAGAACAGTTTGCTGACTTGCATATTGACCATTTACCTGCTGTGTATGCATGTATGTTGAAGAATGTAATGTGTGTGGTGTTGATTGGGGGAAGGTTGTACTGTGAATCGTTCAGCTTTCACAGGCCAAGTAGCGTAAATAATACTATTTTCTCGCAGCTCCACATTTATTCCATGTGGAGATCCGTTTGAGTGCCTGATCACTCAACACTGAATTAATTTCAGGTATAAAACTGCCGCAGTCACTGCTGGGACATTGGCATTGCTGATAAATCTTATGAAATAAAGAAATTGTATATGGTTAATTGGGGTTGAATGTAGGGTTCAGGATGAATGAAAAACTATGGATTTTGGTTTGGTGATCAACTTGACTGAATTTTTTTTTCCCTTGTAAAACCTTTTTGTATTAATGGGTCCTATATAGAAGGAGCTCCACAAATGAATAAGGATAAGGAATTTTGGAGTTGCTCGTAGAGAAAGAAAATGAAATGAGGGTTCCTGAAGAGGGAGGACAAGATAGGGGTGACCATTCATCAGATGTCTTTCATGTTCAGTGCAATTTTTCTTGTGTTCAGTCACATAGCAGCAAGGTGGATATTTTGACCCCATGGTCATTTGTTTGGGTACAGGGTACAATAGAAGGCATGTTGTGCCAAAACCAGTGTCTGATTTGTTGTAGCCCATGTTGGTGGTAGACAGTTTCACCTCTGACTCCCTCAATCTCTGTTGTTCATTGTGATTTAACAGTGATTTGCAGAAATGCCTGAAGACTCTCCATGCACAAGGAATGGCCCAGCTCCTTAAGAAGTTTTCTTTGATTTTAGCCAGTCGTATCAGGTCAAGTGACACTGGATATACATATACAGTATATATCTATTATGAACTGCTGTACATTCCCGCTGCTTAGTAAATGGACAAGATCAAGTCAAACCCTAGTAGTATAGCAATGAAAAAAATTTTATTACCTGAACGTCATTTAAGTATGTATCACTAGGCTGTAGTTACTACATGGTTATAGGTACTCTTCTTTCTCAGTTATTTTAATCAAGTTATTCTGCAGAATTTCCTGAGGATTGTTTCCATGTAAGTCTTCTATTCAGCTTGTGTCTGTGAGGGCTCAGTCCAGCAGGTTTTCCAGGTTTTGTTACAACAAAGTGAGTTCAGTAGGTTTAATCAGGGCAGTAAGTTCAGTCAGGTAGTTCACAGGGGAGAACAACAACCTACTGGATTCTGCCCTCTCCAGGTGTGGTTGAATTGCCCTGGTTTGTGGAGTGAAACCTATTAAAGATTTGAGCTTATTCTGAGCGTATTTCTATAACTGTTAACAATATGTGGTGGTATAGTGAATCTTATAGTCCCAAATACCACAGAGGCAGGAGGATTCACTGCTACTGGGCCCGACTGACCATCCATCCATCCATCCATCCATCCATCCATCCATCCATCCATTATATACTGACTGCTGCTGTAATTAACCACACTTGTTTGTTTTCTAATGATGAAATGCTGTCAGAATGATATCTGAGATCAGTTTGGTCCTGCTACTACTTTCCTTGATCTTCTAGGCTTTAGTTCACAACTATTGCAAAGTTACTGAGACTGCTATGGACTGGTGGTCCTCTCTAGGGTGTACTCTGCCTTGCTTCCTGTAGTTCAGGAGTAGGTTCTGGACCACCATAAATTCTTAATTTTGTTATGTTTAGTCAGAGAGCAGAGTGAATGCTTAAGGTCATTTTAAGTAAAAATCCAATCCTTTTTTGTATGATTGCAAGCCAGTAGCTTTGAGGTCTTCTCTTTAAGCAGAACTGTCTCCCTTTGTGTGTCCATATGACAGCCTTGGTTGTGGGTTGTGGCAGTGAGGTGAATGTTGGTGCAGCGGGGACTCTGGAAGGACAGGGAATCTGTCAGTCGGGGCAAAACGACAGACAGATTCAAACCCACACTGACCACATAAGCAGACCCCAGTGTGGTGGCAGAATGAACCCTTTGTGTGGAATGCCTCTGCCCTCTCAGCTGCACCAGCGGTGTGGGATGGTCTGATGTTCACACGTCAGAGGCTGGGCACGTGTTAATTGGCTTAAAACATTCATTGGTGTGAAAAAATGAGTTGGAAAAAGTTAAGCTTTAACATCCAGTCTAAGTGATGAGACAAGGAAGTGTTTATGCTGCCTGAAGGTAGATGGCTCTAGCTTCCTTCATTCAGTACAGGGAAGGCAGCTGATGGCGTAGTGGCTAAGGATCCAGTCTGATTGTTCCCAGATTGAGTGCTGGGACTGACCCTTGATGCTAAAGATGACGTTTTGCTGTAGGTCAGGAAAAGTGGAAGCTCCGTGTGTGTGTCTGGACATGTTCTGTTTGCTTTGCTGACTCTTCACATTGCAGGTGGGTCCTGCTAGCAACCAGCAAAACATTCTAGAACGGCTGTCCTATCCTCTAGGGGTTCTCTCCTCGGCTTGTTTTGGAAACACGAGCCAGTGTGGGAATAATGCTCCACCCAGCACTGGATAAACTGCCTGCTAAACCTTTTGTTTTGGGAAGCTCTTGACTTTCAGTGCATGTAATGTTAAAGGGGCCGAACCACTCCACAGGCAAAGCATTTTGAGTCTGAGGAGAGATCAAGTGGATGACGCATATCCAACTCCCACTCGCTCCCTGTTTATGCCATTGAAGTGTTTCCCAGTGATTTCTTTGTTCATCTGTTCTATCTGGTTATTGCTTGCAATAAATGGCCTGCTTAAATGTCAGATGGGTCCAGAATGAGCAATGATCTGTATAAATTTAGCTTCTTCGGATATTTACACAGGTAGTAATGAAGGAAATACTAGCAAGTTATTCCACTGCCTAATAAATTAACATACACCTTATCAGATGTGAAATAAAGTCAGATAATTGCACTTTACAGTTGTGATAGGACCACTCCTACATGAATAAAGCATTTGAACCGAATTACATTAATACTGATCAACCAAACACAATAGTACTTGTGTTTTTTTCATTATATGTAGACCACAACTGTAGTGGTTTATTTTAGTGTTTGGAAAGTAGCGTGCCAGCAATGTGACTCTACAGTGACCAGCTATGAGTGTCTGTTCTGCAGTCAACCAGTGCGATAGCTGCGTGTGGTGAACGTGACCCCTGTAATCCTGCGGTGCTGTCCTCTCTCACTCGTGCAATGATACCTTGTTATGTAATGTATTAACATGGTGTAAACCTAAAACTTCATGGCATGCCCTAACATAGAAAAAAAACGAATGTATTGAAAGACACGGACATGGCCTTTTTCTCAAAGAATATAAAATTGGAGGGGGGCACGGTGGCGCAGTGGGTTGGACCGGGTCCTGCTCTCCGGTGGGTCTGGGGTTCGAGTCTCGCTTGGGGTGCCTTGCGGTGGACTGGCGTCCCGTCCTGGGTGTGTCCCCGCCCCCTCTGGCCTTATGCCCTGTGTTACCGGGTAGGCTCCGGTTCCCCGTGACCCTGTAAGGGACAAGCGGTTCTGAGAGTGTGTGTGTGTATAAAATAGGAAATTGGATAGCAATGAATTCTGCACCAATCTTTGTAATGTTTTGTGTTTGATTTATAGACCCTCATATAAAGAGATGTCACAATCATATAAGTATTGTTTGAGTTTGTGATACATTTGCCTTTCTGTGATTGCTTGGCAGATTTAATGCTCTAGTTGTGAAATACTGTTGTTGGAAATTCCAGATTTTAATTTCTAATGCCTCAGGTTACACCCAGCCTGTGTTCTTGTTTTTTTTTTTTTTTTTACAGAAGGGTTTGTCCATACAGTTGTGACTATCAGTAATAATATTGGAAATGTAAGGGCTAAGGGCCTGTCTCAAGCAGCAACGGTGGACTGACTTGATGTGCTGAATTCCCATCTGTATGCAATTGTTTTGACAATAGATTTAGTGACTTTTTTTTTTAACATATGAAACATTGTAGACTTCTGGCCCCTTTTATGTCAAATAATTATTAGGAAAGGTGCACATGACAAAAGTTCTGTACACTGAAGAGGTTCATGGTCTTCCCAGAGCTCCAATAAAATCCCATATTTCTTACAAGCAAGCATGTAGTCTGTTTTGCCAAAAATAAGCTACCTGTCCAAATGTGTCTGGACAGAATGAAATTTTTTTTTTTTTTTTTTTTTTACTGTTCATTAAGTAAATGCCATAATTAAAAATGCAGCTGATCTGAAAGTACACATACAGAGGAGTTCAGTTTAATGAGTTTATTCAGATCAGAAAATGGTTTCATATACAGAAAATGACTCATGTCTTAATATAGTAACACATTGTCACAGAGTAGTTTGATTTTATTGTTGAACATTTAGTGCAGAGCAAATAAATCTTAATATGAGCAGAAGGATTGCCATTGTTCACAACTGGTTATTCAAAAACATGAAAGCTGACCACCAAGCATTTTTTAAGAAGGCAGAAAAGAAGGCAGCAGTGTTGAATTTTTCAGTTTTCACTGCTGATTATCAAGGACTTTGCTCTGTTTTTGTCATGAAGTACATTATACCTCTTCCACAATACTGTGCTGTTCCATTACAATAAATGTTTGTTTTAAATGTTCCTGGTCATAAACTGATCTTTTATGTTAGCCTGAAATGATTGACCGTCTCCTTCCCAATCCTTCTTTTAAAACCCTAATTATACTCTATGAGATGTACTGTCATTTTAAGCTTTTCTTTTCATCAGTCTTTGTTGTTAAAATAAGCTGTTTGCAGGGCTGAAGAGTAAATGAATCCGTGTCGTACTCTAGGGGTTTTCCAGCTGCAGACTTACTGGAAATCTCCATCACACTGGAGATGGGATAATGTCTTTTCTTCCTGTTTTGGGAGGTGTAAAACTTTGTCCTCTATTCTTTTTTTTCTAGGCATTCAAGGACATGCTTTATGCTGCACAGGACCAGGCTCCATCCATAGAAGGTAAGGAAGGCCACATGGTCAGCATTGTCCTGGCCCCCAGCACAGTATGAAGGTCTCCAATGCAAGCTCAGCCTCTGTACGTGAGGTGATGGTACCACCAGTATGCTTTAGAGTCAGGCTCTTAGTCATGTGCCTAGGATGAGCAATTTGAAAAATTTATTTGTAAAATACAAAGAAACACATCGATTAGTCCATACTTTTTACATTTACATGTAAAAATGAACACTAGAAGCAATATTTTCCTCTAGGTGCCCTCATGCTGTTGCATTTTATATTTTGTTTTATTGGATCGTGTTTCCTGAAATCTAGTGACGATCTTGGCTATTCTTTCATCAACTACTGTACTTCATATGAAGTTAAAATTTAAAACATTGTACGTGCTCAAAAAAAAATTTCTTGATCATTACTTACGGGAGATGTACCCATTATACTTACATAAATTTAAAGTTTGGACATTACTTTTGTTGCAGAAAGACTTGTGAAATTATTAGGCATATGTTGTATGTCAAAAGTGCAAACAAGTGTGTTATGAAATATTTGAAATGTTTGTGAGGGATTTCACATTCGCAGCACTATAAGAGCTGTTTCCTCTACCGTTCTCTGAGATTGTTGTTTGGGAATGGAGAATAGCCAAGGCTCAAGGGACCCATCAAAGTGATCCCATAAGAGTAGCTCTGTTTGCATCTGAAAGAGGGCTTCCTCTGTACTTGTTTTCTCCAAAAGCACTATGCCAGTGAAAAATGTGGTTTGACCAGGGCTGCATTTTGACTTAGCTGATCCAGGGACGTTAACATAGCCAAGTGCTGCAGGCTTTGGACTTCCACAGGAAATAGGCCAACCCGACAAAGAGTTCTTAAGTTATTTTACAAATCAACTTTGACATTTCTATCAAACAGTAGCAGCACAGACTTTCAAAAAACATTGCGTATTCATGTTTTCATTTCTGCGTCATGTCAGCAGCTGGCATGTTCAGGTCTTGGTAACCCTATATTTAAGGTATGATGCTGACTTCCTATTAGTATCTGCCCACCAGTAATTACTCTAAATGCCTCCCTCATTTCTGCCTAAACCAGTGATTTACTGGAGTGGGGGATCTCCTCACTGCAGTGTTGTCATGCATGCTACATGAGTGGATGGAGGAATCTTGGGCTTTTCTGCTATGTAAAGCTTTTCATTGTCTCTGATGATTTAGTGATTAATGAAGTTAATTTTTTTTTTTTTTTTTTTCCCCCCGATCAATCTGCTGAATGAACTGTAAATTTTGACATGAGCTTCCTGGATTACCTTTCTATAAATTAAAAAAAAAATAGTGATACATAAAACTGCTGCATCAGCATTTGAGCTTTTTTAAGTTTGGAATTGTCTCTGGAAGGAGTACAGCATCCTCTCTCTGGCATGGCAGTATCACAGCCCCAGGTGCCTTTAAATCTTATTGTAGAGAACATTGGTAGTAGTCAGCTCATTGCCTTTGTTGGAACTGTTCTCATATTGATGTAAGAAGTCACTTGCAGAAAAAGTAAACATGGATGGTCTTAGTCTTGAAAACAAGAGGTAATGGGTAGTAGGTGATTGGACTTGTTGAGGTAATGTCTCGAGGGGTGATAAGAACTGTGACGATTGAGAAAAGGGTACTGAAGGTGGCAGAGTGAGTCCAGAATGATTCCTCTCTGTCAGTGAAGTTGAGTCATCACTATTGAGATTTTTACAGTTCAGACAGATTCAGTTTTCCCTAATATGTCCAAGTAGTGAAATATCAAGGGTGTCTCATCCATGTTAATGTGACCTTCCTTTTTGCCATATCAGAACTGTACCTCTTTGGCTTGTACCTTCGTGATGATTTTGGTTAATTGTATGAGTAAAACATGCCTTTGTCTATATACTGTATATCCTGCTGGCTTCTGGGGTTTAACTTTGAGAATTTAGCTTTATCTTAAACCTTTTTGCCTGGTGCTTTAGCTGTAATTAAACAGCACTTGCAGTGGTGTTTAAGAGAAAGACAAACCATATGAGTACACTTAAGTCTATCAGCTGGAATTCTGGTAAAATTAAATTAGAATAATTGGAACAGAATTGGTAGAGTAATTTACAGCAGAGGACTTTGGAGCAGTAAATTGTTTAGATAATTTGAAGAGTCAGTGAAAGCACTGCTGGCTTGCAGACTCTTCGATTTATTTTTATAACTACACATAAAAGCCTTGTACTGTATCCACTCACCGGCCACTTTATTAGGTACACCTTGCTAGTACTGGGTTCGACCCCCTTTTGCTTTTAGAACTGCCTTAATTCTTCATGGCATAGATTCAACAAGGTGCTGGAAACATTCCTCTGAGATTTTGGTCCATATTGACATGATAGCATCACGCAGTTGCTGTGGATTTGTAGGCTGCACATCCATGATGTGAATCTCCTGTTCCACCACATCCCAAAGGTGCTCTACTGGATTGAGATCTGGTGACCGTGGAGGCCATTTGAGTATAGTGAACTCGTTGTCATGTTCAAGAAACCAGTTTGAGATGATTTGAGCTTTGTGACATGGTGCGTTATCCAGCTGGAAGTAGCCATCGGAAGATTGGTACACTGTGGCCATAAAGGGATGGGCATGGTCAGCAACAATACTCAGGTAGGCTGTGGCGTTTAAACGATGCTCAATTGGTACTAAGGGGCCCAAAGTGTGCCAAGAAAATATCCCCCACACATTACACCACCCCCACCATCCTGAACTGTTGATACAAGGCAGGATGGATCCATGCTTTCATGTTTTTTACGCCAAATTCCGACCCTACCATCTAAATGTCGTATTCGAAACTCATCAGACCAGGCAACGCTTTTCCAATCTTTTATTGTCCAATTTTGGCGAGCTCGTGTGAATTGTAGCCTCGGTTTCCTGTTCTTAGCTGGCAGGAGTGGCACCCGGTGTGGTCTTCTGCTGCTGTAGCCCATCTGCTTCAAGGTTCTACATGTTGTGTGTTCCAAAGTATGCAGAAGAGCATCTCTGTTGTAATGAGTAGTTATTTGAGTTACTGTTGTCTTTCTATCAGCTCGAACCAGTCTGACCTCTTGCATCAACAAGGCATTTTTGCCCACAGAACTGCCCCTTACTGGATATTTTCTCTTTTTCTGACCATTTTCTGTAAACCCTAGAGATGGTTGTGCATGAAAATCCCAGTAGATCAGCAATTTCTGAAATACTCAGACCAGCCCGTCTGGCACCAACCACCATGCCACGTTCAAAGTCACTTAAATCACCTTTCTTCCCCATTCTGATGCTCAGTTTGAACTTCACCAGATCATCTTGTTCATGTCTACATGCCTAAATGCATTGAGATGCAGCTATGTGATTGGCTGATTAGATATTTGTGTTAACGAGCAGTTGAACAGGTGTACCTAATAAAGTGGCTGGTGAGTATGTGACTGTATGACCACAAATTTTTTAGCAAAGTGTCTTTTTTGGCATGCTGTTTGGAATAATGATTTTTTTAAAAAAAAATCATGAGCAATCAAGTTTTGAATACGTTCCACTTCTGTGTTTGCTGTTTCAAAAGCCTTATTTTACCAGTTTCATTTCCATTCCTGATCCTTGTATAACAACACCTCAGGCAATAACAACCGAGGTCCTCCTTTTTCCCCCTCCTAAATCACCAATGCCTCCACAGGGCCTTCTGTCATGCTTAAATTTTCACAATCAATGCTTTTTCTAGGTAATAATAAAAACCTCTTCCCCTTAGCAGAATCCCTGGGCAAGTGTTTAGTGGTTCAATAAGGAAAATATCTACCAAATGCATTGCAGAAATAAGGCAGTGAGAGGTCAGCATCTGTCTCTGCATTTCAGTCTCTCAGGTCTGTCTGGGAATTGGTGAGAGTCTGGTTTGGTGTATATTGTCCTAACAGGTTTAGCCAGTTTCTATCCAAACACTCACAGTAGTTCATGATAAAATTCATTTCACTGTTGGGTTGCTGAGAGTTACTGATTCCCCTGTGTAAAATCCTAATGCATTCATTTCTGAGATATTTTTACTTTCATTAAAACAGTGAAAATGTGAAGCCTGTATTTTAATTGAGAAGCAATTTGAACATCAAGAAACCTAATTTTATGGGCCTCTCCCATAAAACTGTTAATGAGATTGCGTTATTGTTAGCCTTGGTTTATAAGATAAGATTTGGGGTAATTCCAGCCTACAAGACAGTCATTCACTTTTGTGTTTAATTTGACATTGTTGCTGTCTAGAAAGAAAAAGTTGCTTTTGAAGAAGATTAAAACAATGGTTTGTGTCTGCTTGCTTTTAAAGCTGTTTGTACTTCACTTCACATTCTGTAAAAGCATCACACTCATAGCTGCTTCACAATGTAATGGTATTTATTGTCCTTACCACTAACATTCTAGTCAACCATAGGAAATGATATTTGGTGTCTTGTTCTCTACTGACATTTCTTGGCTTAGCTTAATAATAACTGGAGCTGGAAGTGCTGGAGAGAAATAGTTCTGAAATGAAAGTAGCAATCGTAATAATCCCTCAAGTGTTGTATATTATTGTTAAACAGTTTTATTTTACTGTTGCAATAAAATTGCTCAAACAAAATTGAGTCTTAATTCCAAAATAATTCTGCTTCCTTTATGACGTGACTGGTATGCATTTGTGAGGTGGGAGGTTTTACCCCCAAGGCAATGCAGTCTTCCAAGATTTTTCAAGACCTGTTCCTTCTCAGGATACAGGAAGTCTTTATGAATAATTTATTGATTTATTCAAATTTCACAAGGATGCAGTTAATCTAAAGTTAGCGGAGTCCCAAACCATGCCATACAAGAATACAACAAAATGTAGTGCATCAGGATCTTTTCCCCCTGCCAAAAGAAATGAATTAGTTTTAGAATCAGAATCAGAATCAGAACGAGCTTTATTGCCAAGTATGTTCGCACATACAAGGAATTTGTCTTGGTGACAGATTTTAAATGATCTCTCTATAAACAGACTGAGTTCTTAGGAAATATGCACACATATGTAAAATAATTTGAAATATTTTCTTGATTTTTAGTTCTTCAGCCAGATCCATGGCATCATGTACATATGATGCAAATTTTCCTTCGGAACAATGAAATTTATAGCAATGAAGGCCATTGTATCTCATGAGGCTGTTTGATTTAGTTCTACTGGTTGAACCAGCAATAAAAATGGACCTTTGGGACATCACACTGCCACTGAGAAATTCTGTTGTGTTTTTTCTCTGAGTGCTGTGATGGTGTTCTAGGTAGTTATTTTGTATTAAGATTGAAGGAGCAGACCACACACTCAAGTGACATCTGTAACCACTGCATACCTTCAAGATGAGGAAAGAAAAATTACAATTTTATCCTTTTCATCCTACTCTTAGTAGCAGTGTGGAGGATTTTAGTAGAATCATATGATGGAGACAGATGTACTGTGCAGTATAGTTTGTTGTGGGCTGCCAGACTGCATATGCAGTAGCTATTATTATGTCAGACATATGTTTTTTTTTTTTAAAGCTCAGAAATTATGACTCAGTTTCTGGAGGATGTGCAATATTTCTGCTTTCCAGTCACAAAGCAATAGCTGTTAGTTAAACCATTTTAACTCTCATGGGAATGATTAAGATGCAGTACATTATGTTTTTGTAACATTGCCTTAAAACAATATTTTCTGTTGTCTCTGTATGGTAAATTTATGAAATGATATTTGCTTATAGTAATGTGCTTATACATTTTTGCAATGTCTACAACTGCTTGTCCCGAATGGGGTTACGGCAAGCCGAAGCCTACCTGGCAACACTAGGCACAGGGTCAAAGGGGGAGGGAGGATACCCTGGACAGGATGCAAGGGCGCTGCAAGGCACCCCAAGCGGGACTTGAACCCCAGACCCGTTACACAGCAGGTACAGGCTAAACCTGCCACGCCATTGCGCCCCCCTCGCTTATAAATTTCGCAATGCAAAAAAACCTTAAAGTTTGAAATATTATCATTTCCAATTTAGTATTTTCAAGAACAGTTTGTGCTCATTTCTGGTGATGCAGGTAAGACTGTACAAGGATTAGCTTGTTCACATTTTTTGCCTCATCATCTGTTCCTTTGTTTAATCTTTGGGTTTTTTCTTGCTTTGAGCTTAAGTAAATACAGAGTGACTTTTGGACTTTATTGGATGTTTGTGTTCTCAATTACCATGGTAAGTTCACCCATCTCTGTGTCCAAAATACATGCTCAGCATTTTAAGCACTCTGAAGAAACTTGATCTTGCATTTACAAAAGCACCCTGTAGCACACCTGCATACTGGAGTAAAAACGATAATTGGTGACGATTAACTGTAAATTGCTATTATTTTAACAATAGCTGACTGCATGGAAGTTATAATCACAATCCTATTTTGGGCTAAATTGAAGGTAATCCTAAGAGTAATGATGGTTGTTGGGGAAGACATACAGTGCAGACATGACGGGGTAGCAATATATATGACTGTTCTCAGAAGTAAAAAAACGAAATTCTCACACATCATTGTCATTTCCCGGAACCAAAGAACCTATTGTTTTGAGGATTGATTCACACTCTTCAAACAAACTAGCATCTTTTATAACATTTCATTCATCTCTTGTCTAAATAGGTGGTAGAATGGATTTAAGTTTTCCGAATAGAACTGTGGTAATGCACTTGTAATGAAGCATTTTCTCTAGTACTTATACTACTAGCACCATGGAGGTTTGAAACTGCACAATTGTGCCATGTGGATCCCTAAGTGTACATTCTGGGTTTTCTCTAAACCCATGAGATGCAATGCAATGAGTGAAAGGTTTATTAAGCTGGTCCATTACGACGTGTCATCATTGAGATCTCACACTGAGAGCAGTTGGATGGCAGGCAGATTCTGAATCACTGATCCAGAGCCACAGGGATTGTCTTCGTTCCTGTGCGTACGTGTACTGCAGCCTCTAAACCCCTCCCCAAAGCTTGTCAATAACTGGCATGAGCCAAATGCGGCATGAGCCCTGTGTCAACAGCTCCTCAACCAATCAGAGTGATCAGAGAAAGCAGATCATATTAGTGTTGGATTAGCACACTAATGAAGACCCAGTGACCGGCATACAGGTGACCTTCCAGGGAATCTTGTAAAGATAATTAAGCACCTGCTTTGCTGTTTGTGTATGAGAAGTTATGCATTCCATGGTGGCAGACTGACTCCCTGAAAACCAACGCTTCATTAAATGTATAGTCCTTCGGCATCTTCAGTGACAATGTCTGCATGTGACTGCTGTCAGACTGTAGCTCATGCACTGGTACTATAATAACAGTATGGATCAGTAGTGGCCAAGGTGTTTTCGTGTAGTTCAGTGTCGTCCGTGTTCGATCGTGCCTTCCAGTGGGTGCCCCACGTGGTCGAACATCAACACTTTGGGTGAACTCGTAAGTTCTTCCACCTAGATTTCTCTAAAATGAGTCTGTTTCTGCTGTACAGGTTGTTTGCGGGCAAGGATAGTTATATCCTTTTCTGTTCTTAATTCAGAAGATGATGCAGTACTTTGCTGGTCATTAGCCTCATTGATCTCGCACAGCAGTCCAGATGACTTAATATGAAGGCAGTCCTGTGCTTTTTATCTCATTTACACAGGTCCTTGTTAACCTAATTAGGAACTTGCCATTTTCATACATGATTCAGCATTAAATTACGTATACTTATGGTCTGCCATTGATAATGGAAACCAAAAAAGCAGAAGTCACAAGGAGCTCACTGCAAGCTGGTTTCCTGTGGAAAAACCCACTGACAGACTATTCCATGCATCATGCTAAGCAACAATTAGAGCATGAGTCTCTTATTACAATGCCGTTTCTAAGCGTTGTTCAGAGCATTAAGTAAAACATCTCGAGTGGCGATTCCTAGATGTACTGTTCATGGACATTAGTCTCCTGCTGAGCAGTATGTTTTGTTATTTTTTCTAGTATTCTGATTTTAATAGCTTGAGCGAGGTCATTTCTTCTGTTGTTGGAGTGATCGGTGCTAAAACAGTCTCACACTGGATATGTCACAGCTCCAGAGTGCAGCGTCACAGTCGGAGCACAGTGCCACTGCTTTTTTTCTTATCGTGTCTGTGCAGACAGGTCTTGGAGTGGTGAAGTTGTTTACTCAACTTGGAAAATAAAGAGTTGGGATTTCTCATGGATTCCCAGCTGATCAGTTGGAGCCTAAACAGGAGATACCTCTCCTACCTTTGAGTTTTCTGTATTGTCTTGGAACTAAACAAACATCTGGGAGCGCAGTGGCGCAATGGGTTGGACCGGGTCCTGCTCTCCGGTGGGTCTGGGGTTCGAGTCCCGCTTGGGGTGCCTTGTGACGGACTGGCGTCCCATCCTGGGTGTGTCCCCTCCCCCTCCGGCCTTACGCCCTGTGTTGCCGGGTAGGCTCCGGTTCCCCGTGACCCCGTATGGAACGAGCGGTTCTGAAAGTGTGTGTAAACAAACATCTGTCAGTCTGTGAAGGTATTGACAGTACCTACAATTAGTAACCTATCTTCAGTTATTAGCTGCATTTGGGAAAGAGTTGCCTATTATAAATTACAACCCTCAAATTTTTTTAATCCTTTAGCTTTTGAAGCTTTTCATAAGTTTTACCATACTAACCAGCACAATTCAGGTAAAGATGTTGAAATGTAATTCGGATTTTCACATGGAAATGCAATGAGTGTTAATTGAGAAGTACACCTAATGAAAACAACATTGTCATACTTTAATCTGAACATCTTAGTGTTGCAAGCATTAAGAAAGATCTTTTTGATTCTTTGTGTATCTCCCTCAATACCTTGTCACTACTGGGTCACAGCAGAACCAGCACAACATGGGTGAAAAGCTGGAATAGGGTTATTACTACTTTAAATGTTATATTCCTGTGTTGGATCTCTGAAACCATTTTCAGCCCATGGTCCTTCTCCAATTTATGTCATACTTTTAAATTTTAATAGAAACTGCATTAAGCATTGATTTAAACGATTCTTTAATTTTGTTATCCTGCAGTGACTTCAGAGAAATGTCTCTGTAGAACTGAGCAAAAGATACATTTTGTTTTTTTTAAATTTTATTTAAAAGTGTTACGGCTTTAATTGGATGTCATGGGAACATTTATGATTAAGGAACTGTGGTGCATCATCAGCTTATTCCATACTGAGATGGAAATGTTTTTTTTTCCAGCAAAGTGTCCTGTTTTGGTCGCAAGCTTAATTTAATTCTGTTATCTACTTCCTACTTCCATCTGAAGCCAGGAAGAGAATTTTCAGAAATAAACCCTTACTCTCACATAGTCATCATTTATAATCACTTGTTCAGTGCAGGGTCACGGTGTTTCAGATCCTATCCTAGAAGTATGGAGCCCTAGGCTAATCGGCATATACCCAGGACTGGAGTCCAATCTATCATAAAATGGACATATTTTTTCCCAGATGGATTTTGAGCAAATGTTACATTGCCTCTTGGATAGCATTACATGCAGTATTGCTGTATTAACATGTGTTGTAATGTCTTTATGCAGAAGCCTGTTGCATATGCACATGGGACTTGGGTCAAGAGTTCGTTATTTAACTGGAGTATATAGTCCACTATTCTGTTTCTTTTTTAAAGTATTTGTTTCTTTGAAGAGTATTGTTTTCATGTTATGAAGCACCTCATGTTACATTTCACTTGGCTTATTTTTTCAGTGATTTCTGGATGCATTTTTTTCAACTTGAGGATTTGCAATTTTACTTTGTAAAATAGTTATGCATGTAGTTAAGTATAATGAACAATGACACCCACCTAATTTGTGTAAACCCTTCAAATTCTGTATATTCATATTCACTCTTTTTTTAATGGCTGTTTAGTATTCAGTAGTGCAGACTGAGTTTAGCTGTTTTGCTGGCATTAGCAGATGTCTTCACAGTTCATGTAGCTTTTGTTAGGTCTGGTTACAGATCCTACATTGAAAAAAGAAGGCAAACTCTTATTATTTACTTAGATTTCCTTACAAAAGAGCACAGAGCATTGACATATAGCTGGAGGTATGTTTGGTTCAATAGTTAGTTTTGTTTTGAAATACATCTTGGTTGTAAATTTAACTCAGATTCGCTGCCTCTAATGAAATCACTTGTCTTAATGAGTAATGTTGTTACTGGTTTTGAAACCTATATTGTCGCACAGTCCAAAAAATTCTCTGATGTTCATGTGAAAGTTTGAAGCTATGGTAAGCTCTACAAGCTAGAACGTGATGGTGGTTTGCTTTGTTAGCTGATGCTGTTATTCAGAGCAAACTGCAGTGCTGGCATAAATTGAATACAAGATACAATTAGGTGACCAGGATAAGGACTGATAGGGACTTGTGTCGACACAGCTTATAATGACAAGGGAATTGGATCAACTTTGGAAGCTAAGATAAACCCTATTACATTGATGATTATGGGAGCTGGACAAATCCAATGCAAGGCAGATCAGAGTAGAAAGAAGAAAAGATAATGTATTATTTGCGGAGACGATATTTTATCTCGGTTCTGAATTTATTATTTTCTTAAACTTGTCATAACACCATCTCCTTTAAACAAGCTCTTTAATGTTTCAGTTAGCAAGTCATTAATTGCTGTATAAGTTTGTGGCTCATTTTCAGATTTAACATCAGCTAAATGGTAATGTATTTAAAAAGTTGGGTTCATGAAATTTCACAATAATTGCATTTATTTAGAAATAACAATTTAGTTGTCACCAATGGGTCATGTACTTTTGTCAGCAGCATATTGCTTCAGTGATTAAGGTTAGGCCTTTATCTCAATGTTAACGCTTAACATCGCTTAACAGAGAACTTCTTCGTATATTCTGAAGACTTAAGAAGCCTGGGTATGTATGCAGAATTAGGCTCTCTGAACTACCTGAAGAAATTAGTTTTATTTTTGGACTTTACTGGCTGCAGAGAAAAATGCGTTGGTCTTGACTCAAGCTGAAAGTTAGAAGAAATCGGGGAGCTAGTGTCTAGGAGCACAGTGAGATATGTCAAATCTTCCCAATTACTTTGGGAAGGAAAGCTACAACAGCAACAACTACAGTGTGTTATTATGAGCATAGCAAAGGTGCAGGCTGGTTCTTTTCACCTTTTTTTTTTTTTTTTTTCCTTTCTTTTTTCTAAGTCTGTCAGTTATGTGTTTTATATTCGAATGGAAATGTTTTGTAGGTTTCTGTTACAGTACAGTGTAAATTGCAGTGTTAGTAAAATGTAACTATTTCAAAATTAAAGGTATTCCAGCAACATGTGTGGTGCATTTTTTGATATTGCAAAGCACTATTTGGATGAGTGCTCATTTTAGAAATGGATGATAATATGGTTTAATCCCTTTCTGCATCTGATCTCACACCAACCTTCTAGGTTTGAGAAGGAAGCTAAGAGAACAGGAAGTCATTATTGTGCATGAAAATGACACAAAGCTTCAGCTAATGGGCTCCGTAAACTTATCCAAAAAGATCTGCAGGCAGCTTTATGGTGACATTTGCTGTATTCCAGCTGGTTACAGTTAGACTTCTCATGTTTCACGGTGGCACTTGTCAACGTGTCCTTCTTGGCAGATGGTGACCGATGCTTTCCAAACCAGGCTGCAGTAAGGTATGAGCAGCTCTGACTCACTCAGCTCCCAGACAGTGAGTCAGAGCCTGCTTCCCATGTAGATACCGAAATGGTCTCTTTACGTCAGCCCCTCTGCTGGTCACGCCAGTGTGGGGCTTTGTCCTCAGACAATCCAGCATGGCTGCTCTCCAGATGGACCCGGCGAATGCAGCTTGAATGAGATCAGTCGTAGCAAGAGAGAAATCGAGGGAAGATGGCAGAGGTGGGTTCTTGCTACTAGTCCCCCAAGCACTTAGGTTAGGATCAGCTCTCAAAGTCCATCTGAGCCAAGGTCAGTTTAATTGCAGACTCATTATGAATATCCTCTAATCTGTCTGCCTGGAGAGTGACTGGATTTGCCCTCATCTGGGACTGACCTGTTTGCTGGACTGTGGGGAACCAGTCAAATGGCCTACTTGTTTTTAGTTACTTAGCAGCTTACCATGGTAACCCACTGTCATTTACCCATTTATATAGCTGGATAATCTTTTTTTACTGGGGGCAGTTTGGGCAAAGTACTTTGCTCAAGGGTTCTACAGCAGAAGGTGGGATTAGAACCCAAGTTCTTGAAGTGTAAGACAAGACATTTTTTGACCACTGCAACATGCTGCCTCCAGAGTAACCCAAGTACAGTACTGATTTTGAAACCAATTTGTTGTATTGGTTCCACTATTTATTCTGTCCTTAAGTTGCACTCTGTTTTAGTTTCCTTTGTGGTCTTCTAAATTGTCACCTTTATCATTAAGTGATATTCATTCACTTTGTTCTGTTATACAGTCACTCCATCTCCCTGAGCTTAGGATTCAGAGAGGGGTCTTCCTTGCTTTTTACATTGTCTATCTTACACAGTCTTTTTTTTTTCGCTCTGGTTAACCTCTTTTCTGTCCAGGACACATGAGGAGTGGAATCTCGTCTTGGTGAAAAGCTGCTTTCCTACCAAAGACAATCATTTTTAGTACACTCAACAACAGTTCCTTAGAATGTGAACATCAGCAGCTTTAGGTATATAATAACACTCAGTGAAATACCATATAATTTCAGTCAACTAGCCTAAATGCTAAAATGTTCTGAGATTTCAGGTGACAGGGTATGTTTTTAACCTAAAAGATATACTTTGATTTCCAAAAAAACAACTAGCAATGTAGAGACTTTCATAACCCCTAGTTAAACTGCTTTGAACAATTGTTGTGTAAAGAATAGTAACGGCTTTAAACATCTGCTGTTTGAAGAAGAGCAATAATAAGCAAGGTCAAGGGTTATTCCCTGTTCACAATGAATGTGTAAATTCATCATTTTCATGTGAAGACAAATATGTGCTGTTGCTGCACAGTACATTTCACAAGGAAGAAAATCTGTACATAAATACAAACCACTATCTCTGTCCAGATTTGCAACTTTTTTACTTAAACCCTGAAATTGGAAAAATGTACATTACCAGGATTTACTCATTTATGCATTTTACATTTCCATTTATTCATTTAGCAGACGCTTTTCTCCAAAGCGATGTACATATCAGAAAATACAATTTGTGCATTACTGTAGGAGAAAGACATAGCTGCAGATGTCACTCTTAAGTACAGTTAGTTTCCTTTACCATATGTACTGACGTTCATCACACAAGTAGCTGCATAAAACTTAACTTTTTTGAGATACATGTAAACAGTTATCGTTACATTGCAGGAGTGGCTCTGTAAAAGATTGACCTGAGCATGATCGTGAACATTTATACTTTGTATGAACTTAAGAGATTATGGGCAAAGTGGGTCCGGAAGAGATGAGTTTTAAGACCCTTTTTAAATGTGGACGAGGATTCAGCAGTTTTGAGCGAGAGGGGGAGCTTGTTCCTCCGCAATGAAGCCAGGACCGAGAACCTCTGCGCTTTACAGAGAGAGTTGCAGTAGTCCACATGGGATGTCATCATGGCTTGGATAAGTGGTTGGGCAGAGTCTTTGCTATTTTGCCAATTTTCTTTGCCTTTCTGGTTTGTAAAATTTTTCTAAAGAGAAAATGGCTTATAAAAGCAACTAAATGCTGCCAAACATATTTAATGCTTAGGTTGTTTCTTTTTGGCCAGTTGGAGTTTCCTGTAAGGCACACAGTCAATATTTTCAGGTGAAATATGTTTTAATATGGTCTCTTCACTTGATTCTCCGTGACAGTCCAACATGTTCTCGCTACTGCAGTGATTCTTTCTCTTGTGACACCTGATCTGCAGTAGAAACACAGCACTGTATGAAGCAGTGTAATGCACTAATGAAGTGGTTGGCATTACAGATGTTTTATTTTCACTTATTTTAAAGTAGACTTTAATGTTGCCTCATGTTTTAAAAAAAAAAAAAAAAAGTCTACATTGTATAAGCTATTGATGAAAATAGTTCATCAGAATGAATTTTTAATTTGTTGTGGCTTTATCTGGTGTGTTTTAACAGCCTAAACAGTGAAAAAGAGGCACTGAATAGTATTAAATTTTATTGATTGTGTTGTAGTGGTTGCACTTACCTACAACTTGAGTTACAGACTTCCGATCCAAATTGTGTTTGTACAATGAGGGACAAGTGTATGTAACATAAATAAAAATGTAACATTGTTTAATTATGCAGTAATTACAGAATGGGCAGAGTTTGACTAGCCATATCTACAGCATGTCATACCTCCAAGTGCTGTCTGACTTTCTCAGGGTCTCTAATGAAAGTCATAGAGAACAATGAGTACTATAGTCGTATTTCTGGAATGCTCTAATTGTCAGCAAGGTCTCTATCAGTGATTAAACCGCTTGTATTTTATGAAATACAATGATAGGTAGAGGGAAATTTGCCAGTAAATTGTCATTAATCTGAGTATCTCTGACATTTTAATAACCTTATGTCCTATGTGTGTCCTTGTAAATCAGAGGTATAGCAGCAGAAGGTACAAAGGAACCAGGCACAGGGCCACTGAATACCTTTGACATTTTAATAACCTTGTGCTTTCTAGTACCTCAGAGGTATAATGGCAGAAGGTAAGAAGGAGCATTGCACAGGATGCTGGGCCAGCGCAGGACCCCAAATAGAACCTGGACTGATGAGCTGAGCGTATTGAAGGGAGCGGAGACAAAACCTCTTTCGGGCTGTCAAGGGGCCACAGCTGCCCAGTCGAGCACAGCAGCCACAAGTATAAAGTGTCATTCACAGGGCAAGTGGGACAAACTGTCCTGAATGTTGCTGTAGTAATCATGACACCAAGTTTTTTGGTGTTCACTAAGGTGACCTTATAGCCTTGTGAAAACATATAGAGTCTGTGCAGAGTATAATATTGGTTCTTTCCTCTGTACACATCTGGCTATACATACATGTTATTGATATGTTTTTTAAGACTTCAGTGTTTCATAGTAGGCTGTTGAATATCAGTGTCTCTCCTGCTGTTTTTTATTTATTTCTTTTTTTGAGGGGTTTTGTGTCTCGGCGGTGTATCTTCACAGCTCAGATAATTCTTCCCTGGAGTTTTGTGATACTGTTGAGGCTCAGTGTGTGTTTCATCGCTGTGTTCCATTCTCGCAGCTCTTATTTGTGCTCCATTTAAGAGAGGTGCACTTTGTAGCTGTGGGATTTCTTTGTGTTGGGTGGGGTTCATTGTGCTGTAATCCACCACTCAGCTCATTGATTTTGCTTGCGTGCAAATAAACATAATACATTGTTTGATAGTGGGTACGTTGCAGGGCGAAAAGTAGGGGCATCCACAAGCCATTGTTTTCATTTTGTTATATTTCAAATATTGGAAGGTGTGAATTCATTGCTTGTATTTATTGCTTGTTTCATTACTTGTACAATATGTTTTTCAACAGAAAAATTGTAACTAATAGATGGTGGGAGAAAAAATGCGATATTACTGTAATAAACAAACATTAAGTGAAAATTGTCATAAAAATAAGAAGTTTTTCTTTCAGCTTTGATTTTCTATTTATGAGGAAAATTCTCATTCAGAGCGGATTATTCCATGTTTCTGTTTTTTGGGAGACGGGAAAAGTTGAATACCCTTCAAATGGAAGTAAAATGCTTTTTTATTCTTTAAAAAAATAAAATAGGACCTACCTTTTTTAGCCATGATTCTAGAGATTAAACAGAGAATTATCTCTCAGATGGTGAAATAAAGTATTACAAGGCCAGAATTCACAATAGTAGCTATATTTGTTTGTTTTTGTAAACTCTAAAGAATATGACACCAACATGTTTCAGGCACAAACCTTCTTTAGCATTTTTCCCCACGTTTGTGGTGAGCACGTATTTAATTCTCTTTTTTTTTTTTTTTTTTTTTTTCCTCCCTCCTGTCAGATGCTGACAGACTGAAAGAGCCTCTTGTCAGGCTTTCAGGAAGAAACCCCAAATAATGAAGTTGTGGTGAATAATGTGCTTATACACCAAGTATGAGCATTTCAAATAATCTCTTTTTTTGCAGTCTTGCGTAATTCTTTACTTCCCATGCCTTAATTCTGCACTGTACCCTTGAAATGTATGTTTCCTCAAACATCACTACATCTGAAAGCCTGTTTTGAGGCCTTGCTTATGGAATTTCTTTTCCATGTGTCCCTTTCCATACCTGCATATTACACAGATTATTGAAATGGACTGTTCTGGTGTATGCTCCTGTTTTCCGATCCGGCATCCGTGAAAATTTGAAGAACGCAATTAAATGAGTTTTAAGTTGTGAATCATAATTATTGTGTTTTAGTACTGAAAGGGCACGGTGGCGCAGCGGGCTTGGCTGGGTACCGCTTTCTGGCAGGTCTGGGGTTTGATCCCCGTTTGGGGTACCTTGCGACGGACTGGCATCCCGTCCTGGGTGTGTCCCCTCCCTCTCCAGCCTAGCCTTACACCCTGTGTTGCCGGATTATGCTCCGGTTCGCCGCGACCCCACTTGGGACAAGCAGTTTCAGACTGTGTGTGTGTGTGTGTGTGTGTGTGTGTGTGTGTGTGTGTATATAAGTATTCAAGTGTCCAGATAACTTTGCCATCACTAGCATTTACTATTACAATGTTTTGCATTCAGCTTCTTCTTCCCATTATACTCATTGCCTTCTCCTAAAAGCATGTCATGGATATTTGATTGTCCTGTCCAACCTTTGCAACCTTTGCTTATCCTGACCAAAGTCTACATACAGGTAAGGACCATTGGGATGGAAAGGATGATGCAGATTCATTTTAGTGCCCACATAGAGTATTCTGTTTAATGAGAGGGCTACTGGACATAATGCAGCTAAGGCCAAGTAATCAGGTTTTCAACTGAAGTTCAGTCACTGGACAGTTTGGTTATTCAAACATATGACTAATATTGTTAATCATGCCAAAGTGATAGATTTGCAAGAAGCCTTGTTGTCAGCGTGTAAATGTCATGAAATGTTTTGCCACCTTTTACAACTTTTTGAATCTTCAGAACAGTTCTTGAAGCATGAACTTTTTTCCTTGCACAAAGATTTCTGTATTTGTTTTTCCACTTTAACCTCCCTTTGGTTATCTGTAAAAACACCTCATAATGACATGTCTAATCAGTTATTTTGCAAACAAAGCACTATTTTCATACTGCTTCATTGGAAGCGCACCATGTAGATAATTTCTGTTTGAGCAAAAGAAGTATAAAAATGCTTGGTGTTGATGATATGAAACAGAATGGTGAGGGAGAGAGGGTGGCAGCTGTGGTCTGTGGGACTGGAATGTAGCCCATTAGCCATCTCCGCCATGCACCGCAGGCCTGCATTCCCCTGACTGCAGCTCTGTGAACGTCCTGGGCACAAACAGCAGTCCGGCTGCTCTAGTTCCAACAGAGACATCAATTTGCTGCCAGGGGGCCTGAAGGAGATACCCCGTGACAAAGGCTACAACCACCATTCGCCAGCAGAAATGCAGCAGAGTCTCACAGAAATAAACATGGGAGCATGAGGCATCCTCCCAGCTCACCTGATTGCACTGTAAAATTGTTCACTCGGCGCCTTCTGTTCATTCTCTTCCTGGATCGGATGTGTCGCCATTTAGCACTATATCAGAAATAAGGTTTATTAATGTAACTAACCTAATTCAGCAAATCGGTGGCATAGAATAATCCAGTTTATTGAATTTGTGAGTTTAAAATTCGTGGTTAATATGCTAGAGCTCAGCAGGATATTGAATAATGAGATGGATGGAGATGTACTCACAGAAACTGTAATGGTTCTTTTCTGGCTTGATTGATTTAACAGTCTTAGGAATTGCATTTGCTGAGATTTTTATTGTTCCTCGCTGAAAAGCAGGATATTTCCTGATCACTTTTCCGTAGGGTTTGTTGAGTATACTTAAGAAACCAGAGGACCATAGTGTTGGCCTGTGATTCAGAAGAATACTACTGTGAAGCACTGTGGGGCCTGTGATTCAGTCTCCTCATTCATTCAGTGTTCATTTATCTGCTGAAAAGCACCTCTGAACACATGTTGTAAAGGAGCTCAGCAGAGCTCAGTGTGTTGTTCGTCATGTCAGAAATTTTATCCTGAGATTTCTTTTAATGCATGTTTTTAACATGAGGTTTGGATAAATGGCTGTATTACAGAAATTGCGGCTCAGAACACGATTTAAACTACTGAATACCAGTAAGAGGCAACTTCTTAAGCGTTTCACTTTGGTTAGAGATCTTTGTTTTCTTTAGTTATTGAACTAAACACTGCAGCCCTCAGACTTTGGACCCGAAGTGCTGTGCAAAGTCAAGAGTTGTCTTATGTTTGTAATCTCTGATGCTCCCCAACAGCAATGCCGCAGTTACACAGAGCTGAGGGGAGGAAAGCTCTGAGCAGTTCGACATTAGTCAAGGGAAAATTTTGCTGTTCCATTCATCACTATCCTCTGGACCCATTATGTCACTGTGCTGTGAGGACAGTGGTATGAAGATTCTCAGTCCCACAGGGGTTTTTCTCCTTTAGGTTGGGATGGACATTAGTCAAGACCTTCTGAACCTCCCCTTCTTCAGCCACTGTGAGCGCGTGCTCACACACACACTTCTTTTTTTTAATTGATCACACTCACACAAAGCATAAGGATTTTTTGGTGAGCAAAGCAGTCCTAAGTGTCTGAATAGTGGTTTTGGAAAGGTTTAGTCACTCTGAGATTCTAATTAGATTCTTTGATACTAGTGCTATTTTTTCCATACTTTTGTTCAAGATTCAAGAGTTTGTCATGTGTACTGTAAACAGTTCGTTACACCATACAATGAAATTCTTACTCTGTGAATCCTCTCAGGAGCCTATGACATAAATTATAAGGACGTAAGGAAAGAAAAGCAGAAGAAAAACACCAGGAAAACACAAGGCGTAAATCACAGATTTACAAAAAAATTACTATTAGTGCAAAAACCCAAGAAACAAGGTTATATACGTATATAAAGTGTGCAGTGCGCAATGTAAACATGGAAGTCGTACATGTGCAAAGTCCTGCAGGGGTAGATTGGGTCTCTTTGCAGTTGAAGGGGGGGTGTGTATTTGTGTACGCAAGGTATGAGGAGGTAGTCTGTGGTCTCTGATGTTATTGGCGTTGTGGATGTGTATGTGTGTGTAGGAGGGATGGGGGGGTAGTTGACACCTCTCGGGCTCAGAGGGTGAATTGTGTCTGCTGTGATGCGTGGAGGGGCAGTGGATGGGTGTCGTTCACAAGCCTGATGGCCTGTGGGTAAAAACAGTTTTTCAAGCACTGTATACAGGGTTCTCAATAGGTAAAACACTGTCGTAGTGACATTTTCCAGTTTTCTCTATTTCAAAGCTTTTGTTTTAAAAGAAAAAAAAACAGCAAGAGAGCATGAGGTAGATAATTGCTTACTGCAAAGTGGCATCAGACCACCAAGTGATTACTTCTCATTGCTCATATCATCATTCAAAGTCTGGCACAAATAATGGATCAGTTGTGCCATTTCATACAAGTCTTAAAAAAATGATGTACTCTCTTTTCAGGTCCTTGTCTGAATAACAGTTCAGTGTAATGTTCGCTTATATTGCAGATGATTAAGACTCAAAAGCTTGAGTACATAGAACACTTAAATCCAGTTACATATTGGGCAACTTGATTTGCAAACATTGGCAGGGGTCCATGTTTATACTGTACCTGGTGCCTGCCGGGCTCTTCAAACATGAGATCACTGATCTTTTTGTCATGGGGGTAGAACCACCCAGAGCTGCTTAAACTCAGCAGCAGTGTAATTGAATGAAGAGGGGCTGGATAATGTATGAAATATGTACTGCTACCTGTAAGAGACAGTGACATGAACATTGCTCTCTTACAACCACTTAGAGTCCCTTGAAGTGACAGAGGGACAGGTCAGGAAAGGCAAGAATATATTTTCAGGCCTCTGTTTTGTCGTAAATGAGCATGGGAGATAGATTGGTGATGTGGCCAAGAGTTTGTCAAAATTTTCTGGGTGGAAAAAGCTTAATGGAATCAATGGGAAATGCTGTAGAGGTTCCTCAGAGGTGTAAATAGTTACTAATGGCCATCTGCTCTTCTGTGACTCGCTATAAATTGTTCAACAGAGAGAACAAGTTAATGAGACTGCATTTTGGCATGATTTCCTGACAAGATTAATGTGTGCATTTAAGGACACTAATGACTGCAATAACATTCCTACTTACATTTTTGGTGTTGATGGTCAACTCTGTCAGCCGTCTTTGTGCTGACTTTTTTCAGTAGATTATTTTACCAGCACAGGTGACCCACAGTCTGCAACAAAGTCACTGGATAAAGATTAAAATGTTCACTGAAATGCAGTGTTGTCTTGTGCAGTCCTTTTGGTTTTCTGACTTCAGTTAAGTTGGTGTCTGTGATGGATTACCTCTCAACCCATCCGTCCTTTGAGCGTTCGGCACATCTGACTTCTCAAGGGAGCTGAATCGGCACTCAGTGATTGTACAAGATTGTATGACATTCAGTTGAGTTCTCGGGCTAATTCAGTACTTTTATCACAGCCACCACTGGTCAGATGAGAATTTCCAATTCCTGACATACAATACACATCTTTTCAGTGAAGATAGTGTTTTTGTAAAGATTGGGATAAGTTGAATGTCACATGTTTATTGCTTCTGTTAATTTCTGATATATGATTCAAATGGAGTTTTTTAAAGGGCATATAATGCATGACCTTTATGTAAAGGGCTGTTCGATGTTACTGGTAGTTAGATTTGGGAAATTGTTCCTAAGTTGGTAATTCATAGTCTGTGTTTTAAGGCTTTACATCACTTTAAGGTCTTATGTTTTCATGTGGTTTTGGGAGAAGGAAGAATACTCCCAGAAGTCACAATGATGACTGTGGGTTTTTCTCAGCTTGATATTCTCCACATTTGAGAAACCATCTGTTCTACTGGTTCTGGTCTAAATGGCAGCATGGATCACTGGGTCTGTCATCCCCGAAACTTTAATAAATGGGTAGGTCCCTTTGTGTACAGGATGAGATCAGGAGCTGTCAAAAGCAGTTGCAGCCATTTTTGGCGATCGTGTGTTCATCAAACAAATAAGAGGGCATGTTATGTAACTTGATTTTTTTATGATTTAATTCTTCCACTCTAACAATTCAAAAATGTAGAATATCGGACAGTTAGAAGTAAATGTAAACGTATCATAAATATTCATGAAAGTCATGTTGACAGTTTGTCTCTGAACTGTTGTTCTCAGGTTTGATTTTCATAATGTTTCTCCTGTGCATTTATGCACAACTTTGCACCAGTAGACTTATAATATGCTCCAACTCCAAGCCACGTATTATTCTTATAATAGATGGAAATGGGATGAGATTAAACGCCTCTTAACAAGCATGGGGTCCAAAGTTTCTGAATTGGTTGTTGTCCTAAAGTAAATTTCCAAATTCCCAATACACATACTGGTTAAACAGAACACATGGAAATAATATTTTTGGTTTAGAATACCTAAAATGTCTAGCAATTATGTTTTTTGAGGAATTTTTTAAATATCTTTTCTACTTCAGAATTGAGCTGATCATATTTCTCTAGAATTATGATCTGTACACATGCTCCTTTTGTTTCAGGACCATGGACAGTGTTTTGTGTCTTTCAGCTTCAGTAAACTGTCCAAATCCATTTCAGACTCATGAAAAAGCCAGAGGAAAATAAATTATATGCTGTCGTGGGAACGATATACAATTGTTTCCGCAGCAATGGGAACAAACCTGAGCTATCTGGTTTTTCAGCAGTGATGAGTTATTGAGATTCACTGGGTATTTTAGAATATAATGCACCAAGCAGTGGAGCCCCATTGTCCCTGAGTACTCAAACTCTGTTCCATCTTTTATCCAACAGGGTTTCTCATTTGTCTTATGTGCGGTTCCTAGCGAACATATGTATACCTCCTCGGAATGTTAAAGAAAAAGTAATCGGTTTCAGCTTCCTGTTTACTTGCAGTCTGGGCACCATGTGGACTGTTAATTTACCTCTCTGTTCATGGTTTTATTTTGGGGATGCTGTCAAAGTCTGCCAATCTGTTTAATGTCTGTCCATAATGTTGAGTATGCAGACAGAAGACAGAATGAGCCATGCATGCTGGGAGAAGTGCACTGTCCCCTCTGTCCACAGTGCAGCTTTGTGAATGCACGTGGAGCAGTTCTCTGTGCTTTTACTTTGACCTATAGCATTTGGGCTTTTTCCGAATGGCCAATCAAAAATGGAGAATCACTTCCTGACATTTGGTCTATAAAACTAGCACAGTACACAGTATATCTCTTGACTCTCTTCCGCTGTTTCTGTGGAGTTTGCATGTTCTCGTTGTTTGTGTGGGTTTCTTCCCATCATCCAAACACAAGTGGGATAGGTGACTCATACATAGTGTGTGCCCTGTGATGGACTGATGTCCTGTCATTGGTGTACCATGCCTGTAGGGATAGGCTCCGAACCAACTGAACCTTACATAGGACACGCGGTTGATAAAAATGGGGGGGGAGGAATGTTCAGATTGTGCTTCACTTCGTGCTTTTGCAGGAAGTGAGAACAATCTTCACAGGGACCCCAAAAGAAATTTGACCACTTTTTGTCTGTCCCCACATGGATTAACGGAGCTGCCATAATGTTTAATTCATCTTCTACCCAGGCTTTTATCTGTGCACAGGATGCTGAATACAAAACATCCCTACTGATCAGTTCTGATGCTGGTGCACTTCCGAGTATATACATATTGGGTGTCTCTTGTAAGGCAGTCTTGGAAAGACCTCAGGGCTTCATTTGCTTTTTTTGAATTCTGTTCTGTTCCAAATGTTTCATGCAGTAGTCTCTACCCCGAGTCAGTTATTGTGTTACCTTGTAATGGCAAATGCACAGTCTTCCTAGAATCTTTTTCAGAATCTCTCCATTTGGGACCTGGATATGTGACTCACTGGAGGTTTGTCGAGACAAGATCTGTGAAAGAATCTTAATCTTATTTGGGGAAAAAAAAAAAAAAATCTTAGAACTTTAATGCCGTTACATAATAAAATCACATGAGGACTATGCTGTTTTTTTAAATACATACTGAAGGTTTAATGACACCAAGGTGAACACTCCTAGTTCAGGTGGTTTGCCTTGAAACATAAATAAATGAAAATGCTTCTGAAAAATGCAGAAGTGGACAGTTGAGAAATATGTCTAATATTGACCATCTTGGGTATCTTTGTTCTTGTTTATTGAGAATTCCGATCTCATTGTGACTTTGAAATGAACTGAGATGGCCTTTGAGTGAGAACACTCTGCCAAGAACAGGAGGAAATTGCTCTAGGACCCTGCTCAGTGTCAGTGTTGACAGATTTACATAACACATTGTCTGTCAAGCATTTGTACAGTGTAGTGTTAGGCTTATGGAACTCTCTTAGCATTCTTTAGCATCCAGTCTCTTCTTAACAAAAAATAGTATATGCTCTGTAGGGTCAGTGATGGCACTACGTTTAGCAATCATTCAGTTGTTTTGAGGGACTGTGAGGGTCCATGTGCCAGGTATTGTTTTGGTTCTCTGCCATTTAGCTGTTTTGTGTGGATTCTCCTGGAGCAGAAGGTGCATATGATGCAACTCAGTAAAGAACAGAGCTGCAGATCATCTAATCATTTGTTCTTCAGCCGTTTTGACTCTTGTCTACTACAGATTATCCCTGTCCTCCATTCTTCATTCCTGCCACAAGGGGTTTTTGTACTTGTCCATGCAGCAAATTTTTTTTTATATTACCCTACAGGTTGCCAGGAACTTGCCAGTATAGTCTCAACAGAGCTTTCCAGTAAAGCTTTCTGGTGTGTGTGTGTGTGTGTGTGTGTGTGTGTGTGTGTGTGTGTGTGTTTGTGTTTATCTTTATATTTGTCTTCAGGTTTGTTCCGCTTGTTTCTCTACACGTCTCTGTAGAGAAATAAGTATATACTGTATGTTGAGTGTGAGAGTATGTGTTCATGCTTTTAATCCTGTCTGAATTCCCACTTGAACATTGCTGAAGACCATAAATGCTAATGGGATTTATGTACCAGTGTCACAATGGAAGACTGGATCCTTCCATCATGGTTCATTTACTGGAAACTAACTGGTTTGGGCTCCATTAAATTGGCAATGATGGGTAGCACACAGTCATAAAATCAAAACCATATTGCTTCACACTGGCAACAAGCTACTTCAAAACCTTACGGCACGCAGTTGCTTTGTAGACCTGTAGCTTCTGTATTTAGCGTGTTATTGTTGCTTGCTATGTACTTTTTAATGGAGTGATTTATGTTCTGTCTTGTGCTAATGACAGTTGTAAAATTGCAATAGGGTCCTTTTGAAATACTTTGGTTTTTTTTTTAATTTGACCACAGACGTCTAACTGCTGTATTCATATACCTTTGAAAAACAAGTTATTGTATTTTCTATCCAAGTCTAAATAAATCTGTCTTGCTGCAATATTTTTATTGCATTTTTCACCATGTTTGGGTGATTTCAAGATGGCTTCTCAAATATTGAATAATTTTTTATCCATATAAGTGTAACTGTGTAATACTTAGAACATCAGTACTGCATGGAAAAATCTATTTGAATATAATAATGAAAGAATTGCACCCGTTGTCTTTCTCTGTCCTTCAGTCACAGATGAAGACACAGTCAAAAGATACTACGCTAAGTTTGAAGAGAAGTTCTTTCAAGCATGTGAGAAGGAGTTGGCTAAAATCAACACTTTCTATTCAGGTAACTTCATATTATAACAACATATGAACTGAACTGGAAGTACATGTTGTCCAGGTCTGTATATTTTTCTTGAATCACAGAAAGGCATCTTCTCTAAATTAATTTGTATTGTTGTTTGTGAAAGCAGTTCAGAATGCGCAAAGTGCTTAGCCAATGTAAATATTAAGTGATGTCCATATCAGTTTGCTTTTGCATTCTTTTCAGTTAGCTTGATTTCTTTAGGACAAACCACTTCACTCCTTGAAAGCTGTATGCTTGCCGGTTCAGCCAAAATAAATTTTAATCAACACAGATATCCTCACTTCCAAAAAGCGCTGTTCTGGGAACAAATGTGAGGAATTACCCCAGCCCTGTGAGTCATCCCAGCCTTCCCAGAAACACCTGACTTAACCAAACTCATTCCACTGCTGCGTTATTTCAAACTTGCTACTTTGCTCCTGTCCCCTAGTGCAAAGAAAAGTGTTTCATACCCGTGGTTAACGGAGGGCTAGTGTCCATGGCCAAGCCATGAAGACTGACCAGCCATGAAGGCAGTCTTTTGTATATATAAATCATCTTGCGCTGAGATTTAATTAGCCTTTATGAAGCCTTGCAAGAGCAGAATACGTTGTTTATTTTATGTGCCTTAGGAGGTCTGCCTCAGCGCCTGCACCCACTCCTCTCGCCTATTAGAGAGCTTCATTCTTTTGTAGTGAGGTCTTTGAAGTACCCTGCTACTCTGCTTGTCCCTGCCAAGATGTCACACAGTGTCATCTGTGGTCTGAACAGAAACCAGGGATGGGCCTCTGGCATCCGGAGATGGATCTGTGTGTGACGAGCCACAGAGCTTGCTTGGTTCTGTGTCAGTTTCTCCTAGCAGTCTACAAGAATCCCCTGTACGAACACTGACTGAAGAAACAAAGCCTTATTATCTATCAAGAGCATTCCACTTTTGAGACTGAGGCTATTGCTAAAAATTTATTAAGTCGATGTGACACAGAAGTGTACCACCTGCAGGTGACAAGACTGCACTTTGAGGAATCCAGATTGTGAATGGAGTTATGTTCTGTCACGTTGACGTTGGCAATCACATAACGTGCATTCAGAAAGTCCTATCCTTAGGCTCAAAAGGGGTGTGTCCATTGTTGCTATGATTGAATCCATCCATCCGGTTGTTTTCCCCTTCCGGCTTTTACAAGTATAAGTCTTGAATCCACTCTTTACATCACACACCCAGAGCATATCTTTAGTCTTAATATTTGTGCTTCGGGTTTGTTTGATCCAAGAACCATCTATTTATCCTCACTGTCCGTGATGCCCTTAAGTCATCAGTACCACAGTCAAAAGGATTGTTTTTCATATCCTGCTTCTTCAGTGTCGCTGTTACATAACTTTGAACATAAGAACATAATGTTGAACATTGCTTGTAGATATTGCGATACACTCAAGGACCTTTCCAGGTATTTCATCGCAGCCTTTCTAATTTCCACATTTTTGGTATATCTCCCAGCTGCTACATCCCTTGTTGTTGATTGCTGATTCCGAGAAGCAGAAGTTATCAACTATTTTGTGACCTACTGCTGTGCTAGTTGTTGTGCCTTAATTTTTTTTTTTTGTCAGATTTCATGATAGTCCCAGTTTTTGGCTCTTCGCTTTTTAGTGAAACTTCACAGCCTCTTCATTATCTGCTGTTAATGTGTTATTACCAGCATATTAAGGATGAAATGTTGTGTTGTTAAAGGGATAATATTGCTGTAATAACAAATGTGTCGTACTATGTCTGTTGTCCTTGGGAAGTTGTTGTAACTGTTCCACACACTTATTCTCCACCAGAGAAACTAGCAGAGGCACAGAGGCGATTTGCCACCCTTCAGAATGAGCTGCAGTCATCTCTCGATGCACAGCGAGAGAGCAATGCACCTGGTCTACGCAGGCGCCGCAAGACAGTGTTCCACCTGTCACATGAGGAGCGAGTCAAGTATCGCAACATCAAGGACCTGCAGCTGGCCTTCAGTGAGTTCTACCTCAGCCTCATACTGCTACAGAACTATCAGGTGAGCATTCTGCACTTCCTCAGCCCGTTTCCTTGGGTATCATGAATCCTAGACTGAGTTAACCCTACGGCTCTTCCAGAACCTCAACTTCACGGGTTTCCGGAAGATTCTGAAGAAACATGACAAGATCCTGGAGACGCAACGTGGTGCAGACTGGCGGGTGGCTCATGTCGAGGTGGCCCCGTTCTACACGTGCAAGAAGATCACACAGCTGATATCAGAGACCGAGGTACCTGTCACGGAATCACACCATTGCCTGGCTGAGTTGTTGCAACATTGGAGCTCAACAGAACAGCTCAAGATATTCACTGGCTTGTGTCTACTTGTCTTTCTGCCTGCCTGTAGGCCCTGGTGACCACAGAGCTGGAGGGAGGAGACCGACAGAAGGCCATGAAGAGGCTGAGAGTTCCACCACTGGGTGCCGCACAGGTGTGTGTGGCAGCTGCTACAAGTGCCCTTCTTGGCACACGTAGTGTGTGTGGCCGTTTGGACCTCTTAAAAAGCCACACGGATGTGACTGTTTTAGACATCTATAATCTTTATTAAGCTATTCGCAATAACAGAACTGTTGTATAAACAAACATTACTGAAGCCATTTTATGGGCACACTATTTTACTATGGGTAAAATTGTTAGGTATCTGCAGTATTTTGTTTTGAGTTAAAGTGTAATTTTAATGCTGAGAAAGTCTTACTAAACGGGCAGAAAAATAACTGAAGTCTGATTCTGTTGTTTTTGCATTCCTGTCTTTCTCCATTTTGCTTGTTCGGCTGTCTCCCAAGAGCATGTTTTGCCGTTAGTGCTAAAATACAACTCCCACACATGACTTTTTGTTCTAACTTGGTACATCTTTATAACACCTGAGTTGTAACATGTGGCACTGTAAGAAAATGGAAAATATCCAAAAATTTGACTCTTTGTACTGAACCTATATTCATACATTATTATTTTTTTTTAAGTCCTGCTGTGGCAGCCAAAAATTTTTGGTCAGATATTTAGATTTGTTGACAAGCTTTCTCATATTTGGTAGTATACCTGGCAAAGGCTATGTTTTAACTTCTCTTTGATGTCTTTATCTTACCAGCCAGCACCAGCTTGGACAACATTTCGAGTGGGATTGTACTGTGGAGCCTTCATAGTTCTCACTGTGGCCTTCATCATTAAAGGTATGAGTAGAACAGTGAACCCCCTGTGTATGTGCAACTCTTCACATTACAATGAAAATTTTTATTAATTTAGCCTTATTTAGTAGATCTTTGTTCAGGGCACACTGAGTGAGTGATATTAATATTTGACCTAATAAATAACTGGGTTCCTGTAACTATGTTTTCAGTTCTCTGTACTTCTTTTGTCTTATGTCTATAAAAAGGTTGTAAAAGTGATAATTAATATTGCTGCTGTTGTTGTTGTTGTTTAGGCGCCTTGTTTATTAATGGCAGTAAAGTGTGGCCGCTGGTTCGGATCTACCGAGGGGGCTTCCTGCTAATTGAGTTCCTCTTCCTGCTGGGGATCAACACCTATGGCTGGCGTCAGGCAGGGGTCAACCACGTGCTCATCTTTGAGTTGAACCCCCGCGATAACCTATCCCACCAGCACCTCTTTGAGGTGAGAGAGGAAGTAGATTAGCACTAGGGGCAGTCAACCATGAAGAGTGTATAGTGGTTCCTCAATTTACAAACAGAACTGGGCCCAGAAGTTCCTTGATAATTCAATTTGTTCTTAAATCCAAAGTCAATTTTACTGTTAATTCAATTAATAAAAGCTTAGTAATACTGATGTCCCTCAATTTATCCACTGGTTAGGTTCTATTAAAACTTCCCATAACTTAAAATTCTTTGACTGTGGTTCAAACATTAAAATTACTGAAAATAAAAAAAACTATTTCCACAATCCTCCTAATCAGTCCTGCTGGTTGACTGATTTGCCATATAAACGTGTGGCATTTATAATCTTCTCTAAAAATAATCTGTTAAATGTTCACATCTTTGAAAATTCATAACTGCAGACATGGACCTTATTTAGTTTGGAGCCTAGAAAAGTTGTGGAATGTGTGTGAAGAGGAATATCCCTCTTCATCTGCCTTTATGTTTGTCTTATAGATCGCAGGCTTCCTCGGAGTCCTGTGGTGCTTCAGCATCTTGTCCTGCCTGTACGCAAACTCGATCTTCCTGCCCATGCAGGCCAACCCACTCATCTTCTATGGGTTTATGCTCCTCTTCCTCATCAATCCATTGAAGACTTGCTACTACAAGTCCCGCTTCTGGCTGCTGAAGCTACTGGTGAGGTTACTTTTTAGTTCCACCCTCTTAGCACACCTTTGCCTTGATAGTGCTGATAATACCATTGTTTCCTTAGTGTTTTTTAGGCACAAAAATTGCCTTTTTTTTGTCTCATTAAAAGTATCCGTGAAGGATCGAGTTGGTACATTTCTCGATCTAAATAACAGCTGATAGAAACAGTTGTTCCAAAGATGAACACAGTTATCTGGATTGTAAGTTTATCTTTAGAAATAAGTGAACTTCAGCCAGTTGTGTAAAACGATAACAAAGGACTGCTGGAATGTAGGTGTTTTTTTTTTTTTACAAAAAGCCCAGCTGTATAAATGGTTAAATCAGTGTAAGTAGGCTGATATTGTGTGTTGCTGTACAGAAAAGCATCAGCTAAATGAATTAGTCTAAATGTCTTAAACATAAAAGCACTTATAACAGCAGGAATTAATGTTACAAGCTGAGTATCCTGAGCCTTACTGTGCTACAGAAAGCAGGAATAATGAAATTGGAAACAGTTGTTGGAGATGCAGAATGTAGTTAGTAATCTCACAGGGCACTCCTCGATATGCCGTCCCACCCCTGCACTTTAATAACATTAATTTAATATTGCTATCTGGGGTGGTTCAGATTAGCATTCCTTGCCTTTACACATATTAAACTGCAATAACTGATTTGGCATCTAGTGCTAAAAACAGATTCATACTTGCTTTGGTATAATTGCCGAGTGTGTAAAATGCTGAGTTAGCTGTTAACTTATTTTTGACTTCATGAGAATATCTGAGAGAACACCATAGAATCTCTTATCGTTTGTCTCCTTCCAGTTCCGGGTGTTTACGGCCCCCTTCCACAGGGTGGAGTTTGCAGACTTCTGGCTGGCAGACCAGCTGAATTCCTTGGTGGTGGTGCTAACAGACCTACAGTATCTGGTCTGCTTCTATAGCTTCAAGGTCAGCTGGAATAATCAGCAAGGACTGCTTGTGGACCCCACCGGTGAGATGGCCCAGTAGACCCCTTCTTAACCCACTCCTCTGTTCATGTAGCCATTTATGGGGAAAAGAAATGTATATCTACACCTACTCTTAAAATAACTGGATAAATTTGTTTATGAAATCACCTCATTATACAAATTCTTGTGGGGGGGGGAATTAACATTAATTCTTATAGCAGGAATAGTTCCTGGACATCAAAACACTATATTATATTTATCGCACAGATTATTATTTTTAGCTTGTTTTTTGTGTTATGTTTTTATTCATACGTTATCATTAATCACTTCTCTGATGAGGGTGTTAGAAGCTTGGAGTCCAGAATCATAGGGTATAGGTACACCCTGGATGGAGACATTTTCATAATTCACAATTTCACCAACTTTTTTTATGAGATAAAAAAAATAGTTCTCAAGATTATTGCCCCTGTCTATCACTGTGCTTTAAAATGTATGTAGTGTGGCTAGAGACATTTGACATTAGATGAACTTCATTTCATTGCAGTATCAAGGCTATATTTACGCTATTGTAAGACGTGTTCATGTTATAAAAGGTTTTTGTATGATTTAAATAATCGAGTTAATACTAACATTTTTATAGTTTATTTCTGGATTCAAGGGATTCTTGCTGTTGTACCCTTGATGAAGGTAATTAGCCTGATTTGCTCTAAATTACTATGCTGTATAAATGGGTAAATAATAAGTAACTCAAACAAAAAGATGCACTCAACTTGTAGAAAAATAAGGAATGAAGGACTTGAGTGTTTGAACCCCTTGTTGAATGCAAGATTATGAGCAATGATGGAAGAGCACATTTGAAGCTTACCAAAAGACATTTTTTATCAACCTGAGACTTGGGTGTAAAAAGGCATTAATTGACTCACTGAAAGGTAGTTAATTCTTGCCTCTTCTTCAAGGATTTGAGCTTTGTGTTGTACTTGCGTTCATGAAGAAGCTTCCTATCACATCCTCTTTGCATTTTACCTTTAAAGGTTTCAAAGTGATTCTTCAGGAAAGCTGATTTTAAATGTATTTGTCTTCTGAAAAGAGAGGGGGAAATGTGTCACTAGGGGTTTAAGTGAAGGTCTTTACACAGAAGGTTGTTGTCATTTGAGGAGTTTCAACTGACTGGAGAGTGTCATTTCCCTTCCACAGATGACCCAATATGCCACAGTTACTTGTATGGTGTGCGTGCCATCATCCAGTGTCTGCCTGCCTGGTTCCGCTTTGTACAGTGCCTGCGGCGCTACCGCGACACCAAACGCGCCTTCCCACACCTGGTCAATGCCGGAAAATACTCCACTACCTTCTTTGTGGTCACGTTCAAAGCACTCTACCATACCCACAAAGGTAAGCACCTGGGTGCAACACAAGTTATATGGTGACGTGAAGTCCACTTGCCTCTTTGTTCTGTTTGTCAGACACCAGGGGTTTCTCAAATTTAGTTAATGACTGACATACACAGGAGGAAGAGAATGGATTGAAAATCAGGAAAAATAAGGCCTTACTCAATTAGGAATGTGACTTTTGAACTACAGTCACGCTTAGCTTTCACTATTTCCCTGAAATCCTCCTCCAGGGGTTGTTGCTATTCTGAAATGCATTCTTTCCTACTTCAGCCAATTCAAAGCACTGCACTTGGCTAAACTCATACAAAAATGTGAAGAATATATATTTACGTAGCTTGTAGTTTTTATTTTATTTTCAATCATGTCAGCTGTTTGAATTCAGCAAAGCTTTGATTTCTTTATCACAGTAATTCTTTCTAACAATGTCTGTATTTAAATATTTTTTGTAATTTCTGTGTATGATATTATTTTGCACAGTAGTTGCTGCAGGAGTTTGGGAGAACTTCTGAATTTACTGCCTGAGTTCTCAATTCAGAATTACAGTTTATGTAATAGCATTTAGGGGATACAAGCATTTTGTTTTATCTACCTACATGCACATACTGTTTGGACCAGTCTGTAATGTCTGCATCTCTGCTTGAAATTCCGTTCAGAATTTGTGTTCAATTCCTGCGTCTAATTTAGCATTTTAGATATTATATAAAGTATTATGTTAAGTATTCACGTAGGCAGATTTTTAACCCCCTACATACTCCTACTCAACCCAGATAAATCGCTATAGCAGTCTTAATTTCTAAATGTTTGAAGACTGTTGTTGACATGTACTGGAGGTTATTAATGATTGTGTCCCCTTAATGTTTTTTCACTGTACTAACAGTGTAATTTCAGCAACTCTAGTTCTCTTCAAATCTCACTGGAAAAGGTTTAAATGGGTTTCTTCTAAGCACAATTTTAAATGGATCTAATAGAACTAGATATTTCACTGACTCCCTAGAAATACAATTTTTGCCCTTCATGGCCAAAACTGAAATACTGTTGTTTACACTTTATACATAATTTAAATTTCAACTCAGATTAATGGAATACAAAGCAGAAAAGTTTTAAGGATGTTAATCAAATAGCTTAAGCAAAGCTCTACTTGAAACTTATATAAAACTTGGAAGTGATAAGAGTACTCTTGAAAGGCAATGTCATTACAAAGGACTGTGACTTGATTTACTGTTCATTTGTCAAATTCCTTATGAATATCTCTCGAGTGGGGTTAGAAGCATTATGAGTTATTGTAGTAATTACAAGAGTTGTCTTAGATAGTTTAATATTTATTTTATGTATGCAGTGCAGGGGTCTCAGATTCGGGTCCCACCACTTCATATATTGCAGCTTGCAAGAGCATCTGCAAGTTATTAATATATACTATTCCTACCAGAAATACTATAAATTCTACTGAACGTTTCACAATAATAAAGCGAGAGACACAGCACACCACGGCCAGTAAGGGTGAGTAACAGAACAGCAGACGGTGGAGCTACTTGTTCTCAGTCAGGGGCTCCGCTGGAGTGTGATTTCCATGTTCAGCTGCATCTCAGTAGCAGCACTACAGTTCTTTTTTTGTGCAGTTGCATTTTGTATGCCGTGTCTTTAACACTGTTAACTCTTTTTCAGTTAGTTAATTAGTCTTTCTTAATATTTTCATTTTCTTGAATCTGAATGCTGAACATTGCTTTTGAACCGAGCAAGAAAAGTTTGACATGCAGGACATGTAAAGTGAGATGGATGAACCTGCACTTTGAAAGGGAAAAACTGTTCTGGAGGAATAAAACTACTAAAAGACATTGACATGTATTTAATGCACACACACACCACACTGTCTGAAACCGCTTGCTCCGAGCAGGGTCGCAGTAACACATGGCGCAAGGCTGGAAGGGGAGGGGACACACCCAGGGCGGGATGCCAGTCCATCACAAGGCACCCAAAGCAGGACTCGAACCCCAGACCCACCAGAGAGCGGGACCTGGCCAAGCCTGCTGCACTACCTCGCCCCCCTGTATCTAATGCATTAAATTTCAAATCTATTGTGGTAAAATTAAAGTGTCACATGTAAATTTAAACTTGGGGAAAAGCAATAGCTTTTTAAGAGCATGATTTCCTAGTTGGAGCCTCTGGTCAAAGCAAGCTGTGCAGTAGATAGAATTATTGCCAAGGAATAGAAGCCTTTTTCAGACAGCAAATTTGATTAGGAATGTTTTGCCCACTTTGATACAATCTTGAGAACATTTTAAAAACAAAATGGTCATATTTCTGCTCTTATTATCAGACCATGGTTTTCCGTGTATACCTTGGTGCTGGTAAATTGCTTTGGATAAAAGCTTCAGCTAAACGAATAAATGTTAATGTGTTTCTGTGACATCTCATTTAAAACCTGACAATTTTCACTGCCGGTGCCTTGTGTGCATGCCTAAATCTACCAGTTTGAGACTGACATGGAAACAGGCATGCTTACACTAGAACAGGCAAGGCAGTCTGGGAGATGTAAGGCCACAACTGACTTTTTCCCATTTCTTAATTTATAAAAATTGAAATGTTTAATTTTTAAATTTAATTTATTTTATTCTTGCTGTTTTCTAGGTGTTTTATTCTTTGTTACTTTCTTATATAAGTGGTCATTCTATATGCTCTTTCTCTAAATGATTTTCATACTTTGGAGCTCTTTGACAAGCTGAAAACACTGGAAATATTTGAGGTTGAAGTGCTTTAGTGTGGAATGACTCCCTCTATTGTTGACAACAGGAACAGTTCAGGTTTAATTCTTGCATAATCTTTAAGTTCAGGGAATCCTGTGGCAAAATGTAGTCCTCCTCAAAAAATTTTGGGTTTTTCTTTTACAGTTTACTGTGTGTTATTCTCTCTGCATCATTAGTTTCAGTGCTGCTCAGAATTGTCATGGTTCACGCTTCCTTGTTTAAGTGTTCTGTCCCATGCTGACAGACAACGTCACTGTCTTTCCTCCACTCAGCAAAAAGTGACCCAGACTCGCAGGTGTTCTTCTACCTGCTGATTGTATTCTCAGCAATCAGCTCCTTTTACACCCTCATCTGGGACCTGAAGATGGACTGGGGACTGTTTGACCGCAACGCTGGAGAAAACACCTTCCTAAGGGAGGAGATAGTCTACCCACAGAAAGTAAGAGGCCCAGCTTAATTGAATTTTAATTTTTACTTTTATTGTTCTAAATTAAAGGGAAATTTGCTGTAGAGACAGTGGTGCTGTACAAGTACACATAACAACTAAACTCTTATACAAGAGTATACAAGACAAACTCTTAATAACTCAAGGAATTCACAGGGTGAAATCCAGGCTGTAATTAAAAGCCAAAGCGTTTATTGTCTTTAAATAAGAACCCTGGACTGTCCTTCTAAGACCCTGCCATGTTGCTCTTTTTTTTTTTTCTTAAATGAAAAAAAAAAAAAAAAAAAAAAGCAGATTCTTCACTCAATCTTTGATATTTCTCTATTCTCTCTGTAAGACTACCAGGCTATCATAGCTGTATGTCCCTTACTGTCCTGTCCTGTTCTGCTCTGCTCTGCTCAGGCCTACTACTACTGTGCCATAGTGGAGGACGTGATCCTGCGCTTTGCCTGGACCATTCAGATCTCCATCACTACGCTGAATGTCATGCCTTCGGCCTCTGACATCCTTGCCACTGTACTGGCTCCACTGGAGGTCTTCAGGTGGAGTACCCCTGTACAACATACACTATGTTGTCCATCACCTTGTTGTGCAATAGTTTCAATGACTCGATGTATTAAATACAGGTGAGATGAAGCAGTCTCCCTTGGCATATATATTTCTTAGTTCAGAGATTCTTAACCTTTTCTGGTCCTCAAAACCCTTCAAGAATGCAAAGAAAGTTAAGCATCCCTCCTAAAAATGCCCTCAAATAAAACAAATACTACACTCAATTCATTGACTACTATAGTACTATACCTGTTTCTCACATAATGGATTAAATTTATACTTGAAGACAAAGTCCTGTTGTGAGGATTATTTAAAATTAATAAAATATCAAAATCAAAGATATTTATATGCATAACAATGATACCATATTTTAAGAGTTTCAAAACACTCTTATGCTTTTCTTTTCATTATATATTTTCTTTTCTTTGTTCCTTATAAGTAGCCGCTTGTCCAGTGCAGGTTTGCTGAGGTCTGGAGTCTATCCATGAAACAGTGCATTTGGCATGGTACACCATAGACTGACACTTTGATCATTTTGCTCACTGATGTTTATGATACAGAGAAATAAAATTCACAAGATCACTGCCTTTGTATTTCACTCTGCAAAGCCTACAGATGCTATACTATGAGGTGTTACAGTAGCTAATCATTTGATCTTGAGATTAAGGCTCCATGGTAGTGTAAGAGTGTGGTATAAATTCTCTATATATTAGTGAAATAACTGAGTTAGTATTTACAGTAAAGTTGCTGTCTTTCAGAAAATACTGCTGTTAATTTTTTTATATAGAGACTTTATAAGAAGCTTCTCAAAGTGCTTTACAATGGAAACATGGGCTTCAGCTGTAAAGCAATTTGCTGTAATTTTTTTTTAATTGCTGGTATTTACAACTATAAAAGAACCACAGAATCTATCCATTATCAGTAACCATGGTGGTCTGTGGCCTATATGGGAGGCCTAGGATGTGAGGCAGGGTACGCTGTAATACATGGATCACCTATCCATCACATGTCAGTCACACACAAGCAAGCCTGAACACCATCCACAAACCCCAAAACGGTTAAGAACCTCTGCTTTCGTTGTTTCATGTCATACATAAACTCTGGACCAGTTTTTTTTCTTAAGACATTTTTGCTAAAATTCTGCTTTCATCCTCCCTTCAGGCGGTTTGTGTGGAATTTCTTCCGCCTGGAGAACGAGCACCTGAACAACTGTGGCGAGTTCCGGGCGGTGCGGGACATCTCAGTGGCACCTCTGAACGCTGACGACCAGACGCTGCTGGAGCAAATGATGGACCAGGAGGATGGCGTCCGCAATCGGCAGGGCAAGAAGAGCTGGAAGCGCAGCTACAGCATGTCGTTGCGGCGGCCCCGCCTCGCCTCTCAGTACGAGCAGCTCCCGTCATCACCCTTTTATAACGGTTTTCTTATCAGGAGCGTACACCTGAAGTCACTTAGATATAGCTGGCCAGTGGAGTCTTTTAAACAGGTTAATGTTTTTAGTATTTGAAAGGTACAATAGCCTGTTCCTCTGGTTCTGTGAACTTAAGAACTAATAACACCTTTTAATCATGGTGTCAGGGTCATGGTCACTAAGATGCCTACTTTTTTACTTTGAGAAGTAGTCTGTCTTTGGAGTGTAAGATAGAAGTTGCAGTTTGAAAAGCCAGGCTACCACAATGTATGTACCCTCTTTTTTTTCCACAGGTCCAAGGTGCGGGACACCAAGGTCTTGATTGAGGACACAGATGATGAGGCATACACCTGAGACTGATCATGCCCTTCTGATCAGTCCATCACAGAGCTGCCTCTCTGCACCTCAAGGTCACTTACATACACACACATTGAAATCTGTATGCATTACACAGACATATATCCATACTTGTTCATGCACCCAGCATGAATGACCTGTGGACAAACAGATCTGTATTTAAGGATTCTCACACAAGCGCTCACACACACACACGGCACAGAACAATGTATGCACACACTCCTGGGATCCTGTTTCGTTCTCTTCCTGATTTTTAGAAGACATTATTTTGGGTTTGTATATTTCTCGTCAAGTCTAATTTGCCAATCATTTTGTAGAATATCAGAAACAATAGACTTTGAAAATATTTATGTATATACCAGAATAAAAAAAGAGCATCCAAATATAGATAATACAATGGGAAAGTGGACAATAACCAGAGGATGAACTGGTTCAAGCTGTTTATGATTCTTTATTGCAATATGTAAAGCTCTGGCTGTATACATATATACGTACATACAGATACATACTTAAATCTGTGAATGATTTATTTTTTCATTGTACATTTGATTTTCTTTGTCATTATTATTTATAAATGTATGGCTTGAATGTATGTGCAATGATGTCAAAATGTTCAAAGGTGGTAAAGATTGAACCAAGGTTTCTACCATGTTTTATGAAAATACAGGTCCTTTAGGGGTTTAAAAAAATTCAGTGGCCACAAATTTATCTATTGATGAGAACGGCTTCCCCTCTCACAGTTCTCCACCACCCAGAGGACTGTACCTATGGATACCAAAGAAAAGTCCATGCAGCCACGTTTTCAGGAAGAACTAATCTGAGCTTTTCATTCTTGAATTGAATGCACCATTTTTCCTGACTTTCTGAGTAGTTTTAACTATTTGAGTATATACAACCTTCCTTTGAAAACGTGTGAAGCTACAGGTACTTGAACATTATCAAATTCAGTATAACAGGCCAGAATTCATAGCAGTTCAGTTCCAGAGAATCAGCTGCAGATATCATCTTTGTGCTGAGTTAGGGCCATCCGGGTTGCCTTTGTCCACATTGGGAGAGCAAAGATATGTTTTTTTTCTAAGTGGGTAAAATCTTAACATCTGCAGTATTGGGTATATTGCAGTAATGTCTTTATCACATACATTTGAGTACAGTAGTCGCAGCAAACTTTCCTCTGTCTTACTGACATTTAACATACAGCAATTAATCATTCCCCGCATCTTTCAGTGTTGTGCTGAGGGCCCTCCCTGGCACCTGTCCAAATGATCTTTTGCCATTTCAAGCACATGGACCAAACATGTTCACTCCCATCCATCCAAAAGTCACTTGTATCGTAGTACATTCCTCTTATCCTGCAGAAACAGCTCGAAAACAGACCTGATTTAAACTTAGTTTTACTATACTTTTCACCGTGTTTAACTGATTGAGCATTGCATGTTATAGTGTGTGCAAATGTCTACATAGACATGCAAATCTGCATACTTGATAAATGTCAGTATTTGTAATTTTTTTCAAGCAGTTCTTTAAATTTATGGGGGCTGAGAGGGTGTGTTTGGGAAGATCAGCATGTAATGCTTCCTTAACCTCTCAGGTCAGCCCCCCTTTTTTAAATTTATTTTTTATAAATTCCCCACAGGTATCGTAAATCAGCCAGTGAAAAGTAAATGTTCAAACTTTCAGCGATATTAAAAGATTTCTCAAAGTCTCCTCATAGAGCTGAAGTCATTCCCTACCACCTGAAGGCTTTTGAGCACTTAAGGGAGAGACTGTTTGACCAAAGGGGTTTCCCTGCATACAGCTAGTTTGGTGGCACAGGAGAAGCTGGGTCCATCCTTTTCTATTTGCTACCTAAGCTTTGGTATTCCATTTTTCTGTACTGAACACCTGTCTTAAGTAGACTATAGTAACATCAAAAAAAAAAAAAAAAAAACAATTAACACTTTCCCTAGTAAGCAAACTACAATTTCTCTAAAGACCAAATACACTAAGAATGGTTTCAGACAGTGTGGAGCAAAAATTTCCAAAAAGAAAATCCTTCATATAAAATGGGATATTGTCAGAATGTCTTCTACATTAATGTAGCTTCATTACAATCTGGCAGTGGTTAGGGGTTTATTGATATTACTGAGTAGTATAATTCCATATGTGCACAGCAAAATGCTGAGTAATGTTCCTATATCTTATTGGATTGTTGTCACTCAATTCTTTGCATATGCATTCTGGGGTGTTGATCACTCACTGTCATCACTGAAAATGTAATGTCCCTTCTTGTGTAACTGCGTGGGGGGGAGGCAGAGGCCAAAAAAAGTCAACTGGGCAGGACCGTTTGACCATACTTAAGTAAAGGTCACACATGATAGGGAAGATGTTTATAAATTTCAGGAAATTGGAGCAGCCCAAACTTTACAGTCCTCAATCTGTATTCTCTTCCAAAGAATACCCAAATGCAGAAGAATTATTCATAAACATTTATTTTGTAATTGTATGTGATTGCCCAGGGATACAGCGAAAACATTTTGAAAGTGTTATGTATTGGTGTAACTGGTACAAGTCTCTTCAACATAATCTCAGAGACAAAAAACCATCTGCAGTTTGGTTTTCTATTTTACTTCATCTCTAGTACACCATTATATTACTTCAGGCTTAAGTCTGATTTAATATGAACATAGAATTCTGAAATTTCTGCATCGGTATTGCATAAATCTTTATGGGCATTCAGTTGCTTCAAAGAGCTACAGAAAAAAAACTTATTTTTGTGCTTATGTCTGTGTAATCAGTGCGACCGGAAAAGTGGTGATATCCCAGTTTTTTTTTTCCCCCCCCCCCTTTGAATCTTGAAGAAAGGTCATCTGAGTTCCTTTTTTTCCCCCTCTCTCCTCTATCTGCTGTTGCCCTCTGTTACAGATTATCATTGATCTAAATAGCTCTGTAGGTCACTGCGGATTTTCATGTATTGTCCACCTGTCTACTTTTTGTCTTTTTAAACGTCACCTACTTTATAAAAGCATGAAAATCATCTGTGGACATTTGGAATTACAAACTAAGAACCAGAAATTCTACAAATTTTGCAAGCAGTTTTGATTTTTGAGACTTTTTAGAAAACAGACTTTTCTTCAAAGTATTCATTACATGTTCATAGTGTTGTCACAGTTGTTCCATTGTGAGCAGGCTGTGAGGGGTATAAGTTTGTATTTTCACTGCTTTTCATAACAAGGAAAGGGGCTGGAGACCCATGACAGCTATAACGATACAGATGACATCACTGAAAATGCTGTAAAAAAATGCTTTTTGATAGATAATGAATTTCTACACAAGAGTCCCATATTGCTGTTCCCTTTCCAAATAACTCAATTTCCTGTGGTGCAATGATAATTTGGGCTCTTCTCACTCATCGCAATGTTTTCAATTTCACAAGACTACATTTCTCTGGGTATTGTTGGTCAGGTAGGTAGCTGCCTTTGCGGCCTATATAGTCTATTGAACATCAGAACACTTAGCCAACCCTATCACCAAACGCTGCATGGGACGCTCTGGCCTCTTTGGCTTTTTTTTTTTTTAAATTTTTTTTATTTTTCTAATGGAGATGTTACAGCCCCCCCCCCGAGCGAAACAATTAGATACCAGTCCTCCAGTTTTTCTCCTTTCTGTATGCCTCATTGACCTTGACCTTCCTTTACCCCCTTCCCACTACACCCCATGAGAGTTGTTTTTGTATTGCTTTGCCAATTTACTATATTTTCATAGTATGCACTTCAGATATGTTGAATTATGTGGACACATAATTAACATAAGCTTGTGCCTAGTAAAATGTTGTTTTAATTTTTCAACTGAAGTTTTGAAAAACAGTATTTTGACAAACTTTTTTTGAAATTCTTCATTATCCTGCACATAGTCTAGGGAATGTGAAGTTTATTCTTTTAAACAATTTGTTCACTTTGCTTCACCCTTGGGGATTGTGTGTGGGTCAAAGAGACAAGTCTGCATATGTCATGAGTTTACACAAACTCCTAGCTGGAACCTAGCTAGAAAAACAGGCCATCAGACAGTGTTGTCCATTTGCTGAGTTGAACCTCATACGTGCTGACATTAGGCAACTGACCTAATAGTGTTTGAGTTGAGTTCAAACTGACAGTTAAAGAAAAAAACCAAAAACCTTGACAGACTCACATTTGTGATGGGATGGAAGAAACAGCTGGGGGACATGTGCAGACTTTTATGCTTGTAAATCTGTGATTTTGAGTGCTTTGTATCTCTGCTCCTTTGCTTCTTCCTCGATGTTGTAGTCTGCTAATCTGTCTTTCTTTCTACATTGATTGTGTAAGATATGGATGGTAGCTTTCCTCTTTCCTCCTCTTTTTAAATTCTTATAACCTCTGTGGTTATGTGTTCAAGAAGACAACAGCTGATTTGTCTTAAAATGCCCATTTTGTAGCCAGGTTTGTAATGTTTAGTGTATTGCGCTGTACTCTTAGTCGACCAGATGTTCTGATTTGTATTCTGTATAAACTTTCGTGGTTCTGTCATATCTGGGTTTTTATAAACAATGCTTATTTTTAAAGGAATAGCCCTGAGTCTTTTTGCTTGTCTAAGAATACTTGTTAGATCATGTTTGACATTTGTTTATAGTTAAAAGTTAATTGCACTGTTAAATGTATTAACTTTTATATTTTTGGTGAAATACACTTTCGGGGGTCACTGTTTTCTCAAAGGTTAAACCTTTTGAAGGTCCATGTTACCACATAGTTATTCTCATATGCAAATGAGTACGTAGTGTAGTGTAGTAGAGTATTCAGTAGTATCCTTGTTGAGTTGATGTTTTTTAATTTGTCCTGCAACATTAGTATTCAGGGCCCAGTGGACAGTTACCCTGTTTTAAAACAGAAGAGCAGCTCCAAAGTCTGTTATATAAGATTAATTTTTCCGGGTAATGACACACACTTAGGGGGGTTACCTGGATGTTTTTATTTCTTGAAACCACATTACATAAGCACTGTAGCACAACAGATCCAACATGAAATTAGCAGTGATTTACTTGTTCACAGTCTGAGATTTCTTAAGCAGGCCTCTAACTTCATTCTGAAAGACAGCATGTGTCAGCTGGTCCTCTAGTAACTTGTTCTTCTCCATCTGAAATTAATGGTAGAATTTCAAGACACGAACATGGGCAGCAACAGCACTTAAAGATTACTGTATTACCCCTCCCCCATATTGAGGCGTCTTCCCAAAATCAAAGTTCTGTTGCTTTGATTTGACGATCAGATCAAGTGACCTGCTAGACAGTAATTCTGTAAATGTGTATGCTGGTGCTGGATACTGTCATTTGTTGTCTTTCCGCATAAGCTAAGCTGAGCTGACTTCATACACCCCTCTTGTGTGTGTTCTCTCCTGAAGACAGAGCACAACTAATGACCACACACCCTGCCAATGTCAGCTCACACACAGGTGCTGATTTGTAGAAGATGAATGATGTTGCCTGCTCTTGTAAAAGGTTCTCCAACGCAAACTGTGGCTGCAGGGAGTTGTGCAGTTGTGGAAATAATCTGTTTGTCCTGGAGCACCCAGGTTAACCAGGCCAGTAGACCAACACCAGATCTGACTCCCACTCCTTGTGTCGGAAGGAGTTTGACTTGTTTGCCACATCTGCTGGCAGCACACATACTACTCAACACACTTGCTTTGCACTCTCACCACATGGGTGGCACAGCAAGTAGCGCTGCTGTCTCACACCACCTGGGTGGTGTGATAGGATATGGGTTCGATCCCTGCTCAGTCTGTGTGGAGTTTGCATGTTCTCCCCTTGTCTGCATGGGTTTCCTCTGGGTGCTCCGATTTCCTCCCACAGTCCAAGGACGTACTATTCAGGTTCATCCCTAGTGTGTGAGTGACAGAGAGAGAGAAAGAGAGAGAGTGTTCGTTCCACTGATGTATGGATTAGTGAACTGTTGTAAGTAGTGTATCTAGCAGTGTAAGTCACCTTGGTGAATAAGGTGTGTGGGCTGATAACGCTACACAGAGTTCACTGGAAGTTGCTTTGGAGAAAGCATCTGCTAAATGAATAAATGTAAATGTAAGTTCATGGAACCTGCAGCAACATGCCCAGTGGGGCCAGAGAGAGGCAATGTGTGTGAGGGGGTGAAGAACACCACCTCAACCAGGTCCTGGAGCATGTGGTGGAGCTCTTTCCAGGGGGCTTGGAGCTCCAGGTGTATGCTGTTGACCACTTAGGATCTTGATGTGCTGCTGCTGGAGGTTTTCCAGCAAGATCCTAACTGGGTTAAACAGAACAACACTGTAGGACCTCACTGGATCACAGACACATTACAGCAGCGACAGACCTCTTTACTGCACTTTCTTTTATGTCAAAGAACAAATAAAGAAAATTCTGCATGTCCTCAGTGGGAAACTTTCCCTCCCTGTAACTTGAAGGAATGAGACCAGTTCAGTTAACTCCATGCTGATTTAGACGTTAACTTGAATCCAAGAAGTGGGAACTGCACTCTATAGGAAACGCTATAGCAATCATAATGGACAATTCTACTGTCCCGGCACCTTTGCTTTCACTATTTGAACTTCATGACTGCATGAAATTATCTTAATGATATGGAATATTGAAGAAAACATTTCAAGAACCGTGACACAAAATGTGAAGGCAGAAAAGAGTTCTTTAAAATTTATTTGAACCTTATTTGAACCCCTTAACAGATGGACTTGGTGAATCAGTGTTCACCCACAGCTGTACATCATGAGCTACGAAGTTATTAAAGAGAACAAGGAACACTGACATTTACCATAATTTTTCTATTAGACCCCTCTCTGTAGGACCAGGAGTGACCATTCTTTACTCTCTTTCAGAATCATGATCCCCTGCAAATATACAGAATTTTAACAAGGTTCTCCCACAAAGCTGCAAAGTGTACAAACTGCATCTTGTTTAGTAAATTACTGTGCAGGTGTAGGCAAGCTGAGACGGTTCATGCTCTGTTTCTGTGACATTTCATTTGCAATCAGGAACAGCTGGTAGCATAGTAGTTTGTGCTGCTGCCTTTGGAGTGACAGGTCACAGGTTTGATTCCCAACTCCAGCTGTAGTACTCTTGAGCAAGGTACTTATTCTAAATTGCTCTAGTAAAATTACCCAGCTGTATAAATGGCTAAATAATTACAAGTAGCTTAACATTGTGAGTTGCTTGGGAGAAAAGTATCAGCTAAATAAAAAAAATGTAAACCTAGTGGTGCTGGCTGGCAGTAGCATGTGAGCATGTGTGTGTGTGTGTGTATATATGTATCTATATAGTGTGTGTGTGTGGAAGTTACATGGGTACGTTGGAATGCTCACGCTGTAAGGCATAAAGTCTAACTTGTTTTTAATGCAGCAAATTGAGGTGGCATACATGAAATTATTAGTGTAGTTAAGAACTGTTCTAATTGTACCCTTTCTGTTGATTGTTTAAAGTTTTTAATTTTGCTACCTTAAGCGAGTTGTCTTCCTTTATGCTCTTCCAGTATAAAATAGATGAGAACACTGGAAGTACTAGAGGTTAAGTACAGGGGTGAACAAAACTTTATTGTCAAGGACCTCATAAGGAGCAGGGCTATTCGTTACCTTCAGAACATCGTCAGTCCTCCTTGGAATGCTGCCATACAAGTCCTGAACTGTGTGTAGAAAATCTCATTACATCTTCAAGGAGAAAGGCCTCCAGTTTTTTAAGGGATGAAATGTGTAAAAATGAGCTTCCCATGAAGGTTCAGCAAGATTGACATCTGGTCATGGGGGAGGCCATGAAAAGTGTTTCACTTCATCCTGGTGTTCATGAAACCTTTGGTTTCGTTTGTTTAGCAGTGTGTTTGGGGGACATTGTCATCCTAGACTATGGAAGCACCAGGTCCTGCAAAATGGCCTCATATTTCTTGGCCGTTACACGATCATGCAGAGCAGCAATCAGACCCAATGACTCCCTTGAGATGGCTGCCCATACCATTATGGGTCCCTCACCATGTTTAACAGTTGGCAGCAGACAGCGGAATGTCAATCTTATGCCCAATCTCTGAGACTGATGTTACTCGCAGGAAGGGATAGGAGAGTCATGCGAGGTCAATTATACACACTAAACTAAAGTTCCAAACTAGAACTAAAAAGTAAGGTGCCAGTAAATAAAATACTAACAGGTAGAGTATAGGATATTTTAAATGCTAAAGTAGCCTACTAGTCTTACTGAGGGTTTAGTCAACATTATCACAGTAATCAATTCTGAATACATTATAGGAATATGAATTTATTTACTTTACATTCTGGTTTCCACTTACATGACAGCATTTTATTGATTGACTCATTTTTTTTGAAAGACAGTTATTACCATTTCCATGTGGTTTCAAAGGAAGGTATAAAATATACAGACAGATAGGCTGTACCTGTGGAATGACTCTCTGTACTGGTGACCAACAGTTCAGTTCCAGTTCTTACATAAGTCAGCTAAGGAAATGTGCAACATGAAAAAAAAGTGTGATATATTAAGGCATAATAACTGAAATTACAGAAAAAAAATAGAAATTTGTGTTCTACGCGTATTCTCTGCAAACACCCTCATCTGGGACCTGAAGATGGACTGGGGGCTGTTTGACCATAACACTGTAGAGAACACCTTCCTAAGGAAGGAGATGTCACCCTGCAGAAAGGGATTGGCCCAGTTTAATTGACTTTTCAGGTGGTCATCGACAGGTCTGCATGTGGGACTTGAACAGTCAACTTCCTCATGGAACAAGCCCACACTCCTAGTCAGGTGAACACCTGTTTACCTGCTGTGGCACTGAGAGGCTGTAACACCCACAACGAGAGGAGGGAACAGACACCTAAAGAACATCTTCCCTCTAACACCTCATCACTCACCATTCATTTAAACTGTACTCTTGAGCAGAACACCGATGACCACGATCCTGGAGAATGGAGTCTGTGAGAACGGCCTGTTTGATCCCCGATCCTTTTGTTGTACAAACACATCTCCTACACCTGAAGTCCAGACACTTCCTTTTGTACAACATCAGAGTGACCCATAAACCTGTGTTTTTGGAAATTTGTTACAGACCCCACGTGGGTATGATATGGATGCGTCGCCCGCTTCAGCCAGGTTTTCCAGTTACTCTTGCAGCCATGCACTCCTCTGTTTGGATAGAGAGTTCAGTTTGGTTTGGTGGTGATTCTTGGAAAACAGTGAGAATCCAAGTAGGGTCATCCTTGCTTTGTCATCATAGATGTTTGGTTTTTTTCTACTAGGGAGCAATTTTACTCTTTTCATACCTCTGCAAGCACGCATTGTAGCACACAACCCAAAAGCTGGACTGAAACACGGCTTCGTCGTACCTCTATGCTCTGTGAAAGAATTTTTTTTTCCTTTTCCGGAACTGATCAGCCGCAGGAGGTCCGCACAAAACACTCAGACACGTCAAGACTTTTCACGACATCGGCCGGTGGGAGAGCCCCCGACAGCTGGATGTCTCCCTGATCAGTTTGTGTTGCCTCCTTTTATCTGCAAGCTCATACATAGGTCATCAATAAGGCATGGCAACAGTTTCAAAACTTCCCTTGCGTCCGACGCAAAATTGATCAATGCTCTGATTTTTCCCCGTTTAAGAAGTGTTGGGACGCATCCTAAAGATCAAAGTTTCTTTTCATCTTGTTTCCCCACCAACATTTTCCATTGCATTAAACCGTCACACAGAGCATGAAGCCAAGACACGACATACATTTTCTAAACGTATTAACTAGAGCATATTAATCACTTGAACATATTTCACACCACAGCACACACTCCACTATTGGATTCCAGGGTTCGCTCAAAGGCCTCGGATGAAAGTAACTTTTGGTTATTGCTAATTTGAGACAAGCTGCAAGTGGCTGCTCTTGCATAGAATGTCAGCTTTACCAATTTATACAAGTGAGTATCTTCTTGGAGGAATTCAAGGTAAGCACCTCAACCAAGGGTTCCACAGGAGACGGGGCCTTTGAAGCAAGAACCATCAGATCATGAGGTGACAGCCCCATGTTGTGTCCCACCCTTCTTCAATTCAGCTTCACGTTGATTTGCCCATTTATATAACTGGGTATTCTTACTGCATCAGCTTAGGTGAGAGCTTGGATCAAAAGTAGGAAGGCAGCAGGTGGGATCTGAAATGGGAACCTTGAGATTACAAGCCGCTAGTATAGTATAGCCCTAAAGCCAAGTAAATTCAGGAGCGGTACCCAAAGAAGGGCGCCTGCAGCGTGGTACTGTCCACACCCAGCAAAACGGCACAAATATTTCATGCTGAGTGAGTGTCCCCACGAGCCATTATTATGGGGCTGTTCGCGCACCTGCTCTTTGTACAAAAGCAGACCGGGATTACGGAGCAGCAATAACGGGATGAGCCGAGGCTCGCCTCGCAGGAGCGCACAGTGCGGCTCTTCGCCTTTAAGGGGGAGGCCGCGGTGACGCGCGCCGTGTCCGCGCACTGACGGGGATTAGCGCAGCCGCGCGACGCAGCCTCGCGACTCAGCCTCGCCTTCCGTCGGCAGCGCCGGAGACAGCAAACAAAGCGCCTCAGTCCGCCGGAGAGGAACGAGGGAGAAGCTGCGACGTCGCCATGACCGAGGCGGCCAAGACGCACGTTATCCTGCTGTCGTGCGGCAGCTTCAACCCCATCACCAAGGGACACATCCACATGTTCGGTGAGCGCGCCGTACCGCTCCGTTCCGTGCCGCGCGCTGCTGCTCGCCTTGCTTATTGTGTCCCGCGCGCCGCGTCACCCACTGAATCATGAATGCAGCCGCGCGCTCTGTACAGCGGCTCACAGAACAGACAAACACACGACACGCACACAGAGAGAGACTCCCGATCATATTGCACGATGCTCGGCTAACCTTTTTGCCTTCCATTCCGTTTCTCCTCCTCCGTGTCGATAATATTCTTCCTCAGTTCCTGCTGTGTCTGTCTCCGCCGTAACCGCCGGGCCTCGAGCGCCAGTCAGTCGCCGTCCGCGCGCCGCGGTGCTGAAACCTGACGCCGCATCCGTCCGACACACATAACGACATACATCTCCGTCACGTTCGCGACGTTTTCAACATCCTCCTTTCTCTGTCTGTGATGTTCCGCAAGAAACACTTTGGGCTATAAGCGTAACGGTGCTCCATATTTATGAAGCGGATTAGACTAGTAGCGCCAGTCGTTTTTTTAAACAAACATGTTTCACGGGATATGTGTGTGTGTGTGTTATATATGTAACGACGCTTCATTGTTGTGACATATTTGTGCCGCACGCAAGAAAAATTATTAAATAGAGTAATTAGGGTTACCTGCAGAAAGAGCAGAAAATGGCAGAGGTGTACGTGATCTGATGCGGAGACGGTGGTGGTGCGAGGAACATGTCGAAGTGTGTTAGGGCAACACACTGACTGACTGACTGGCACTGCGTCACGGGGGCCGAGACAGAAACTGACTGTTGACATGCGGCTCCGTCCGTGGAGCGACGACGACGTGGAATCGATCGGTGCAAGAAGGAGGGAGGCAGTGGGTGAGTGAATGAGTGGGAGGCCGCAGGGAGGGAGGGATGTTCTGCTAAATCAAGTGTGCGTGAATGTGGGGAATAAATGTGGTGAGAGTCCTGCGAAAACACACGTGAAACAGCTGTGACGCATGTCGCTCCTGTTCAGGGAATACCCCCGTACAGCTCTCTCACACACACACACACACACACACACACACACAGGCAGAGCTCACAGCTCACACACGTACACATCCGCAGTACAGCTCCTATGACCTGTTTTCCACCAGCAAATAACCTCATCTGCTGCCTTTTCGTTTCACGTTTTAAATCGACCTGATACATTTGATCTCATGCACTGCTGCTTATTTCCAGCGCTCTGTCAGTAAGGGGGTTTTCATAAGCCTGCGAGAGAAAGACTGTTAACTGCGATGGAAATATGCGTGCATTTCAATTCACATCCTCCATTATCTGCGCTTCATCATAACCGATGCCATGGCCAACCTTAGATGTGGTCTTGTTTGAGGATATTCATGATTTTTTTTTTTACCCTTATCCTTTTCAATTCATCACTGCCAGTCATTAGATGCTGATTTTTCTGAATCTGGTGATGAATTTTGTGACCTGATGGATGGAGCGTGTGTGTGTGTGTGTGTGTGTGTGTGTGTGTGTGTGTGTGTGTGTGTGTGTGTGTGTGTGTGTCGCACAGAAATAGGAAGTCGTTCCTCGAGCGCTGCAACCTCGCAAGCTCCTCACGGTCTCTGGCGCCTTGCATCATTTTCCGGTCACCCTGTGTGGGGTGGTCCTCTTATCTCATCCATCCTAGAGTCCTGCTGGTTTTTTTTTTTTTTAAATGTAATCTGAGTGACATTCATGCCCATTTTTATAATATGGTGATTTTTAACCTTCATATCAATGTTTACATGGAACCTTGGAAAAACTGTGATGCAGCAAAAAGTCCAGTAGGAAAGGTTTTCCATCCATCAGTACATCCGTTGTTCTATATACTGTCCCTTATGTGGTTAGAGACTCACCGCCTTATGCAATATTGCTAATCTGCACTGAAAGACTAAACTGACCACCCAAAAATTGATAAATACAACTACAAGCACCAGTTGCAGGGTTTAGGGAGGACGTGGCAACGCCAGAAAATGGAAAAATATTTAAGGACTTGCAGAGCATGAAAGAAGCTTGATGTGAACATGTGTGTGTATTATTAATGTTCATTATGATCTGAGACAAGGGGGGGCAGACAGATGGCAGGTGACTGTATTTTCTCAAATGGAAATACAGTGTGTATGCAGTGTCAGCCCTCTGCAGACTGCTTCTTCTAATGAGAGTTGGGTAGATTTTCTAGTAATATATCCATGCTGTGGACAAGTAAACGAATTAAATCACATTCTGCTGGTGGCCATGGGAAAAATTGGGCAATTACTGAATCATAGGTTTGTGTGTATGATGAATGGAGGTAAAACCACAGGGCATTTTGGGGGACAACGGCTGATCCAGAACATAAGTGTGTTTGTTGTGATGAAGTTTTTATTTTTTTGGCAGAGCCATCATTGCACCAGTAAAATAACCCATCTGTACAAATATGGGGAAATAATTGTAGCTAGAATAACATTTAAGCCACTTTGGAGAAAAGTATGAGCTAAATGAATAAATGTAAGTTGAAATGTGGAATCAATAAAAACTACTACACTATGAAAGTTCAAGTATAGGCATTAGAAAAAAATGTGGGAATATTTGTCCTCAACACACAAACTCATATGAGGGCAGAATTGCCTCCATGTGTGCCCATATTAGTAATTACTAATATAAGACTGATATCAATTTATAGGGCAAGTACATTGGTGGGTGAAAGAAATTTGAATAAATAAATGTAAATATAAATGGAAATTTGACATAGTGGGTGCTCATTCAGTCAAATTTATGTAAAAGATCAGACATTACACAACATTAAAAGAACAGTATATCAAATTTTGAAGAAAATACAGTAAATAATACAATTTGTTTGCTGGAATGAGTAGATTGTATTAGAATAGAAGTGGAAACAGCAGCAGAACTAAATATGATTTTGTGTAATACCTGACATTTTAATTAATGTATAATTTTATATATATATATATATATATATATATATACATACCTACAAACACACACACGCACACACTGTGAAACCAGTGAAAAATTGTAACTGATTTCTCTGAGGATGATATGGCTTATAATGTGCACTTCGGAGGTCAATAAGGGACACTCCGAGGGAAAAGGCTTTTTTATGCCTCATTTGAGTCCTCGTTGCTCTGTATTGCTTCCCAGAAGGTAGGGCTCCAAAGGTGTTATGGCTGGGGTGGGTGCTATGATGATATAATTGTAACTGAATTATTGTATAGTAATATTATAGCATATCAAATCATGTGCCTCAGCTAAATTATTTCATAATGATTGCTGGCCAGAAGGGGGCGCGGTGGTGCAGTGGGTTGGACCAGGTCCTGCTCTTTGGTGGGTCTGGGGTTTGAGTCCCACTTGGGGTGCCTTGCGATGGACTGGCGTCCCGTCCTGGGTGTGTCCCCTCCCCCTCGGGCCTTACGCCCTGTGTTGCCGGGTAGGCTCCGGTTCCCCGCGACCCCATATGGGAGAAGCGGTTCAGAAAGTGTGTGTGTGTGTGTGTGTGTGTGTGTGTGAGATTGCTGGCCATGAGCTGCTTACATGGACCCACAAATCCATGCTGAATTAGTCTGATCACATGTTGATTGAAGAAACAGGAAAAAAATTGCACTCTGCTGATGTGTCCAACTGGGAAAGCACAGATAGAGCTGTTTCAGATGAGAGAATAGGCCATTCCTGCAGATTGTCACATGTTTTATGCACTCATATGTCATCGGGGTTGTATGTGGGACACAGACGTTACATGGTGTTAAATACAACGTGCGAGCCTGTGCAGTTCAGAGCAGGAGGTACAGACTCATCACATTGAAACACAGCACAAATCTGCAAAAAAACACAAGTGTAACAACTGGGTCATTTTGGAGTTTAGTGGAGTTTTATAGGAAGTGAAACAATTTTCATCACATGGTAATTGTGTATATCTGTCTTGTGCAGAAAAAGCCAGAGAATATCTGCACAAGACAGGAAGGTTCATTGTAATTGGTGGGATCATCTCCCCGGTCCATGACTCCTATGGAAAACCGGTAAGATCATTTGTTTTATTTGATATCATAACCTGCTGTGACCCTTCAGGTTGCGAAATGTATTGTCTGATTCTTTTTTAGATTTACACTTTTGGCTCATGAAGTTTTACATGAGACAGGAATATCGGGATAATATTACTTCTCTAAGTAAACAAAGAGACTGTTAGAGACATACCTAGGTGTAACAGCTCTCCTGTGCTGTTTTCTTTCAGGGTCTGGTGTCCAGCAAACATCGGCTGGCCATGTGTCAGTTAGCAGTTCAGTCCTCTGAGTGGATAAGGTGAGTCTTGTCAGGAAGTTCTGGACCACATGTGACATTAATTGTGTGTGTGTGTGTGTGTGTGTGTGTGTGTGTCTATATATAGGGATGGGAAAGGGAACATCACGAGCAGCTGGTGTAGTGTTCAGGACTGTGACCTTGCAGTATGAAGCTTCCCAGATCGTATTGATTTGATACTGTAAGAGTAAACTGCTGTATAAATGAGTAAACCATTATAAATCTAAGTTTCATGTCATTGTAAGGCACTTTGGACAAAAGTGTCAAAGAGATAAAGGTTAGTAATTATAATGAGCACATGAATAAAGGGGTTGTTGTAGATGCCTATATGATGTGAATTTCAAAAAAATGATTAACAGCGGCTCCAAATGGGAATTCTGTAATTATCTCAGGTGTCCTCGGGAAACGGTGAAGACCAACCCAGGACCACACTCTAAATACAGATGTCCAAGAAGTGTCCAAAAATGATTACGTTTTGGGTTCTGTGTTTAAAGGTTTAATACGGATTTAGCAGCAGAGCACAGAGTAGTTGTTTTTCGAATACAACCTGTTTATTTATGAAAGCACTTCCAGCAGCAGTTAAAAAACTACAAGCACTGACAAGGGATTTCGGTGATGGGAGAGGCAGGAAAAAGAGGCCGACTCTTTATTTAGCTTATTAATATGATTTTGAGATCAAGCAGGGGGTGCCCTACAAATCAAAGGCGTTCAAAGGCGCTGTTACGTTCAAGTAGCACAAACCACAAAGAAAAAAAATTCAGAATCCTATTAAACATGCAAACATGATCTTTACTTTTTTGCTGATCTAAAAAATAAATTTTTATCTCGGCTTGAAAGGATTTATTCTGCAGCACTTCTTTTGTTCTTGTATCTTGAGTTGCCAGAATGGAGCGTAATTTTTAGAAAGAAGCACTGAAAAATAGGTCACAGCACTATTGTACAGAGGGTAGCAACAAAAAGATGCCACAGCTGCGCGGAGAGGTTTGTTTCCTGCTGCTGTTGGGACTGATGTCAGGCAAACCTCACTGATCAAGCAGGCTTATTAGCATGGCTTCAGTATTTCATGAATTCTCCGCTTATCCTGCTTACCTTATGAAATGATCAGATAGACTCAAATGGATTATAACGTGTTGAATAATTTAAGGAAATTAGCACATATTGGAGCTGCTCAAACACTTTAAGGCAGGGATTTGAAAATCATTTCATGATTGTCCTGCTGTGCGTGCTTCTTTTTGCCTATTTCCTGCTATTGAACACTTCATTACCATTTTAATTAGAATACTTAATCAGAATGTAGGCATGATTTTACATAAATCTGAATGATGAGATTTTTCTTCATAATTTAAAACTGAGACATACCTTCATAATATATTTAAAATGCACAGAAATTGCTCATAGTAAATATATATTTGGCTAAATAATGGACAAATGAAGCCAAGTAAATTGGTTGGTACACACAAGCAACCTGTGTATAGCGTTTCTGTGTTGAAGGTCTGCGCCTTCGATCATTTTTTCTGCACAGTAATACTTGTGCACCACTAATGTTAAACTCCGAGTAGCCCTTCTTCAAACACGAGTCTCGCCTCAGTCGTGCAGTCATGTTTTATGAATGAACGTAACTGTGAAGTTTCTCCTCTGTTAAATGCATTCATTAATTTTAAAATTATGCATGTAAATCATATTCACAGATGACTAATGTCACAGTCTGCATTTGAAAATTCTTTTCCAGCAGCATTTAGTTAGTCCTGTATCTTTCTCTTCACAGTTAACAAAATAGCAGTTTCTACTACTCATATGTTTACAGTATTTGCATAGTATCAGTTATAGTTCTAAATTTTAGATGATGAAGAAAAATTGCTTTTTGGAGACAGAGGAAAGTGTGGAATTTTGAATGGGATTCGAGGATTGAAACATCATTTAGTAGTTCTCGGATGTACAATAAGACGGATTATATTGTGTCGCGCATGTTGCCTGTAAGAGACACGTTGAATATTGAATGAAGAGTGAATAGTCGGTGCTGAGACACGGAACAGTGTGGCTCTTAGCAACATCGGTCTCTAGTGTCATTCCATTTTTAGTGGTCACACACTTTGGTAGACTAGATGTGGATTTGATTTATAGCTCTTAGGGTGATGTTCTTTCCCAGAAAAATATTTGTGCATGCCTATGCAGCACAAGAAGTAATATGGATTTCATTAAATTCTCATCTATGACGCAGTCCTGTATGTTGTTCTTAGACCTGTGTGGAAAAAATAATATAAAGACTGAAGTATGAAAATATACATGTCATTGATAATCCAATAAAGAAATTGCACTAACAATTTATATAAACAGGTCATATGAACTCATTATTACAGCTTCTAGTGTAGAGACCGATAAGTAGAGTCACGTTCTAAATAACAGGCTACAGGTCTTTTTTAATGTATTTTCTCCAGTGTAGAGAGATATATATAATTCTATAGAACTGGAAAAGGTTTTTTGCATTTCCCTGGTGTAGTTGGTGATTAATTAAATATACGTGCAAACGGTAATGAGATTCATTCCCGGGGACAGGAAGCACAGGACAGCACAGTAGTGATGGAGTGGGATTTCCACTGGTGTTGAGCCTCTCACTATCACAAAGTAATTGTACTTCCTGAGTTAACTTTATTGCACCAGAGGCATTATTTCAAGTCATGTCTGTATTACCTGTATTCTTGTTGTCAATGAATATGCTTCATGTTGCTTTAAAAGGGTAGACCCCTGGGAATGCTACCAGGACACCTGGCAGACCACTTGCTCTGTGCTGGAACACCACCGTGACCTCATGAAGGTCAGCATCAGCCTTGTGACGTCATAAAGACAATGCCTATCAGTTATAAGAATTCTCCGGTACTTGTAATTTTTTAGGGTCCGTACGCAAGTTTCATGTGAAGTTTCATGTTACGCAAGATAACAAAATCCAGGACAGAAATGTGAGCTCATGAGTGTAGAATCTGGCTTTCCTTGTTGTGTTCAACATTTGGTGCGTGTGCATCAACTGTACTGTTATTGGACAGATTGTAACTGAACTATGCTGTGACTAGTGATGCCAGCTGAATCTGCAAATCAGAGTGTGTGTAAGTGGGGCACCACAAGTGTGTTTCTTCTTTCACAGAGGGTGACTGGATGTATTCTTTCCAATGTCAACTCCCCGTCCACAACACCAGTGATCGGTCAGCCACAGAACAACAACACCCCCATCTACCAGAGTCCCGTCCCCAACAACAAGCCTACAGCCAGTCAGTAACATGGTTTTCTGTTTCACTGTGGTTTTCTGAGATGTAACGTGGTTCCCAGGGCAGTCCGTGGCTGTCTGTAATGCTGCAACACAATAGTTCCTGTAACACAATAGTTTGCATTATAATAACATTTGATTCTCTGGGAATCAACGAGTTTGAAATATAATCACTACTGAAACGTTCTCATTTATTGATTATATTGTTGATAGACCTTGTGTACGACAAGAATTGGACCCGATCGCTAAGATATAGCAGTATGCAGCAGTGAAGGAGAAGGAGAGAACCACAAATAGTGAAGGAAACCAGATATTGTTTTTTTTCTCTTCAAAACTGTGCTTTAGATTTCATTAATCCAGCACTGAAAATCGGTGGGTTTCCAGATATTTGTTTTATGGAAATTTACTCATTGTTATGATAATGACAGTGATTATGATAATAACAAGTTGTTAGCATCATCTTCAATGCTGTCTTGCTGTTTGATGACGGCCTTACACGGCTTACTAATTATTACACACCAGCACACCAGTCAATTACTCTTAGTGTTTAGATGGTTCCATTCAGTCATCAATTTCCTGAGACCACTTATCCAGTGTGACTGTTCATTTTAGTTTTTGTAACATTTGGGTGAGTTTTGGAGGGTAAAGGAACATAAGTCATTTGCCTCGTTGTGAACAGTTTTAAATGGATTCCACATTAAACAGAAATGTTGCTAGTAAATTTTCAGAAATGAGTATGTCCTCTAATCCAGGGGAAGAGTATAGTTATTTTGTACAAGAGTTGGGTCAGGTTCTAAAGATATGTCTTGAAAATATCTGACCTGTTGTCATCCATGCATTTCAAGTCAGTAGGAGACAATTTTGTGGATGAGGACACTATAGGCCTGGAAGCCCATAAATATCGTATGCTACACCCCAGCAATTAAATAGATGCCTTGATTCTCCTGATTCACTGCCAGGTAAACAAGTAGTGCAATGATTAAGGACACAGTGTGTAACCTGGAGGTTGCCAGCTCAACTGCAAGGTGAACTGCTTTAATACTCTTGTGACAGGTATATAGCCTGAACTACCCTAGTGAAAAAAATATAGCTGTACAGTATATGTAGAATCAAAAGTGCCAGTCCATTTGCTGGAAACCAGAATTTGGTTACCAAATTTGATTTGATCAGGAAATGAGCCAACATGATCAGATCTTCTGATCTCAGATCTTCTGCAGCAGTTCGCAGACATGTAGGACACTTGTGGGATGCTTTGCTTTCACTCTTCTGTCTAGTTTGTTCCATACAGGTATTTCCCAGATTGCCCAGGTGCCCTCACACACTTTTTACTCGTAGTGTGTATGATGTAAGTGGGTCTGGATGAAACTGTGAACGAAGCAAAAACATTGAGACCTCCTTCCCGGTGCGCAGTGTTCCGGTGAAGTAAATGTGAATTTTTTTTTTTAAGGTCTATTGAGAATTTTGCTGCTTCTCCTGTGTTCCTTCTGCAGTTAAGCTGTGGGGAAAGATGAGCGACAGCCTTGGAAAAATCTGCTGTGTCCGCCCGCACATTGAGCGCTTTGCGTTTGTGGGTAAGCGCGTGAACCTTGTCTGATGACTGTTCATTGGCCAGTAGGGATGGGTTGTGTCTGTGCCCATAAGGGGTGTGTGTTCTGATTAAAGCCATGGTCACTGGAAACAAATTATAATGACAAAGTGTAAAACCACTGGTGCACACAAATGTGTTCCTCTCCAGGAGGGATGTCTTAAAAACAAAGGTGTTGAAATTCCACTTTCACACACTGGTGTGCCCTGGTTTCAGTGTACCACTGCCTTCAGAATGAGTACAAAGAGAAATAACATCCTTATGTCTGTGTGATTTTGTACAGATGAGAATGCAAACTTGGGCACTGCAGTGCGTTATGAAGAAATTGGTAAGTTTCTTCATGCCAACATGGATCAAGTCTTAACACTGACTTCAAGGTATTTTGGTTACTTATATACACTCACGGAGCACTTTATTAGGAACACCTGTACACCTGCTTATTCATCCAGTTATCTAATCAGCCAGTCATGTGGCAGCAGCACAATGCATACAGTTATGAAGATACAGGTCAGGAGCTTCAGTTAATGTTTTCATTAAACACCAGAATGGGGAAAAAATGTCATCTCTGTGATTTTGACCATGTCATAATTGTTAGTGCCAGATGGGCTGCTTTGAGTATTTCTGTAACTGCTGATCTCCTGGGATTTTCACACAATAGTTTCTAGAGTTTACTCAGTTTGGTGCAAAAAACAAAAAACATCCAGTGAGTGGCAGTTCTGTGGATGGAAACACCTTGTTGAAGGAAGAGGTCAGAGGAGAATGGCCAGACTAGTTCGAACTGACATAAAGGCTAAGGTAACTGAGAAAACAACTCTTTACAACTGTGGTGAGCAGAAAAGCATCTCAGAATGCACAACATGTTGAACCTTGAGGTGGACGGGCTACAACAGCAGAAGACCACGTCGGGTTCCACTCCTTTTAGCCAAGAACAGAAAGCTGAGGCTGCAGTGGGCACAGGCTCACCGAAACTGGACAGTTGAAGACTGGAAACATGTAGCCTGGTCTGATGAATCTCGATTTCTGCTGAGGTACACAGATGGTAGGGTCAGAATTTGGTGTCCAAAACATGAATCCATGGATCCAACCTGCTTTGAGTCAACAGTCCAGGCTGGTGGTGGTGGTATAATGGTATGGGGAATGTTCTCTTGGCATACTTTGGACCCATTAATATCAGTCAGTCATCACTAATGCCACAGCCTATCCAAGTATTATTCCTGATATGTGTATCCCTTTATGGCCACAATTTATCCATCTTCTAATGGCTACTACACACACATTGTCTGAAACCACTTGTCTCAAGTGGGGTCACAGTGAACTGGAGCATAACCCAGCAACAGAGGGCTCAAGGCCAGAGGGGAAGGGGATGCACCCTGGACAGGATGCCAGTCTATTGCAAGACACCCCAAGCAGGACTCGAACCCTAGACCCGCCAAAGAGCAGGACCCGGCCAAGCCCGCTGCACCACTGCACCCCCCAATGGCTACTACCAGCCTGATAATGCACCATATCACAAAAGTCCCAAAAGTTGTCTTAAAAATGGTTTAATGAACATGACAGTGAATTCAGTGTTCTTCAGTGGTCTTCCCAGTCACCAGATCTGAATCCAGTAGAACACTTTTGGGATTTGGTACAATATGCAGCTGACAAATCTGCAGAAACTGCGTGATGCAATTATGTCACAGTGGACCAGAATTTCAAAGGAATGTCTCCAACATCTTGTGGAATCAATGCCACGAAGTGTTGAGGCTGTTTTGAAAACAAAGGGACGCCCTACCAAGTATTAGCATAGTGGTCTTAATAAAGTGCTCTGTAAGTGTATAACAAAGAGAAGAAATTACGTTATTTCAGTTAATAGCCCTTTTGTTCACTGTTAGTGCCTGTTATTGCTCTTTATTTTATAATGTAAAGCTGGACAAATGATTCAGCATCTTAAGGTCAGATGAAATCAGTTGAGATTCAGATACATGTTATTGCTGCTGTGTGTGTTTGTGTGTGTGTTGTCTTGCTCACTGTGGCATTTTGTCTGCTGCGCTGTGCAGAACTGCGCATCCTGTTGCTGTGCGGAAGCGATCTGCTGGAGTCTTTCTGCATCCCCGGACTGTGGAACATCACCGATGTGAGTTTCCTTTCATTGTTCGTGTTCCGTTAACCATTTCTTGCTCCGGATCCGATCGCTGGTCCAGCGCTGTAAGGCAACCAAGGATAACCCCTGGAAAAACACTTGTGAGGTTAAATAAAGCACTCGATAAATTAAACTTCTCAGCCTCAGAGGAATCAATCAAGAAACCACTGAGGACAGTGAGGTACAGAATTATTACGTGGTCAGCAGGTTTAAACATTATACCTTTTCCATTTGTCAGTACGTGTGATTTTATATCACAGTCTGCTGTCACTATGTAGTGTATTCTGTATAGACGAAAGGCAGATTGACAGGACGTGTCATTGTTTTCCCTCTGTTCTCAGATGGAGGTTATTGTGGGCGACTTTGGCATCGTTGTGGTACCCCGTGACGGCACTGACACCGAGCGAATAATCAACTATTCCTCTGTGCTCCGCAAGTACAAGGTGACCCTTATTCTTACTCTCACTTCACACCGACACAGCAAAAGCATCAGGTGCGCACGTTGTTCTTTACACGTGTGTATAGCACGGTAAACGGCACGGCTCCCTGGCATTGCTGTTCACATGTATGTTCCTAAAACACGGTAAACCAGGGGACATTCAACCAGCAGATCAATACTCAATGCAAAGAAAAACAAAAGCATCATTATTCCCGCTGCCAGTAGCACATTTTGTCTAAGAATTATAACAATGTGCAGTTCAGTAAAATTCTGGGACTGATTGTGGACTGTTATTGTTCTCTGAGACCAAAGCTGTTTGTCTTTTTTCAGGATAACATCATTGTGGTCAAAGATGACATCAACCACCCTATGTCCATTGTCAGTTCTACCAAGAGCAGGTCAGGAAAATATTTCTTCACTCTCCTTTTCTGTATTTCACTTGCATTTCTGAAACAGCATTTGAATGCCATATACGCCATCTTTTACTTTACAGGTATTATAGCAGGGTAGCATAGAGTAGTGTAGCGTACAGTAGTGTACTACCTAGTAATGGAGATGGTTCATCCAGTAAGATAAATAACATGTTATGGTATATCACTTTTTTTTTTTTTTTTTTTTTTTTTTTTAAATTTGTCAGACTTTTAGAATCTGGCAAGGTAGTACAGCAGGTAGCACTGCCGCCTCACAGCACCTGGGCTGTTTGGGTGTAGGTTCGAATCCTGCTCAGTCTGTGTGAAGTTTGCATGTTCTCCACATGCCTGTGTGGGTTTCCTCAGGATGCTCTGGTTTCCTCTCGCAGTTTAAAGACATGCAGTTGAGGGGTAATTGGACACTCTGATCACACTTGTATCCAGTGATTCTGGGTTGGGCTTAACACTTAACAGAAGTGGCTGAGTGAGTTGTTGAAAGCCATTGGGAATAACAGTTTAAGCTGCGTGAAAAGTTGCCTGTTTCAGCACTAATATAACAAGTTCACAGTTACTGTATCACTGAAGGCTAATTACTGTAGAAGTGAGATGATTTAAGATGATCCAGGGTGTGTTTTTGCTGCCAGCAAATTACTGTGCACAGAAACACAGGTAGCATTCAGTTTTCTAAAATAGGTCAGTGAAGAAAATACCATTCAGTATAAAGACAAATGGGAATGTAATAGTTAGTATTATTATTATTATTATTATTATTATTATTATTATTATTACTAGTAGTAGTAGTAATATTAGTGTGCTATTAGTATATTACTGGCTTCCTGTCTCACTTGCTGTGTTTAACTGCTTGTCCAGGTCAGGGTCATGGTGGTGCTGAGCCTATCCTGGAAGCACAGGGCACAATGCTAGTCAGGGTACACTCTGAACAGGACACTAGTCCATTGCAGTGCAGCCACACACAGAGTCACACACCAAGAGCAGTTTAGAATTATCGATTCACCTGAAACATGTGTTTTTGGACTGTGCGAGGAAACCAGAGCACACGCTGTATTTTCTGTAATGACGTTTCTTTGGAAGACATTGCACTCATTTCTGATATGAAATATCCCCTTTGCTTGCACAGGCTAGCTCTTCAGCATGGGGACGGACATGTGTTGGACTACCTTTGCCAGCCGGTCATTGATTACATCCTTCAGAGTCAACTGTACATCAACACTTCTGGATAGAGCGCAGCTCCACGCCGAGCCCCGAGCCCCGATCCCCACCCCGTCCCCTCGTGTACAAGCTGTATCCGTTCAGTCCTCTGCTTTTCTGTGTGCGAGAGCAGTCAATGTGTCCATTCCTTCTAAGTGTAGCATAAGGATCCTGAGGAAGTAAAAGCCAGGAGTTTGTAGACCCCCCCGCCTCCCCATCCAATACGGTTTTTTTAATGTGCCAAAAGGCCAGAAGCGAATGCACAAAGTAGTCCGTCTGTAAGAGACAGAGCGGGGGCGCAGACGTCACCTTGGGTCTCCGTTCCTGATTGTTTAATCTCCTTCTACTGCATGCTTTGAAGTATTATTTTGGCATGTCTGTTTACTCGTACAGTAGAATATAGTTGGTAGTAAATGTGTTAGCATTAAACTGCTAGGAAACGAAGGTGTCTGTGCACAGAGAGAACCATATCTGTCTTTCGCATGCCTGTCTTTCTCCAACAGATTCAAGTCAACATGTTCTGAGTTAGAGAAAGAGGAAGCGTCGTTTGTGACGCGTCCGAGACGGAAAATACTTTTTGGATGCGCATTAGCACCGTGTCACACGCCACGTTAGTTCCCGACTTTCACACGATTGTAAGATTCTTCATTACTTTTTGGTAAGATGAGCTCCCATTCCCCACACCTGTATTTTTAAACTGAGTCGAACTTGATTCAAAAGCTTTTCGAATACGAATGTTTCCAGCGATCCCTCGTACCGTGACGGCTGTGGCAACGCGGAGCCTATACTGGGAAGCCTAGGGAACGCAGGTCATTTTGAAATCAGCAAAAAAAAAAAAAAAAAAGAAGGAAATCAATGTACAGTTCAAAAATCTTATTTTCTGAGGATTTTTTAATGGACACTGAAAAGCGTGGATATTTGTGTGTCGCTTAAACGCCTGCCATCGCTGTCCCCGCTTTCATTTCGTGACTGACCTGACTGGACGGATCTGTCCGTGAAGAGCAGCATGGCCGTTTGCAGCACACGGTGTCTCAGTAGTAGCAGCGCAGCTCTGGGTGTGTACCTTTATGTTCCTGTTTCGAAGTAATGCTGAGATGCTGAGTGGCGAAGCAATCGTTGGAAACCCTGCCTGCTTTCTGAGAAAGGGAACACGAATCTGGTGGATACTTTGTTATTTTCAGTGTAGTAGCTGTAGCACTCATTCACTCGGTGGTGTAAACGCACGGGGAGCCCTATCCCTGCGTGTGTGAGAGAGAGAGAGAGAGAGAGGAGAGGGAGAGTACAGCGGCAGCGGGCAGCCGTCACCTGCGAAGGCCATCGGGATCTGCTGGTTTTCGCTGATTTATTAAAGCCTTTGCTGAGGGAGAGAATATCATCTGGCTCTTGCAGGCGTACAGCATATTAACAGCTGGCAGGAATCTGTTCCGAACGGGGACATTCCTGAGACCCTAAAAGGCCAAGGAGGTGTCATTTCGCATCCAGACAGCCAAAAACTACACATCCTGTGATCCTTGTAAGGAATTACTGCCCACCTCCCGGTGCCCGTTCGTTCGTTCGTTCGTTCGTTCGTTCAGTTTTTTCTCCACACATTCAACGTGCCACATCCAAAGGTAAATATTTATTCTAAAGGTTTCAGGCTGCTCAGTTTTGTCAATGCAGAATTGCGTCATAAATAAAGGGCATTAAAAAAAAATACAGGGCATTTACTCTTGGATGTAGATGCTGTTTAGGTGAAAAAAAAATGCATCGAAATGTTTTTTATTTTCTTGCTGAAGTAGCAGAAGGAAAGGGAACCGAATGTACGACCAAGTGGTTCCCAGTACCGGTCCAAGAAGGGGGCCCTGCCATCCAGCAAGTGAATTAAGTGTCGTCGCTCAAATAAAATACCCAGCTGTATAAAAGGTTCAAGTGTAGGACTGTCAGGTATGTAAGTAATTTTGTACGTCACTGTCTGCTCTCACAGGAGACTGAGTAATGAACAGAGAGGTTTAAATTTACTTGTTTGGTGAAAAAGAACCATTTCTGAACTCTGGATTCCAAAGAACTAATGGCATATATTTTAGTACCACCGGTCCTACTAATTTAGCAAATTTATTTTTTAACAGTGTGGCATCTAAAGTTATATCGTCAGGTTTTCGGCCCAAGAAATCTTTTGTATATCTTTTCATCCTTTGTACTGTATGTATATGGAGCATGTGACCGGACAATTAATTGTATTTGAAGTGGGATTGTATTGCTTTTTTAAATCCATTAAATGTAACTTGCAATATTACAAAAATAAAAAATACAAATACATATATTAAATTACAATTACAAAACTTAAAACACAATAAAAACAATACAGAAGGTCTTCGGTTTTTTTTGCCTGACCTAAAAACTCACATTTTCTTTAAATATAAAATGTCATCTCCTTTGAGCGTCATATTTGTGTCCTCGGTACAAGCGGGGTCACAAGCGGGGTCACGGGCCAAGAGCCTTCAGGGTCTCTCGATGGGGGGCGAGTTATAACAGCCGTCGGGAATAGTTTTCCGGATCTCCGCCAGGTTGCTGATGTCGCTCAAGATGTTGTCGATTTCCGCTTGGAGAATAGCGGACCTGGCCTTCTGCCTCGCCTCCATCTCATCCAGGGAGTTCATGCGGGGTATCAGCTTCCGGTTCACCACGTCGCGGGTGTTGGCGATGGACGTCTCCAGCTGCTCGAGCCTCTTCCCGTCCATGGTGCCCGGCGCGTCTGTATGAAGAACGCGGGTCGGCGAGTGAGTGAGTCGCACAGCTTCGAGGCTCCCTGTGTGTCACGGAGCGCCGTTTCGAGGTAAATGCGGCAAAAGCAGAGCTTTTCCAGAACTCTATGATGCTGTATGTCCGGCGCGATAATGAAAAACAGCTTTCGGTGAACGTTAAGCACCGTTCCAAGAAAATGTCCTATGCAGCCCGGTACCACTTTTTTAACCATCATGGCAAGATCTACTCTAATGCAAACGACTCGCATAAAATTCATTTTATCGTAAAAGTGAAATTATCACGTGTCCTGGCACATTGATCTGTTATTCTCTTGCTAGAAAGCCAGGCTGTGTACTGCCACCTCTGCTGTACACAAGAAACGAAGGGAAAATACAAGCACGTATGCGAAAAATTCGAATGTCTAAACTGTACTCTGGTCATACAGATAATGTGTGTAGGAAAGAAGAACGGTTACAAAGAGGGTTTTTATTTTTCGCATGTAATTCCTGACAGCGAAGCTTGTGTTACAGCCAGATACTTACTGGCTGCCAGCTGTACTCAGAGATCTGACACAACAAAGTGAACACATGGGATTGATCCCAAATCAGTGAATGAAAAATGGTAAAATTATGAAAAATTGTAAAAATTATCATACACACACTGTCTGAAAACACCTGTCCCAAGTGGGGTCGCGGCGAGCCGGAGCCTAACCCGGCAACACAGGGCATAAGGCTGGAGGGGGGAGAGGAGACACCCCGGACAGGACGCCAGTCCATCACAAGGCACCCCAAGCAGGACTCGAACCCCAGACCCACCAGAGAGCAGGACCCGGCCAAACCTGCTGCGCCACCATGCCCCCATTATTATTATTAATTATTATTATTATTATTATTATGACTACTACCACGGTTACATACCAAATGAGTCCAGCAGATTTTTAATGGTTGTCATTGTGTCTGTAACGGAATCCTTCACATTCTTGGCAAACTGGTAGGATCCTGCTCCTTGTGCAGACGCCTAGAGAGGCAACATAGAGAAGGAAAACGTATTTTAGGGAAGACGATTCCACACGACGCCGAACTGCCACGGTCCCGAATCAAATATCCGAAAACTGACACGCGATTGCGTTTCATTTCGCTGCTGGTATTCACTGGACCAAAGGGAGGACTGAGGTGGTTCTGTGATGCCCTTCAAAAGTTTCCGCAGCGCTTGGCTCTAATCTGACCTCTCTGGCCTCCTGTTCCTGGCGCTTGGTGTCCTCCACCGCCGAGCTCAGCTCCTCCATCGTAATCTCCGTCTCGCCGCTCAGCTCTTTCGCGTCGCCCTTGAACGCGTCGATGTCCTTCAGGATGTCGTAAGTCTCTGCCGCTGTGGAGGAGATGTCCTGCGGACGCAGCAAAAAGACACGTTGCAGTTCAGCTACTTTCGCAGAGGAGAAGTTTGTCACGTCCGCTCGGCCGTTTCGAGGGAGCTTAATATAATAAGGTAATGCGAATCGTATATTTTCAGCGCGTAAAAAAAAAAAAAAAAAAAGCCACATCTCGTGTCCTTACCTCCATTTGCGACACAATGGCTTCCAGGTTGCTGACAGTGCCCAGTGCCTTCTTGTAGTCTTTATCTACATCGTCCAGGATTGACAGAGTCCGGGAGTTGCTGCTGACAGCGTTGTCAACGGTCCTGCTGATGGCCGGGAGTTTCTTTATGCTCCTATCTGCTTCAGCTTTGTTGGTGCCGATCTCTTTATTGAACCCTTGAGTAAAATGACAACATTGACCTTTTATCAGCGTACGTGTCTTCGGATTTTTACTAACCCTAGAATTTTCCGGGGACCTGTTTCACAGTCATTGTATCATGCATGTGCTGTACATATACTGACATTCGCATCACACAACAGGCCTTAGACGATGGACGTTCTTCATAAACGTCTGTAATAATCCAAAAGGTGGCTGAATTAAAGTATCACGATGTCGTAAAAACTAAGTACATCGATGAAGAAATAAACTGAAACGATGAAATACTTTGTAACATAACTGACACAGGTTCTGTAGAAGTTATAAATTCTTATTTTGTCTGCAGTAATAACAAAACCATAATTTATACATATGTTTTTGCTGTTGTCAAATGAAAATTCCATCAAATCCCATCTATCTTCATCTGTATAAAGTTAGGTGATACGACAATATTACGAAGCAACAAAATTATCATTACGCTGAAATTTTTTTCTTCTATATTGTCTGGAATCCTTCATTGTTTCAGTTTTATGGAGACCCAGCGACGGTAGAAACGACAACCTAAATAAGTAAAACGCTGCACTTCTCGAAAGAAAGTCAAATAGGCCACTTTAGAACAACGAGCCTACCTTTGAGCCGGTTATAGACATCATTCACCCCGTCGAGATTTTTTGTGATGTCTCTCAGAGATGCATCTGCATCAGCCTTGGCTGCCTTTGCTCTCGCCAGAAGCTCTTTAGGTTTCTATCGGGAAGGAAAAAACGAGTGAGGCGGAGTTGACGCCGCAATACCGATCGAAGGCCCACCCGGGTTTCTAAAATGACACTTCCACGGGTTCAGTTACTCCTAGCACAAATGGAAGCTGCAGCGCAGCACGAATGCAATATTAACATTTCAATGTAGCCTGAAGCTTAGTTATTAGAATTTCCAGGTGGCGTAAAGCAGGATTAGGCATGCGCACCTCCTCGGCTGCTTTTCCTTGGGCTAGAAGATCACGCAGCTGCGATTGCTCATCTTGGATTTGTGCTTTAAAATTGGCGTAATCCGTCAGGTTTCCTTCCACTTGGCCTTTCAGGGCGTCCAACTTTGTCGACAGGCTTCCCATCTGCGGCTGCAAAGATTCCGATCGTTACGCTGCTCTTACAGGTTTCACGAAGCACGTTTCGCACAAAGGCCAACTGCAGACATTCAGGTTTCTGTTCTTGCTCCGGATCAGATGATGAAAACATAAAATGTCATTTCATCATAAGAGTATTTACCCCCAGAGTATCTAACAGGTTGAGCTCCATCGCAGGGATTTGTTTCGTTACGTCCGCCGCCTTTCTGATCTCATCTCTAGCCGTGGTGCTCAGACGATCGGCCGTCCTATCCATGGTCTTGACAAGCGAGGCGCTTCCGTCATAGCTGCGGAGGACAAGAGCACAGCGCTCAGCTCGTTGTAAGGAGTATCACGCTTCGTGCACCAGATGAGAGAAAGACATGCTGTGTAATCCCAGCACGTGTTCTTAGAGCAAGAGCAGAACTCGGAACAGCGGAACGTCTTGCGTTTCACCTTCTTGTGAACCTCTACTCGGTCCATGTTCCCGAAGGTGAACCTGATTTCCTGACCTTACCTTGTTCTCAGGTCATTCACAAGCTGAGTGATCTTGTTTTCTCCCAAGATGGCAGAGCGCATCAGACCCAGAGCCTTCTCTGCATCAGCGAGGGCGTTCTTGGTCCCACCCTCCACCATCTCCGCTTCGCCCTGATGCCTGAAACATCACCAAAGGGACTTTAGGAACAGGAGCCCAGTTGCAGGAAGAAGACAATCTGTCATGGGCACCAGCCATTCCTGATGAGCTCCGGGAACCTTAATTACACAAGTTTGACCACTTTCACTTTTCTGCAGAACTTCACTTGTACTCACTTCTCAGCCAAGGAGGTGGCCTTTTCCACCAGCATGGAAAGAGTGCCCACATCTTCACTTGCATCACCCAGTGGCAGTTCCTGACGCAGGAGAAAACACGCTTAGCGATCACTGGCAAATAGAGTTCATTGCCTACATCTGTCCCTAAGAAGGATGTAGCTGAATTTCTATGTCTGATTTTAAAGCTCGTCTAATTTCTCATTTTCAGGAATACGGACAAAATATATGGGGCATTATTTCCCCTCAGTGGGTGCCTATCCAGGAATACTCATCTGACGCAATTCTATAGAGAAAATGTATTTCAGTTCTTTTTAACATATATGATCATATTAAAATATATCTTAACAAAATGTACTAAAATATATGAATATATACACATACACACAGACATACATACTGTACATACAGACAGACCATATAATATTTTATGTATAAAATTGATTGCATCACCCTCTTTGTTCCTCTTTAACATGTTCAAAAAGTGCACAGGTCCCTAGTGTTTACTTCTGAAAGACAGAAAGCAGAAAACCGAGACTCACAGCCCGTCTAATGTGCTCTTTGGCTTTGTCCAGGGTATTCCTGATATCGCTGATCAGGAACTGGATGTCATTCAGCTGCAGCTGGTACTGCTGATTCAGCATCCTGATTACATCCAGAGTCTGAACCACTTCTTGCAGGTTTCGGCCTTCGATAGCCTGTATTTTGGGCAGGTCGGTCAGCCGGACGAGCAGCTCTTTCTCAGCATCTGCGTTAAAGATGACAAGACATTGTTGAACTTATGCCAGTTAGTTACTCGGTGCCCAGCGCGCAGAGACGAGCGGTGATTCCAATCGTGACCGCTAGAGGGCACTGACGCACCGCCTTATTCCCTGCAATACACTGTAACGCTTCTGGATTCACCTTCATCTACAGTTATTCATTTAGGGGAAACTTTTCTCTAAAGTGACTTACAGTTTTAGTCCACCTACAACTACTTCCCCATTTATACAGGCAATACGTGCAATTTTACTGGAGCAATTCAGGGTAAGTAACTTTCTCAAGGGTACTACAGCTGGAGGTGGGGGTCGAACCTGCCACCTTTCGGGTCCAAAGGCAGCAGTTCTAAGCAGTACGCTATCAACAGCCCATATTTTCATTACGTTGCCATATTTATATGATTTACATACAGCATCAGCTCAGAGTAAGTATCTTCAGCAAGCGCGCTACGGCAGCAGTGGGGATTTGACCCAGCAACCTTCAGGTTGTAACGTGCCAAGCTGGAACAACTATTTGCTGACTCCCAGCATGTATGTAATACATCTATATTCAGCTTGTATTTAGCGTGTTTTTTTTTTTTTTTTTTTTTTAAAAGTTGCGCGCAGTCCTTAACTCTTACCAAGGAGTTGGTTGGCATTCTTCTGCATGTCTGCCACCAGGAACTCCGAGATCCGGATTGCCTTCTCCATCTGGGCGTTGGTCACTGGCAAGCTGCCGCTGTCTACCCCACCGAGCAAAGTTTCCAAATGTCGCAGTTTACCAGAGTATAATTCCATCTGCAGTTAAGGACACAAGGTCATAAAAATAATGAATTGCTTCACAAATACGCGTTTTACTTTGAGACGGCTCAAGAGAACGGTTTCAAACATCACGAGCTGCGTCAGGGTTTGTTTGTGGATTTGCATCCAGAACATGGTAAGAACTGTAAAGACACCAAGCACAACTTCACACTTTCAAACACAATAGATAGAAAACAACATCAATATAGTATAGAAGATAACGAGCGAAGGCAGCGTTCGCCTACGGTTCCGGCACGTGTTTGAAGAGGCGGGTTTGTACCCGTGAATCACCAAGTCCCACCTTGTTCTTGACGCGGTCAAAGCAGGCTGGACAGCCAGACCGCTCGCACTTGAGCCCCTCGAAGCCCTCTCTGCACACGCACTGACCGGCGTCGCTGCACTTGCTTGACAGGGATCCCAGCAGGTTGCAGTTGCAAGCTTGGGGGGGAAATTCGCAGGACACATCGAGTCATTTGGAAATTGCGTTCGTTTGGAAATTTTCCTACAATAATTCTGTCGACGTTTTTGCGCCGCCCAGAAGATGGGCTCTTATAACGAAGCTCCGGAGGCGTTCGAGGTGCTCACCCTTGCAGCTGTGGCTCGGGTGACTGCGGTGAAAGCCCTCCTGGCACTTCTCGCAAAAGAAGCCAGTCGTGTTGTTCAAGCACTTGAGGCACCGACCCGTGAGGCGGTCGCAGTTGCCCACGGCGTTGAGGTCCACCTGTCCGCTGCACCGGCATTGCTGGCACGGCTGCCGGGGGCCGCTTTCGCCCAAGGGATCGCCGTAGAAGCCATCTTCGCAAATGCCGCAGCGCGGGCCTGTCGGGACGGCGGAGACGCGGTGAGGGGGCCGGGAAAACTAAGGGAAAGTCGGTTTCGTTGCTAGAGCCGCGGGAACGGCAAGACGACCCTTACCGGTGACTCCGAGGGGACAGCGGTCGCACTTCACCTCCGAGGTCCGCGTGTTCACCGAGCAGCCGACCCCCTGGGGACAGGGGCATCTCACGCAGGACTGAGGCCGCTCTGGATCTTGGTAAAAGCCAGGAGAGCAGGTGCGCACGGCCGCGCCCTCGTCGCCGGATAAACACTCTCCTGCCGCGGAACACATCGGTCCACGTTCATACGGGGTGCGCAGTTACGGGACACGGTGGTGCCGTTCCTTCGGCACGCGTTTACCCGAGCGTGAGCTCAGCGCCATTCCCCCCTCCCTGTATTTAGTGTGGTTTTAGGCGTCTTATCATCCTACATGCACAGTCATGATCTCAGCGAATAGGCGGCAAACAATGCGTTCTTATTCCGACGAAGTAAATCAAGTGACGATGGCTCAAAATGCGTTGCAACAGGCAGAAGAGAACGGGGGTGGGCTGCACTCACCTGTCTGTGGGTCGCAGCTGCCCCCGTAGCAGCTGCAGGGCTTACACGGGCTAAAGGGGCCCCCCGCGGGGTCCTCCCTCCCGTACCCCGGAGCACACCGCTCGCAGAACTGTCCCTCGTAGCCCACGGGACAGCTGCAGTTCTCCACCCATCGTGCCGGAATTCCTGGCCCCTGGAGTGCGGACATCAGCTCTACGTCGTCCAGGTAACCGTAGGCTGGAAAAAAGCAGAGGAAACCCTGAATGAAAGCACCGGGACAGCAGGTGGCGTGCTGCTCAAAGAGCCCAGGTTCAAAAGCCCCTCCTGCTGCAGTTCCCATGATCATGATACTAACCCTCAACTGGTACACTAAAAATGACCTCGGGGAACCACTTAAGTAGCTTAGTATACAAACCTAACAGTAAGATGCAGTGCAGAAAAGTATCACACAATCGGATGAATAATCATTTTTAACGTCACGCATCATCTGAACCGCTCGTCCCATACGGGGTCACGGAGCCTAACCCGGCAATACAGGGCGTAAGGCCGGAGAGGGAGGGGACACACCCAGGACGGGACGCCAGTCCATCACAAGGCACCCCAAGCAGGACTCGAACCCCAGACCTACCAGAGAACAGGACCGCGCCACTGCATCCCCCTTTCAGTTTTAACATCTACAATATTATATTTAAACATGTAATGTTTACCTTTCCTTTATTTCAATATTTAGACTCTCAAAGTTGTTCTTACTACGGTATATGTAGCAAGTAGTGTAGCGAGGAGTGGTGCACAGTGGTGCGTGTGTGAACTTCCTGCGACACGACCTCCATTGTGCAGAGACACGTCCCGCGTTAGGCTAAAAGCGGTCACGGTTCGGATTTTTTCGAAGCCGTATGACGTTCGCGCCCCCGTGAATATTTGCTGAGCCCTTCGCGAAGCTGTAGAAGGAGCGCGACCGGAAGAAGAGCACGTACCGTTTTCCCCGAAGGTGCCGCGGATCTTGATGGCCGTGAGGTTCTGCAAGAGCTTCTGGAACTGGAGAGCGGAGAGCGCCGGTTGCCACTTGCCGCCCGGGCGCTCGTGGAGCCTGCGGAGCACGTGACGGGGCACCGAAGTGAGGACGTTTCTTGGGAACCGAAGACCAGTATATCTCATACGTGCAACTGGTCTGCCGTAGCTCACCAGACCAAATCCGTATCTCAGCGTCACCAGTTTACTCTATGTTTAATTCCCATTTTAGGTGCTTCCAGTTCTACGTCACTTCTATACACGTAGTTTATTCGACACCTTCCTGACTCCCGGTAACAGAGGGCCGCCGATGCGCGCGCCTCCAAACCCCTCTGTCTCTTCCCTGCCGAGATTCACTCTGGGACAACGCGACACCCAGAACGAGCGACCGGTGACACGCCGGTGTCCGTCAAAGCGGCGGCGCTTCGTACAGCGGCCGGGAGACCGACCCTGGCTTATTTGCGCCCTCCTTCGCTCATCCCCGCCACTGCAGGATTCCCACTCGTGATCTAAGCCACGGAAAGAAGCGATTTGCAGCGAGACCTCTGGGAGCAGCACCCGGTTGGACAGATCTAGGTGTCACGCCCCCCCGTGTGACAGAAGGCTGTCGTGCCGCCCGACGGTTTTCTACCTGAAGGCGTAGGCGGTCTTGCGGCCACAGGGGAGGGCTGTCCGTTGGTCCCCGAGCGAGGCCGCGACCCGCAGACCCGCCCCTTCGAGTACCACATCGGCGTCGGATGGTCGGCGATGTCCGCGGTCCAGCCGCAGGGAAAAGGACAGAGTCTGGCCGTAGCTCAAGACTTGGTTGCCCAGATACGAGGCTTGGAGGGAGAGGAGAAAAAGCACAGCTGCGGTCAAGCATATGTAGAACCGCAAGGACGGCCTGCTGCACGCAAGGTAAAATCCAGCCGCTTCCACCTCTCGGCTTCCCGGGGTTCACGTGCCAGCAACAGTACCTACGCTAAGTATATATATTTTTCTAGATTTTTTATCCCTTATTCACATACTCTATCTTCTCATCTGTGTCTTGTCACCGTCTTTCTGTCTGTGCCGTGGAAGTTCCTGTCACCGAGACAGATTCCTCGTATGTGTGAACATACTTGGCGATAAAGCTCGTTCTCATTCTGATTCTGATTCTGAAGTTCCCTCGGCGGCTTTGACGGCTCCTACCTGGGGCATACAGGTAAACGGGCGTGCCGTCTGCGGAGGAGACCTCCAGGTCCTGATGTTTGGAGGACCAGCGGAAATTCGTTCCGGAAGGAGAAACTCCGCCGGCGGTTGCGGCGCGCCATCCATCGGAGCCTGAGGACACAGACGAGCGCGATTACCGCACCGTCCCGCGCGATGGATCCGGTGAGCGTTTCCCAAAGATTTCCCCGCAGAAAGTCCGTCCCTGCCGCGATTGACGCGGCCGCTTCCGAAGCGGAGTCGGCCCGCGGCCCGTCGCGGAAAAAGCGACGCGAGAACGCTTACCGGTGCCGAAGGACGAGGAGACGGTGTGGACGGAGTAGCCCCTGGCCGGGGAACAGCCGGTGGCGCGTCCATAGCAGAAGCAGGACGGGCAGTCCGGCTCGCTGCCGACGAGCTGTCCGTCGCTGCAGCTGTGGGAAACACGGTTCACTGTCAGCGCCTGTCACCCGCAGCGATTCCCGCCAGACTCGCTTCATCTCCAGTGATCATCGTTTCTCGGAGGACCGCTTTTAAAAGCTGTTCCTAAACCGCTCTCTAAAACGGTTAAAAGAAAAACGCGATGGGAGACCGGACGGGACTCCAGTGAAGCGGTACGGCGAGGACGTTTCTCTAAAAAAACCAAAGACGTGGTAAGCCGTCGTATCGTCAAAACAAACGTTCGAAAAAGCAAGCGCCCCACAAATCCATATACATGATTTCAGTGCGACCGGTATCTAAATCACAGCACGGGAACAGTATATGGGGCTATTTCAAAGTACGTGAAGCCCCGTGTCTCTTCGTTTTACCACAAAATGGGTCTTCAGTGAGAAGCAGTCTTTCTCATCTGACACAATATGTGTGTAATGACCAATTCCATATGTTGGTTTAGAAGAAATCGTATGTGTATTAGAAAAAGGGAAGCAGGGCAGGTGCAGAAATAACGGAACCCCAAGTTGCTTTGGTTAAACCAAGCAGGTAAGTTGAATCAGGTGTGTAAATCAAAATCATTCATTATTAGAACAACTTCATTTTAATATTGTATACAATAATAACGACCATCTCTTTTTGAAGCATCTCCAGAAAGAAACTTAATTCTATGTCAAAAACAACATTCACATTAATGACACACTTTGTTATGCTTTGCATCAAAGGAATTTTGTTCCTTTACAGGAACGTTCTCATTAGTCATGAATATTCTACAGGAAAAAAGTTCCTCCTAAAAAATCCCTTTTTCCAGCAACTGCAGGAGAGGCGGACAAAAAGGGAGTATCGGAATCAGCGATTTTACCGCGAAAGAGGTGAGGCTGAAGAGGAAAAGGTCAGTCTTACGGGATCGTGCATCCGTGTGCGGTGAGGGAGGCTCCGCCGGCGCAGCGGTCACACTTGGGCCCCTGGACGTCGGGCTTACAGCCGCAGAGCCCCTGACCGTCGCATCTCGGACCGACGGAACCTGGATCCAAAAAGAGCGGGGGTAACTGCAAAAGCCCTCGCGTACAGCCGTTGTGATACACGCGTGGGGTACAGCACGTTGTCCTGTTCACGGTGCACGACTACAATGAAAAGAATGTGTAGGTTTCCCTTTTCGAAGGGGGGAAATTGGGCAGCACCGGAGCCTCAAGCTCCTGAGGGTTTGGACTTCACTTTGAATCAGATTCATTGCGCGCAACGTTTTCCCGTCCTCGTCTTCGCCTGGGTCCCTTCCTAGGTGACCCGCGGAATCTAATCGGCCCGTAGGCCGTGCGCGTACGCGCGAGTTGCTGAGTGCGTGTGCCGGACTGGCATCCCGTCCAGGGCGTACCCTGCCTCGCGCCCTTTGCTTCCGGGATAGGCCGCGGACCACCGCGACCCCGATGTCAGTGAGGGCCTTTGATAATAGATGAGGAATGTGCTGCCGTTAACATTAATTCAAATACATTGTCCGAACCGCTCGTCCCACAGGGGGTCGCGGGGAGCCGGAGCCTAACCCGGCAACACAGGGCGTAAGGCCGGAGGGGGAGGGGGCGCGCGTGCCCAGGACGGGACGCCGGTCCATCGCAAGGCACCCCAAGGGGGACTCGAACCCCGGGCCTGCCGGAGAGCGGGACCCGGCCGGTCCAACCCGCTGCGCCACCGCGCCCCCCCGTTAATTCAAATATTATATTATAATTTCCACAAGGACACATGGGAGACGATCAGCTGTGCACATGTTCACCCACCTGCAGAGTTGCAGTTACAGGGCAGACACTTGTCTCCGGGCGTTTGGCGGTAGAAGCCCGGTCTGCAGCTCTCGCAGTTGCGCCCGTCCGTGTTGTCCCGGCAGTTGAGGCAGCGCACGCCGTCGGAGTCCAAAACGCACAGGTTCGACTTGCCGTTGCACCGGCACAGCGTGGCTACGGAATCGATTTAAGGCGTTACAATAACGCTAATGACACACATATCGGAGAAAAACACGCAGCAGACCAGACGCTTCAGCAGTAAAATCATGCATAGTTTAACTGGGCTTTTCTTCCGCTCTCACGTAATATTTTCTGCTGCCGGGGCCTTTTTAACAGCCGCCGGTAAAATCAGCCCATCTCCGTATCTCGCCCTGTTATTTTCATAAATGACAAGTTTGCTTCGGAGGGAAAGACCACACCTCACACTGACAGTTCGGAGCAGGAATGAATTATATAATCCATACCCGAGTATGAACATGTTAAATCACGCAGCGGGCAACACGGCGAGAAGGGCGAAGGAGTCTTACAGTCCGCAGCTTCTGAGATCAAGTTGATGCACGGAGACGCGCACAGATCGCGCGCAGCACATCTCCCCTTTTACATGGGAAAGCGAACAAGTGGCGGCACGAACGAGCAATGCTTCCTACAGCGAGCGCTATTAATTGCACTTAAAAGCAAATACCAGGGGAAGACAAAAAGTAGCTGCTACAATCTTTACGAAAAGGTTAAAGCGTTATCCTGGAAACTTTTTGACTAACCCTCACGCTAAGTAATTTATCAGACGTTAATAAACAGGTGTGTGGCCTTCAGCCTGTGGACCTACGCAAATACAATCATTGGGCTGTAAAGGTGCGAAAAAAATCAGTGCAGGAAAGAACGTCAACAGGACACTGGGATCGTATGAAATGTAAAAGGGTTGCGGAGGCGCCTGGTAATAAATTCATATCGATGTGAGAAACCAGCAAAACCACAGCCGTCAACCGGTGCCGTAAGTCACATCTTCGCGTACCTTACTATGCCTGAGTGTATAGTATTATTATTATTATTATTATTATCCTTAACCTTTATGAAGCCGATGCCCTTGTTCAGAGCACTTTACCGTCTGATTCCATTCAAACAGCAGGCAAGAATTCTTACTGAAGTGATTCAGGTAAAGTACCACGATGAAGAGAGGGTCTCCTGCCAGGGGGTCGACCACCCGCTCTCTCTCTCAGGTGCACGTGTGTCGCCAAATGGCAAAACCTTACGAGTGATTCGTGTTGCGCGAGGAGACTTTTTCTCGGTTAGGCTCAAGTAAAGGGCGAAATCCCGTTGTAAAATCGTAATAACGGAAAAGCAACACTTCTCGTTAACTCCGTTTATTAAAGTTAGAGAAATGAAAGACATTAAATGGGATTTCAGCCGCCAACTGAAAAAGTCGGGAGGCCGAACGCTACAGTTTTAAATTAAAAAAGGAAAAAAAAAAAAAAAAAAAAAAACTTTTTCCAAAAATAATTTAAACTGTTTACATATCCTTATAGCCACGTACACCGAAGCAATACGGATTAAGAATGTGGATCAAAGGGACTTAAATGCAGGATTAGAGAGATTTATAAATAAAACACCTTCAGACCACAAGGGAGGGACATGAATTATCCTTCTGAATGTCACAAATTTAGCTCAAAAATGGATCTGTACCCTTTTTGTGGGTATGATGTGTCAGATTATTAGTGAAATTACTGTGAAGATTATCAGTGAAGAAAAAATTGCTTGTTTTCAAAAAAGTAATAGTTTTATGTAGCCAGCAAAAAGGATAAATAATATGCTGTAATCTCAACATAAATCAAAATGAAAAATTAACCCATCTTTTTTTATACATTGGAAATTTCTAAAGTTTCTACACCATACTATGTTAATGTTTTCTGTAAGAGCCAAAAAGAACCCAAGTCTGCATTTTCTCCAACATAAAAAACCCGCAAATATTTTTCTCACTCCTTTTAATTACGTAACAATAAAATACAGTACATAAGCAGAAACCAAATGAAATATATCTGTAGAATAAGTAGATATCGATTACAAAAGATCATGAAAGAAATATGAATACAGCGGTTCATACTCACATCTGTATGTGTTGGTACCCTGGACTGGAGAGAAAATAAGAAGCGAGGAAAATCCGCAGAGAAATAAGAACACGGTCCTCATGGTTCACACTCCTGTAAGGGTAGAGGGATCTCGGGCACCGCTGTCCTAATAAACCCCGGTAAACAAGCGCAGCGCTTATATCAGACGAACTGTGTGAGTGTGAGTGAGTGAGAGAGACACCTCTGGGTGTGTGTGCTTATAAACAGCGGCGTGGTGACTAATGGTGACTCAAAGACTCAAGTTCACCGATCAGTGATTAACACGCAGGAAGCTCACAGACGCACGCACGCACACACACGCGCACACACGCGCACGCACACACCGCAAGAGCAGCACTGCACAAGTACTGCTGTGTACTGCACACCATGTACAGCGCTTACTGCGGCCCCTCGCATACAGCGCTAAAGCATCAGAAGGGGAAAGAAAGGAATCCAAAGCATGTGGTTAAAAGCCATTCCTTACCCTGATTTACATTTCTTGCTACTTAATGACAAACTTGTTTTACTTATCATTATTCATATATAACCAATATATCCTGTGCATTATCAGCAACCGCTTGGCCAGTGCAGGGTCATTGTGGTCCAGAGCCTATGACATGTGGCAGGGTACACCCTGTCCACAGGTGGATCAACATATGTTGTAATTTAATACACACACACACACACACACACACACACACACACACACACACACACACACACACACACACACACACACTGTCTGAAGCCACTTGTCCAAAGCAGGGTCACAGCGAGCCAGAGCCTAATCCAGCAACATAGGGCGCAGGGCTGGAGGGGGAAGGGACGCACCCAGGACGGGACGCCAGTCCATCACAGGGCACCCCAAGTGGGACTCGAACCCCAGACCCAGCCGAGAGCAGGACCCGGCCGAACCCACTGCGCCAGCACGCTTCCCCCTGATTTAATATATTCAAATGAAACCAAAATATCACTTGTTGTGGAGGACTTCATCGTTCAAGCGATTTGAGGCTGTGTCACGGATGAATGTCCACCATGCGCCTCTCATTTTGGTCAACGGCTGAAGATTTAAACAGAGGGCACAACGATCACCAAAAACTATTTTGGAACTTTTCACAAAAAATCTTTGGTGTAAAATCTGTGTGTGACCGCTGCCACACGTTGGAAAACACCTTGTTTCAACAGCTGCTCTTTCCACAGTTCACGCTCCAAGCAACGGTACGTCCTGGTGAAACGAAGAAATGGTGCTTCCGGCTATGGTAACCTACCTTTCCATAGCAACCCCCTGAAAAAAAGTAAAACAGCGACGCATGTGTTAAAAGGGTGCTGCGCGCAGCCATCGGCATCACCAAGCGCACCAATGGGTGTGTGAGCGAATACATGTGACATTAGTCAGGGTGGCCCCCCCCCCCCGATGTCTGGATCAGCAGATTCACGTATCCTTCATGGAGCTGAATAATAATATAGCATCATACCCGAACATTGACTGTAATACCTGGGGGGGAAGTATCTAACGAGTGAACATCCCTCTTCATTTTCCATTATCGTTCAGATTCACTTACGTCACACCTGTCTGCATATTTCATACCGGTTTTTGAAATCACGTGGAAAAGGTACAAAGTGTCTTTCAGTAAATTCTGTCAGTTTGGAACTTTAGTGTATGTAAGCAGCTGGGGGGTGCGGCGGTGCGGTGAGTTTCGCTTGTGTCCGCTCTCCGGTGGGTCTGGGGTTCGAGTCCCACTTGGGGTGCCTTGCGATGGACTGGCGTCCTGCCCTGGGTGTGTCCCCTCCAGCCTTGCACCCTATGTTGCTGGGTTAGGTTCCGGTTCGCCACGACTCTGCTCGGGAAAAGCGGTGTGTGTGTGTGTGTGTAATCAGTCCTCGGTGGCTGAACAGGTACACACCGATGGTTCAGTCTGACTTTCCTCTCCCTTCCTGCTGTGATTCACTTCCTTTAAGCAACACCAGTCTCAGAGATTGGACAGAAGATGGACACTTCAACCTGACTAATATTATAACGTATTTTCCGACGATAAGGACCGTGTCATTTAGCACACACAGCTACGCATTCTAATTACAAGAAGAGTATATATTATTTAAAGAATTTTCAACAAAAAAAAATAAATAAAAAACATTTGTTGACATGGCATTTCACTTTGAGGCTATGCCTTCACGTAAAATTAAACTTTGGGATGCTATGAAAATCAATATTTCGAGTATATAAGGCTGCGCCGTTAAATACGGGGCAAAAACGAAAGCTACAAATCTTGCGGTCGGGAACGAAACACGGCACCTTTCAGAACGCATCGCATGGTGGGACATTTCTAATAAGGAGGTTTTAGCTTCCCTTTCCCTGGAATTCGTTTGTGAACGAATGTAAACGCTTGTATATCGTTAAACGCTTCTTCTGCCACACCCCGGGCCGGGTACGAGTCGGGTGTCTTTCCTCGGAGACGACAGAACGCCCACAAATACACGTCTCCCCGGGCGATGGAATAACACGGCTCCGGATGCCCCACCCACTGCGGGGCAAACAGGTCGCGGCAGCCGCCTGCTCAGACAAAGCAGCGGGGCTGGGCCGTCTGTGGCTGCGCTGCGCTGAGGTGAGGTAAGACGGCAGTGAGCTCACCTGCCGACTGGCCTGGCCTCGCCTCGCCTCGCCTCGCCTCGGCCCCTGGCTCACCCGGATCTCCTCGGCACACATAAGCGCGTAGCCTGCGGTCACCTGGGCCGGGCCTCCACACCCAGCGCAAGCCCACACACGCACTCCGCCGCTCCGCCGCCGCTCCGCTCGCCTGCGAGGGCTTTCTTTCGGCATTCCGGAACGATCCGGCCGCGTAGCTGGCGAGACACGGAAACGCATGAGCTCTCCTTGCCTTCGCGGTGCAGCTTTACTCAGTACTTACTGCGTTTCACATCTTCGACCCACATCCCATTATTACGGTGCTTGAGATACAGCACAGTTAAAAGTGTCGCAGGAAATCATTTGCGACATGTCATATGCTCTAACTGAATGCTGCAAAAAAGCTACAGCTCTTCATATTAACTTAATTGCTGCCTTTTGCAACTTAGTCAGTGTTTGACGCGTAAACTACTCAATTTACCCATTTTTAACGCAACTGTAACAAAAATTTCACGGTGATTGTTTCGCATTTTCCATTCGGTGTCGTTAGATCAAGCACACTTTTGGCGTTAGTTTGTATTACATATCAGTTTTTACAAAATTATTCCACATTTTTGAAATTAGCACATTTTTGACGAATTTTAGCCCCAGTTCCAACCAAGCATCAAATATTCCGATACCTTTTAGGATTTAATGCTTTCTACAAAGTTTTGATACTTTCTAGAATGTTCTGGTGCCTGTTACAATCTCTCCTGCTGACTTATACATGTATAGTAGAACATGAAGAATATCTATGCAACTGATTTTTGTTAAATGGCATTTAAAATCGCTCAATATAGTATTCCTTCTATGCGTGCAAAAATTCTCAAATTCTTGAAAAATTTCATTAAATAATGAAGGCAAAACTGAGCGGCTAAAACTGACATTATTCTAGAAGGACTGGTGGGATTTTTGTAAACAGTAGACTAATGGATGCAAAAAACTGACATAACTAAGAACTTTGAAAACTTTTCGTTGCATTGTGTAACGCAAAGTGATGTTTACTGTATCCGTTCACGGTAAGTACGCCGCTCATGAGTACTACAGCAGGAGTGGGGATTAGGACCCGGGTCCTCGCCTGGAAGATAACGGCGCTAATCCCTTGGCCACCTGCTGCTCCATTTAAGAGTTCCATCCTGCATCATTCAGGGCAAATGTCCCGAAAGTCCCTCTTAAACCGCATTCGTCGAACAGAAGCGAAAACAGATGGGAGTCATATGGAAAACACAAAATAATGGCGATGGCAACTAAAACATTTCTATTTTCTGGGGACGCTAGAAGGCATCCTCTTCCTTACAAAACCTCCTGTATTCTCAGCTTCAACATTTTCTGAAACACATTAGGGCACTTTATAGCTATTTTTTCCACGCATACAAATCAGGCTGCTCTTTCGGACACAGTAGGCCTTAGACTCGCTGACAATGCTCACATTCACATCAAGTCCAACTTAAATGTGACTAATGGTTTTCGCACGGATTGTCTCGACTTGCACGCATTTCAGTCCTCTGTTTTCAGTCAGTGGAGCCTCTTCATTAAACTTCAACTTCTATCATCAGTAATTACTCAGTAACCACTAACAGGCAGTCCGATCAGTCTGAAACGTGATCGCTAACAAATCAGTTTACGTGCCGCGTCGTAGCGGTCTTGGCAAAAGTAACGACTAAAAGCAATTCTTGGGCCAGAAAAAAAATGGCATTGCCTGTTGTTTCTGTAACTGTGTATTTGTTGAGACTGGAGCTCAGCTCACCTCACCTGGGCCAGGTAAGGTTTGAGTCACCTCTCCGGCTGTCTACAGGAAAGCAGTCATCCCGCTCTGACTTATCTGTGGCCATCGTTAAATTCTTGCCAAAGGGGAGTGTGGGGGGAAGGGTGCCTTCGTGCTCGAAAGCCTATTTGGTACATTGCGATAGCCCCATCGGGTGAGTTAAATGCTCCTTTGTGCCGCTGAGGCCACTTCCCACCCTGCGATGGACCTGAAAGCAAAAATACTACATGGCAGACAGAACCAGCGGCTCACATATAGATTGTATCCACTGTAACGGCATTTGTACCAAGCTCGGGGGGGGGTCTGTATTTCAGCTGGCTGGTGGACTGCTTCATTACACTTCCAGTGTCCTTTGAGCTCACCCCTTCTGAGTTGTTGGAGCACAAAACACAGAAAGCTGGCTGGCATTAGCCTTGCAAGACCACAATTAAAGAACCTTGATGTAGGCTAATCTATAAATCATTTTAGCAGCTCAAACTCCTGCAACATTTGAAAAGGTTTGATAATAACAATGAATGAATAAACATGCTGTGATGGACTGGCATCCTGCCAGGATAGGCCCCAGACCCCTGGAACCCTGATCAGGACAAGCAGTTAATGAAAAGGGATGGATGGATGATGAATAAATATAACACCAAAAAACATCCTACAATTTTCCATGCAAAATGTGCTGATGTCAAACAGCACAAGAGGAATCTCATTTTGGACTCAAATTCCCAGAACTTAAATATTCAAACCCTGCTTTGTTGAAAAAATTAAAGCATTATGAACAATTTCAGGCTTGATCTTTTTAATCTGTCTGAATGAAGTGAGCTTGTTTTCTATACCTCTTCACAGAAACCATATTAAGTGCACAGTATTTCAGCAGAAATCTGAAACACAGTGAAAGGAAGAATATTTGCCTTGTAAAAAAAAATATGTATGTTAACAGCAAGACACAAAGTTTTCCCACTTTTGTATCAACACAATTTATTATTTTAAATGAAACAATTGGACTTACAGCCAATATAATGAACAGGAGTTGTCAGGCTTTTAAAATGCCACTGTAGCGTATCTAGGTATGTAGTGTTTATGTTGTGGGGAGGGGGGGGGGGGATTGCAACACAAACTTAAGAAAAAAGATTAAATACTTGAAATGTTATAAATAAGAAATACTGTTTTGTACATAAAAAAGGATGTGTGATCTGGTTCCACAACAGCATGGTGTCTGAAAGGGACAGAGATGAAAGAACATGTAGCTCAGCGAGGACTTGCTGGTCTTACCACAATTTTTTCCTTCATCTGTGAGACGTAAAGAGTGGGTGTCTGCGTGTAGCACCTAACACACATCTCTCAAGCACAAGAGGCTGGAGAAGTCTACGGTTGGAAAAGCATGATGAGTGGGATTAAAAAGCTAAAACGATACTGGAAGGCTGAGGTTAATCTCTAACCCTCCCTCTAAAATCAATACGGCAAAGATTAAAAACACAGAGCCATGTATACAAGCAAGCATATACCACTGGAAATTTCATATATATATTTATATATTATGTGGAGGTTTCAGTTGCTTTTCTGCGAGAAAACCTATACGAGGAGACTGTTGGTTTTTTTTTTTTTTTAAAATCAGTCCTGAATCATATAGGAATATATTTACATGAAAATCTCATTCTCACACTATAATAAAAACATTCACACAAAAAATATAACATTTGAAATAATTAGCACCAGTGTATCAAAGTTTTGCTACGCAAATGTACAACGTTGCATAGTGTTTGAAGTTTGTTATGTAATTTGTAATACATCTGTATTATATGCAGCAGCTTCAGGAAAATAAAAACTGAAGTTTGTGAAATAATTTGAAAATAGAATCCAACTAAAATATCTGCGTAAGGCAGTCTCACGTTTCCTTTTTTTTTCATTTTTTACTTTTGGTAAGTTTGCTGTCTGTGCTGTTTTAGTTCTGTGTACACGTAGAGCAAGATGTGCTTCCATGAATACAGCATAATAATAGTCAACAGAAATGTTTTTCAGCATCATAAAAACTATGTGAGAAATAACAGAAAGACTATGTGAGACTTTAGTAGCAAATGAAACTAAGGATTCCTTCACTGCTTCGATGGAAGACCATTCAAAACATTAAGCCACAAGAATGTGTCCGAAAATACCTAAAGTAGCAAATGCCTAAGTGTACCAAAGGTGTCTCAAAAGTCTGGATTACAGACAAAAGCTTATATATTCCACAAAAAAGTGGATTATGGACACTAAGGAGTACTATTAGGGAGATACAGCCCTTCCGACAAGTGTAGGAAGAGCTGAACGGTGCAGTCATGTGGGATTTTTAGGCAGGTGCTGTCTTCCTCTCTATAGCTGCTGCACAGGACAAACTAGCCGTAAGTAACCGATCTGTTTTCGCCCTTTGTTACAAATATGAACTAAAGTTATTAAAACATCCTGGTTTAACCTTTTTTTGTTTTAGCAAAATAGTAGTTTTGGTAAAATATGGCATTTTGCCATTGTTATAGGTGAGAAGGAGTGGTACAAAGAGGAGTAAGTTTAAGGACATGGGGTCTGAGGTTAGGGTCGCTCCAAGGAAGCAGTGTTGAAACACCCAGCTGGCAGCGTGTTCCTGATGTCTTCTAGATTGCTGATGTCGGCCCGGATCTCACGGATCTGCCGGTCATAGTCAGTGATCATTTCCTCTTGACCCTTGGCAATGTCGTTGAGCTCCTTCAGCTTGCGATCCAACTCGCTGTTGTCCATTTGATCTTTGGCTCGTTTCAGTGATCCATCAATCTGGTCAAGTTTACTTAAATCCACTTTGTCAATGTTGCCTAAACCAAAGAACAGAGTTATCTTCTTTAAATTAGGCATTAACTTTTTGTTAGGCTGAACAACTGCAACATAGACTACTGATCTATTCCACCCCATTAAATCAGTTCTTAACAAATACTTGATCAATGGTTTAAGTGTCTTCATTAATGCCATAACCTAAAAGTGTGCAATCCATACCCAATTGCTTCAGCAGCTCATTGATGGTGTTCAAAGCCGCCTTCACTGCATTTTTAGCTTTGCGAGCATTGTCTTCAGCTTCCTTGGCTGCATCCGATGCCTTTGAGACAACACAGTCAGCAGGTATGCCAAAGTCGAACCTATTATACCAACCTCATAGTTACCGTGAGTTGATTTTCCTAACTGTCTAATCTGCAGCAAAAATGAGCTGAGCCTACATGAAAGTTTTTACATCTCCAGAAACACATTATACCCCCCCAGTGAATACATGGGCAGAAACAGAACAAAAATCTCAAACCAGAAAAAAAAAAAAGTCTATTTAACTTATGACACGGAGGTTTGTGTAGACAAAGACACTGAGATATGTAGAAAGTCAAAAATATCACTATATAGATTCCAGTATATCAAGGTTAACATTGGTCACCATCTCACGGTACACACCACTACAAAACAGTCAGCCAAAACCTTGCATGCACTCTTCCTGGTTGTATGACAATGCACCTGAGCTCATAGTCAGGACTCACCATGCCAGCCATCATCATGTCTTGGTCTGCTTCTACCTTCTTCTTGGCCAGTTCCTTCTCAGCATTCGCCAACTGATCCATCATGTCTTTCACCTCATCCTGCAACTTCATGGTATCCTGGAAGGCTTTGTCTGCATCATCTTTGGTCTTGGCTGCACTCTGGGGTACAAGGTTCCCAAGGCATAAAGTGTATCAGTGATGTGAGTCAGAGCTGAAGCAACATGCACAAAACTTAGCCCTGCTGCCACATTACTGTACTGCTAGTCAGTTGCAAAAATATCAAAGTGCATATATGAACTGTACAAAATATGAAGAACCTACACTGAATATTACTCATTATATAGATCGTACCTTCTGAACAGTGCCAGCAATCTTCTCTGCTTCCTCTGCCTTGTTCTTGGCCTCTCTGGCATCTGCCGCAGCATTGCCCAATGCCCCTTCTGCCTGCCTGGTCTTCTCATTGGCTGCGATGATGGTGGCATTAATTTCTGGGATCTTTCTCATGGCCTCCTCAGCGGCAGTTTTGTTGTCATTCACACGTTTGTCGAAATCTGACAGAAGGAATAAGCACAGGACAGTTATGGTGTGAATGGAAGCACTGAATACTTCAGTTATTCATACAGGTGAGGGAATGTTTGCATGTGGGACAAATTAGCAGTAAATTATTTTTGCATCTCAATGAAAATTGTGCTATTTGGGACCACACCATACAAAAAGACAACCTCACCACAGATAAATAAAGGTCATTCTGGAATAGTTTTGAAGCTTTTAAACATTGAATATCATAACCTAAAAACCAATTTCATGGCCCTACCCGTAAGAATGGTAAGTCTGTTATTATATATTTTCATTCTTTGCTAGGGTTTACCATTGCAGAAAGATTCTGCAAGTACTGCGGACACCATTGCCTCAAGAAAAAAAAAACACTTCCAATAGTGATTTACTAAATTTAATATTCCACGTCTTAACAGACTGATAACAGTACTTCTAAACAAATCTGAATACAAGACATCACTTATAGCTGAGAATAAAGTGAAGGTACTTGATAGTCATAGCAATAAGACCAGTCCAGACAGGATTCCCAACAAGAAATTGTATTTTTACCCCAAAAATGTATGTGTATTTAATATACTTAAAGCGATTAATTAAATTTGTATTTTTGTTTTACTTTTTTCCATTGCCATCGTTTCATAAAAATCATGGGGAAGACTTCGCTTACACTGAAAGACAAATGAATCTCTTAAGAAGCATGTGACTGAATAACATTTTCATTTTTACATCCCTGATATTAGCATTCAGTAGAATCACACCAACCTTTCAGGTTTCCTAGAATGTCCTGGGCTTCCTGGTACGTAGACTTTCCTTTCCTGGCTGCTTCTTCAGCCAAGGCCTTTGCAGCATCGGCGCGAGCCAGAAGCTGATCTGCAGTCTGCAAGGAAAGTATGAAGTGAAATGTTCTGAGGTAGTATTTAGCATATCTACAAAAATACTATGCCTATTCACGCTATCATTACTACAGTAAAATCTTAGGAAGGCTGTAGTGTTTGGATATGTATTCCATCAGCCATTTACACTATCAATAACTGGCTGTCCAATTCAAGGTCACGGTGGTCTGGAGCCAATCCTAGAAACATAGGGCATGAGGTAGGACACAACCTGGTCAAGACACCAGTCCATCACAGGGCAACTATACACACTCATTCACTCACACAGAATTATACTAAGAGCAATTTACCATCACCAATTCAGGTGAAAAAGGTCTTTGGGCTATGGGGAGAACCTGAGGAAAATCCAAAATAATATGGAAAGAACCATGCAAACTCAGACAAACTGAGCCAGATTCAAGCTCATGTCCAAACTAACAGCCCAGGGAGTGTGAGGCACCAGTGCTACAGGCTGTACTACTCAACATTTATTCTAGATCTTTACAAGGCTAACAATAACACAGATTAATGCAGTTAATGATTTAGTGTAATCAGGAATTCAAGGGACTCGGGCCTCAGATCCCCAACGTCTAAGACTGAAAGGGTTGCAGTGTACCAAGACTGATTAATTCCCTGAGCTTTAAAACCAGTTTCACTACATTATCTGAAATTTAAATTTAAACAAACCTGCTGCTCGGTTTTTCCCTTCTCCAGCAGTTTGCGGACTTCAACCTCTTTCCCCTTGAGATCATCTCTAAGGTCCATGTATTCCTTTTCAGTCTTGTCAATGAGGTTGTCCAGGTCTGAGGCCTCTTTCTGTATCTTGTTTGCCTCATCCTGGGGTAGTGAATTGCACAAGACATGCTGCATACAAGAGTACTGAGCTCATTAGATGCGTTTCCCTCAAAGGGCATTATAGGCTCACCTCCAGTGATTTGGTATCCACAGGTGGGAGACCAGTCAGGTTAGCGTAGATCTGCAAGGCCTTATTGCCAGCCTCCTCTGCTTCTGCATGCACCTTGTTTGCTTGTTTTTCTAGACTCTTTGCCAGTTCCTTTGCCTCATTGTACCTGATGAGATACAAGCAGTATCATGCCAACATTCTGAAAGGATTAAGCATATTTTCTGTATTCAACTTTTACAAAGGACTTTTGCTTGTTTCTCTTGAGGACAAACGGACGCACTTCCGGTTCAGATCATTTATGTCATTGTTGGTCTTGTTCTCCCCATCCAGAGTCTTCAACAACAGGTCCAGGGCTTTGGTAGATGTGCTGTTGGCATCCTTGGCAATTTTCTGAATTTGATCAGCATCCATTTTATGCCTCAAGAGAAGAAATACAGAAAGTATGTCAGCATTCCTACTACGTTCACTGCTAGTTACTATATCAGACATAATTCTCACTTCTCCGCGAGAACCCGGGCTTCCTCTGCCAGAAGTGTCATGTTGTTTGGATCCCCAGTGCTTGTGGGTGTCTTGATATCCTGGAGAGTAAAAAATATTAGAAGATCTCAGTAAGAACTGCAGCAGTTTCCCCACATCCAGGTAACTACAGGTTAGCGAATTGGCTCCTCGTGTTACGAACATTTGAGTAAGGAATTTTACAGAACTTAAATCGATGAACAAATCGAAGGATACTTGTATTAAGCTTTTATTGACTGTGTAGATAGTAAATAAGTTGAAAGTGCCCAGAGGCTGTTTATTGGATGAATCAAACAAATTGGATTTGAATCAGAGATTGTGGAGATGACTTTTTTTTATTTTCATTCATTTAGGTTCAACTTTAATGCAGTTTCAAATGAATATAAAAAAAAAAGATAATACTAATTTAATATATTACAGCTTTCCCTGAGGTTTTTAACCTTACCTAACAACTGAATAAACTGCATGACATCTGTATTTTAAACTTTTGTGAAATAGTGGTAAAAAGTGACTTATGAGTCACAGGTAAAATGAGTTACGAACAGATTTTAGATCCCAATGAGGCCGGAAAGCCAGAGCGCTGACAATCCTTTCAGAGGAAAAAGGAACACTGTGAAACTACCTCTAACTCTGGCCATATCCAATCTCCATTTAATCTTTTCATTCCTCTTTGCTGCTCCGTTTTTCAATAAAGTATCAATATAGTACAACCTACCACTTTGCTAATGGCATCCTTGGCCTTCTGAAGCTCCTCGCGGGCTCGATCAATCAGGTTCTCGGCATCCTTGACACGGTTACGTGACTTGTCTGCCAAAGCCTCAGTGTCGCCTACTGTGTTGTTGATGTTCTGAAGCCGGTTCCACTGAGTGGTCAGCGTGTTGTTGATTTGCTGTAAACGCTCCATCAGGCCTTTGTCCATATCTAGAGAAATGCCATAAGTTGAAAGAAAACTATTTGTTATTACCTGAAAGTTTCCCAAAGTGTGTGGTCATCTTGTTTTTGAATTAAAAAATTAAATTCAAGCCCAAAGATTGGAATTCTTTCATTGTAGGAAACAACTCTGCTTTAACAACAGAACTTATTTTTGAGCAAACAGTGATTTTAAATATAAGATACAGTATGTTTATTCACAGGCCTACACATCCTAACCATGGCAGAAGTTACTAAAAGATCTTGTAACACACATAGGAGTAATATCTACACTTACACATCCTGAAAACAAATGTGCCATGTAAAATTAATCTGGTGAAAATATTTGTTCGTCACTCTTAGATTAGCAAAGGTTTTAACATACGCATATATTTAAAACAGCTGTGATTAATTATATACATGGACAGACAGGTAACGACTTCATAAATTCACAGGATTTCAAAAAGCCTTATGCCCTGTGTTGCCGGGTAGGCTCCGGCTCCCCGCGACCCCATATGGGATGAGCGGTTCTGAAAATGTGTGTGTGTGCTATTTAGCTCTACAGCTCCACTTAGTGGAATCTTGGAAGCTGTAAGAGCAGGAGCTCACAACTATGGTGGCCAAAGAGTGTTTGACAATTAACATAAAGCAATGTGGTTATTTCAAATGCAGAAAAATGCACATTTTCGCCCACATTTTCAATGCTTAAACCTAAGTCTGCAGAGGCTGTCAAACTGAAATGAGAAAATGGGGGAAAACGATTCCTGAATAGTCCACTGGTCTAACATTTGTAGAGGCGACAATGTGAAAATATACACTGCATAAATAAACTGAGAGCAAATCCAGTATCTTCTTACTGAGATAACACTGAACCACAGAAAATGTTTACTTTCTACAATAACCAACTGCAGCTCGCACCATTGCTCTTTTGGGCCTCAAGTAGAAGGTCCATAATGGCCTTCTCTGCCTCCTTGAGACGGTCTTCAAAGGCCTTGTCACCAACAGTCTCCTGACTGGAGCTCAGGTTGTCAATGAGGGTTTGCAGCTCCTGTAGCTTCTGTCTTTGCTGGTGTACCTGAGGTGGGTGCAACAATTATGATGAGAAGCTTTACGATATGGATTAGGCATACCCACCCCAGTCCCTCCCCGCCCCCTTGTCCGAAGTATAACCTACTCACCTTGTCCCGCACAAGTGAGTAACAGGACGGACACTGCTGGCAACCAGGACGGGAGCGGTTGTAGAAGTAGTTCTCCTCACACAGATCGCAGCGACTCCCAACGAAGCCAGATCGGCATTTACAACGACCGTCCTCCATGCACTGGGCTGACTCCGAGCCTTCTGGGTCACAGTCACACGCTGAGGATTGCGGAAGAAAGTATGATTGGCGGGGGGTGAAGGACTGTTTTCGTATTACTATGTCCCATGTGGTATTCTGAAATCTACATCGACATCACATCAGTATCCTCCCATTTCTGGATCATGCATGCAGCAAACATTCAGACATCCAAGTGTAACTTCAAGCTACACACTGAATAGCCAGTAAAAGGGTAAAAGCAAAGCATGTGTCCAAGTTGTCTCTTACGTTTGCAGCCAGATGATCCAAAGCCAAAGAAATTGACCTCACAGCGCTCACATCGCTGACCGGTGACCCCTGGCTGGCACTCGCATTGACCAGTGGTGATGTCACACTGACCATTTGTGGAGCCAATTGCACTACAGTTGCACCTGTAGGGAGAAAACTGCATACTGAATGCACCCCCAAAGGAGACAAATGGCAACAATCCGACTCAAACGCACCTGTCAAAATAACGCAGTGCAGCTGCAGCCTAGATACTGTGTTCATTCTCAGTGGTGCAATTTCAAACTGCACTTTATAAAACAAAAGTTCCCCAACTCCACACATTGTTCCTCTGCTTCCTTCAGTGAATCCCACCCCAAGTTTGCCAATGGGACCCCGAGGAAGCTCACGGCTCACAGCCCCGGCCGCTCTGCAGGTTGAAGAAGCCAGGGTCACAGGCACTGCAGTCCCGGTTGGTGACGTGGGGCAAACATGGGCACTTCCCAGTGAGCTGATTACAGTTGGTCTGTCTGTTCACCGTGCCAAACGGAGAGCAAGAGCAGGCTGTGGGGAAGCAGACAACGTAACTACCGACACTGCAAGAAATCTATCTTCTGTGGTGCACGCCTTACAATGAAAGAGACTGCTCTCCTTTGACACCGAAGCTGTAAACTCTTAGTGTCAGAATTCTCTTTCGCTCCCAGCAGAAGACAGACCGCATACAGTACATCCGTGTTAAAAAAATCTGAATTCCAACATAAATATTTACTTGAAACACGGTTAAAGTATTTGAGCTCAGCAATCCAAGATGGGGAGCGAAAAGGGTCCCCCTCACCTTTGCACTTGTCAGCAGGGTTGGCAGCCAAGGCATTCCCATAGAAACCATCTTTGCAGCGGTCACAGAAGAAGCCATCCGTGTTGTATATGCATTTGAGGCACTCTCCCGTCTCGCGGTCACAGTTGCCCACAGCGTTGGGGTCAATGTTGTCACTGCACTTGCAAGCCCTGCATGGGCTTGCAGGTCTGCTTTGACCAGTCGGATCTCCGAAATATCCATCATCGCACAGCTCACACCGTTTCCCTGGCAAAGGGGCACAGTTACCATTCACAACACTTTGACTGCAGTGTTTCATGGTCTGTTTGTATATGCATTCACACATGTACATACCATACATGAATAAGAGCATTTTTGAAGCAAATACTGTTGAGACAGTAATTTTTCCAAGATTTCTGCAGAGAGTAATGTGGAAGATATTCGACACAGCTCAAACAACGGACTCAAGGTAGGAGACAGCATTTTACTTTATTTCGCCCCAGCTGGAGGGAGAGTCCCCGTACCCTGTGTCAGAGTCTAGGGAGTCTCCCCAAGCATCAAATACACACATATTATATAGCTCCAAAAGTGCATAATACATACATACATACATAACATTTCTCATTGGCTTTCTTACCACAGGATCAACGCATGCTCAGCTTGTGTATGCTTCAAATTTGCTACTTACTTATCTACTACGTTTGCTATAGGCTAAAGTAATTTATGCGCATCATACGGCGAGCATCCTACACCCCTTGAGCTTATCTCTCAGCCTGCCAACATTATTCATTTTCTTGTTTTCCGGTTTCAGCCAATTTTAGTCACCCCTTACAGTTGGGGGTGCAGTTTCAGTACATCCTGCTCCTCACGCCATGTGTTTTGTAACTGCTGCGGAAAACACATCAGTTGTACATTTAATGCATACCATCGTTTTTACTTCATTTTCTTATTTTTCTCTCACAGCAACAGCATTTGGTAAACACAAACAAAACAAGTACAAGATACAGATACAGAGTCCTCATATAATGGGATACAGATTAATGGAAGACCATTAGAGAGCCCTCTAACAATAGACAACTTTACATACAATGGACTTATTGACACATTTGCCCGTTACATGGTTATTTTCCTTCTGCAACACGTATTTTATTCAGATGTTTCTGTACAGATACACACACTTGGTGTAAGAAACCCAAAAGGTTTAGTCTCTCAGTGGTGTTAATCTCGTTATTTTCTTGCTAAATCATATGAGTTGACCTCTATATTACTTTAGTAACCATGAGTGCTACTACAAAAAACAGGACTGGTGGACTGGATGGTGACCAATATTCCTTCATGCAGTTTATTACCACCATCACACTTCTATAAGAAAAACACCTTCTGCATATTGTTTCCGTCACACTGAAAGTCTCAACCAATCCCAAAATTAACAGAAATATAACAAATAGAGTCAATACGATTTTTTCCTCATAAGAAATAATACAAATTTGACTCTTCACAAGAATTCGACTAACAGTGATTTCACTGATTGAATTAACCCCTTCATGTGAGGAATGGGTGTACTGCAAATATCTGTGTAATTCCTTATATGCATATAACTCCTCATGAAATGCATACTGTCAGTAGAGGTTTAACGTTAATGTTTAATTACCTGTGGTTCCAGTTGGACAGTTGGTACAAACCACTTCTTTGGTCTTGGGAACTACAGCACAGGATGTGCCCTCCGGGCAGGGACAGGGTGTACAGTCTGTGGGTGTCCCAGCTGTAGAGTCACCGTAGTAGCCGTCCTTGCACCTCTCGCAGCTGGGTCCAGCAGTGTTATCTCTGCAGTCACACAGGCCTACAGAAAGACAGTACACTCCGATGCATTCAACAGGCAGACTTGCAGCCTATGTCAGTCACCTTTTCTCTTTGTAAAACACCTTTTACGGAAGCAAATTGCTACCCTATAATAAGGTACAGGTCTATATTGACAAACTGAGAATACAGAAGTAAACACTGCTATATATGGAAGGGAGAACACCTCATCAACATGCTAAAAACGGGAAACCAACCCAAACCAACCTGTCTCTGAATTGCAGGTGTCACTGTGGCCATGACAGTTGCAGAGTTCGCACGGGCTGAAGGGCCCGAGTTCAGGCCGGGTCCTCCGGTACCCTGGTGCACAACTCTCACAGAACTGCCCTCGGTAGGCCTGAGGGCAGGTACATTGCTCCACCCAACGGGCTGGCACCCCAGGACCGCGACGTGCCGTCACAAGCGATACGTCGTCCAGGTACCCAGCACCTGATGAACCAGAATGGTTTTGGCAGGTTATTACTATCCCCCCACATTCCTTTCACCCTATCTAAACACAACTGTACAGCAATGTTATCACTCATAATTCACATGTGTGCTTTAGTAAAGGCTTCTGCTGCTTACCTGCAGAAAAGCAATAAGTACAACATATGTTGCTTTGTACTAGTTTCATCAGATTTTAGAAGTGAAAACATACACCATGACAGTTCAGACTTCAGTTGATGTCCCATTATACCGTCATTAGGAGTTGGACGCCCCGCTGTGTGGTTTGGTCTGTCCATTTGTAATGATTCATATTCAGTGGACTTGCCGTAATGTGTTGTACTGTCTAAACCTGTCCAGCTGTCCTGACTGTTTGCTTAAAAGGACTAAATAAACCAGCCTGGAGAAATTTTCTGGGAAATGAAGCCTACCACATTTGTCTTGGATAACCTGTTTACATGAATGCCTGCTGTAAACACTGACCCCCCCAAAAAAAAAAAAAATCACAAGCTCCTCATTATGTCCTTAACCCTTAGTTCCTGAATATACAGATATGTACAGATAAGAGTTTATTACCACCATCACACTTCTATAAGAAAAACACTTTCTGCGTTTTGTATGATGAAACACCCCAAAGTTGTACTTTGTAAAAAGTATGCAAAGTTCACATTGAAAGTATACTTATATCCTGTCTTATATATTTTTGAGTGTATATACACACATACTTCTTTCACTGTAGGTGCCACGGATCTTGATCGCAGTCAAGTTGTGAAGCAGCTTCTGGAAGTCCGAATGGGACAGAGTGGGCCTCCAGGGGTAATCTGTGGCGTCATGTAACCTGCAGTTCACAACAGAGACTCAGAGGACTCAGCCCATGTACAAAGATGAGTACGCCTGACATTACGGATATAAACATCCGGAGACAACACCTTTTTTTCCGGTTTATTCTAATACCAACAGCTGTGACCAGTTTCAGAAAATGACAGCACATAATAAAGACTTGCTATAAATGGAAAATATTCAGTCAGGTCAGACAAATGTACAACTTAAGCTTTGTGAAGGTCAGAATTCATTTATTCTAATCAAAGTAAACTTTTTTTTGTAGGTTACCCCTGCCAATGCGCTCCAGTAAGCCATCCTCGTACCTGAACACATATGTCTGCGTATTCTCTCCTGGATAAGCATTGCCTTGTGCAATCAGAGGTACCGCAATGCGCAGCCCTGCCCCTTCCAACACCACATCCTCAGCAGAGAGGCGTGTGTCCCGTCGATCAACCCGGAAGTTCAGGGTAAGATTCTGTCCATAGCTCAGGAACTGATTGCCCAAGAACTTCTCTGTCGATTTCAACAAAGGAATGCAGGGACATGGATATCAGCAGCAGAACCCGCAGTTGCACTTTACACACTTGCTCAAATTTCTCCATGTTTTATCTAAAACTTTTGCAACTAAAGACATATGCCTTAATTATATTTCTTTTTCGGCGCATTAAAAATATCGTAAGTGTAAGTCCAACCATTGTGACTGCAAGGAAAAAACCAAAATATCACATAGAATGTATATGGTACATGTACGTATAAAGTACACTTCTATGAAGACTTCCATCACACACTCTTGTATTCAAATGTGTCCCATACCTGGAGCCACAAAGTACATAGGAAAGTAGTCATCAGAGATGAGCGAGATCTCTTGTCTGCTGGGGGACCACTGCACCTGGACACTGCTGCCGTCTTGCTGCTGACCGCTCCAGCCCTCATTGCCTACAATGGCAACAGTCGAATTCAAGGGTCAGATTTATTATTGCCCTTCCTACATTACAGACAAGCTCCACACTGCATTTACTGTAACTGTTCTAGTCTGCGTGCGGCACGTTTTCCGCTCAGACACGTACCGGAAATATGGAGGCCAGTATGATCATAAGCATCTCTAATTAAAACTGATTAATTTTGCTAAGTGGGCCAGGGCAGAGTTGTGCTAGTTTTGTAAAAAAAACAGAATGGCAGATTTATTTTCAGAGACTGTTGTGTAGCTCCTAAACAAGTTCACCTGTTTAGATCTGTTGAAGTAAGTTTGAGTGCTAGCGCCAACATTAATTTATTTAGGGAGACGTTTTTGCCGTAACCACAGTATCACTGGATGACGCATCCGGCTAGACTTCTCATTTCCCCTATTGTGTCACGGTCAAGGTGCTTAAGCAGCTGCCGCCACAGTCTGGTACACAATGCCGCACTGCACAGTACCTTTAATTCCATGTATCCAGACATGTACAGACCTCATTCGCAACCAACAATTTACACTCAATTTACACAAGTACTTGCCTACAAAACTTCCACTACAAACTGCACACAGAACGTGCCATTATAGCTTTTATTTAAATACTAGCAGGAGAGCTGAGTAATATCAAAACTGACCGAACAGAAACGCAAAATACTACGTGAATTCAGATATCAATGTCCTCAAAAACATTGCATTAACACTTAAGTGATCCTGGTTTATTGTAAAACGACTAATTTTACTACCAACTTCAAATGGAATTATATCATTTCACTGTTTCTGCCTTATTTTCTGAAGAATACCGAATGGTGTAAAAATCTAGGTGAAATTTTACACAGGCCAAGGTTTCAAATTTTTTTTAATAAATGACTCACAAGAAGTATGGGGATTGCTACATCCAACATTATACTGCAGCATTAAACTGCAGGGTCAGAGAATTATTTTGGTAGCTCTTTAGTATAAAAGCATAAAGCAAAGCTGAAAAACTTCCCAGGTGCCTTCTAGCATATGAGGCAAATACTGAGGTCTGATACCTGGCATCACACTGACATTTATTCCTCTAGGGGACGTCGAAGTGTCAGCTAAATTAATTTACAGCAACACCTTGAAGTAACTGAGAAGCGGGCAGACCTCATGAAGCAAAACAGCAAACGAAAACATAAGAGATGGAAAAAAACCTGAGGAAAACAAATGCGGTAACCCTGGCCGAGCTGGAGCGTGCGTGCATGTGTGCGCGACCCTAAATAGCCTGTTGATTACTGTTAAGTCAGACTTCAAAATAAATAACGAAACAGGAGCATTCCAAAAGGTCCACTTTGCCATGCCCTAACCAGAGCAGTCACAGAAGAGAAACTCACTTCTTTCGAAGCCGGAGGTCACAACGTGCGCGCTGTACCCGTCGGCAGAGTTGCACACCGCCGAGTGCTGGAAGCAGAAACACGGAGTGCAGCCCTGAGGATTCAGTGGGTCCAAGTTGAAGTACCCCAGCTTGCACCTGAAAAGACAACCAAAATCGGACTTCAGTCGTAGTACAAATCCAGTACAGGATGCCTTCCACACAGCTTGTAACAGATCTAAAATATTAAATCCAAGTTTGATATAATTATAAATTCAAAATTCTGATATGATAATGTTTTTGAGCTACGCTATTAACGGAAGATCCACCTTTCCCATATCCCTAGTTGTATCTGAAGTGTGCATTTAAGATGACAGTTTGAAAAGTCCTCAGTTTATCTAATCAATGCTACTATAAGATACAAAACTATACTTGACATTTTGAGGGAATGCAGTCAAAATATTAACATGGAATTTTCACAATTTTTTTTTTTTTAGTTTTTCGGCACAAACGTCCACTTAAAACAAATCCGGTGAGCTTATGTCGGTCCCCACCCCTTTGTGGCATTGACATCTGAGTGCTAATATTAGTCATTTCATCTGTTCCCAGACTGAGTGGCTCAGACATACCTGCTACATTTAGCATCTGAGCACTTCTGGAAGTGTGGAAAAGATCAGGCACACATTCAAGAGGAATCTATTTGTCTCGCATCAGGAGCAGGGTTAAAAATGCAGAGTCACAGAACAATGGCAGCACAAGGTCCAGAGGACTGGAGCGCTTGTGTCTTTTACTTAGCGAGGACCATAGAAGGCAAAGCAGCATGCACCCATCTGGGGAGGGCGCCATCTACGAGCCGCTTATGAGTACATGGCACTAGAATTTAGAAACTGAGCATGGAAGGACAGCTGAAGCACAAGACTTAAACATACAGTTTCGAAAGCGAATGAAGATTTTCCGTACGAGCCGTACCAGAATTCACAACATAAATTCAGCAGGTTTCAGCAAGTTTCAAATGAAAGCAATTCGTTCTACTTGCTTCTAATCTAGTTCACCAACAGTAACAGGCCACATCCTGTCTGCACAGAATTCCACATGTGCTAAAGAATGGGGGGGAGGGGATATGGTACCTATCACAGCTGAACCCCTCCACGTTCTCCTTGCACTGGCAGCGACCCGTCTGGATGTCACACTCCTGGGTGCTCCCGAAGGGGTTACAGGAGCAAGGCCTGGGGCAAGAGACAGGTGCTTAACACCCTTCTGGAACACATGCTCTCATGTGAGCGCAGTGAGCACAAAACATCTTCAAAAAATTGTATACGGGCAACATGGCAGCACAGACACAGCACAGACAAAGCATGATGCATGTGTACCTGCAGCCTGCCTCTGAGAGGCTGTGATACCCAGGCTGGCACCGGTCACACTTGTCCCCCATCACCCCTGGCTTGCAGCTGCAGCGCCCGTTGTTGTCACATTGCGTGCTGAGGGAGCCTAGTGAGATTTACAAAGTTTCAGAAAAAGACGAAGGAAAACTGTGCTCGGTCTCATTAGTGCCTTGTTTAGTCTTACATGCAAAATACCTTGGATCGCGCGTGCGATATCTGAACCAAAACCGAACACATTTATACAATCGAGACATCCATGTTATACAGTTCTTGTGGTGTGTGGTGTTTTAATTTCCTTATGCAGCCAACAAAAACAGTGGGAGTGCTGAGATCTGAGAAACAAACTCACCCACTGGATTGCAGCTACACGGAGAACAGTAACTGGACAAGCCGTCCCTGTAATAGTTGTCTAAGCAGCGCTCGCAGTTGGGTCCGTCGGTGTTGTCGGCACAGTTACGGCAGTGTCCGCCGTGACCGGTGGCACGGTACAACTCTGGGTCAAAGTAGCATTCTGCAGACTTGCCATTGCAGTTGCATGCTGGGAAGATGAGAACAACGGGCAAGTTTTAAGCAGGCCATGGGCAGAAGTACAACTCACCCTACATTTACGAAGCAACACCTTCATTTACTTGCTCTACATACTGCCCTGCCATAACCACATGTCTTTGTCCTCTCATCACAATTTCAATTAGAAAACTTGCTTCATTACAGTCTGCATATCCCGATTCCTTGATGAACCAAGCAGATAATGTTAGCACTGGCAGAAATAATAAGCATCTTTTACTTAGAAAAATTTAAGCCTAATGCCATGGCTCCATGATCCTATGCAATAGAAGCAAATTCAACTGATGTAACCACAATCATTTCATCCCTTCACTGTGCCCTCTGAAAGGTGGTGATTTAGTGTAACATGATCTAAATTTGCTTATAGATAGGCTAGACACATTAATTAAAGACACTTCAACATTTCAAAGGAAAATTCAATTAAGGTTAAGAAAAAACTTTACAATTTAATTGCAAAATCACAGAGACCAATGAGTGAGACAACTTGAAAAGAGTGCTTTTCTTGTTATTACATGTTGTATTCTTTTAAAAAGAGAGGCATTTTACTTTGAGTTGCATGAAAAGTTCACTGGTTAATGTATCTTTTCCTTTTCCTGCATATTTTACTTTATTGTATTTAGCACTGGCTATTAAGCTTAGTGACCAAGAACACCATCACTGCTCAGAAAAAAAGGATCCATATTCATGTAATGTATTGGATGGTGGAGGAGAACTTACGCAGACACTCGTTGGCGTTCTCCGCCGTTGCTCTTCTCCAGGGCCGGTCATTGTAGAAGGGCTTGCACACTTCACAGTCAGTGCCAGCAGTGTTGTGCTTGCAGTTGCACACCAGCTTATGCCGGCTGTCCTTTAAACACTCACTTGCATGACCATTGCACTTGCACCTGGAGCAGAGTAACTTGCTTGTAAATACCACCCGGAAAACACCTATACTTTGTATCATATGTACTGCTTTCAGACTTCCCCTATTATAATCAACATATGCCATACAAACAATGAGTTCTAAGCCAGCCGAGTCTCACGGCAGACGGTCTTAGAAGATATTGATAGTACCACATGGAATACTTATTCTTTATGAAAGAGAAAACTGAATTTCCAGGAACACACTTCTTGCCTATAGATACATATATCTTGCAATATTTTGCATCCACAGTATTGCATCTTTAAAAATTTGAAAACCCCGGAAGAAAACTCAAAAATAAGTTCAGGAATATGCACTTAAAAAAAAACTGTGCATTTTTCTTGTGTATAGGAAAGGTTGCTTATTACCATTATACTTTCTATAATGGAGCCTCAGTGATGAAGCTTAAATTAAGGTTAAACATATGTAAGATAAAAAAAAAATCATATGATCTGGGGTACAGAAAACCCTTAGCCCAGGCAATAGTCTCCATTCACTACACTGAGTGAACTGTTAAACTTTTTTCTTGCAAAGCACTTCTTAGAAAACCTTCTTCAAATAATAGTGAAATTATGGATACTGATACATTCATACAAAGAATTGCAGCAGTCATCTTTGTGCTTACCTTCCTCCCACCGCAAAGTCTGAAATGGCATAATAGTAGGACTTGAGGACCTTGGGATCATTAAAAACTTCATCTCCAAAGGTGTTGAGCCTGTTGAGCGTAACTCTGATATCAGTGGCTGTCACCCATTCCTGAAAAAGACAAATTTGTTAAAGATGTGTCTTTAGTGTTTCAGAGGAATAAAAAGTTCATTTTAAACTCATATGCAATTCAGAAGCTCATCCAGCAATGCTTGGATGTAACAGTTAAACTGTTTTAATACTCTGAAACTAGATGTGACTGGACAGGCTTACCAAAAAAAAAAAAAAAAAAAAAAAAAGATTAAGGTTTCCAGATTGTGTTTTCCTGTTTGAGAAACCTTAATAATTTGCTCGTGAAACGGAAGAGTGTTCTCACTCAAGTTCACGACTGACCGCTGTTCGTAGTCCAGTCAGGAAGTAAGGTCATAGTACCCTAGTGCTCAAAGACACAGAAACAGTGCATTCTTTTTCTGGAGTACGACTTCCGTTCCTAGGTTGATGTGCACTTGAGGACACATACCAACCTCCTCACCCCCCGCCCCCTTCAAGACAAAGCATACTGAGTGGAGTGTTCATTCATTTCTTGCAAAAATGTATAAAGAAAACTTTTCATACATTCTGGAGAGCTGAAATAACTTCCGATAGCAGCAATTTTGTTTATTTATATACAAAACAAACAAGACTTTTTACCAATAACCACTATAGAATCCATGAGAGACTTGGAGACCATGGCCTCCCTTGAGGGACAGTTTAGGAGCAGACTGTTCCACAGCTGTCTGAGCTCATAGGACGGATGTCTGAGAGAAGGGTGACGCAAAACAAGAAGTGAGATAAGATGGTTCCTGAGCTCTTCCAACCATAGAAATAATGCATTTTACGTGGCAGGGAGTGTTTGGTGGTTAGACCCACCAATGCGCAATCACAGTACCCAGGTTTGAATCCCACCCCCAGCTGTAGTTTCCTCTGATCTGATAAAATTACCCAGCTAAATGGGTAAAACACTGTAAGTAGAACAGTACGTAAACTCAACATAGTAAATAGCTTTGGAGAAAGATGTGACAAATTGAAAAATCTAAGTCAATTTGTTTGTCTGGGGGAAAAGTACCACTCATACTGAATACTTGAAAAATTAAGTCTGTTGGAGAAGGTCAAGGACCAAGCCAAAACACACCTTTGATCATTAATATTAACGTCATAAAGGTTAAAGGAGCTGCGTGAAGCTGGTCCTTACAAGAATGAACCTTGCTGGACAGTGATGCCACCACCACACCCAAACCGCTCCCTGAACTCTACCCATCAACAAGCCCATTCCTGACTTCCTGGGTTTGATATAAATAGCTAAATAAAGAGGAAGGATATCGGGGCACCGGGTTAAAGTCACACAGAGCAATGGAAAAACGATAATTTGCTTCATTATGTTGCGTGTATTTTGAGTCGCTGGGATTTTCCGTAAGTAGTCATCAATAGAGGTTCAGAAGCAGTCTCAACACCACAGAAACTCTGAAGTCCAGAGGTCTGCTTTTAAATTTAAAAGTGTCACATGATCTCATGACCTATATTAAGCCATTTAATCGGACATTCTTCCAGTTGATGCTGCCAGTCTCAACACACTGGCGCTTGAAGATCTAACCTGACAAATGATAAAATTCTTATTATTAGGCTAGATGAATTAAGTAACTTCAAGCTAAAAATTAGTACCTTGGGGCAATGTCATTTGCTCAGCATTCTACTTTTCCTGAAATAACCCTAATTCTGTGGCATGTTGTTCAAATAGCTTCCTCCTACGAGAATCCTGTTACACGAGACCTTGCCCATGCTTCATGAGGAGCGGACGACGGTGAAACACAATCCTACGACACAGCCGCGCAACTTGAATTTGCGCTAATTCCACAGAGGTATTTCGCGACATGAAGCGGTTTAAAAAATGAAACACAGGGTTCACCTTTTTCCAGGCACAACATTCCAGACCGAGACAGAGACAACTGAGGAGTATTACGCAATGGAACTTTTTAAGGGAGCACATAATCATAGTTTTTTTTCTCCTTAACCACCTGGCGATGAATGTGTCCTGGAATAGCAAGGGGCCATGCAGTCTTCCTGTGGTAAACAATCTGTCTGGAAGGAGTCCAACCATCTTTGCCCTGCCAGCTCCTAATTTGGATGAGACCAGGCGTGTTAAACACTGATCTCCTGCGAATAGTGTGTGACATTCAGTGTGCGACATTCAGTGTGCGATACTGGTTTAAAATTAGTGCTTTTATTAAAGCATCGTATTCACCGACGTGATCATTTTGAGCACTAGTGGACTTCGCCCTAGTGTTGCCAAAGCACCCAAGTTCTAAACTGAGAGGGAGACTTCAAAATGAAATTACGGCGACAAGAATTTAAATATTTGTTGCACGTCATATGTAGCGCAAAAACCTGGAGGCACCAGAAGTGAATACGTAGCCCTATGTGACATGCATTTTTTTTTTTTAGATGGACTTGCAAGTCTTCCAGGAACACCTCAGTGACACAGACAAGAAATATTATTCATTTTTAGCATATGATTAATTCCATTTAATATACATCTGAGGCTTCATACTGATGAGCCCTCACCCATAGACAAACTAACCTTATGATCTCATCACCAAATAATTAAACTGTCGACAGGTTGATGCGTTTAGGAGAAATGCCCAACTTCATAAACGGAGGCCCCCAAGCAACACATCCCTTTGAGGCTTCTTTAAGTAAACAAACATACGTTCAACTATAAAAACTGTTTCATAAAAGTCTAAAACAAAAAAGAGAGAGTTCTAAAGCAGTAATAGCATTGTGGGGTACTGTTTGCTTCACATCCTATTAGTTCAAGATGCTACCTGTCAAAGACTACTAACTACACATTCCTGAGACTGATCTGTATCATGCTGAGGAGCCATACCTGTAACACGGGGCTGTGGTCAAAGTTGTAAGCACTGGGTCTCCCCTCCAAAGTGGAGAAAGCCACGTTGCCCCCGGTAAGAGGCGAGATGTCGCTGAAGTCATCAGTGCACAGGGCCTGCTGCTCATCTTCGCCGGTACGGATAAACCCCTGGCTCGGCTTCTGGTACGTCTTCTCGCAGGAACCGCTGTAGTACTGGTACGGAATCCACGGTCCATCCTCCCTGGTTCGCTTGTAGATGGCAAAGCTCTCCGGACGGCTGGTGTGGAACTTGAGCCGCACGTACGTAATATCGAAAGCCTTTCCTGAGAGGGAACAGAGGGGGAGCACTCAGGTACAGCAGTCACCAGCTGAGCTGTCACAAGGAAGCTCATGGAAATTCATCGTATCCTATGCCTTCTGTTGGCGATGTCTGTAACAGAGGACACAAATTAAACACTTTTGCATATGAATTTCATTTACAGAACTGCACCAAAGATTGCATGCAGCATCCATTATGTATTACAGTAATATATAAATAGAACTCTTAAGAAGATTCTACCACATAAGCACGAATGCCAAAGACAACTGTCAGAAGGCAGTTCCGACTGAACACGCGCCACTGTCTCAGAGAGCTTGACGCAGGATAAAATCTCATTCTCAGCAAAACCATGCAGCTCCCAGGTTTGCTGATTCTAAAGATCTGCTGGCTCACAGTCTTACTGCTGTATGTTCATCGATTGCATTCTCAGAAATTGATTTTTATTTTAAACTTGATTCGGGGGATGCTCTGTATGTGATGTGCAGAAAGTAGCACATGGGCTGCCTTGCTAAAGTCCGTGCTGCTTGCATCCTTCAATGCAAAATAGTTTTAAAAATGCTACTCGAAGCTTTTCGAAACAAATCATGCGGCTGATGCAGATGGACACTAGCAGATCCACCAAACCGTACACCTGAAACATTTAACGAAATACAGCGAGAGCCACAGCCCAACATGGAACACAGGAGGAAACGAGAAGACGACGACTAGAAAAACAATAGAGCTCCAGCAGCTTTGCTGCATTCTGCTCTAATTGTGTATAAACTAACTTACTGACAAGGCATCTAGGAATTCTGGGCATGGCTGCTGAAATCAGAGCTGAGCTGCAAAGGCAACAGCTGACACTAGTTAATCAAATTAACGGTTACTTTAGACTCAGATTATTACCTGGGGTAATACTATAACCTAGGTTTGGGATGCAAACCGACCACTGGTATAAGAATGTGCTGGCTGCATCTCGGTCACTTACTGGTCTGATGATGAAATTGTCTTGAGTACTGCATTCACCCTAGGCACAGTTCTAAAGTGTTTGCAGACGTATGCAACAGATAAATGTGTTGTTTCAGAACTCAAAGATTACATAAGGAGTGGCGCAAGGCTCAGTTCCAGGCCCTTTTCTTTTCTCTGCAGCTCTAACTACTAAGCTACCAGCTGCCATAATCATTACACCCAGCTATGCATTTCTGCTGTTTTTCTAACACAAGTAACTACCAAAAATACTAGATATATGAATCCCACAACATAGTTCTGGAGAATGGGTCACACAGGTATTGATTCAGTTCGGTGGTACCTTCAGACATTTGTGTAATGTTTTTAAGGAATTATCCTTTTAAGTGACCATCTATCCCTATTGCTAAGCTTCCTTGTCTGGTGTATTATACCATTATTTGACACCAGTCCCCTTGTCAGAGTAAAAATGTTGGTGTTTTTGAAATTAAGGTACATGCAATTCAGGTGTTGGCCTTTAAAATTCTTATCTGTCTTATGGTGCTTTACGAATTCATTAAATCATTATTAGACCCATTTTATAGCAACAGATTGGTAATTAATATGTCTCTGACTCATATGCTGCAACCTTTGTGACTTAGTGGCTTAAAACTTTCATTTAGATAAATAATAAACTCAAACTTTTTTTTTTCTACCTTATACTGAAAAATTCTATTGGACAATTTGAAATAACTGAGGTTCCAGTGGGACGTGTGATAACCACAATAAGGGACAGGTTCCCTGCCTCCTCACATTTTTGAGGCATTAGAACATTTGGAAAAATGCCATTTCAAACTGGGGCTTCAAGAGGACTTCAATGGGCATATCTGATTTAACACCAGACGGCAAACAATTAAATTAAGTTTAGTCAGATACGCATTGTCTCCAGGTTAAAATAAGCTCCTCGAGGCCTTAAAGTAAATAAGGGCTTTCCCAATTGTGGGTGTGTAGAGGTGCAGGATGTAAAGTATAACCTAGCCAGAGCAAAGGGTTTGTCAAACTGTGCTTCCCCGGGGCAAGACTGGAGAAGAACAAGAAAAGGAAAAAGGCTCAGTACGTGTCTAGACCAGGGACAGAAGAAAGCGAAAGGCCAGATTTAGCAGAATATGACAATACACTTATTGTGTAGAATTTATCATCATATGGGGTGACTATCTCTATAAAAAAAAGTATTTTACAGATTGAACCAAAAGAATACATTTTTTTTTACTTTTGGATAATAATGAAAAACTTACATAAAGTACTGCAATCTTTATTAACCACATTTACGTCATATATGCAAAAATGTTTCATCAAAGTCTCCAGTGGGACTGTACTTTTTAAAAATACAGAACCATTGAAACTGTTTTATGTTACCAAGTTACGTGGACAAAAACACTGGTTAACCCTTGAGTATGCAAGATCCCCATGATTATTACATGGAAATGCAATCTCAAACAGCAGTATAGCCAGGGGGGAGCGGTGGCGCAGCGGGTTTGGCCCGTGCCTGCTCTCCGGTGGGTCTGGGGTTCGAGTCCTGCTTTAGATGCCCTGCGACGGATTGGCGTCCTGCCCTGGGTGTGCCCCCTCCAGCCTTGTGCCCTGCATTGCCGGGTTAGGCTCTGGTTCACCACGACCCCACTTGGGACAAGCAGTCTCAGTCTGTGTGTGAGAATACCAGTACAAAGCACATCATTTAATTTCCGTTAACACTGAGCTACATTAAAACGAGCACTACTTAAAATTACTGGGAAAAAAAATAGTCTCCACAAACGAATTCAATTGTGATGATCGATTCATCAAAAAAAAAAAAAAATGCAGAATGTTCATCGCCTTCTCTCCACTTTAAGACTTTGTAACCTGAAAGTCTGGCTCTATAGTAAGTGCTGGCACCAAAATTCATGGACACTAAATCCAAGCTGTAAATGCTGTGGAAGTGAGTTTAATTAAGGCGGCCCCATGCTCATTTGTGTTTAGGAGTGTTTCACTGCCATCTAAGCTCAAAAGGTAAACACAGGTCAGTTCACCTGCACGACAGACAGAAATTTTAGAACACTGACAAGTAAAAAAAAAAAAAATAAAGAAAAAAAATAAATAAATAAATAAATAAATAAATAAATAAAATTTTTGTGGGGGAAAAAACGAGAAAAGGTGTTCACATCTTAGACTCATAATTTCAACCAACCATCCAAGGAGCCAGTGTATACATCACTAAACTTTAAATGTAGAAACATGTGTTTTCCTTAAACTGTTCATATAAAACCACGTTGATTGTGCTAAAAACTGAACCATCCAGGAGGCTTAAGTCTTTAAGCAAGCTTGGAGTTATGAGATGGCAGTCTTTAGTCTCTAACAATTTACATTATGTTATTTCCTGTTCTATGGACCAGTAGTGTCTTGGCAATCATACTGGGTATACAGAGAATCACCCTATTATGTCTACTATGGTAAGAATGGGGGGGCGCGGTGGCGCAGTGGGTTGGACCAGGTCCCACTTGGGGTGCCTTGCGACGGACTGGCGTCCCGTCCTGGGTGTGTCCCCTTCCCCTCCGGCCTTACGCCCTGTGTAGCCGGCTTAGGCTCCGGTTCCCCGGGACACGTGGTTCAGAAAGTGTGTGTGTGTGTGTGGTAAGAATGGATCGTATATGGGCAACAACAGAAAGTAATGAACTGCTGGTTAATTAAGTTTAAAAGACACAACATGTTTGCTGGTATCTGAACAGTCTAAAATAAGGGTGCTTAGACAAGGATCCAACCGTGAAAGGTGCCGTGTTAAAACATACTCAAACATGTATATTTGCAGCTTTTTTTTTTTTTTAAAGCCCCGAAAAAGACACAGACAGACCTAGATGAGTCTGCAGAGGTTCCGTACAGCAGACGCCGAGCCAATAGAGGTGGCGTGGCCTCTTCCCACCACCCCCCATACGGTGCATGCCAGAACATGACTCAGAGCACATGCCATTATAGAGATGCCTCAGAAATTCAGCTATAGAGGTGGGTACTGCTTTCCCAAGAACATGGTCAAACGCCACAAACCTCTGGCAGTATAAAAACGGACTCCGCCGAAGGCTCTCAATTTTATCTTCGAAACCCCTGTACCTTTCTCTGTGTAGCAGCATTCACGAAACAGTGCCTACATTTTCAAACCCCAGCCAGCCAGAGATCAAGGCGTAGAGGAGTTCACTGCAGAGCTTCCAGGGTCTTGTGGTGAACCATGAAAGGACACATTGTAGTGCAGCAACGCACCACACAGAGCAATGGTTGCCCCTCGTGGGTAAGAATCAGAAACTTCACACAAGAGACTACTGAAAAGGGCCCAATGACTTCACACTCGGTTTTCTTTAAAGCAGCTGGACTCGAGCAACTCGTCGAGACATTCTGGAGAGAAGAGACACATTTTACTTTGCTTTCCCGTAACAAAGACTCAGCAATACAGAAAGTGCACTGAGGTCGTTTTCCTATTCAACCGCTTCTGAAAATTGTTTTCGGGTGTCCGAGAAACAACGCAAAAAGTTAAACGTAAGGAAGGACCCCTTGAGCTGGCAGCACGCGTTGTCGCTGGTCGCATGCAGCCAACGCTGCGATTCAGGGATGCGAGCATGTGCTGACCTGTTTAGTTGATCTCGACATATGTTGGGCTTTGAATAAAGACATAAAAGATTTTAACTGGAATTCTACCCTTTCTACAGTATGTCTCCAAAAAGTATTAAAAGAACTCATTCTGTCCCAAAATTCATTTTTTTACACGTACAGAACCTTTTTAAATAAATAGCACCGTGTTCAGAAAAGCAGATTTCTCGGTTGTGGAAAAGGATTTGCTTGAGGTTACATTAAAAGCTGCAAAATTCAAGGAATCAGAGAAGCTCAGTATGTGCAGCGTTTGTACGTTCTCCACGTTTCTGCTTCCTTGGGTGCTCCAGTTCCTTCCCACAGTCAAAAGATGTGTTTCAGGTGAACGTGTGACAATTGCCAATAGCGTGTTGCAATGAGTGTTACAATGTTCTGCTGCACAGATGGGTCAATGATTGAAGGGGGTTTAATGTTTCTACAAATCAACCTAGGATGAGGATGCCATCCAATTAATTACTATGTAGTAATCTAGTAATCAAGTAATTGCATGTCACTCTGGAGACAAGTTTTAGAATATGTGCTAAACGAATTTTTTCCCAAAAATATGTCTGTGAGACAGCACATGCCACTCTCAAAAGAAAAATTCAGGTTAGGATGAAGCGGCACATTTTCCTTAACATATTCAATATATTTCGATATTTTGTCCGCAACGCAAAAAAAATCAAAGTTCAATATGCTTAAAGGAGCCTGAAAATTACTGTTACAAAACTAGTTAAAGGTATTTCATAAAATTGGACAAAAAAAAATCAGTTTTATGCTATAAGTTAAGAAACAGGTTTTAAAATTAGCTACGTTTGATGCAGACTTGAGTTGTATAAGCAGGAAGTTAAATATACGATGCTGATCTTAGCAAGAAGCCCGAAAAACTTAGTCAGCAAAACACATAATAAACTGCTTAATATAACCACTTAGCTAGTTAGATATGGAAGTGTGACTAGCAGAGTGTTCAGCGAATCATCTCCAAAGCCGTAACAGCCAGGATCACCGCGTGTTTATCTGGCTCCAGCCCATTTCTTGTTCGCTCTTTCTTCTGGGCGGCTCAGGGAGTGTAAAGCTCAGCAAACCGTTATGTGCACTTTTCTCTGTGAGTGCTCACCGAGAATGCTCACCGGGCCCCGTGAGTTCACACTGACGGGGGCCGTCTCCCTACAGGAAGCATGTAGCCAAGGTGGACGGTTACGAGGAGTGTGTCGCGGCTGTCGTAATTTCACGACGAAAATGTCCAGTCCCTGGAAAAGGACCTAGTCTGGCGTACTCACCAATTAAACTTTTCTCCCATTACCTCACTGCATTCTTCTCAAGGGAGATGAACAATGAGAGCTTTGAATTTTTATGCGTGGGCATGGCCGCTTCTGTGCAAAATCTTCTCCATCTGCCTTGGAGATATGCTGAACATCTGTGTAACTATCCTCCCACGAGCAACACCGGGTCACAGCGGAAGGGGGCGGCTGTGCCTCTATACACCCATATGTATGCACGAGGCATACGTGGCGAGGAACGCTTGCAAAAGACCCCCAACGTGAAAACTGAGAATCTCCTTGATTGCTTGCTTCGCGTCTCTCAGTCCCCTTATGTTTAAAATATGAGCGGTCTCCATCGTCTTGCTTGGAATCTACAGCATTTTTTCAAATGTTAAACGTAACAGATCAAACAGAAGAAAAATCTAAAGATGACAGCATCCAGCCTCTTTAGCGTGCACAATGTACTGAGCCCTCCATCTATCAAAATTCATGGCATATACTGTATAAAACTAGGCTATAACATCTCAAATAAATACTAGTGTCTATTCTGGCACTATAACCTTTTATTTGCATTCAAGAAAAAAAAAATCATACATCAATGTCAATTTTTTGGTGATTTTGGACAAAGGAAGGTCTGCACTTAAATTACATACTGGTCTGTATGAAAATGTAAAAATGTGAAATTTACTTTGGTTTGTAAACATAAAATAGTGTCATTTCATGTCTATCATGAAATGTCAAATAAAACAAAACAGAAATTATTTTAGCTGCACCGTTGACTGATGGTGTCTGATGGAGCAGCAACCCAAAAGGATTAATTAAGTCCTACTGTTTAACACAAAAACATCTTCACCGAGCACACATGACCTTGGATGAGGTAACGTGTCTAGAATAAAAAGTACCAGCGTACAGGGTTTGGACGTTTGGCGCTATTAACAGCTTGAGGAAAAAAAGGCAAAGGAAACGAAACATTTTTCAAATCGCCAAATGACGCAGAACGGTCAAGGCCTCTTTGCAGCATCGTCATCGTCAAGTTTTTCATGCCCTACTCTGTGTCAAACCTTTAAAAGTTTGACTTTGACATTTAGTCCTTTTTCGGTCAAGGGAAGGATATAACCCAAGAATGCCAGGAATTCACTAAAGTCAATCATATGAAGAGGAGCAGGACTTGAAGTAGAACAAAAGTGCAAGGACCAAGATGTAACCCTGGAATGAATGGAGTCCATTTACACTGTGTGGTAAATCCCTGGGCAAACTGCCTGTATTTGCTAGTCTGTGAAGAGACTAAAGACAACCAGGCCTGAGTCCAGCATCCAGAGATTCCACAGTACCTTTGCAACTTCAGTGCTAATCCAAATTTATCCAGGTAAAGGCCATTGAGAAGGGTTTCTCATTCATAAATTCGACATGACTGGCATTTACACACTTGACACGGCAATGTCAAAATTCCACGACATTTTACATTTTTATACAACAAAAAGGACCAAGAAGTCAACCGTGACACACCGGTCCGCAGCTACGATCCTCATAATCAAAATACATTAACAATAAACAATGAAAATAACCTCCAGAAGACAATGGTATTTGTCCCTGAGTTAAGCTTTCAAAAGACAAACAAAACCACTGCAGTATTGCTCAGTACATCAGGTTTTAAAAAAGTATGCAAGATGAAGGGTGCACTTTCAAATAATGACATTTGACACGCTTACATTTACCAGATGCTTTTCTCCAAAGCAACTTACAATGTTAAGCTACTTACAACTATTTACCCATTTACACAGCTGGGTAATTTTACTGGAGCAATTGAGGGTAAGTACCTTGCTCAAGGGTACTAGAGCTGGAGGTGGGATTCAAACCTACAACCTTTGTGTCAAAGGCAGCTCTAATAACTACGCTACAAGCTGCCCCAATGTGCCAATGTATTTATTTAAACGTATTTTTTGTTTAGCTTTATGCCTTATGGCATTTGTTCCATGTAATGATACAGAGAAGCATCCAGAGAATAAGCGATTAAAGCAAACATGGGAACATTTTGATAGAATAAACAGTGCCATGATATTCACAGGAAATAAAAATAAGAAAATTCCCATGGAATTTCTCCTTGAAATTTTTAAGGCAAGACGACAAGTTACACTGTGGATTGTGGAACCCAAACAGCTGCATAAACAGTTACTCATGCGAGGCCAAGCCACATATCCTGCCCTCCCCCTCGGAAGAGCAGCCTGTGCTGCCTGGTATTTTAAGGAGTCTTTCCCATGTCTCATGTCCCATGTCTAATGGGACCTGTCTGTAAGAAGATCTCCGCTTATGCATTTCTTCTTTGTCATGTTAAAGATTCACTTCAGTCCGCTGAAATGCTACATTTTAAAAAAATTATACGACAATTTGATGAAAAAAATGCTCTTCATAATGCTTTAAAACTGGCTTTTTTAGACAACCTTGACACTTGCTCAAGAGTACCAGTGATAACTATTAAGTCAACAATCATATTAATACTATTGTCGTTTGACAATATAAACTTCAATCAGATTTGCTGCTTTTTACTGTCTATTATGTGTACTGTATCTGGATCATCCTAATTAATAGCCTTCAGATACGTTGCCATACGGCACGTCTGTCATACACCATTTTTTCCACCGTTTTGGACAGCCAGAGGCAGGCTTTTAGGGATTCCTGAAAAGCGCTGTTAGTTCTGCCTACACACACACACACACACACACACACACACACACACACACAGACAGATTTAATGATCCTGAAGATTTTGCACTGACTATCACATTAATGACTCCTTACTGTATCCCAACGAAAGTTTTGACAGCTTTAAATTTTAAGTCAGATGGTTTTCATGATGGCTTTCAAATATCTCAGTACATTTACCAACATGTCCATTTTAACCCAAAAAAGACATTTTCATTTTACAAGGCTTTTTGAATATTAAAATTATATAATACAAGTAACCCCATAATCATAAGCACAAGAACATTACGGCATATGGATTGCGCCAATCTTACTTGTATAATTATGGGATTGTTAGAACATCCAGAAAACCTCAACCACAATTCTTGCTTCCAGACACAGGACATGATTCATGTAGCTTCTAGCTTCACACTGTCACAAAAACAGACTGGATCTTTACAGATGATGCTAACTGAATGTCAGATAGTTATAGGGAGAATCCCAATGACCGAAAGCCAGCAAGAAGAGCCCGAGAGACAGCCGAGCGATCAGCTTGTTGATTATGTAGAAATTTAGTAGACACATCTACTTCAGAAGCAATGGATGCATGTTGGGGGTATAGAAAAAAGCCATAGGTGAGCGACAAAACCCTGAGACAAAATTCCAAGCAGGGATAAAGAGGAATGCAAACACAAAGGGAACTGCTGGAGCTGAGATCTCGGGGATAATTATCAGAAGAGCTGCTGTTCAAAGGTTTCTTTCCATGAAAGAGATAAGCAAGGAGATGTGCCTCCACCTCCTACCTAAATATCAGGAGCCATTTTGGTTTTGAATCCTGCAAAAAGCCAGACGTAATGTTCTCCTGATAGATTTTATCAAGCCACTCATTTAGAACTTTACTGTTTAGTCTGTGAGCCGGTTTTCTCCAAGCAAACACGTAGCGACCTGAGCGTCTTGAGGATACTTAGCAAAAACTTACAAAGGTGCACCTAATGTTGCCATGAGATCCAATTTGCATCTAGCAGTACAATACCACTTTAATACCATGATCTAACACAGAAAAAAACCTGCAAAGCTCAACATGAAAAGGAGCTTATTGATCTGGGTTGAAAAGCAGAATAGACAAAGGATTGTGCTCCTGGTAATGTGCTCATACTTCACGTCACAGTTTAATTTATGAAGTTCAAATTACATACTGCCTCAAATAATCCAAACCACAAGAACTGTCTGAACTTAACACACAACCAAACTGCTTGAGTCACCAATACAATGATATAAATCAACATCAGGCATGTTCTATAAGTACAGTACAGCTGTACAGCACAGTACTGGTCAACCAGAAACAAATCCAAAACCAAACCCAGAATTTCCCCTCTTATTTGCATTTAAAAAAAAAAAAAAAAAATCTGATCACGTAAGCGCTACAGAGTACACATTAGCTGTAAGCAAAGCACGGGAAGATAAAGTTAGGCGTACAGCAGCACTAAACGGCAGTAAAGTAACGTGGCCGTGGACGAAACCACCAAGGTTTAACAAAGCACTTCGATGACAGACAAAAGGATGAATTCTTTGTTTAAAGGAAGAGAAGAAAACAGCTGGCACACACAGATCACATTCTCCAAAACCCAAGTAGGGTTACTTCAGTGTCTTCTCCTCCAGCAGTCCCGTTTATCCTACAGGTTATTCCTGAGGAAGAGTGGGGACCGCACCACCCTCACGATACATATATATCACTTAACTGAATGACACACTTCAGATCATCTCACCATCAAGGACGCGTTGCATTTCTACAACGGACAGGCCGAGACATCAGCGCAGGGGCACAGCAGGTAGCACTGGTACCTTACAGCAACTGGGTTGTGGGTTTGCACATGGGTTTATAGCAGGTTCTCTCTGTGTGGGCTTTGCATGTTCTCACCATGATTGTGTGTATTTACAGCGTCCAGCACTGTAAATTGCTTTGAACAAAGGCCCCAAGCCGTGTCAGTTATTTCATTTCTGTTAACAAAATCCTTAACGTGTATAAAGCGTGAATTCATGTTGCAGAAACACTGGATGCCTTCCTCTAGCCTCTCCCCTCTGAACCAATATCACTGGAGTGGAGGAGAAGTATCTGTAAGCTTCAGTCCACCATGTTATTTGAGACTGGAAACCAGAAGTCAAGTTTCTTGACATTTTCCCAGAAGATACACAAGAGCCAACAAAAGTAAAGGTCTTCAGTAACACGCTCCAGAGACATTCATTCCACGAACCTGAGGATTTGTGTTTGTGTGTGAACAGACTGTGTTAGGTATAATTTAAACATGTTAGTAATGAGAGTGATTGTGGTCTAACCCTGATGAAACGGAACCACTAAGGTTTCACCCCCACTTTCTCTGGTGGTGATATCAGTTTAAAGACGTGGAAAACCCACATTAAGCACTAGGTCCAACAAGTTTGGGTCAGGAGATTCAACCAGTCAACAGATCTCAGGTGCTTCAAAAACCAGTGTATCCGGGGGGGCTCACCAGGAAGAGAGCTGAACACCCTTACCTCAGAGCATGGAAAAGCAGAAAAGAACTGAAAAACCAAAAAGAACTGAATGTCCTCGAACGATGATCTACACTACGGTAACAACACAGGGGCGGCAACTTCTGCAACGATTTCCACACTTTTGGACACGCTCAAAGATGCTGAAGCCACCATTCTACAAATTACGAGTCTTTCGAATCGTTTCACAGATGGTCTGACCTCAGAGTAATGAGTCAGACTATCTGCTCTGTCCTGGAACTAATCCCTACTGATACCTTGGTGAGAACAAGACAGAAAATACTCCCCCCTCCCATTCATTCGGACTTACTAGCTCAGCCCAGCTGTGCTGCTTGGAAGTTTATTGCAGGTTCCCATTACCCTTTGGGGGGGATGTTTGCACAATACTGTTCCCAAATTCCATACAAGTTCCTCCCACACGTGCTTCTTTGCCATGTAATAACCGTTTGACCAACCACACTGAAGTATTTAGAACCCCAAACAGTATCAATCAGGTCACCCTGTAGTGTTTTCTGCTGCAAACTAAAGTCATTTGGTTCTCTCAACTATTTTTTAAAGGAATGTCCCAAGGAAAATGGGCCAGCTGCTCTTGATGCCCACCACGGCGGCCAGTGAAGCAGCCAAGGGTGAGGAATTAGTTATGTTAAACATGGAAAAACAGATTGTTGCAGCTGGCTTGTATCCTGAACACCCAACCCCCCCACCTCCCATCTGTTAGAGCATAAACTGCTCCAGCCCTGAGAGGGAACTCCTCTAATGACATTTCACAGGCCTGCTTTAGGCTGACAGACAGCTGTTGGGGGCCACCCAATTCATGGACTTGGTGGCCACAAGGATCAGTTAATTCAGATTTGTAGAGTCTCTGCTGAAGTAAAAATCCAAAACGGAACTAGGCAAGATTGATTCCCAGCAAAAAAAAAAAAAAAAAACTGAGCAAGTACAAGCAAAGATGGAAGGAATCTTGCAGACTTACATCGAGGCCGGGATCCTGCATTGACGTGGTTTACTGTCCATCATCTAGGATTTCAATTAGCTGCAACCGGCAAGAATCTATAGCAAAATCTTCAAAGTAAACAGCACTGACTGGAGAGGACAGATTGCAAAGCAAATAGACTTTGTATAAAATTATAGCAGGACGCCTCTTTCGAAGAGCCGCTACAAAAACGGTTGGTGTCGGGGGCGAGTTTAAAAGAAGAAAAAAGAAAAAACATTGGGTAGCCAAGTTAAACTTCCACAGCTTCTTCAATCACCCTTAGCACTAAAAAGTAAATAAGGATCTTGATAGGTAGTAAACTGCCACTTTAAGAAATTTAACGGGCTTTAAAATAATCATATCAAAATATATTGCACACATTGTCGATTCTGCTACAAAGCACATCAGTTACACGACCTGTTAAATAAGCATGGCTGCTGACAGCATAGTGGGTAGAGGTGGCACCTTTGAATGTGTAACATAAAACAGCTGAGGGAGTGTCTCGGAAAAACTAGGAACCGCACGACTAGAGGGTCCAACTTAGAAAATTTGTCCCGACACAATGAGTTGGAAGTAAACCGGGAGGAGGACTTAAGTTCAGGGTCCACACCAAAAGAACAGGAATGTGACAACAAAGTGAAGAAATCCCTTTGTTGTTGCAGAGGCACAAAGGAAGCGACAGTCAGAATCTCGCCTGATTTTTACCGGTTCAAAACTCAAGTGCCATCTGTAAATGCGGCTAAAACTATGAAGCGGCCATTGCTTGATATAGTGTATCCTGCTGCAGTTAATATTGGTTACCAAAATGCAACATGAGTAGGCAGCTTGCCTTCATTGTGAATATACTAATATTTGTATACATGTAAGCCATTTTTATTTTTTGTACAAAAAGTTGTATAGCATTAAAACTCAAGTCCCGCAATTCAAATTCATTTGCCATTTTGTCCCGTTCGTTTCACTGAAGGAGTAACAAATTCGTTACGTGAGCTGTTATCGGCAACATCCAGTTTGTCCAAGCTATCCGACAGCACGCAGCCTGCTTCTGTTGCAGGGCAAGTCCGAGCCATTAAAAAGTGCTTTTCCGCTGGCCATTATTGTTCTTTATTCTAAAGTGATGGCTCAGATCGACTCATTTCCGTAATTGTTAAAAGTGTGCCGAGTTACACGGCACCGCGCCAAAAACTCTCGCTCTCACTTCCTTCCGTCATGACCGCCTAACAGGCCAACACTTCTGCATTTTCATTACCACACATACTAAACAATCACTACAAACTTCAGCCTTCAAATATGTATACCAAGACATTGAAAACAGAAAAATAACCAAAATATTGTCGTTGGCACGCAATAACGCTGTTTAACAAACTTTTATTAAAGCCTTTAAGCTGCAGCAACAGAACTGGCACTTTTCCCCCCAAAGCAACTTACAACAATTTAGGGTAAGCACCTTCCTCCAGGGTAGGTTCCACAGCTGTGGGTGGGATTCAAACCTGTGACCTTTAGGTCCAGAGGGAGCAGCTCTAACCACTAGACTACTAGCCAGCCCCTAGCAGAAAATGTTTGCCACAATAAGTTCAGAGTTAGCTACATATTCATATTTAAGACCACCATGGGATTTTTTTTTTAAAAGCTACCTGTTTCAGATCACAAGTATAACACACCATGCACAATACAGTCAGTTCCATTAGCCTTGTTTCTGGTCCAAGTTTTTGTACAACTGGCATTTGCACGATACTGCACTAACATAGTAATGGAAATACACTTTCCTCTATATCAGTGTTTTTCAGGCTTTTGTCTTCATATGCCCTGTACATGGAGCTTTTCAGACTTGTTACAATGCACTGGTATCAGAGTTCAAAGCAGTCAAGAGGATAAGAGCCTGGGTTGCTCAGGGTGGTAACTACCTGCATACCAAAGTCACTCATTCACTGGGAACAACGGAGGTTAAAGAGCAGGTAGAGACTGTTGGAAACTCTTCCAGGAGCCACATTCAGGGAGAAGGAGGATCACTTAAGAGGCTGCCACAAGGCAGATCGACTGTAGAACTACACCCGGGGTGTGTTCCTCACCCTTTTTTTCCCTAGGAATGACATGACGAAAAATCATGCTTGAAACCTACTAAGGGATCAGTCTTTAAAGAGCATTTCCATAAACTCAAATTAAAGAAGTGAAGCATAAAACTAGTTACACTCTCTGGACCTGTTCTTTCCTTGCAGAACTATGAGCAGCCCTGGTGTATAAAATTAGTATAAACAGAGGACTAATCATCGAGTGAAGTGTTTCTCTATTAAGATATGGGACCTTTAAGACCCTTCCCTTCATTAAAAACAGGGAGGGGGCAAATTATGCTGGGTGTAGACTTAAAAGCAGTACCTTAAAGCAATGCGATTAAACAGCCCCCCCCCCCCCCCACCCCCTTTCCCCAAAGTACTGTGTGAAGTCTTTATTTACATGTCAAAACAGCTGTATTTACCTACCACAGTTTGGGGCAAGCAATGAGGAGTTCTGCATTTTGATATCCTACTTAACCTTGCAGATGTATAGTTGTGGAAACAAGGTAAGCAGAGATCTTGCTTATTAGAAAAGTCTTTGGAATGGAGATGTTCATGCAGGTGACATTCCCACCGGGATAGAAATAGGCTGAGGAATCCCAGATAAACATCTGTTCTGGAGCAGAGGGCCATGCAAGATGGGGGTTGCCAAAGACAAAAAGAACAACCCCCAAAGAATGTTGATGATAACCAACAGATTCTATTGTCTTAGTGTTTTCTAGACTGGGTGATGCAAGATTAAGACATGTAAAAAAAAAAAAAGTTTCATTTCCTCAAAGTGCAAGAAAATCCATTTAATCAGAACAGCAACTCTGATTGCTGTAAAATCTGTAGAGTAAAACATGCAAGGCAGATAATCTCCTTACTAGCTGGCAGACATACTGCCCACTACCCAAATATTTATAGGAAAAGCAGACCTGGGAGAACAGTGTTAAAGTTTGCAGAAGAAACACTTAATTTTTTTTTAGTTCACCATGACCATGGCTTTGAGATTCCTTTTAATTTCAACTTCAAATTTGACTTTTCCCATCACACATAAAACTGATAACTTTTCTTAAACCAAATATGGAACAGTACATCAAAAACAGGGGAGAAAAAAAAAAAGAAAAAAAAAAAATCACTGAAAGTTACATAACTTCGTGCTGTTGGACTGTTGAAGAAACCCGGGGTACAAGAAGGCCAAAACACATGAACATTATTAAGTTTGTGAGTCCTATATGTGGGTTTTAAGTAAATTTTAACATGAGCATAAAATGACTTAGCCTACATTAAGTTACAGTGCTTCACTTATTTGCTTTCGCGTGCGGCCCCTGTATAGGAGTCACCAGCTAAGATCCGACTTCTGCAATCATCTCGTTGCATTTCGCCTCACGCAGCCACCACAATAAAGCAAGGCACTAAAATGACTGACTAAATAAATTGTAGTCATTTTTATTACTTTTTTTTCCACATTTCAGTACTTTGTTTTACAAAGGCAAAGCAGTTCACATTCCAATTGTTTCCTTTTATCACACAATAGCCTTTATTTTCACATGGACATAAAGAATAATCCAAGCACGAAATAATACACAACTACAGTTGACTTAGTCAAACAAACATTCCTATTATATAGCATGGAGAACCTTGTACTGAACAGCCGCAATACAGCCTGTCCGCCCAACTTGTGACCGTGGGCTTCACGCGTCCATTATTTTTTCCTCTTTTCAATTGCCTGTAAAACAAATTCTTTCAGCCACATAGCTTCACAAAAATGTGAGGGTTGCTGCATGAATATATAAACAGGAGGCACTTTGTGCGCACTTTTAAAAGTAAACTGAAAATAAAACTACACTGGGGTCAGGGGCATCACTAGGACAAACTGGATTAGAAAATTTTATGAGAGGTATGCGGCTCCTTTTGCGACCACTACTTTGATAAACTTCATTTACAAACCAAGCAGTGCGTTTTTTTTTCTTTTTTTTGGACTTCTGGATGATCTCACACCTGTCTGAACTCCTGTAAACCTGGGGGCTACATCCTCCGTAAATATATGCTTCCTGAGCTGAGATCATACCTTTCAGCACTTAACAATAGGTCTTTTCCTTGCTTCTTTTTCCCCCCTTTTCGGTTTGGTATAATTTGTAGCAGCTGGGCACTCGTATCGTGGTCTTTGATGCTGCTTGGGAAAGAGCAGGGATCCTCGTGTCAGGCAATGGTGGGTTGTAATCCGGGTCTTCTTGAAAAAGATGACTCCTCCCAGGCCTCCTCCCACTGCTTCTTTTCATACTGTGGTCACACAAAAAACACAAAATACTTCCCCACAGGGGCCCTCAAAGTCTTTAGCCCCTGCTGAACTGTTTATGATCACTTAAGCCTATGGTCTTACACAAACCCCTGTTAAAGCACAAAAAGCTCACGAGTACCACAAGGGTAAATCCATGTACCACACTGGCCATACTGCATGAAATCAGAAGCTAAATGGAAGGAAAATGTGGATCACATTTACACCTAACCCTAAATCCAAATCGGCTGGCGACACACACCTTATTTTGCTCAAGGAGGGAGGCAAAGCAATTCAGTCACTATAACAACTCCATCAGAATATCCTTTATTAGAGACTTCGTCCAGTGTTTTGACAGGTCAGATACAATAAGGATGTTTGTCTTGATTATTAAGATAAGGGAAATTTCGGAACGTGAAAAATTTAAAACAAAAACTAAATTATCCTAAGAGTGAAACTGGGGACAATAAGGCACAAAAATAGGCTGTTGTAATTTCATTCATGAGATATGGCTCCATTTCGCAAATGAAACCATAACAGCGCAGAATCAAACAAATACAACTAATCCTGTTCAAAAGAATCAAACTATAGTTCTTAAAGTCTTGATGAAAACAATTTCAGATCTAGATCTAGGAATAATGTCTGAAAGGAAGTTAAACAATAATAAGGGAACTTATTGAATTTATTTGATCTTATCACTTACAAGTTAATTAGTTTTAGAAGAACCTCCCATGTTAGGCTTAAGAAACCGTAACCTTGCAGGTTAACCAGAAGGCCATAATCGGCATGCTCACTCATTCAGAAGATTGCAGAAGAATGGCACAAAATCTACACACATTAACCTTGCACTGCAGGTAAACTAACATATGCCATATTACACCTAGCTACCTGGTAATATTTAAAGGCCTCACCAAATTAACTTTTACGATGGCGATGATGACTCCACATGTCCAAGAGGCCTTGACAAGAACCTGCTCTTTGCTTCAGCCAACACAATACTCCAATAACCCTGGGGAAAAGCAAATTTACCGCCGTGGAAAAATGACACCCCTTCAGACACCACCTAACTAGATGGGAATCAGGCAGTTCTGACCTTCAACCACAATAATTAACATAATTTAGTAAATACAAAGACATGTCTGAATAAGCAGATTACCTCGAAAACCTAAACAACGGCTGATGCGCGGTGTTCTATTTGATACACATGGGATTGAGGGTTCCTACTTTTTACAGGGTCTTTACAGGCTGTGCAAGTACTTGTTCCGCTTTTAGCATTTTAAGAGGTCTGTGTGTACAAGTTGTCTCCACTTGGGTGCCTATCTACAGCTGAGTCCACCAACACTGAGCAGGCACTCAAAGGGGGACCCCATTCATTGGACCCAAGGACATGAAACCGGGATGTAAACTGATTAGTCTGCATGGCAGGATAAGTAAACACAAAGCACACAAGGATTTTTTTTGTAGGTCATTTGTTGTCCTGCCCCTTGCATTTTCTTTGCGTTGTGTGCCATGTGGTGTCACTTCTTTTTAGTTCTCTCTGACAAAAACCTAAAGACGGGGTCAGAAAAATAATTCTCCCACAGGCAGAAAGGCACATTCCTACTATTTCACTCCACGCAAGAGCAACCGAAAAGCTCGACAAGTTATTTTGTTTGAGAAGGTATTGAATTCATTCGTATAGCGGACGCTTTTCTCCAAAGCGACGTACAACTCGGAGCACACAAAAGTGCATTCCACGTCAACGCAGAAATACAGGTGCAGACACACAGTTCTCAAAATACAATCAATCAATTAAACCACTACCACCATTTTTATCACCACCATACAGTAGATAGGTAGCTGCATACAGAACTGACAGCGGGCCATTTTTGTATTTTAACAGACAATGCAGTGAAAGATTATGGAGCACATAGGAGTTGAGCAGAGAAGCGGGTCAGAAACAGATGCATTTTGAGATGCTTCTTCAGTGTTGAGAGAAGGACTCAGCAGTTCTGAGTGAGTGGGAGATTATTCTACCAACTGGATCCAGAACAGAGAAGGCATAAAGCTTTTGATTTTGGGCATATGAAACCACCAAAGGTAGAGGAGTGCAATAGTGTGGCTGCAGGATACGACAGAATATTATTTACATTTATTCATTTAGCAAACGCTATTCTCCAAAGCGACAAACATCCGAGCGAAAAAGAATGTTGCACGTACACAATAACAGATGCATCTACTGATCATGTTAACCAGGCTACTAGTCAGTAGGCCACTGCAAGGGTACATACTGAATATGTTAACTAAAAGCACAGCCTTTTGACTTGTATTCCAGCCAGCTTTAAGAGCTCACTAAAGAAAATACTAACAAGGGTAATTTAAGGTCAAACCAACTGAACACACTGCTGTATTTAAGATTCAATTGCCCAGACAGTATTCCCTTGGCTGACCTTTAAAATGACACTGTGAATGTAAGTGCAATTCTCCCTTTCAGCAGGGAAAGAAAAAAAAAAGACCCAACCATGTTTGCTGGTAAAATATCCCTGCATGTAAGAATAGTGCAAGATTAAAGCATTAAAGCAATAAAGCAATAGATCACAATTTTAATTTTGAAAACTTAGACCTTTCACCTGTGACTGACAACTCAGAGCAATGCAAAAGTCCATTTCACAAAAGACAAGCTTCACGTACACACATGCGATGACTGAAGCACAATCTCTTAGTCTTGTCAGTTTCTCCTGGCAAAAATATCTGTTCACAGAATTGAGACAGATAAATGTGACGATAATCACGACAAATGGTTTGATGCAGGTTTATGTAGCTGTTAGAAGATCAGAAGAGAGTCTGAGACCCTTCTTGGCTGGGAAGAATTCAGCAGTTCTGAGGGACACAGGGACATCATTCTACCACGTCAAACCCAAACCAAGAATGTACGGACTTTAGAATATGGACCTCTTTAGGGGTGTAGGAGATGATCAAGTCCTATAGGTATTGGGGTGCTGATGCTTTGACCACAAGTTATTTTAACAAACACCCAGCATACATTTACCTGCAATCGTTTCACCTGAGATTCCACTGAGGCTTGCACTGGAGAACTCGGGTTCAACTGGGTTATCATTTATGTGTAAAAATAAGCTGCTGTATATCTCTGCAGCTCAGTTCATAATCTAAGATCTCAAACACGTAAAATATAAATTCTTGAAGCAAGTGAAAACTTGTTCCTTTCCCTGCTACAGTCCATTTCAGAAAACTACAATGTAAAGCAATAGAAATCAGAACCAAAAACATAAAAATGTAAGTACTCAGGAACTTTCAACCCCCCCATCAATTGCCCACACCAGACCAAAGCAAAGTGATATATTAATACTTCTACGCACATCACACTTTTCCAATTAGTACTTTCTGCAAAATACACACGTGCAAGAAAATCAAGAAGCAACAAAAAATGTGTGAACAGAAAAATTAGTCTATATAAGTTTCCCCCTGGAAATTTGTTGCAACATTACCATAAACTGTGAGAAGAGATGGCAAAGTGTAAACTTGCAGATTAGCAACACTATACCGTAATAAACGGACTAGGAACGTCTGAGAGCTGCCAAATGGAGAGAGACCTTCGCCGACAGCTTCGGAAAGTCAAATTAACAACGGACGGACGCAACTGTCCTGCATCACAGTGCCGCCATGTTTCAACAATGGCAAGGAAACCATGATGATACGCTAGAGGCCCACATCCAACGTGCAAGTTGCATTTCTTCCCTTTAAAGTGTTTCCACGCAGCTGCCTTCCGTCTCATGTAAAAACTAAATTGCAATTACAACCTCGTCTCACTTACCCTCACATGTACCCTTACAGTGATAATTTGTCCATTGCAACCGATTTGTGAACAGGACCAGGTAACTTAGTCTTTGGAGATATTATATATGATCTTTAAGAATCATTATTTAAATATCAATGTTTTTCTCAACTCAAAAACTGTTTCACACATATAACGTTTCTTCACGTATCCGTTGCTTCGGCAAAGAGGAGGTAACCTCCTTTAGAGGATGTAGAGAGACTACCATGGTAGAAGACATAACAGGACATTCAAACGTCAGCAATCGATCAACGTCACTACTGTGGGTTGTGAGGAACCCGTTACTGAAATAATTAAACTTTGGAAAGCCCTACGGAGCACAAAAGAAAACCAATTTATGATGAACTTAGCAGTAGCAGACTATACAACAGATCAGCGAGGTCGCACTTCAGCCTACACAGTCAACATATTATTAATATCCAGAGAAATCATGATAGTATTCCTTTATAATGATTTTTGTTAGGCAACAGCCTGTAAAGTTTACATGATCAGTTTAGAGTTGCAGCAGTGGGGCAAAAGTCTAATTTTTTCCCCGCAAGGACGGACTGAGATCCACCAGAAAATAACGAAAGCGTAAACATCTAATCGAAGAATAGTGGCAGCTGTTGGTTCGGCGCAATGACGAGAAGTGCTCCGCCGAAACACACCCATCCATATTATTTGGCTAAGGCATCTTACAGTGCAGATCAGCTTTACAGCGGTCTTCCCCATTTACACAGCAGGGCATTCCGACTATCAACCGAGTGGAAGCACCTTGATCAACGGCACTACAGCAGGAGCTGCGATTTAGAGCTGCCTCCTTCGAGCGCAAGATCACCGACCACTACACCACCTGGTGGCCCAAAAAACATCAACCCCCCAACACGCACCACTTCAAGACAAAACGGACACATTTACATCACGTTTATTCGTTCAGCTGACACTTTTCTCCAAACAAGCCCATTTAAACAGCCTTATAATTTTACTGGCGTGATTTTAGGGTAGGGACCTTGTTCAAGGGTGCTCAGCTGGAGGTGGGACTCGAACCTGTGACCTTTGGGTCCAACCACTATGCAGCATACCAGGTGCCCCTCCTCCCCACCGGCAGGTGTGTTCGCTGCACGAGCTGTTCGAATGAATGAGTGAACGCAGCAGCACGTGCACAGGCCACAGGTGGTTTGGGGAGCGAGTTTCTGGAAGAGCCGCACAGAGCGAAGGTCCGTCTGACTGCAGCCAGGAGGAGGCCTCGCCGCGAGCGGCCGCTCCGCCATTAGAGTCCGCACCGCTGCTGGGCACCTCGGCGCCCACACACCCCGCTCACACACACACACTCGAAAGTTGCAGGCAAGAGGAGGAGGAAGAAAATAAAAAAGGAGGGGAGGGAAAAAAAAAAAAAAAAAGTTAGGAAAGAGAGCGAGTTTGCCGAGCAGCAGCTCGCAGGACAAAACACATCCGACAGGAAATGGATGTGATGAAGGAGGCGAGAGAAGTTGACGAGGGGCCTCGGGAACTTGGAAACACACACACTTGTGTACGTATTTATTCACCATCATTACAAGACAGACGAGCTGTTTATATTTATCATATATCGGGAAATAGGGAGGTTGAGCCGTGCGTGCGGAAAGAGGAGGTGGAGGTCGGTCGGAGGAGGAGGACGGACGGACGGATGGGCGGGCAGCCCCCGCCCGGCGTCTTACCGAGGTGCAGGGTGAGGTTCACCGAGTTCGGGTACTGGATGCCCGCTAACATGGTCTGGCTCTGCCACCACGTCGTGTCCGCCTGGTTGTTGTAGTCGGTGAGGAACACGGCGCTGTGGTGCAGCCGCGGGTCCCGCGCGTCGCAGATGTGGCACGACTTGGTGACGCCGGTCACGCCGGTCTGAACGCAGTACTCCTCGGGCGGGGAGCCGCAGGTGTTGGTGGCCACCACGGTCACGTTGAAGGCGGCGTTGACGAACTCGGGCAGGCAGCGCTGCGGATTGTTGGCCGCGTCCACGCACTCGTCCATCGCGGCCAGAGTGCCGCGCGGCAGCGCGGAGAGCAGAGCGAGGACGAGGAGGAGCACGCATCCCAGCGCGAGCTTCGCATGGGAACTCATTCTTTTTTTAAGAGGAGAAAAAAAAAAAAAAAAATTTATACAGAGCCGGCTGCTTGGCGTCTAACTAATAATTACTACAACTATTTAAAAATAAACTAAAACTTATGGGGAAAGTTTGCGAAAAGTTTTTCCGAAGCACCTCCCCGCGCGTTTAAAAAACCATGGGAAAGCGGTGTGTCCGCAGCGCCCTTTCCGTCCGCCGAGTTCCGCACGAATCCCCCCACGCCGCGCCCTCACTGCGGCACGTCCAGCGCCATCCAAGTGCTGCGTGAAAGAGCTCCGTGCGCCTCCCGACTGCGAGTACAGCCTCGCGGGCACTGCGCAAGTCAGAGTGAGCGCGCGAGGGGGGAAAAGGCGCCCACTTCCGGCGGAGGGAGCGCTTTGATGGCGAGCCAGCGCTTTGGCCAGCGCCGCTCCTCCTGCAAGGGTTTGCAGCCCCAATAAAGGTCTGAGAAACGCGCTTTGGGCCAGGACTTGAGGACACAGGAAACTGGATTGAAGAACATAAGCTGAGCACTTAGTGCGCGTTCACGGCTTATCTAGCGCGCCGCTCCTTCAGCTGCGCACTCCACGGCACGAGGAGGCAGTGATTTAAATAATCGCGTTCGCACTATGTCCTGCGATGCCTCATACCTCCATATTGGACTCGTCCTGAAACGTGCTGTGCAAGTCGTGGGCCTCAGCACACGAGGTTTTCAGAGCAAAAACATCACGAAAATGTTCATATCGGGCGCTATATTACACTTTATTCTCTCACAAAGTTTAGTTATGCTCATGTTGTTCTGTGTCCGGGCCGGTAGGGGGCAGCGGTAAGCCGTGCGCTCCACTAAAACCGAAGCGAAGAAGAACTGGACGCGCGGCGGGGGGGGAGCAGCTCAAAGTTCTGATCTCAGTCTGAACTTCCCAAATATTTGTGTTTGTGTGAGCGTGTAAAAAATTATCTTTATCGTATTAGGTCCACCTTTTATCTTATTTTTGTTTATTCATCGGTTATTCTCAAGGAATTCTTCATGGAGATATGGCACTCCAGCCAGGATAAGATGAAATGCACAAATAGCCTATGGAACATACTTTTTAGCTTAAAACATTCTGCTAACTCATCCAAAAAGTACAAATGTTAAATGTTATTGGCAAACTTTGTTTTATTCATTAAACATGTCGGTCAAGGCAGCTTGAGGAATTGTTCAGATGGAACTCAAACAAGCAGATGGTGACCAGGACTGAACACGCTGCATGATCATTTTGTTTTTCTTTTTTATTTTTAAACATGCTTGGGTATATAATTATATTTTTTGCAGGTTTTCTCCATTGGTGTCTATGAGATACCACACACAGCTGTACAAAGAATATGTAAGGCAGGTGCGAAAAACTGAGGGCTTCCGACTGGCTGAGAGTATCAAAGTGAAGACTGAAGTGTAAAAAGTAATCTTCCCTTCTAACAGGGCAACTCCATTAAATCACGGACATTAAATCGTTAATGACCAGGATAGCCGTGCTCCCGCGTCAGCTGTGGAGCTTTAAGAGTCAAAGAAAACGGATGAGGATGCTGACGAAAATCCAGTATCAGCATTGGGAGCAAGGTCTGCAACATCCCAGAGAACATGGCCCTTTGATAGCCTCACATCTGAGTTTTCACTCTGGCCTTGTGTACAGACCCCATGAAGCACATTGCGAGCTCGCTAAGCTGTCCATTCTGTGTTTCAATGGGATCCTCCTTTTACACCAAAGTGTTTTGTTTTAGGTGTTAAAATCACAGGCGTGAGGCAGAATTATGGCTGCACCATATGAAGGATATTCAGTGCTGTTGCTGCATCCTGCTCGATAGTATGAAGGCTGAGGGTTGATGAGATGGGAGTTGACCTTAGGGAGTGAGAATTGGGAGGTAAAAGTTAAAATTAGCTCATAGCATGATGATGAAGTATTTGCCCCTGTTGAGTTTTACCAGGACTTGATGGGAAACTATTTTTTTTTTGTTTCCTCTACAATGTTTTCTGAGTTCTTTATGCTTTTTTATTGCTCTCCCTTGTCCGTATATAGCAGAGCACAAGGACAGCTGGTACTGTAGTGGTTAGAACTGCTGCCTTTGGACCCAAGGTTGCAGGCTCAAATCTCCTGTCCAGCCGTAGTACCCTCGAGCAAGGTACTACTTTACCCTAAGTTGCTCCAGTAGAATTACCCAGCTGTATAAATGGGTAAATATTTGTAAGTACCTTGACATAAAAGTTGCTTTGAAACAAAGCATCAGCTAAATGGATGAATTGTAAATTACACAATGAAGAAAATTTTTTTGGGAGGTCTTTCATGAAATGTTTGTTTTGATCGCATTTTGGAGGTAGTCAATGATTAAGGCAGTCTGAGGGCTCAAAATTAGATTGAGGGTCTTGAAGTGGATTGTGGCTGTGAAGAGGGATGTTTAAATTACTGAATATCTGTTTGTGGTCACCAAGTTCCTCTGTCTGGAATTTCAGTGTTTTTTTAGGTACCGGTCATTATTGTATTTAATCCTGTTTCTTTAACAGAATTTTAGTTACATATGTTGTTTAGGAAGGGTGGTAACCTTCTCCCTTTTTCATGGAGTGTAGCTGGTGAAGATAACATATCATTCCCTTTCATTCAGGAGCAAATTACCAGCAAGGGGAACAATGTCCCACTCCATCTCCATGATAGGAGAACCAAGTAAGATATAATGAGAAGTCCAAGATAAAGGTTCGCCCTTAATGCTTATGGACAAAACCCATTGTACAGCTGTATGGGGGTGATCTACTGCGGCGTGTTGGTGGAACCCAAGCATCAGGTCACTAAAGGAGCAGTTGTACAAGAAGTTTGGCTTGTTCAGAGCTGATTAGATACAGGTCCTTGTGGGCCACAGAAGAGTCTGAAGCATCTGAGCCAATGTCATGGCCCAAATAGCAGGAACAGATTCATCGCATAGCAGGGCAACGATTGCCCTATGACGTCTATGGAGTCCATGGACAGCTTGGGGTGGGTCATATCCAGCGCAACCCAACAGCGTCAAGGATTCTTCACATAAAAATCATTACACAGAAATATGTAATAGACTCAAACTACAGCATCGATGCACAAGTCTGCCACCTTGAAATGCAGCAAGACTATACATTGATTCAGTTGGTGTAAAAGTATTATTTACTTCTGTCAGATGAGGAGGTCGTACCTGATTCATTTGCTTTAGTAACCAAGTGACTGAAATGAACATGTTTTCCTCTCCTTTGACATTGTTCAGTTTTTGTTTTGCATATTTTTGAAAGGAAATCATTTTGCACTGGCAATCTGCACTGCATGTACATATTCTTCTTCAATGTCATATTCTATGTACCCAGTGTACAACTGCTTGAAGTCACGTGAGATACATTGAATTGAAGAAAATATGTACACGCAGGGCCATAAACGTTTACTATGATGCCGACACCTGCATCCATGCTCAATAAGCTTCTACTTTCACCGATAATAAGCACGAACTTTTGGTATGAAAGAAAGATGAAACGAGCAAGGCCACACAGTCTCTTCAAGCATTTGATATGCAACCAAAGGAGCTGATAGTGTAAGCCCTCTTCCCAAATACTTGCTATCAAAATAATACAAACTAAAAAATCTCAAACAGAAAACCATGTTTTCAATGAGCTGAGAATCCTGAAATCAAACATGCAATCCCAGGGTGAGCTGTATGGATAAACTCGCATTTTAGTACTGACTTTGCATGAAGATTTTTTACCATCATTTTTGCTATGTACGCTGGGGAAAAGATGACAGGAAAAACACAGTGTTTCCTGCAGAACTAGTGTTTGTTTACTTTTTATCTCAAGCCAGCCTTGAAGGAGTCACCATTAACGTTATAATCCCAAGGTCAGAACATGTATTCCTTTGGCCAAGGCTACGTAAATGTTCAGGTGGAACTCCTTGCCAGGGTCGGCATCAGCTGTTACATAGCTCTCTGGGAATATATAAGCTCTTTGGCAGTTTTTACAGACAACAACATCCTAGGACCAGTTCTAACCGAAGCCACATTGCCCGTGTCTTTTGTTGCTTATCTTTCATTTAAAAAGTACATCATGGACATCAGGTTCCTGCTATCTCTGGCAGTCTTGCTTTCAGTGGTTTACAACAGGACCTATGGGCAGGACACTCGCGTGAAGCTATGTGGCCGTGAGTTCATCCGAATGGTGGTCGCATCATGCGGGAGCTCGAGACTCAAGCGTTCTACAGCAGAATTCAACCAGCAACATGGTAAATCACTTGGTAAGTAACGTTTGCATTTACTTACTCTGATGAGTCCTCTGCTCAAGGCGACTGACAACGTTAGGTTTTTATATTAAGCTACCTACAATGATTTATCAATTTATACAGCAGGTCAGTTTTACCGTAGCAATTCAGGGTAACTGATTAAGTGTACTTCAGTAGGGTTGAGATTCAAACTCAAGACCTTCAGATTGCTAAGTGACGGCTATCACCAATATGCCACTCGGCATGAGTTAACAGCCTGTTTGACATTTAATTTTAGCATGAAGAAAAAAATGTTATGGTATGGGTGAATACAGCTTGATAACCTCAGCAATACTTGCATGGGATGAACTAGACAGAAGAGAGAAAGTAAACCCACAAATGTTGTTTTCACTGTGCTTTTCTGCATTTTAAATATTGGTTGGTTGACTTTTTTCTTATCTGGCGTGCAAAAGAGAAATATTTCAGACACTGGCAACTGACATACAATGATAAATTGCAAAATGAACACAGCTGTATTTAAATTTCTGTTTAATACATTCTATGTATTATAAAATTAAGTTTGTGTATTTTACTAAACTGTGTTTTTTTGTATAAGTGCTTTCCAAAGAATATTCAGAAAACCTCAACATAAATGAGGAATGAAAAAATGTAGAGGGACTAAATCACCAGTTACCCTTTTCTCTTCAGGAGAAGTACTGGAATGGGCTGATGATGGTCACCCAAGCTCACAAAGCAGCAAGAACACGGTGCAACAGAGCCAGAACCCAGAATACCCAGAACTTATTAGGGATTTCACTCCTTCCACAGAAAAGACGGGATCAACACATGGCTCGAAGGAAAGCAGGGGCATCGAGAACCCGGAAAATCACCAGCTGAACCGAATGTTCTCCCGAGCCCAACGCGACGTGGGTCCAGCTGGAGTGTGTTGTAGATTAGGATGTACAATTAGTGAGCTCGTACAGTACTGCTGAATTTTCACACAATTTCCTCAGATTTTGAAGCCCTTTGGTAGGGAGCAGAATGGTAAAATAGGTTCTCTAATCTTGCAAGCACATTTTTCCTCATTGCAGTAGAGACAGTGTTTTTCGTAACACTGATGGATAGCCTTGTGTCAACAAAATACAAACACTTTGTGTATTTTTCAGACTGTACATTAATTTTAGCAACTGCTCCACATTCTTAAAATGTTTTAAGTCCATAGTAGCCATCTTACAAAACTAGGTGCCTTCTACCTTCAGGACAGTTGTAGACGTTCAGTATTACACTAAATGTGTGTTGGGAAGCAATTCAGCTGATGCTGGTCATTACTCTTGAGATGAAATGATACAGTACTGTATTAAGTGATCAATACACCAAAAACAGCATGATAGCCACTACATCTATCCTTAAGTTACAAAATATATTATATCACTTAATAAATGTTATTCCATCTTCTGTTGTCAACTATGGGACACTTCAACCATATCACCGCTATACGGGAGACATAAAAATTCTTACATTTGGCTTGGTTCACTTTTGGTGCACAACTTTTGGTACAGGCCTTGAATTTCCTCACTTTTAACATCTCATTTCTGACAACTTGAAAATTAAACTAAAGATAAATGAGTAAATAAAGCACTGAGAAGATTTATGGTTTTAATTTTTATTTACATCAAGAAATTGCAGTTTTACTTCTGCGGGATGAAGCATGACGAGCGTGTTGCTCCGATACCAGGATGACCATGCTTGACAGGTTTATACGTGATGGAGAACCCTCCAAGGTAGTGGCCAATCATCTCAGGCTGCAATGTAACACATCCATTAGTGCTTCTACAAACACACAGAAATATATCAAAGACATGCATGCACAAGATTTCAGCACTCACCTTAATTTCCACCTGATTGAAGGTCTTTCCATTGTGGACTCCTACCATGGAGCCCACCATCTCAGGCAGTATGATCATGTCTCGCAAGTGGGTCTTCACAACCTCGGGCTTCTCCATTGGTGGGGCCTCCTTCTTTGCCTTGCACAGGCGCTTCAGGAGGGACTGCTGCTTGCGCGACAGACCGTGGTTCAATCTCCGCCGCTGACGAGCACTGTACAGCTGCATCAGGTGCTCACTGAAGGGAAAAGATCATCTTTAGGTGTCTAATAAGGAACAATTATTCCTCCTGCTAAAACTCACTAACCAGTGATGGCAGCCATAGAGCAACTTAGTAAGACATGTCCAGAAGCTGGTCCAGGTCCACACCTCTAAGTGAATTTCCTGAAAGTACGCTTCTTCTTCTGTTCAACATCTGCCTGCAAACCAATATTGATAGCTTAAAATAACCTGCCATTAGAATCTGCTAAAGATAATGGTGCAAATTCAACATGACTAGTTAACCTGGAAACTGAAAAAGTTTTAAATGCTTTGATTGAAAAGGCCTCCTAAGTCTGTATCCAATCAACCCAGCCATATCGATCGAGACTCACATTTGATGCTTAGCTACACAGGTACAAAAAAAAAAAAAAAAAAAGAAAACATGTGGCATTGTACATCTTTAAAACACACAAACTGCTCTGCTAAACCATAGAAAACTAAGCCTGAAAGAAAAATCAACATATTATGTGCCAAATACAAGGTAACAGTGTAACACAGAGACAACTTGTAGAGGTTAGAGCAGCAGTAACAATATAGCACTTTGTTGCTGACACCAAAGGAAATGCTATGATGTGTCCCACAGTGATCAGACTCCATACTGTCTCTAGGTCAGAAGATCTCCTGCTACTGTTTATTCTGTAGTTTATTCTGCTACTGATCTATTGTTTTTTTGGATCCTGCTGAATATTATATTCGGTATTTGAACCGTTCTGTATTTCTATGCTGCATCACACAAGGAGAGTTGCAGAAACTGAATTTTGTTAGACAGTAGTCCCCCCTTATCTGTGGGGGATACATTCCAAGACCCCCAGTGGATGGCTGAAACCGTGGATAGTACCGAACTCTACATATCCTGTGTTTTTTTTTTTCCTGTACATTCATACCTATGATAAAGTTTAATTTACAAATTAGGCACAATAAGACTGTTCGTTCCCTGTATGACCAGAGCAGGAGCTTGGTTCGCATTGCCGGCAGTAAGTCAGACCTGTTCCCGGTGCATGTTGGACTCCGCCAGGGCTGCCCTTTGTCACCGATCCTGTTCATTATCTTCATGGACAGAATTTCTAGGCGCAGCCAGGGAACGGAGGGTGTCTGTTTTGGTGGCCGCGAGATCTCGTCTCTGCTTTTTGGGGACGATGTGGTCCTGTTGGCTTCATCAAGTCAAGACTTGCAGCGTGCACTGGGGAGGTTTGAAGCCGAGTGCGAAGCGGCGGAGATGAGAATCAGCACCTCCAAATCCGAGGCCATGGTTCTCAGTCGGAAAAAGGTGGATTGCCCCCTCCGGGTTAGGGGGGAGTTGCTCCCTCAAGTGGAGGAGTTTAAGTATCTCGGGGTCTTGTTCACGAGTGAGGGAAAAATGGAGCGGCAGGTTGACAGACGGATCGGTGCGGCGTCCGCAGTAATGCGGTCATTGTACCGGTCTGTTGTGGTGAAGAGGGAGCTGAGTCGTAAGGCGAAGCTCTCAATTTACCGGTCGATCTATGTTCCTACCCTCACCTATGGTCATGAACTCTGTATCATGACCGAAAGAATGAGATCGCGGATACAAGCGGCAGAAATGAGTTTCCTCCGCAGAGTGGCTGGGCGCACCCTTAGGGATAGGGTGAGGAGCTCAGTCACCCGGGAGGAGCTCGGAGTAGAGCCGCTGCTCCTCCGCATCGAAAGGAGCCAGTTGAGGTGGCTCGGGCACCTGTTCCGGATGCCTCCTGGACGCCTCCCTGGGGAGGTGTTCCAGGCTTGTCCCACTGGGAGGAGGCCTCGGGGCAGACCCAGGACACATTGGAGAGACTATGTCTCCTGGCTGGCCTGGGAACGCCTTGGGGTTTCCCCAGAGGAACTGGAGGAGGAGTGCAGGGAGAGGGAAGTCTGGAGGACTCTGCTTGGACTGCTGCCCCCGCGACCCGGCCCCGGATAGCGGAGAAAGATGGATGGCACAATAAGAGATTAACACACACACACACACACACACACAGTTTGAAACTGCTTTTCCCGAGCAGGGTTGTAGCGAACCAGAGCTTAACCCGGCAACACAGGGCGCAAGGCTGGAGGCCGAGGGGATACACCCCGGACAAGATGCCAGTCCACCACAAGGCACCCCAAGCAGGACTAGAACCCCAGACCCACCAAATTAACAACAATAACTAGTAATAAAACAAAACAATTATAACAGTGTACTGTAATAAAAGTTATGTGAATGTGGTCTCTTTAAATATTTTATTGTACTGTACTCACCCTTCTTCGGTCTTGTGATGATGATATAATGCCTACGTGATGAGGTAAAGTGAGGCGAATGACGTAGGTGTTGCGAAGTAGTGTTATGCTACTTTTGACCTTCTGATGATACGACAGGAGGAAGATCATCTGCTTTAGGTGATCCTGGATCATCAAGTGATGATGATGGTTGGAGATCCTCAATAGCTGAAGGGTTTTTTGCCAAAACCTTTTGGAAAAGCATTGTCATTGGAAGTTGTTGTCTGTTTCTGTTTAACTCATCAAAATGTTGCTGCAGTGGTTGTAATCCTTTGGTGATCATACAGTTGACTTTAATGCTGCGTTCCATCCGAGGATCATATTCCATAACTTTGTCCTTTAACGTTTGTGCAATTCGAAACACTTCGTCAAGTTTCTGTAATGTCCACATTGCTGGTTCTGCTTCATCTTCCTCTGTAGAAGACTTAAATTCTTGCAATTCCTCTTTAATCAACTTCTTCATCTCTCCTGGAATTGTGGAAGCAGCTTCTTCATCAGCAGATGCAGCCTCTCCAGTATTTTTTCTAGTTTTAAGTCCAAACCTATTCCTGAATCTGTGTAACCACCCCTTACTTGCAGTAAATGGCTTGGTGTCACTCATTCCAGGGGATTCCTTGCTGAAGTCTTCATATAAGCTCAATGCTTTCTGACGCAACATGTTACCGTCAGTTGGAACACATTTTCTGTTCATGTCTTCCACCCACAAATTTAATGCTTTTTCCATCTTAACTAAGCACTTATCACGCGCTGTGGCCGTAACTTTAGCAGTTTGAGGTGCGATGGCAAAACTAGCACGGATTTCTTTTTCCTTTTTCACAATTTCACGAATAGAAGATTCGTTCTTCCTGTAGATCTTAGCAACTTCAGCATATGATTTTTTTTCTTTCCTTATCAAGTCAAGAACTTTCACCTTTTCACTTAAAGGAAGCACATTACGGTTTCTCTTTGGCATGTCTGAATTGCCAGCACCACTACTCTGTACAGAAACTTGCCGAAGTGTTTCGAATTTCCACATTGCTGGTTCTGCTTCAATTTCTTCTTCATCTTCCTCCTCCTCTGTAGGTGACTGAACAAGTTCTTCCAATTCCTCCTTAATCAACTTCTTCAATTCTCCTGGAAATGTGGTCGCAGCTTCTTCACATGCAGACTTATCCTCCCCAATAATTTTTATAGTTTTCAGTCCAAACCTATTCCTGAATCTGTGTAACCATCCCTTACTTGCAGTAAATGGCTTGGTGTCACTCATTTCAGGGGATCCCTTGCTAAAATCTTCATATAGTCTTAATGCTTTCTGACGCAACATGTTACCGTCAATTGAAACACATTTTCTGTTCATGTCTTCCACCCACAAATTTAATGCTTTTTCCATCTTAACTAAGCACTTATTACGCACCGTGGCCGTAACTTTAGCAGTTTGAGGTGCGATGGCAAAACTAGCACGGATTTCTTTTTCCTTTTTCACAATTTCACGGATAGAAGATTCATTCTTCTCATACATCTTAGCAACTTCAGCATATGATTTTTTTTCTTTCCTTATCAAGTCGAGAACTTTCATCTTTTCACTTAAAGGAAGCACATTACGGCTTCTCTTTGGCATATCTGAATTGCCAGCATCACTAGTCTTGCGCTTTTGGGCCATTATTACATAAAATAAAGGCTACCTGAAGCCACAGGTAAAATTTATAGTAGATTTAAGATGATCTGTCGCTTCTGTGGTGGTGGAAAGGAAACTACTTTTCATCTCTTTTGGACATCTAAAAAATGGATGAGACAGAGATTGGAAGTTTTTGAGTGGTTGAGTTAAAGAAAAGACTTATTCTCTCGATTCCTGGCCACAGATCTAGGAAACCCCCTGGAAGAAAGTGAAACAAAGTTACTCGGGGTGCTCATAGGAGGAGAGTGGGAAGATGCTGCTCCGCAGAAATCAGAGATATTAGTGGCAACAGCCACTTTTCTAAGATTGTACCTCTAAAGTATAATCTTATCAAAAGAACGTTAAATTAGAAAATACTGGAACCAAAGCTCTTGGACCACAGTAGGCCACAGCTGGCCAGGAAAAACTTTAAATGAAGTAGAAAGAAAACTAAGGACCAATGCCCAAGTACTCATAAGTATTGATTTTTTTAAATACAGTTTTTTTTTTTTTTTTTATTAAAAATGACAGTGGATACACTGGACAAAGGGATGATTCACGCTACTGAGAACAGCATGCAATTTAAAACTTGTGAATTATTTCTGTAATATTCAATTTAAAATTCTCAGAGTTTACGTAACAAAACCGCAGATAAGCGGGGGAGTACTGTAGTGTAATTAAAAAATTTAAAAAAGACAGTTGAAAGAGACTGGCTATCCAAGTTGAAGTTTCTAACAGCAAATTATTTCATGAGGCAACCCATTTAACTACATCAGCGCTTAGGAAAGGTTCGCCACAACGTCACCGCACGTTTACCAATAACATAAGACATAGGAAGGTTTAAAGTCTCATCATGTTCTGGGTGAGTAACGTAAGAATTCCGTGAAAACATTATAACAATAATATTATCTAAGTTATTTAACTAAGTCTTAAGCCTTTAAGGCTTACAAAATCGGCAAACATTTAACTCTTATTCTGCCAGCTTCATTTCCTCAAAAAAGTCTATTACATTAACCCGATGGACTTGGATTTTCTCACTGCTGAATCGTTTTGAATACTTGCACCCACCATTTTGCTTAGTAGAGTTCAAGAGAAGTCCCGTCTCGTTCTTCCAAATATCGCGTGAATTCCTTACATCCGCTTTTCCTCGTCATCGTGCCTAAGAGTCTTTTGCACATTTTTCTGCCTATTACTGCCACCTATAGCACAGGCGGCTGAACATCTACGAGTAGTCACATTGTGCGGGCATACTAACCAAAACAAAATGTGGCTGTAATATTAAAATAATGGTTAAATAATTCCATCTTAAATAAAAATTATTTCAAAAGAATTAACCCACCACTTCAGGCAAAGACACTTGAATAACCTCCTCGCCAGTGCAATGCAGTGCGTGTTTCCACATTCCAGGCCTGTAGGGGGCGCCGTGCAGATCTTTATGCCCGTTCATAGGCTCTCTGCCATGGAGTGGCTCTTCCCTATCTTGTATAGGATATGACGTTACGACTCACGAGCGGTATTTTTAAATAACAAAAGCCAGTTCCGGGATCGAAGAGCGGAAACATAATATCTGACTCTCCAGGATTCTTCAGGCAGCAGATTTAATTTGGCGGATGAGTTTAGTATCCTGAAGAAATGATTCTTAGATCCGGGAGGATCTCCGTCACTCAAGCGGCCACACCGAGGCGGCCGCGGCAGCGCGCGACCGGCGGGAAAAAGAGCGCGCGCGACGACGACGGCCAGCAGCAGCAGAACGGAACAGCAGTGACGAGCAGAATCGACCAAACGAAGGTTGAACATATTGGAACATTATTATAAAACTGAAATATTAACTCCTTACGAACCTTATTATTCGTGTCGCTGCATGACAGAATGAAAATGTGACGTGTGTGAGAGAGAGAGAGAGAGAGAGAGAGAGAGGGAGAGAGAGAGAGAGAGGTATTTGAGCATAATCATGTTTTACTCCTTGAGCTGGCCTGCCTGAGGATTGAGAATGCTTTAAAAATAGATTTTTTGGTTAAAAAAAAACTACTAATAGTGCTTTCTTTGCAAATGGAGTGCGTGATTTTTTTTGTTTGCTCGAGGCCTGCACACCTAGCTAGTATTGAGGCCCAGTGTACCTCACGTGTGTTTGTCACTTCACACTGGACTCGGTCCCTCTGTGACCCTGGATGACCCTGCCTGTTGTCCCTCTGTCCTATATTCGTGTCCAGAGCAAAGAGGAGACGCTTCCTGACAACCATCACGCACATCCTTCTGAAGACGAGGGGGCCCCCACCGTTGTGAGGCGCCGCCGGCCGCGGGTTCGAGTCCGGAGGAGGGCTGCCACCTCAGAGGACAGCGATGGTACGACAGAACCCATGGCATCCAGGCCTCTCGGGTTTCAGTGGAGCACATCGACTTGTACATGCAAACGAATGTGCTGGATTCTGAGAAATGAACCCGCTTTGTCTCCTAGTTGACGCAGAGTTTAAGACCCCCATTCGCTCCCGACAACCCAAGGTGCGCTTCAAGGATGATCACAGCGATTCTCCCAAGGGCCCTGTGAGGAACATCTACTCCCCCATTGTGCGCTTCCTGACTCCAGCTAAAGATAGTGAGAAGACTTTAAATTACCATTCTCCAGGCAAGTTACAATTTCATAATTATTATTTATTTATTTAGCTAATAATGTTCTCTAAAGCAACATACAATACCACATTTTTGTACTAAGCTACTTACAATAATTTACCCATTTTTACAGCTAGGTCATTTTTGCAGTATCACTTCTGAGTAAATACTTTGTTCCAGCATAATACAGCAGGAGATGATGGGCTTCAAACCTTGGTCCTTAAAGTGCAAGGCAATTACTGGTACATCCACTAAATTTACATTTATTCATTTAGCAGACACTTTTCTCCAAAATGACTTTGAATGAACACTGTGTAGTATTACTATCAGCCCACACCTTACTCACCCAAGGTGACTTACTGTGCTATATACAATACTTACAATGGGTTACTCATACATAAATCAGTGAAACACACAGCCTCTGTCACTCTCACACATACACACACGACAGGTGACTTTAGAGTCACCTGTTCACCTGAACAGCATGTCTTAGGGCTCTGGGAGGAAACCCATGCAGACACATGCTTTTCTCCAAAATGACTTACAATGGATACTATGAAGTGTTACTAGCCCACATACCTTATTCACTGCGGTGACTTACACTGCTAGATACACTACTTACCCTTTGTCCCAGCTCTTGCTTCACTACTAGTGAATGGTGCAGTGTCCAAAGAACTTCTGACCACTTCAGTATGCCTTTCACTTTCCCATTCCCTCCATCCAACACTCGTGAACAAGACCCAGAGACACTTGAAATCCTTCACTGGTGAAGTTGATGTCTCGCTCACCTGGAGAGGACCATAACCTCTTAACCTTTTCATCCTAGAAGTGAACACTTGTGGTCAGAGTTGGATGAGGCCAAAATTATCATCTATAAGGAGCATGAAGTTGCTCTAAGTGACTTAGAGCTCAGAGTAAGCAGAGAGAGTTATGGATGGAGACGTGTAGTTCTCATAGCATTCAGCTTGATCAACACTACCGTTATTACATGACCTGTTGCATATAGAATTAGGGCAGCTGGTAGCATAGTGGTTACAGTTGCTACCTTTGGATCCAAAAGTTTGAATCCCACCTCCAGCTGTAGTACCCTTGAGCACAGTACCTGCCCTAAATTGCTCCAGTAAAAATTACCCAGCTCTATAAACTGGTAAATAATTGTAAGTAACTTTGGAGAAGTGTCAGCTAAATGAATACATGGAAATGTAGAATTGATGATGAGCTCCTCACCTACTGTGTATCACATTCTTTTTGAGCAATGAACCAATTCCCAATTAAGGTTGAAATAGGGGCCATGCTGTATTTATAAATAATGTTTTTTCCTTCTCAGTTTATGACACTAATAGATGAGTTTGCCTTTCTCCCTAAAGCTGTGAAGTCTCCTGAAGATGGGATGTTGAGTCCACAGCAGTTCGTTTTTGGATATGGCTTCTTTCCCCCATCAGGGGAGGAATCTGCTGATGAGATTTTTAACCCGTGAGTCGATTTGCTTTGCCTTGATTTTGGCACGAGGGGTTGAACATATTTCCCTGTGTATTATTGTATGCTTTCTTTATACATTAATGTTAGAGATGAGATCTATGAAACGCTTTAAGCTGACTGTGAAGTTTTGTTCAAGGTACACCTTCATTAAGAATGTCCAGTCCCAGTCTCAGACATCAAAGCCTTTTCTGCGAGACATTCCACTCAGAACCAGAAGCACCCCAAAAGCCACACTTGTTTTAGATCTTGTAAGTTTATTTTGTTTTGGAATGCTCTTCTACTAATAGTTTTGATTTGTTGGTAACACAGTTACTGCTCTTCAGTTTGATTTTATACTTTACATTCTTTTTATTTTTGTACTGAGATCTGTAATTAGGAATGCTGTTTCTTTGTGTTTTTGTTGTAGGATGAGACCCTTGTGTTCACCTCTTTAAGTGTTATTGAGGATGCAGAATACACCTTTAGGATATTCTTTCAAAACCATGAGTACAAAGTAAGTGAATCCAGACCGGTCTACACTTCAGTTTACTTTTGAATGAGTCCTCCTCTAAGCTGACAGTTCGTTTTACAAAAGTTAAGTCAGAATAAAGCTATAATTATGAAGGTACTACGAAAGTCCTAAATGTCTTCACTCTCAGACACTAGTGATTTGTTTTTTCTCTTTGCATAGGTGTACATGAAACTGAGACCACACGTGAAAGAGTTTTTGCAAAGCATGTCAAAAATCTTTGAGGTAAGTTTGGTTATTTATAATTTAAAAAAATCTGCCTCTTCAGTTTAATAATGCACACATTGATTCACTTTCTGTGACGTCAAACTTATTTTTCCTTTGGAAGATGTTAGTTTATACCTCTGCAAAGAAAGAGTATGCAGAGAAGATCCTGAACATTTTGGACCCCCAAAAAAAGTTGTTTAGGTAAGAAATGTCTTTTTTTCTTCTTTTTAAATTTAGTGCTCACAGTTATTTTAGATTTCAGTGGAGAGGGGGAAACTTTCTTGATTTTCTTGTATGTACTCCAGGTCTTTGAAACCACGGTTTTGCAGTCTTTTTGTAGGACATCATCCGAATCATTTACTTACTACTAATATTCAAATTATTTGGGTGCATGAGAATATTCTTAGAGCATAGAAAATATGTTCCTTTAGAGGTGTTGGTTTGAAAATGACTCCTTAAAAAGATGTTAGTACAATTATATGCACAAGGTCATGTATCTGTTCCAAGTGCTGCTGTTTATAGGTTTCCACACAATCTCTGATGAGCTCTGAATACATTGTTCCAGTTTCTTTCTTTTCTCTCCTCCAAGGCATTGTTTGTATCAAGAGGACTGTTTGTGTGTTCTTGGCCACTATGTTAAGGATTTGGGCCTTCTGCAAAGGGACCTGGCCAAAACTGTAGCCGTGGACAACGCTCCTCATACCTTCCCTTACCATGTATGTATGGGTTTCAGAATCTTTAAATATGTATGTCTTTTGAGAAATGATTTTTATCCTTGATGTACATGTTATACTTTTTTTTTTTTTTTTTTTCTTTTTTTCTTTGCTTACAGCAGATGAATAGAATCCCAATTCAGAGCTGGACTGGGGATGAGCAGGATAAAGAGCTCCTGAAGTTGATTCCATATCTAGAGGAGTTGTCAGAAGCAGTAAGCTTTGTCTTCTGTTTGTTGTATTATGTGTCTCCTAGCAATAGATTGAGAGGCATTCTGGTGTCTCAGTAACTAGTAGCATTGTCTCCCAACATCTCCACTGCTGTTCATCTGTAATATGTTATCTTTTCTCTTTTAATTTATTTATGAACTGACACTTTCTAGTTATTTTGGTAATTATATTTACGGTGGTGGCACAGGAGGTAGTGCTGCTGCCTCACAGCATCCGGGCTGTCCAAGTGTAGATATTAATCCAGCTTAGTCTGTGTGGAGTTTGCATGTTATAGTCTGTCCAGGTTTACTGGTGACTCTAAATTGCCAGTTACAGGGAGTCCCCGAGTTACGAATGTCCGACTTACATACAACCCATAGTTACAAACCACCCCCTTACCGACTGGAAGTTATTTTTGTCACCCTTAAGTAACAATCAGATGAAAAGTTGATATATTAAGCTTATTAAAATTCGAGTTGCATACAATTATTCGTAATAAACCGGTGCTACTTTGTGACGCTCATCAAAACATTCTGCATCTACAGCAGTTCGTCGGCCCAAGGAGGGACAGACTCCCTTTTTTTAGTCAGACCACGTTGCTGTTAAGTGTCTCATGTTACTGCATTTGGCTTTAATTTTTTGTTTTTACCCTCCTAACCTATGGCACCATAGCATAAATGTGATGCACCAAAGGAAAGGAAAACAATCACGATTGAAACCAAATTGGAAATAATAAACCAATCGGAAAAAGGTGAAATGCCAACGAACACTGGAAAAGCTAACATTAAAGTTTTTGTTTTGCACGTGTGGACACGCACAATCTCTATTATAAATACTGTAGTTGTCACGACCACACCTCAACCAGCATCTTCAATTGGAGCACTCGGCTATAAGCGGAATCTCACTCGACAACCATTCCATCTGTGCTCTCAAACCTACCTTGCTTTGCTCTTCCAAGTCCTCTCCCTCTTCATTCCCCAGCCCGTTCCACGTCTCTTTAACGCGTGCCCGCCGTATCTCTTGACCATGTCTAGTCTTTAATTCTGAATAAATGATCCTGCACTTGGTTCCAGCCTCCTCCGTGTCCTCTGTTCATCATGACAGTGGTAACATTTCATTCTATGTCTTTGTTATAAATACTGTAGTTACATTTATTACTGTATTGTTAAAGATGTTTTAGTTTATCTGGAAGTGTGTTTTATGCATAAAGGTACACCATATAAGACATCTGACAAACTGTTGAGTATGGTGGGTACCTAATTGTTCCAACTTAGACTGAGGACACGGAACTTGTTCATAATCCGGGGACTGCCTGTACATTAAAATCACACGTCTGCACCCAAGTCACCTTCAGTTGATGTAATGCACTCGTATTTTTCTCAATGTACATCATTTTGGAGAAAATCGTTTGCTAAATGATTAAATGTAAAAATAACATGCTTTAAGCTTTTCAATTGTTCTTTGCAGGAGGATTTTCGGGAAGCGCTGAAGATGAGATATGCTCTACCTGTTGATCTCTAAAGACTAGAGGCTCAATGTTGATCAATTTTTGCACAATTCACTGTCCAACACTGTGTGATAAATTGCTTAACACTGGTGTGGATGCTACACAGACTTCAAGGACTTGCTGCCACACTAAGTTTCAGAGCCTTTTATATTAAGTGTCTCCTGGTTCATTTTCTAGGGACCAAATTATGTGGCTGAGAGGAATATTTTCAAATAAGGCATCATATTTGCATCAAGCAAAGTTCATCATTTTTCTCTAATTTATTTTATGTTTTGCTGCTTTGATTTAATTTCTTATTATGGTACTTCCTGTAATAAGATTAAAGAAGTATCCAAATAAAGGCTGGCTATATGGTTTTGAATGTTTATTTTTGTCATCTTCTCTACATGAACATTTTAAACCCAGCAAGAATGTCAAGCTGTATCAAGTTAAAACTGATCTGTGTTAAGGGATTTGTGAAGTCCTTCCCCTTAGAAAAAGGGGATCCCAAGGAAGAGGATGGACTCAGGAGCTACAAGGGCTTCATTCTGAATTTTGTAGGAGTTTCTCCCAATAATGGTGCAAATGACAAGTCACTGAGAACATGGTTTACTTTATTAAAGGCATAGCCGAGTTCAGCAACTGCTGAAGAGTGCCTACACAGACAGGTAACACAAAAGCTTAGAACACAAAACCAAGTTTGTTAATAATGCCCCACCCCCTTTCACTTCAGAGTACCTCAACACCTATCCAATAATACACAAAACATTCCATAAGCCATATTCTCATGCAGAGTTCCAAGGTGAACTTTGCAACATGGTTTCATGGTGACTGATGGTGACTGGCTGTGCTGCATGCTGTAAGGGCGGACTGCAGGACACCCACACTGGAATGTTTACTGCACTAAATGCAGTGTTCCTGCAAGTCTTCGTACAAGATGCTTAGGAAAGACTCTCCAAATCCACTGTTCAGCTTGCTGGAATTCTAAGGAGCACGAGGTGGAACAAAATCTAAACCTACCTAGCTGGTTTCAAAGCCCAGGAAGGATGTAACATCACCCCCCTTATAGAGAAACCGTTTCTCTGTGTAGGGTCTCAGGCCTTTCCCAGTCTTCATAAAACTCCTGCGTAGTTTTAAACGAGCACAAAGAGTTCTTAAACGCGCCATCTAAACAGCTTAGGAACACTTGGAAACACAACTGATGCTGATTAAGAGCACAGCAAGATTTTCAATCCCAATGAAAATGCACAGATTTTTAAAAAAAAAAAAAAAAAAATTAGTGCAGTTATTTTTCTGGAGATGTTAAAGTACTGAAAAGTGATGCAAGGCTTTTAACCAATCACATCTTAGCATTCAGTCCAAATTATTTTTTTTCCTTATTTAATATATATATTTCAATGCAACAAGCACAGTCAACACATCAAGTAGACACATCATTTAAAGTGGTCTTTAATAAAATATTCTGAACATTGGGAGGGTGGGGACTTTCCCTTTTATGCTTTAGTTTTTAAACCACAAAATATATATTTATCTTTTTCAATATGTGTGCCAGAGGCCATCAGCATGGATCTCACCACCGCTGCTCATTTCATAGTGGCTTCTTGCAAGGTCCATACCTGCAATGCTCTTTTGAAAACAATGCTATGTGGTTTGTGCCCCATACTGCTGAACCAGCAGCTTTGCTGGACCCGTCAATTTTTATTATTCAAAGATGCTGCCAACCATGATTGTAACAATCAAAATAATAATAATAAAAAAAAAAAAGACCAGGCACAGAGAGAGCCACCAAACTTCTTAAAAATACAAAAAAGGCAGAACATGAACAAAACTGCTATGCTGGTAAGCTAGAGTGTATACTCAAAGGAAGCAGGTATAGGAGAAATATGAGGAACATAAACATCCCACCCCTATCAGCAGTAAACTATTGTGTACATATATAGCCTGTATTTCATAAGTCTAGAACTGCTACATAACGAATCACACAATACAGTATTATAATATAGCAATCTCTACTGCAGTTGTCAATACTAATCAATAGATTACACCCCCGCCTACACAAGCTTCTCATTCTTTCTGCAACTGTCAACCCAGCATCGCTGGTAGCCAGCAGCGCAATTAACCTTATGGGCCTGGAGATGTTTTCCATCATTTCAATATACCTAAAAAGTACGTTTCTGCTGCCTGATGAGCAGAGGGGGCGTCCAACTCGCTCCGTTCTGTATTGACTTCTGAATGCTTTCGGAAAGAAATGCACTCATCCCTACCATTTCAATATACTTCATTTTTAACCAGATAAAAAACGCCTTACTCCAAGGAAAAAACAAAAAGCGACTTAAGTAGAACACACTCTTCTCCACCCCCCCAACAACTTGATATGCCTTAGGTGGCCTTGCCTTCTACCCCATTCCCTCCTGATCCTGGCACTCCTGTACAGCGTACCAGTTTTCAACACTTGCCTGTCCTCTTTGAGACAAGAGGTTTTAAGGATGAACCAGGAGTCTTGAAGAGCCGTACGGTGGTCCTTCCCTATCATTCTACAGAGGTCGGGAAGTATGGTGTCAACGGAGGGGGGGAGGGGGGGGGAGCTCTTGTCCGTAAGTCGCTTAGCTGCAGCTTGGTGCAGAGCAGCTGAGTGAGAGTGCGCACCCGTCTGTGCAGTGGAGCTGCAGAGTGAGAACGCGGTCGCTCTACTCTCGCCCGGCGGGGCGGGGGAGAGTCGTACGGGAGGCTGTCGAACGCGTTTGGGTCGTTGGCCTTCCCACAGCCCCCAAATGCTGTTGATTTCCACAAAGCCTTGCGTCTGTCGGCTTCAGTGCGGTGGGTTCATGGTGCCGTGTCCCCTCTGTTGCTTCTGCTTCTGTTGCATGAGCAGCTGTTCCAGGGCTGAGGGGCCTGGATGCATCATGGAGCTGGACCAGATTGACTGTGGGGGTGAAGAGCAAAGAACAGGGAAAAGCACAGCCTTATTAAGGAAAGCATCTGCAGCCTGACAGATGCCTTGTAGAGCCTGGGAAGAGAATCTCCCTACGAGGCCGGAATGCAGAGGAACCAGAGGAAATAGCAACAGGACACATACAGAGGTCATCTCCACGGCATCTTATGTAAACCATTTTTAAAACTTCTTAAAATATCAAATGTCTGGAACATACTATTCTTTTGGGATGCATTTGTACATCACAGCCTTATTTTTGCAATGCAACAGTACATGTATGTTAAAGGGAGATGAAATCAATTTCTCACTACATTTCCATTAAACACCTTGAATGGTATAAAGAATATTCAAAGCCTGAAACCACAGCTGCAGTTTAAGGAAATACTGGTTAAACTGTTGGTCACCACATGTAACAAAATTAGAAGATGCATTAGAAACCATTTTCTTAATGAGACACTGGCAAACTTTTGGTGATTCTTTAACAGTATGAAGCAGCATTCTGGAACAGAAGTGGTCACTACGAATGAAATTCGACTCAAAAGTTACCCCCAAACTCCTCTCTTAGACAGAAAAATCACAATAAAATATTTAAAATCAATTTAAATATGTGCCTTCTATTAACAATAGAAATATACTCAATTAGATGGGATATACAGCTGATAACATGATTTATTTATTTTTTTAATCTCCTGTGTATTTAAAAATAACCATTGTACTGGAATTCAATCTGGGTTTCTTAGACTACTGCCTTCATGTCAGAATAGAAATCAATGTTAAGATATGTACAGCGAGCAAAGTAAGAGTAACCCCCTAATGGTGACACATGCTGAGGAAAGCCTGCGGCCAAAACACTCCTGTGATGTTATATCACCACTAAATTTGTTGACATTAGTCCTGCTGTACCTTAAGACTGTCCAAGAGGACTGTAGAGGAGTCCTCCATGGGTGACTCCTGCGCTGCCCAGGTGCTGCTGGGAGCACTTGCTTGGTGCCAACTGTTCTCAGACGAAGACACAGCGGGCAAGTAGTCCAAACCGAAGCCCCCAACTGGTACAAACAGAGACACAGGCAGGTGATATGAAGGCACTGCTGAATCTTGGCATTTGTTTTCCAGACACACTGACAATTTTTACATTCACAGTATATTCAGAAATGTTTACATGCACTCATATAAATGCCTTTAAGATCGGTTTTGAGTAGACCTTACCTCTTACAATACTGAATTAAACCAATATAAAACAGAATATTGTTAGGCACATAAACAAGGTTAGTAAGATTATGCAGATTTACCCGTTTTCTCTGCCTTCCAGCGGTCTGTCATCCTCCTGTCTCGGCTGTCAGAGGTCCCAATGGGTCCAAAGTTAGAGAAGGGGATAGAGCCATGACTGTGTGTGGGTGGAGATGAGGGCAAACTGCTGGGATTTGAGGAGTGGGGAGACTGGCTTGCTGGTGTTGAGTGGTCTGTAAGTAAAGATCATGAAGAACAAGTTAATACGCAAATTTAGCAAATGGTAAAAACGGTGTCCAAAGTTTTTTTTTCTCTTTCTCAGACGGATTCTTTTACAACTGCAGTTAAGAATCAGTTTTCTTGAGCCAACGTTGATTTCACAATGCTTATTAGCAATGAAGATTTTAAACATCAACCTCAATTTCACGTACCTTACGTTCCTAGTTTCATCTGTTGGTCACTTTTTAATGTCTTTTTTTGCAATGACAAAGCAAAAACGAGCGAATGACGATGGGCAAAATCATGTCAAAAGGAAAATAAAGTAAATTAACAGTCATACCTGAGCTGGCAGGAAGAGAAGGAGACCACGGAGTGCCTTCAAACAGGGAATAGAGTGAAGCCTCCTGGTGTGCCAAGGGAATATCTGGTTTGGGATTTGGGGTCATGTTTTTCCCATAGGCTTCACTAAAAATGCTGCTGTTTTGATAGGAATTCTCCTAAAAACAAAACATAGACAAAACCAGTGAACAGTAGGCCTTAATATTAATAACATTTTAAAAGTTAAGAATTAAAAAATATATTATAGCTTGCTGGGACTATACAATGTACCACTACCACGTTAAAATGTACTAAAATATCATCAAAACAATCAGCAGTAATTTTAATTTAGTATGCTATCTAATGAAACATCACGATACATACTGTACGCTGTACACAACTGTGTACAAGACTACTTGTAACTTGCATGTGCAAAAATATATGCAATTTAAACAATTTGACGATGCCACGATCCTTCCAAGCACCGAGCTATGCTGGAAAATACAGTAGTGCTCATTTCAGTATGGGTTTCATAGAATAGAACCACCTTATAACCAATTAAACACCCCTCTACTTATGCGAATAGACCATTCTTCAACCCCTTACGCAAGTGAAGTTACATATATCAGATTCCCCCTCCTCCCCCAACCATTCAACATAATTATTTTTCCACCTGTTACTGCATCTTGACATTTCTTGTTTTCATGTTAGCTGTTCCTTTCATGTGCTCCTTTATATGTGCAGCATCCTTGACTATTGTATTCACAGTCGATAGGGCTAAACCTGGTTCCTGTGCTATAGACGATAAGCTTATTCTTGGTCCACCTTCAAACTTCCTTATTATTTTTAATTTCATCTCCAAATCAGTTGCTGTACATTTGCAAGACAGTTTTAATTTTCCTGCGAGTGCACGTTTACCACCAGGCATTGCAAATAATGAAGAGGGTAAAAAATATGCAAAGAAAGCACTACACTAACGAGGAGATGCGTTCATGAGTCAAAACATGCAGGAATTGGGAAGATGCAGCTTCCTGCCTTGTCTGGTTATGCCAACTTGCGCTGAACATATTTCTGATGTTTTGCGTAAACGTTATCTGTAAATAATGTGTATGCCGGGAATTTTTCACATAAATCCAGATTTGTAAGTCAAATTTACGTAAATAGAGGGGTGTCCGTACGTCACCTGAGCTGATTTTAGATTAAGAATATAATCAAATTCCACTTAAATTTAACACATTTTTTAGCTGTTCCCATATAAGACTGCTGGTTGGCTATTAAAGTATCATCAGTACACCTGATGTAAGTATGACAATTTCTTGAGTTTAGAATAGACTTAATGTGCCAAATTAAGTTAGTAAAATGGTAAAGAGATTTACAGAATTGCAGTGAAATTTTTTTTTTTTTTTTTTTTTACACTCAAGTTTGAAATACCCAATTCTCTTTTTTAGGGTTTGCATGAGTTTACACTTTCTTGCCAAATAATCGACAAAAAAAGTACAAGCATAAACACTCAATGTCATGAGGTAATCACTGTGCCGTATCAGTAACAACTAAGTTTAAGAGAAAGGTAAAGAACATAACTAGAAAATGTGGATATGCTTTGCCAATAAGTAGTAGTTTTCTAAAATACTGGAAGAAAAACAAAAGCTTAACTGCACAATTTATGTGGCATTATACAGTATATAATTTATAATTTAAGGATGCTGCTTGAATGCCAAAAGACTGTGTGGCTTTAATTTAAAAGGGAAAAACGTTTCAGAAAACATCTGCGTTCTACTGGAACACCTGCCAGACAATTTGTGTAATTTACTGCGTGGACATTTGGCATTAAGTTTAACAATTTAAGAGAATTTAATTTAAATAAAAATAAAAAAAAAACCCACAAGGAAAGGGACACGTAGCAGAACCCCTATATTTCGTTACTTGGACTTGAATTCTAGCAAATCTTGAGTAAGAGTATTACTGAAAATCTGAGGCACTGTAAGTGTAATTTATATTACTGTAACTTGCCAACATTACTATGACTTTTAAATGCAATATGCCACTGAACAAAACAAAACAAAATCAGGAACTGGAAAAGGCAAAAAAACATCGGGTTCCATCAAGAAAAAAATGCATTCTGTACTGTCTTTGTTTTCCAAACCTACAGTTTCAGTCCCACAAAATATTGAACACTAGAAAAAAAATTTAAAAATGGCACCAGGAGACAAGAGTGAGGAAGGAGCTGCTCTGTCAAAATCTGAAATAGTAGCCTGAACTCAAGAATATGGCACCAAGATTAGTCCTTAGAGGCAGATTAAACTAACAATTTGGCTAAAAAGAGAAAATGGGAACTGACTTGAACTGGAAAAAAACATAGAGGCAAGAATCCAGCAATCAAAACAGAAAAAAAAACACAGAGATCCTACACCTGCTAAAAACTTCAGCCTCATTTGACAACTGACCTGAGCTGAAAATCCAGACAAGGGCAGAAGGGAAGATGACTGTGAAATAACCTCAGGTGCTCTGTCCAGTCTTGACAAGTTTGGCAACTACAGGAGAGAGTAGCAAAGATTTTATAAATCCTAAAAATACATTTTTTACAGTGTGTGAGACGCATTATGTATTATAGAATTTGTAATTTTGCCACAAAATATTCAGGTTTTACTACAGCTATCACGTACTTCAGACTAGTACATTTTTGAAGATAAATTGGTACACATTTCTGCGTAACGAGATGAAATCAAATGAACATCGGAAAGCCACTGAAACTAGCTGGCCAAGCCTACTGGAGCAGAGTAGTTTCATGTAACAGTCACAACAGGAGCTTCTTGATTTTTAGGAGGACAAAGAGCGAAAAGAACACCGAGGCATAAAGGGTTTGCTGAGATCACACTCCTGTATACTCCTTCCACATACTCTCAATTTCTTCAGCAGCACATGGTTCCCTACCTTCTTTGCACTAGGATAAATGCTGACACCAAGACTTACATGTGTAACACATGCAATAGAGTAGTACACCAGGAAGATGAAGAGAACTACATACAAATATGTTTCGTCCAGGAGCAGTGCTAAGTGGGCCAGCCAAAGCCTGGTAGAAATCATGCGGCTTAGTAAAGGCCAGCTCTTCCTCCTCCTCAAAATCAGCTAGACTTTTTAACAGGTCAGGAGGTAGAAGAGGGGAGCTCTTGTTGTCCTAGTGAGAAAGATGAAGCAGAAAGGAAGGGAAAAGAAACAGATCAACCAGTAGGAAGTGGATGCTAGTGGACATCAGGCTGACTCCTCACTTGTCAGCATGTTGGCCTGGTTTAGTGTCATGACTGCTAAACGCCAAAAATAAGTGGTGTAGGAGAAGGCTAAGTGGGCCTGCATTAAACTGTGCTCTTCATCATCTTCAGAGCATTTATACCTCTTCAATGTCTGGGGAGTTATACGATGTCTCTTTTTGCATTACACACAACCAGTTCCAAACAAAGAGCTTGGAGCAATGAATTGTGATGCTTAGTTACTACTCTTGATGGCAATACACCCACACTATCCCACTCTCAAGGACCAATTTCTGAATGGGTCATAAAGTGAAAAATTTTGCCCTCCCTTCTCAGATGGAAACCTACAAGATTGCCTGTGTCCAGCAACAAGAGACATGCCATATCTCTAAACAGCGTCAAACCCTAATGCATGGTACTAAAGAAATAAGCATGATAAAAGAAAGAAGACAGGAAAGGATGGGAATTGGAGGAGTGTGCATCAGCTGCCCTGAGATGCTGCGTAACTTGGACAGACAACTGATACAGAAAGGAAAAAAAAGGAAAAATTGCAATCCTAGTTTTTGAAGTTATTCCTGAAAGTTAGGATTCTTGCTTGGTGTATTTTTAAAGGCAAAGTCCATGAATTTAAAGATATTAATAGGTATTCAATGTTATGAAGCAAGATGTACAATTCTTTACCGTTATGATAAATTCATAATTAGGCATCTTTTGACACTTCATGAATGAGTCAAATTGTACAGGGTATTCAAAATTTATGGATATCACATTTTAAATGTAAATAAGAATTACTGATTTAAAAAGTGACTGATCAATTCACTAAACCACTACAGCACTTGATGCCAATTTTATTACAGTTTGTATTAGAATGTTTTGCACTTATACAGTGCTCAGAAGTAGGGAGGAGGAAGAGACCATAAAATATAAGAGAACCGCTATCTCATGTTGGGAGTTTTCCATGATGTAATTACTTTAAAAAAAAAAAAAAAAAAAAAAAAAAGGAGATTAACAGATTAACCAATACTTGTAAATCATTGGCAGCTTACATAACTGAACGACGACAGCACTATGATTATTCCATTGCTTAGTCAAAAACTTCAACAGTAATGTCTTCAGTCATTTACACAGTTGGATGTTTTTGTGGAACAAACTGGGTCAAAATGTACTGAAAACCCTCCAGTTGGCCCTTTTTGCTCCATCTAAGTAAACAGGAATGCTAAATAAAAGTTATATTAATGCTTAATGTTTTATAATTGGCCAGTTAATACTTGAAACCACTTCTCATAAGACAAGTGTACTGGGTATTAGACAGTTCTGTTGTAAAATATTCCCCTGTTTTTACCAGCTGGTAGAAAGGCACAAAGAATATGAAAATATGGCACAAGCAATAGCTAGCCTGCTTTAAAGAAAAAAAACATTGTACATAAAACTTTGGCATTTGTGTTATGTGAAATGGTATTAATTTAGATATTGCATTTATTTTAATGCATAGCTGTGTATGAAGGTAAACACTGAACTTCAAAATCCATGAGTGAAAAATGGATACAAATTTACAAACAAAAAAGACTTAGGTTCATAGACGCTGGAAGAAACAAACAAAAAATGTCTTTTTGTATCACGTTAATTAGGGTATCAAGGTATGCAAGAAACATATGACATGTATTTAGGTAGTCATAAAACCCAGCATAGTAAGTTTGTGTGTGTGTGAATAATCACCCTAACATTTACTATTGGGCCAGTCCCAATTTTTTTCAACACATACACAAAAGTTTGTAGACTACTCAAATAAATATATTTTGCTAAGTATTGTTCTGAGTAATTAAATGCCACACTGTTACCCCACTCGTAAATTCAATATATCATCCATGGACCCCTGACTGTACAAAATACTTGCAAATCATGTGACAACAGCATGGATTGTCATTTTTGGCCTACTGTAGCCAGATAACATATGCCGTGTAATCCAGAACCAATAAATAAGGTGTTCACCTAAACATCACACATTTTATTCTTTAGGCCATTTCCTATGTATTCAAGGGCATCTGGATAGCATTTACCTCGGAAGAGAACAGGTCCTTTGATCCCACAGAGACAGTATGAAACACATGGATTGTTTGGAGTGTACACCTATCATCAGTAAATTAACTTCCCCTCTTTAAAGGGAGTGGACATTTACAAGTACTAAAACTGAGCTGAACAACTTAAACTTGATGTCATTATAATACTTTAGATCCACTGCAATCAAAGTGAAAATGGAAGAAGTCTACAAGCAGTTGCCTCCAAACGCATATCTTACAGATTCACCTTTACACATTGTACTACTAATTAAGTGCCAAGAAATTTTACATTTACCATAACCAAAAGAGTACGACTTTGCCTGAAATGCATATTGAAATAGTATTTATACAGTACATGCGCTGTGAGACCCATCTTCACCCATCTGCGCCACACAAAAATTAATACGCAGCACTCTCTTCTGAGTCAGACATCCAGCACAGCAGGGGAGTCCCATGGCATGTAACGCTTGAACTGAGATTAGTATTTTTAAAAATATATGTACTTTCAGCCAAAATCAAATTAAAAAAAATGCATCTAGAAAAAATATACCCCACCTCAAACAGATCCGGGAAATGCACTAAGAAAAGAAAACTTTTAAGCAAAGAGTAACTTCAAGGTAACTGACGAAATGACTTTCCATTATCAGCGCATTTTTCCTTTGGGGTACTTCTGGATCACGACATCGGTGACATGATTTGTCAGTATCTCCCTACCTCAAAAGATGACAACCTGGGCACACAATCCTTTTCAGGGCAAAAGACCGGCTGACGCTTGATGAGCCGCTCATTGGTCACTTGATGACTCATCATAGGTTGGTTGTCTGCCATACGATAAGGAGATTCCCAGTAGAAATCCTGTGCTTTGACTTCTGGATATTTGACCTTCTTGTCCGTGCTGATGGACTGTGGAGGCTGCATGGGCACTGCCTGCACCTGATGTTCAAAGAGCTTCATTGGGTCCTGGGGTGACATGAAGAAGGGTTGCTTCACAGGCAGCGGCATCTTCTGCAGTGATGGCTGGGGCTGGTGTTGGTTCCACAGCTGGCCTGACTGCTCACTGACCTGCATGTACTGGTAAGGCCAGGAATAGATAGATGCATGAAACTGTCTCACACAACATTTACAGGTGGAACACTACCACTTAAACAAGTAACTGGGAGGGGGGAAAGAAAACACCAAATAAAACATTGAATTTTTAAGCTGCTTTCACTAGAATAAAACTTTACAGAAATTTTGAAAACTAATATTTCACATATTTAAAATTGTAATTTACAAGAAGTGATTTCTGAAAATTATCTGTCAACCATCCTCATAAGAGCTTGTCCAATGCAGGGTCATAGCTGTCTGCAGCCTATCCTAGAAGCATAGGGTGTGAGGTGGCAAAAACCCTTGATGGACCACAGTCTATAACAGGGCAACCACACACACACACACACACACACACACACAAAAAATAGGGGTAATTTAGAGCCACATCTGAAACATTTTTGCACTGTGGCAGGAAACTGAAGGAAAACAAAGGGAACATAGGGAAAATGTGCAAACTCCACCTAGACAGCTGGACACAAACCTACTGCCCAGAAGCAGTAAAGCATCAACACTAACAGCCATGTCACCATGCCACAAACTGATGAACAGGAAAATAGCTATTAATTTTTCTGTTATTTGTAAGCTGTGCCCATCTTAATATTGACACAACTCAGGCTATAAAGACATACAACAGAAATATCTTTACTAAATAGCAAAATCATTACCTGCTGCATGCCTGGATGGTGAGGGGGACTTTTGCCTTGCTGGGCTGCCATGGGTTTTGTGGGAGATTGCTGCTGCTGCTGTTGCTGCTGCTGAGACAAAGCCTGCACCTGCAGCTGTGCGGATGGCTGCAATGGCTGCTGTCCTTGTTGTTGCTGCTGGGGACCTTGGTTAATGGCTCCTGGCCCCGAGGGCCTTTGCTGACTGTAAGGAATGTGTGACTGTTTCCCAGCTGGTATCTGGGTGCCTGTCTGAGTGTGGGAGGCAGGTTGTAGAAAGGGTCCAGGAACAGACACCCCAGTAGAGAACGTGAAGCCTGGGTTCATGGAGAAGGCCACAGGAGGGGGTATAACATAAGCCGGAGGGGGGAATCCTGCCATAAGAAAAGAAAAGCAGAGATCAATGTGCCTGTAAGCTTGATTGACCTTGAAAAATGACCTCCGGAACATTAAAATGTATTGACTTACATTTTTCTGAAATTAAACTAACGATACGAAGAAAAAATTGCCCTATTGGCCTATGAACTTAACTATGAAATGTCACAAGAATGTTAAACATGTTTGTGTTCATTTCAAACTATATACTGGATTTATGATTTGTAATAAGACAATGCCACAATGAAATAACAATGCATCAAAGTGCTGTAACACTAGGTGTGTCAAAGACAATTGGACAGAGAAGCACTTGCTGGTTTACCAGGCCTGCTGGGAAGTGGAGGGAAGGCTCCTGGGTGATGGATGGGGATGAACTGGGAGGAACTAGTGGTCTGAGTCTGTGTCACTGGAGTCTTTCTGGACTCCGATACTGGCACCTTTGTCATCTCAGACTGGCCTTTTGCCTGCAGAAAGAAATGGCAACCAAGGGAATTGGCAAGTCTACAGAAAACTGAACAAATAAAAAAAAAAGTTCAAAGTTCAATTTAATAAAGCTCTTCCATCATGCTAAAAATTAGACAGCCTGTTATTACAACAAACTTTTCTGCCAGTCAAACGACTAAAGCTGAGTTATTTCTAAGGCTAATCGGAGTCATGCATTAAAGGTAGTCTTTCACCTGTTTTCCTGAATCTGGAGTCTTCTCGTGGCTGTTTTTCTTAGACTCATTCTTTCTTTTGTTGTCTTTCTTCTGTTCATTCTTGCAGGGGGTGCCGTTGCCCTTACTGTAGTCCCTCCTATCCTTGCTCCCCTCTTTCTGGTGGAGATTGCGGGCCAGTTCCCGGCTATGCTCACGTGGCTTGATATTCTCCTTGAATGTAACCACTGGCCTCTCACCACCCTCTGGACCGCCACCGTGGGATTTGCCCACTGAAAGCACAGACTTGAGCCCCATGCTGCCCTCACTAGATGGAGGGTCACTGTTGGAGGATTCCTGGAGCACGAGGCCATCTTTATCCTGGGGCTCTTCAATTATCATTTGTGGTATGTCAGTTATGAACTGGAGAACACCATCTTCAATGCGGTATTGTATCAACCTGCAAACACAAAAGGAAGAAACCCCCAAGCAAAAGAGCAATGTGAATAATAAATGTGATAACACCAAAAAAAAAAAAAAACAAAAAAAAAAACCCTGACATTTTCTTTGTGCAAAACATCACCCTGAAAAACTGTTATAAAAAACTAGTTTAGCTGAGCTTAATTTTCAATATCAATATACAAGAATAAAATTCTTTGTGTGCATCATTGCAAGGCCCAAACTACAGTTTCACTATGTAATATTTCAAAGGTTATATAGCTGATGACATGCAAAGTGCCAGCAGTAGTCTCTTATAACACGCAAAATAATTGGCAGAGGGGCAAGTATTGGGACCTGATTTTCTTTACATACCTTGTCCTTTAAAAAGGAACCTAAGTTTAATGACTTTAGCACGGTTATCTGGAAAATTAATTTTATGAACACGAAATCTGTTACCTCGGCTGATTGTCAGCTACCCACTTTCCTAGACTGATGAGTCTCTGATGACGAGCTCGGGTAGGCAGACCTTTATCACCAATGATGCCCTGATGCCCTTTTGAAAAATCAAGTGCTCTGTTACAGGAAAAATCCCACAAAAATAGGTTAAATAGGCAAAACAATATATAAAACACTGATGCAAAAAAATTTTATTCTGAGTTTATATAACAAGTTAACACCATACCGTAAAGCGGGCCTGAGAGCCAGAAACCCCTGCAGCTCAAATTCCTCTGGTAAGGGCATCACTATAGGGGAAGGAATGATTAAGAGAACCTTCTGACATAGCACTAATTTCATACATGTTATTTTACACTACAATTAATGTTATCATGGATTTGTTTGCCATAAGGGACCTCTAGTCCTTTTAAATACTTTTTTGGTCTCAGTACTGGACCAATAATTGAGTATTGTCAAAACAAGCATGTACACAACACTGAACAATTCGGCAAGCCAATTAATTTACATTTTACATGTATTCATTCAGCAGACACTTTTCTCCAAAGCAACGAACATCTCACAGGAAATACAATGTGTGCATTACATCAACAGAAAGACAGACTTAGATGCAGACACGTTATTCTAAATTCTCTTGGCTTTCATATTTTCTGGTTGCCGTTAAGTTAAATACTGTAGCATGTAACCATGTCACAATTCCAGGAACACATGGAAATGAAACTGAACAAACAGGACCCAGATGCTTATGTAAAATACCTGGAGTACAAGTCACATCATCTTCCCTTGGCTGGAAGCTGTTCAGGATTGCAACCAGCCATGACCAAACACTGTGGTAAAATGAGAAACAGTGTATAAATTTGTTTAGGCGAAGTTGTATAATACCGTTAATTTAACATGTAAATTATATACATCCACCTTCTTGAAATGGTGATGACTAAACCAAAGCTGTGTTAAATTATAAACACACAGCACAGGAATATAATGCAAAAATACAACAAAGCCCATCAAAATTAAAACATGGAAAGCCAATCTAGCATAAAATGATTTGATGAATTTAACAGAGAACTTACTACTGTCTTTTGTCCACTGCGCTCTCATTGAAGACTCGTGGCCGCAGTTTTAACCAGTCTAAAGAAACCTTGATGGCTGGAAGAGGGCACTCGCCAAGGACCTCCTCATGGTTCTTACTGAGCAAAGCCCTGCTGCACATGATGCCCAAAAATGACACTGTGAGGAAAGAAGGAAAAACAGTGAATTTATACTAAATGTCATTCGACAGGACACAGAAGCTATGCAAAACATTTACAGCGTCAAAATAAAAATAAAATGCTGTATGCTGGCATCTCAAAAACAGCCTGGACCCTGGAGTTAGAAACAAATCAGTTTACAAAGTTGCCAGTACCTTGCTCAGGGGAACTACAGCCAGAGGTGTGATTAGAAATACTAGAAATTAAAGTCCCCCTAGAAATTGCACTTCTAGGACAATGAAAGGCATTAAATCAAGACTGAGAAATGTTCTGTCTTCTGCAGGAGTACGGAATTTTCCCTAAATCATCATCTCTTTGGGTTCACTTGAATTCTCAGCTCAGTTTCAAAGTGTTAGTGGAAAGAGACGTAGCCATTCAGGAATATGCAGGAAGGGATTTAAAAAAGGGCATACTGAAGAGGGCTAGCAGTTGGATCCAGCTGATCTGTTCATCCGGGCTGAAGTTTTGTTCATCTGCCTCACTACTGTAGTCCCTCAGATGGTGGAGTTCAAACAGATTAATGACCGTAATATGTACCAGCTGCTGAGAGCTGAAGGCCTTCTGAAGAATTAACCTCTGCAGGAAAACATGTAAAACAAGCGTTACAAGAATCAAGCAGTGTAATACAGGAGTGTTACAATAAACTGAACTCAGAGGAAAGCATTGTAATTATACACCGCTGCTTTCTATGTTCACAAAAGGATTTCAGACTGTGAATTCTCCTGTATTGTTACCATTTGAATTTCTTTGTGTAAACATTTAAAAAAAAAAGCCAATAAGGCTCGATGCAAGACAGCAGTATCTTTTTCTTATTCTACATCATTTGGATTCAGGTTTAGTGTGGTAACTGTCCTATTACAATCTTTTCAAATTGTTTGAGCACAGAGACCAACTGGCATGGTCACCCCCTGCTTTGCACTATAGAAATTGCTTTGGTCTGCTTGTAGGTGAAAGTATGACTTTTGGTCAAAGACAAAATTCCTGTAGATTCTAAAATAAATACTATACATACCACAAGAAATTTAAGTAACACATTTTTAGCTTATCACCTGAAATTGTTCTTCCAGCTTCTCCCTTAGACTACTGAGCTTCTCAAGACTCCTACTCAAGTACACATGGCCATGAAACTTAATGAAGGCCTTGATGAAATCAGAAACACTCCATTTGGTTTTAACCTCATCACGGCTAAAATGGACAAACAAAAAAGCAGAATCAACACATGTTTAGTTTGTACATGATGCAAATAACCTGTCATAACAAATAAATGAAAAAATAGAAAGACAATTCCTGCTATTGTTATGCACCTCATCCAGCCCATCCCTTCACATTAATTCAACAATTCCAAAATCTTCCCAAATATACTATAAATACTGGATTTTAGACTTGCCAACCTTTTACTGGAATATACACATACAAAATTATAATAACTTGGAATAAGGGCAGATTTTTTATTCAGGTGAAATCTTTCAAATTACATAACAATATTGCTTAAAAATTACTCCATAATTGTCACCGCATTTAAAATTCAGATCACATAAACTTAAGCACGTAAGTGACTCTAGTAGTGTAGATTCCAGTTTACATATACATTTACTCATTTAGCTGACACTTCTCTCCAAAGCAACTTACAATTATTACGAGGTTACAATTATTTACCCACTTATACAGCTGGGTAATTCTACTGGAGCAATTCAGGGTAAGTACTTTGCTCAAGGGTACTACAGATGGAGATGTGGTTTGAACCTGCAACCTTTTTAGATTCAAAGGCAGTAGCTCTAACCACTACACTACCAGCTGTCACAGTTAAAATACATTCTCTTCTGCTTACGCTGACATGATGAACACATCTTATATCTAAATTATAAAGCACTGACCAGCAAAACAATGTCAATGTAAGCATTAACTGAATACACTACCTTTCCAGAGCTTTGGAGAGTGCTTTCTGCAAGTTTGTGGAAGCTGCAGGAAAAGGAAACTTGACAGCAATGCTCCTGCAGTAGTAGAAAATCGTTGTGAGGTGGTCACCTTTAGAGGAGGCCAATATAGCCAGTTGATTATAAGGTTGCCCTGTTAAAGTTATTAAAAAAAAAAAAAAAAAAAATTAATGTTGTGAACTTTCAGGGGCAATGTTACTTTTCCATGTGAAGCTGACTATCCAAAACCTAGAAGAACTGCCCTGGTAAATTTAATTTTTTTAATCCAGTGAACTTCTTCATTACCTCTGACTAAATTGATTGAATTTCAAAGTTTGAAATATTAAAGCAAATGTGTAATTTTCAAAAAAAATTGTAAGGAGGAAAAGTAAACTGCTTCATTCATTTTGACCATTCAAACACTAGTGCTCAATCACATTTATTACTACTACAAAATATGTACAATTTTAATTTAATTAGGTTTCCATCCACTTACCCATAATTAATAACTGCTTGTTATTAATACATCTGGATACATTTTTTTAGATTAGTGAATCAAATTACTAAAATAAGGGAATTTTGTCTTTAATGAAAAGCTGTGTAGTTATGCTGGGTAGAGACTTCAAATGCTGCAATGAAGTTTAAAAAAAGTGCTTTGGAGATCTTAATGTGTGATGCAAAAATGTTAATCATTTGCTATAGTTGGAGTCCATTTGATAAAGGTAGATTTTAATGTAAGAAAAACATTCAAAATTCTCTTTAAAAAATCAATTTTTTTTCCTTGCTGACGTTATTCAGTGTTTGTGTTAAGAAAGGGATTAACTTCAATTTTAAAAAAAAAAAAAAAAAGTTTCATTTGCAGCATCATTTGTAGTTTTATCAAATCTTACGTATGTAATGGTCTATTTAAACAAAATTACAGTTACAGCACATACAGAAGTGAACTGGTTCACAACAATTAACTCATAATAAAATGATCACAGCATTGAAACAGTAGAAGATTTACTCTCTACCAACCATTTGAAGGTACAAGTTGAGCCGCATGTCTATAATAGGACTCTGCCTGGCTGGTTTGATTGCGATACCGTGCTGGAAACAAGAAAATATGCATTATTACAAAAACAAACAAAAAATCTTAAGAATGTATCACAACAGGCTTGGTTCATCACAAGCCACGTCCACCCAGTTCTCTCACCAATGTCTCCAAGGTGCACAAGACAATGCTGGCAAATATATGAGCAAGAGCTTGGTTGGGGTTTTACAATGGCGCTGGTGTTATTCTGTTTATTGCTGATTATTCCCAGTCGAGATGACTTGACCCGACAAGGCAAGTCCACATTGAACACTGTGCACAATTCCTGCAACAGCTGGAAAAAAAAACATAAGGTGAGATTTCCTCTGCTCGTTTAGACAATAAAACTGCATTTCCTCAGACTCAGTCCTAAATGGAAAATCCAATACAGAGTGTAAAAAAAACCCTTACAAACTGCAGGTTTGCTTGTTTTTAAAAGAAATAAATTAATAAATAAATGCACTTGCCATGTGGTATGGAATCAGGCATAGATTTTACATAATTACACATCATAGATGCTTTACATGTTAAAAGTATTCTTAAGTGACATGATTATTAGACAGCTTTTATCTGACACCTTTATACAAGGTTCCATCTTTTAGCAGTACTATACACTTTAACCAATAACTGTACTGTTAGTACAAGTAAACATATCTCTATGGACAAGTGTTAGATTAGAAAATTATATGAATTTATAGTCAGTTCAGTTTCCAAACATCTTCAAAAATTGTTTCAAGCAAGAACAAATATGTACTTAACAGTATGGCTCAGCAACCACATCTCTAATGATGTTCGGAATGCTTTTAAGCCAAGTGTAAAAATCAGCCAGAACACAAACTCATGACTACTTACTTGTGTGTAGAATCCACTAGCTGCCTCAAGAAACAGGGATAAGTTGGCCTGAACTTCACTTCTGTTAGGGTTACCTCTATTCTTGGCTTGACTCTGTAGTGTTGTTATTTGATTCTTAAATGCATGGTTCCAGCTGGAAAGAACATTTTGTTTAGCTATCATCTCTCCAAATAAACTGACAGCCACATTCATTTATGCCAGAACTTGAGGATTCTCAAATCTCTAAATGCTCAAACATTTAAATTTATTCACTTATTAGATGATTTGCGCTAAGCGGCTTCCAATCAACACAATGTAGACCACACTTTTTCATCCAAGGTGACTTATAATTCTACGTTCTACTACGTACAATGAGTCACTCATCTACACACTTTTTTCCTCACGCACACTATGAGCAATTTTAGAGTTACCAATTCACTTGAAAGCATGTGTTTGGACTGTGAGAGGAAACCCGGGGAGAACATGCCGATTTCACAGAGAGTAAGTAAGAGGGGATCAAACCCACCCGCTACTCGGTGCACCATTGTACCACCTGCGCCATTTAGCAATTAGAGAATCCTGAATTTACTATTGAAAAATTATCATTTACAAAGTTGCACAGTAGTTGTATGAACAAAAACATTTACTGCCAAACACACTACTTTTACTCCAGGAGTAATGAAGTAAAAACAACTATAACTGGCAACACCTGTATTAGACCAAGTGTACTGTAGAATAGAAAACGCTTAAATAATCTGGTTCCATGTAGAAGTTTCATTTCCAGTTTCTATGTATAAAAAGAATCAGTTCACTAATGTAGATTATTCTTACAGCTGAAAAATCTGGGTTTCTCCTGAATTTTTCCCAACCGCCAGTTTCAGAACAAACACAGACCTAGTCTGGTCAGATACTCAAAATACTTTGACATCCTGCCATCTGACACAGGCAAACAATAAAATTACCCAAATTTTATTGCATCACTCAAAATCCATGTTCTGAAAAAATATATTTTTGCATAAGTACATTTGTACTGCACAATTAACAATATTTTGCAAAAAGGAGCTTACAGGTCTTGTTCCACTTTTTTGTCTAAAGCATACTCCAGGTCTGTCACCAACATCTTCTGGTAAAGGTCCTGCAGAGCTTGCCTTGATGTCCAGATATCTGCTGGACCCAGCTTTGAATCTATAGTAATATTTGGGGAAAGGCAAAGGTTGTCAAGACTTCATGACAAAGGGTATTTTATGTTAATTCTATGAAATTTGTCAATTTATCTGTTTGCCAGTTAAATCTGCCAAATCTAAGATCAACTCAAACAATGTAAAAATTACTCTTTGGGCAGTTCACAAAGTAATTCTCTGCATTCACAGAAAGGATAACTAATTTTGTTAAAACTATACTTTTCAGTGCCTTTTTATAAACTTACTTTACATAAGCTATAAAATAAGCCAGTGAATGCTAGAATTGTAGTGTACAGGGAAACACTTTAGTATGGTTGGATTCAAACTAGTTAACAACAATCCCTGCAAATTTAATTAACAATACCACAAAACAATGTACCAATACAGCAATGCAGTGTAACTGAAAACTGCATCACCATTGCAGACAACAGGTATGCAGTAGATACAAAATTAATGAATCAATATATCATTAAAATAAGTCAAGATCTACAAGTAGACTCTATGACACTGAACACCCATCAGTATATAAACATGCTGGGCATACCTGTCATGTCAGCCTTCAGGGCCTCTGCTTGCCTGTTGAAGGAAGAAAAAAAAAAAAAATCATTTTCACATGCGAATGAATTAGATGATACTTGCACAGATGAATCAAATCAGTTTCCATGGCTGTAGTCTATACTTACACAAAAGCAGAACCTTCAAGAACATAGTCAGTAAAATCTTGTTTTGCCAATGGACACATACCAAAATAATTTGACAGTGCAAGCACCTGTAAACACTCAGACTGCTCAAATCTCTATTTAGTCAAAACTATCAGTTCATGGAACCTGAAATTCTGATGTCTAGACTTTATCGACATGGCCAGTATATCCTTTCTATGGTGCATTCAGGGACTATAGTTGTTAAGATGAAAATGTAAATTTAAAAAGGCATTCATGATTGAGAAAGGAATTGTCTAACAACTAAAAAAAAAAAAAAATTCACCACACTTTAGAAGACTGTCATTGTCTACATGGATAAGTTTTTGAAGGTCTGTGTGCAATAATCCCAATCTGTAGAAACTGGAGGAGCCAGCCAGTCAGCTATTTGATATTGAAGCAAGAGTGCTAACAAACCTCAGAAGGTGGGACTAAGCTGATGGTGCACTGAGAAAAGGTGTGAAGACAAGTAATGCATTATTACTTATTTAGCTGACAGCTTTATACAAGGTGAATCGGAGCATGGGACTTGACAAGATTTGTACAATACCATTATTAATGTTTTTAAGAATACAAGATAGCAGTTACATAAGTTCTTTTATATGTGTATATGAGAAATACAAAAGACTGTAGGTTACAAAGAATGGTAGCCTAATGAACAGGGTGCTATACAGAACTATCCAACCATCCATCCATCACTATCAACCACGCATCCAATGCAGGGGTGCTGTGATCTGCAGGCTATCCCAGAAGCGTACTTTGTGAGGCAAAGTACATCCTGGACAGAATGTCCGAGCAACGCCTGGGGGATTTCACACATTCACTTCCACAGACATACATTACAAACAATTTAGGGTTACCAATTATTTGAAACATGCTTTTGACTGTGGCAGAAAACCCACAAGAACACGGTAAGAACATGCACAGAGTGAGCTGGATTCAAACCCGCATCTCAATCCACAGCCAAAGAGGGTGAGGCACCAGCACTACGTGCCGTGCCATCAATTATAGAAACAATTCAATATCATTAGCCAGCTCACAAACTGGACTTTACGAAATATCAGTAGCCAGACAGCCAGCAAACAAGTACACGATAACATTTTATGCTTGGAAGGTCACCTTTTGTAAGGAAAATCAAGCTGTTTTAACATTGAGTTTTCTAAAACTACCATAGCAGCAGGCAAAACATCAGAGCTGGCAACACAAGCTGAAAAATTATATGCCATGCTTCATGATTATGTGACCCGTTTTTTTGTGTCAACTACAGCTACGTGGAATACGAAACCAAGGGAAGTAGCTTTAAGAGTACTGTCGTTATACCAACTGGTTACAAGTGAAATGAACTAAAGTACTGGACTCATCCATGAAAATTTGAGCTTCATTTTGAAGGCAAATTACTTCTGGGGCACAGGAGGCAATACAGTCTTCCACAGGATGAAAATACCTATTGTAACAATCATTTCCAGGAGAAAAATTTAAAATGTATGACCAAACACACAAAAAAAATGTACAAGGTCCTCTGCAACATTAACAACAGCGTGTAACTATTACGCTTACTTTCAACATATGTAGCAGTTACTTATTAAATGTGAGCTGTTTAAAAACACAAGCAAAAATTCAAAAAGGTCCCTATAATAAACCTGCCGATATACAAAGCTTTTCAAAAATTGTTTTTCATTTATATCCACATAATCAAGGTAAGCACTATCACTTTTATTCTGAAATACAAAACAACAAAGATACTGAAAAATTAAAGAGCAACAGTTTAAGTTTGTTCAATCATACGTTTAGCAGTGTTACCACATTTAATGTGTATAGATAAAAAGCTACAGAAAGCCAGCAAACCATTCTGTTCAATTTAACTGCCTACAGGAATTTTTAGAAATATAGTATAGACATATGAAATATTTGATAACATTAATAAAGCAACACATGATGGGGGGAAGAAAAAAAAACCAAGTAAATCTAAACATTAAATACTCAGCCACACTTTGACAAACATGCTACCAAGTAAGCTTATGCTAGAAATATAAGTGTGCAGAGTATTTCAGTCTATAGTTTCTGCGTTCAAATACTGCTCCTGCTATAATAATCCCCTCGAGAAAGCGGTATTTACCTTTGATTAATACAGACAATATTCTGCTGCAAAAATCTGGGTAAATCATTAGAAAGTGGATTATTAAACACTAAAATCACCAAGCCAAGGCAAAGGTACCAGCTAAGCAGAGGTTAATAACCAAGCACAGCAAGTTTGATTTCTAATGAAACACATCTTACTCTATTTGCATTAGCAGTAACACAAGAGATGAAATCTTGACTGGTACTATTTACAAAACATACAATATTCACTGATACAGCCAGTTAAGACAACACTGCATGGTTATCACAAGGTTATTTAAAAGCTTGTTTAGCAACTCAGTCATGCTGTTGCAAAACAAAACACTGCATCGCACCTTTTTTTTACACGAATAAACGAGATCATCAATGTGTGCTGATAAAGTTACAACGGAAGCCGGTGTTCATAAAATCATAATGAATAGACAAAACGAATGGAGGTATAAAGAGATTTGTGTTACACTCGGTGCAGTTTTATTGACTCGTTCTTGGTGGAAATGGCCCTGATAAGTCCAGTATGTGGGTCTGCTTCACACACACATCGTGACCTACAACGAGAGCAGGCGGTGCTGCGCACTATTTGGCAGGAAGCTCCTCTCCCGCTCTCTTCCAGCACTCTCACTATTTAGCAGGCCGCCACTGCGGCAGTTCGTCGCTGTAAAGGGCTCGTTTCTCGCACTCAACACTTTGATCCGCAAAATACAAGCCAATCGCAGCAATAATCTGAATTTGTACTGCTAACTCCCTTCACTGCGAAATTCCTGAGCTATTCGCCCTGTTTTGCCTCATCTAAATATACTCCAGGATAATTCAACGAGTAAATAACTGTACAACAAAGAAGGACAAAAGTGAGTCGAGTGACACCCAAGCCAAGGAAGTCATAACCCTCCAATGAATAATGTCAACACGGTGTTACTTGAAAAATGTGGCCGATACAGATCAGATACCTGATAGAGCTGCTTATAAGTGGACTCTTATTTAATTAATATTTTAAACCACAAGTGAATGAGCGTTTCATTTCATCTAATAATGCACTGTTGAGCCTCCTCACGCTACGTTACACACACACACACACACACACACACACACACACACACACACTTGACACTAGGGAAAAAGGCAACTTTATTTTCTTGACGTGCAATTTACATATATAATACACACGCACACTTTATTTTATACAAACAGACCGCAGCAAATTTTAATCCGTCAATTCCCAAAAAAAAAAATCGCTCTAACAATTTATGTACGCTGTTAATTGTACACGTGGAAAAAGGGCGGGCATTCCTCTCATGATGAGTGTACAGAAAGTTTTTAAATTTTTTTAAAAAAAAAAGGGGGAAAAAAAAAAAAAACCAAGTGTGGCAGGTCGACCACGAAGTTGCACGCGTAATCTTTTGACAGCCAATGTTGTAAGATTAAGCGTGGCTATTTGGGAACGTTAAAATCCCGAAAAGAGGAAAACTTCAAACTCCATTACTGATTACATAGTGATCGAAACAAATAGACACAACACACACCTGTATGGGTAACACATACATGATCCTCGTCAAAGAAATTTAAATGACACTTTTGACCAACGCGATTCATCATCTACATGATTAAGTCAATATCAGTTGCCTGAAATGTGTAATATTAAAGTACAAATGCTAATTGTTAATACAGCCAAAGCCCCGAAACTGTGAACTTGTATGAATTATGATGCGGACGGTGGGAGGTGTGAGACCCCACATCATGTGGACACGCCACGGTCTCCGAGTATCAATGTGCGGACATCCACACATTGTGTCGACAGAAGAGAAGTTACATTTGCACTCATACACATATACTAGCCGTGTAACCACACAGACCGTCAGAATGCGAGCTACACTTTATATAATATATATTTTCATTATTAATGAAGTATGATGATGAAGCGTGAAACAGTCAACTGTCATATTGTCAATGGAGACGGTCAACACGCTGCTGTATCATGTCCCGAAAGAGCACACAAGCCGATATGATCATACTAGTGCTTAATATACAGGTATACGGTATACCCTCAAAGTAGTCGTCATTCCTTGAAGCTATTACAAATATTTATATAGTATACTACTGTAAATATTCTGTTGCTACCTGAACTGAGGAAAAACACATTTCTTCCCATAACGCGGCCGCCAGTCTCCTGACCGACCAGGCAGGCATCCCTCCGTCAAAAATGGCGAATAATAGATTAAAATAAACCTACTCTTGGCTAGATGGACGGTAATTACAATAAAGTCTTATATTTTACCTTAAATACTGGGCGCACAGGTTCATCCTGGCCGGTCGCCGGTCTTTAAAAACACAGTGATCCAGCAGAAACCGGAGCGGCTCCCGCCGCCATCTTGTCGCTCTCTCGGTCACCAGCGGCCGCCGCCGGGAACGCGAACAAACTGACCATCACCCTTGGAAACAAGTCCGCTCGGGGCACTTCTGAATAATAAATAACAGGAAACCAAAACACCCCTGGGGAAAAAAAGAACTCGTTGTTTGGATGGTATGAGCAGAAGTGAATAAGAGTTCCGCAACGCGGAGACTAGGCTAGGCACTAAGTCCCAAAAATCATGCACTTAAGCAGCTATGTAGCGTGTTGATATTCACTGCCAGATAGGTAAAACGAGTTATCCTCCAAACTTTTTTACTCCGTAGACAGGTACAAACATGATCTTCAAAGAACAGTTGTTACTGTTTGTGGGAGACTTTTTCTACCTATGCGGCCCAAGCAAAAATGTGATCAAGACAAAGCACTAGTGGCCTCGGCTTCCATCTCCTATCACCAGGCTTTGTGAAACAAGCGCCATTTTGGTTCAAATCGAACGGTTATTTCCAGAACAAACCAACATGGCGCATATTTTCTTAGGTATGTGGTTAAAGGGTGAAGGTAGGCTTTCGTGCGCATGCGTTGTTTCCATCCAATCATTGAACGATGTGGGAAAAGCAAGTTTCCCATTTTTAGAAGTCGCTTTACCAGGCAACGTGGAGCGAAAAACTCGGCGAAGTCCTGGATTTTCCTGGATTTAACTTCTTCGCTAAGGGGTTCACAACGTCACTACCTTTATAGCGCAAATCCTTAAATAAAGACACGTATATCAAAGATTGTCTAACTCCAGAGTTATGTGTAATTCCCTATTCCCGAGAAGAACTTTGGCACCTCGAAGTGAAGATCAGAAAGTATGTTCAACATGTCTTGCCTACAGAAATCAGAATCCCATTTATTTTGCCAAGTATACACACACACACAGAGGGAATTAGGGTTCCCCGTGGCTCATAATGGAGTGTAGACACGAGTTGAGTCCAAGACGCATGGAGGTATTTGAATATACGGAATAAATACATTTATATACAGCACTTGGGAGAACATACTAGCCATGCACTGCCTCTCTGGTTACAAGCCATCGAGTTTCGAAATATTTTTAAAAAGTAGCATTTTTTCCAAGACGTTGCATATTTTCGCTGCTATGATCTTTTCCCTAATATTTTTGGTAGTGTAGCAAACATGATGAAGTGTGTTTACCTTCCGTGCCAACAGATGTCAGTAAAACGCAGCCAAAGGGAACAAGTCTGTGGAGTCACCTTTACTCACTTCGCACAGTGTTGATAGCTGGTGTCCGCTGTTGAGTGTTGGTGCCTCAAAAATAGCGACAGTAAACGGCGATCTGTTGCCATGGAGACCATAGTGGAACTAGTCAACAAAAGGACTAGTAGTTCCTGATGACGAGAAACAAAACTACAAGTGGCAAGAAAATGCGTAATGTTGCGTATTTCACATCAATCAGTAGCTTTAATTTTAGTATGATTGACATTGACTTCTCTAAGGAGTAATTTTTATTACTGCAGCTGTGCCAGTGGTTTTGGAAATAAATGGTAATGCTTGTGATACCCACTCTGCTGCTCCTCAGTACTGTATATGCGTGTGACTGTACATTTAGTAAATAAATACACACACACTTTCAGAACCGCTTGTCCCATACGGGGTTACGGAGCCTACCCGGTAACACAGGGCGTAAGGCCAGAGGGGACACACCCAGGACGGGACACCAGTCCATCGCAAGGCACCCCAAGTGGGACTCGAACCCCAGACTCACCAGAGAGCAGGACTGCGGTCCAACCCACTGCGCTACCGCACCACCCCATAAATAAATACGTAGAAACTATTAATCCTGATGGAAATTCATAAGGCTATAGCAGCATACATACATACATACACAAGAAAACCTGTGACAAAAGATACTGGAGTACACAAATATCACACTGAGGCAAGTGTAAAAGTGCATAAATAAAAACTGTAGACATAAGTAAAAAGGAATACCGAGAGCTTAGAACCACTGAAGACAATACGATGCCAGTACATCATCATTATAAGGAGTCTCCAAGCTGTCAGGATGGTACTAACACCATATTGTCTAAAAATGTCTACATAGTTGTAGAGCCTAATGGCCTTTGCCAGAAATGACATCAGGTATCACTTCTTGGAGCAATGAAGCTGGACCAGTCTATAGCTCAAGGTGCTTCTGTGGGTGGGTACAGAGAATGAGAGTTATTCTCCATGATCGCTGTTCAGAGTCCTTCTCTGTACCATTTCCTACAAAGAGTCCAACCTAACTCCCAGGACTGAGCCAGTCCTCCTGATTGTTCTGTGGAAATGCCATTGCTCCAGTAACCACAAACTGGTGCATCATCTAGAACAGTGCCCTTTCCACACCATAAGACCTGTGCTTCATCTGAAAGAAAAGGCCCTTCCTGCACAGAAGATCAACGTTTACATTCATTTAGCCGACACTTTTCTCCGAAGCAACTTCCAAGTATTTACCCATTTATTCAGCTGGGCAATTTTCTCTAACACAGTTAAGGGTAGCCAAGAGCCAGTTTCTGTCCCGGGATCGGCCACAGACTGGGAGCAGCGGCAGCAGTAATGCGGTTGCTGGACCGGACTGTAGTGGTGAAGGGGGAGCTGAGCCATAAGGCGAAGCTCTTCATTTACCGGTCGATCTACGTCCTTACCCTTACCTATGGTCATCAATTCTGGGTGATGACCGAAAGAATAAGATCACAGGTGACCAGGTGAGGAGTTCGGACATCCAGGATGAACTCAGAGTAGAGCCGCTACTCCTCCGCACTGAGAGGAGCCAGTTGAGGTGGTTCAGGCATCTGATAAGGATGCCCCCTGGGCGCCTCCCTTTGGAGGTATACCAGGCACGGCCGACTGGGATGAGACCCCAAGGTTGGCCCAGGACCCAGTGGAGGGATTATACCTCCCAGTTGGCCTGGGAACAGCTGGGATTCCCTGGGTTGAGCTGGAGGAAGTTGCAGGGGACAGGGGCAGCTGGGCCTCTCTCCTCTCCCTGCTGCCACCATGACCCTAGAAGGACAAGCAGGGTAGAAAGTGGATGGATGGACAGACAATTTAAGGTATTGGTTCACACACACACACACACACACACACACACACACACACACACACACACACACACACATTTTCAGAACCGCTTGTCCCTTACGGGGTCACGGGGAACCGGAGCCTACCCGGCAACACAGGGCGTAAGGCCGGAGGGGGAAGGGGACACACCCAGGATGGGACGCCAGTCCGTCACAAGGCACCCCAAGCGGGACTCGAACCCCAGACCCACCGGAGAGCAGGACTGCGGTCCAACCCACTGCGCCACCGCATCCTCCTTCGGTATTGGTTCAAACTGAGGATACTGAAGCTGTGATCTTTGGGTCCAAAGGTAGTATTTCTAACCACCCCACTATCTCATAGTTAACAACTTTCCAGTTTGTATAGATGACACTTAATTTTTGGATTGTTGCATTCATTCAGCTACATAATTTTTGAGGGAACACACCTCACTCAAGGATACAACAGTTAGACAGGGGATTTGAATCTGTAACCTGTGGATCCACAGGCAGCAGCTTTAACCACTACACTACATCCTCTCTATATATGTTACTGTACGACGTGTTGTGTTGAGACATAATTTATTTGAAATTCATGTTTAAGGAAAACGGAAGTGTAGTTTTCTACCCAATGGGAACGCGGGCTTTTATTTTGACAGGGTGACGCTCTCAAGCGGAAGTTCTCGTTCTTTCCGTCACTTTTCTGGAGCTCGAGTCGCCGTAGGTACTATATATATAGCTTTTAGTTTGACAATAATGAATGCATGAGGAGACACTCTTAAATTCAAGTGCATTCGTAGTAGTAATAATAATTAATTTTTTTTTTTTTATATGCAGCGTTTGCTTCGTCGTTTTCATTGAAGACAAGAAGAAGACAACAACACTGGAGGTTTGTGTGTTAGAACTGAACAGGCCGTACGTACGGAGCTGCTAGCTTGAAGCGACCATCATCATAAACTCATTTAATACTACTAGCACAAAGATTTACTCGGTACGTGATGAACTACTAGGGGGAAATAATTTTGGCTGAAGTTTATCTTCACGTGCTCGGATTCGAAAGCAGTTGCCCAGCGCGTTGACAGAGAGACGGACGGTGACTCGGACGGGGGGGGGGGGAAACAATTCAATGCGTGGCGCGGCTTTCCAGGCTTTCGCGTGCGATTCATGATTCGGCTGCGGCTCGCGATCACAAACGGAAAGTCGTGCTCTGGCCTAGTTTGTGTTCCTGTTTTTTCTTTTCATTTTTTTCAACATTCTCCATGTGTTATTTTGATTATGCCGTACTTATCACAGCTACTACTAGACCGTGGTGGAAAGTGTGTAAGCAGTGGTGATCTGTGCAGTTCTGCCCCAACTTAAGTCTTGAGCGTAAGTGTCTGTTTCCCCCATTGAAACTCGGTAATAATAGGCGATTGGACCGTCCGATACGGGCTTTCGTACGAACATGAGGCTGTGTGCGAACCGACTACCGAACTGGAACACGCATTGATTGCAGACCATTACTGTCACCTGCTGCTTAGCTAACGATCCAGTGAATAACACGTATATCTTTTCCAGCGAAAGACAGAAAATTCATACAAACTCCAGGCTTTCATTGGCAAATGTAGTAGAGACACATAGGTATTAATAGGGATTGGAGATTTATTTATTTTACTTAACGTGGATTCATTCAACAGGATCTGTGATGGGGGACATAAAAAATTTCCTGTATGTCTGGTGTGGGAAAAAGAAAATGACACCCAACTATGAGATCAGAGCTGCTGGTAACAAGAACAGGCAGAAGTTCTTGTGTGAGGTAAGAAATCTCTTTTACATGCTTTTAATAAATCGGCAAACTTTTGTTTTTTTTTGTTAGTATTGATTCGGATGCTTTGTCACAAATGTAATTTACATTTATATTTACTTAGCAGACCTTTTTTTCCAAAGCAACTTTCAATGAACAAAGTGTTATCAGCCCACACACCTTATTCACCAAGGTAACTTACACTGCTAGATACACTACTTACACTGGGTCACTCATCCATGCGTCAGTGGAACACACACACTCTGTCACTCACGCTATGGGGGAACCTGAAAAGCATGTCTTTGAACTGTGGGAGGAAACCAGAGCACCTGGAGGAAACCCATGCAGACACAGGGAGAACATGCAAACTCCACACAGACTGAGTGGGGATCGAACCCATGTCCTCTCGCACCACCCAGGTGCTATGAGACAGCAGCGCTACTCACTGTGACTGTATCTGGTCTGGGAAATATAGAAACTTGTAAAGCAACAACCAAGTTTGCATAAAGGATTCAGATAAAAATGTAGGTGATATGCCATTTTATTTAATACAGTATAGCAAAAGTACAGCTGATAATTGAGCTCTTCAGTTTATTGGTGCTGTGTAGGTGATATAAAAAGATGTCAGTGGTGCGAATAAAACGTGCAGTATCTGGTGGTATTTTTTAGTGAAATACATCTGCAATAATTTCCCTTTTATCAGAATTTTAATATCGTGGATACTTTTTGACTTACACTCATATGCACGTGTGTGTTTGTGCGCACGGTTACTGGTTCATTAGGGAGGTGTGCAGCAGGAATACGTGTAATGGTATACAGTATACCATTGGTATACGGCTTGATTTTCTTTTTCTACAAACGGCTGGCTGAAGTAGACGAATGCGGTTATTCACCGTTTTTCTGTGAGTGTGTGATTATGAATGTGCATCTTCCCTCAGTACTTGTAATTACTACAAGTTTTTCTCGTTATTAGGTCCGTGTGGAAGGTTTCAACTACATTGGAATGGGTAATTCCACCAACAAGAAGGATGCCCAGTCCAATGCGGCGAGGGACTTTGTTAATTACCTCATTCGTGCTGGAGAAGTGAAGGCTGCCGATGTTCCTTCGGTTGGGGTCAGTTTAAACTGCACTTTTAAAAACTGTTGTTGTTGTAAAAATTTGATTAGTTTTTTTTTTTTTTTTTTTTTTCCCCCCCCTCAGTGTCTCTATTCCTTTTTGCAGCCCAGCATGAGTGAATTTGGTACATCAGCCAACAAAGGAGAAGGTGGTGGCTTTGGAAATCTTCCATCAGGTGGTCCTATCCCTCCACACCTTGTTGTTAAAGCTGAGAAAGGTAGGATTCTTGCATTTTCAAAAATATGTGTATTTTAGTACGTGTATGTTCAGGGGTTGGCCAAAATAATAGAAACACCATCTAGCAATATATTAATATCAAGGACCTAATAATAAGTAGTGCCACATTTTCCGTTCAGAAAGTCTTGAGTCCTTATTGGAATTCTGCCGTAAAAGTCCTGAACTCTGTTGAATATTGTGTCATTCTTCAAGAAGAAAAGCATCTGGTTCTTTTGGGGATCAAGAAGATGGAAACCTACTTTGCACTCTGTGCTCAAGATCTTCCTGTAAAGATTGATCTGTTGATTGGGGAGGGCATGGAAAGTGACTTCATGGGGCTTGTCGTCGATTGCATATACACCAACTCCTGTAATGTATACCTGTGAAAAGGCGTCACATTGGATTCAGAATTGCTCATCTGTAGCTCACCATCTGAGTTGTACATCGCTTTGGAGCAAAATGTCCACAGGATGAATAAACAGACTGTATGTCAGCAACCCAGATAACTCCTGCTGCAAATACCTGCAACCCAGTGGAACTATTTTGGAGTGCCACATGTGTGATGGATTCCCTCCTTAGAGCATACATATAGCCCAGAGGGAGACAAGTGTGAATCTATTAGGCTAACTTAATATATGTAAGTATGATTCCACTCAAGATGATGCTTACTCTTTGCAGCTGGGTGAAGCTCTAGCGAGTGAGTTCAGTTGGTATGCTGTCCTCCTCTTCTGAAAAAATAAATCCTGAACACTTCTCAAAAAGTTTGTATCTACAAATGTTACTTACTGTTTGTAAGTCAGGGAGAAACTGCTCTTTTACTCACGTGTTTGTACATGAGTGCATAGCATGTTGTGGACATTTTTCTGAGCTTTTGATAGTTGGTTTTTTTTTTTTTTTTTTTGCATTCTTGTTATTTCAATGTAATTTTCTTTTTTATTGTTTTGGTTTTATAGAGCAAGCAGGTAATCAGCCTGGCTGTAGCTCTGGACAAGTACCTGGATTAGCTGGTATGAGTTCTCAGACCGGTGATGCCCAGTGGGACCGTGGGGCCAATCTGAAAGACTACTTTTCCAGGAGAGATGACCAAGAAGCACAAGCAGTGAGCACTTTTACTATATCAGTAATTAACTGACATATATGACTGACTAATAATTTAAATGATTATTTAGAAATGGTGTTAAACGTTTAAGTTGTTCGATACCTAAATTCATTTTAGCCCATACACTTAAAGCAGTGTATTTAAGATATTGTAAGTTGTCAGTGATTGATTTCTTTTTTTTCCCTTATTGGAAGACCCTAGAGTCTGAAGAGGTTGATTTGAATGCTGGACTACATGGGAACTGGACTTTGGAGAATGCCAAAGCTCGACTGAACCAGTTCTTCCAGAAGGAGAAGAACCAAACAGACTACAAATACTCCCAAGTTGGCCCAGATCACAACAGGTTAAGAGGGATGGTGGGATTTCCCATATAGTAATAAGTTCTGACCTTTAAAAAATGTGCATTATGGTGGGTTAAAATGAGCAGATGGCTTGATGTTGGTATCTTTATGCTTTGTTTTAGTGGAGCTTCATGTTAATGTTCAATTTGAGTCGATACATCCCATTGTTAAATTGCAACAAAGTCAGTTGAAGCATGTATTCGTATTTACCAGGTTTTGGTTTGTCCACATCAGTTCATTTACCAAGTTTGACTTGGCAAAACAAAATTCTGTAACTTCCATAATTGCCGTTATTGCTTTTGGAACTCACACACACACACACACACACTTGGCAGTTGGTATATTTGTATATCAAGGGGTTGGGATCGAGGGTAAGTGTAACACCAGGTTTTACTTTGCTCAAATCTTTGAAAGAAGGTCTAGAGAGGGCACTGTTGGTCCGAATGTGATGACCAGTATGTTTCTCAGCCAGCATGATATGGAAACAGAGCCTTCCTTGGTGTATCAGTAACCCCTGGGAGGTCTCGCATTTCTCCAACAAAACAATTCCTTGTTTCCAGTCAACTTATAATAATCCGTTTCTTCCTGTATTGTCATTGAAACATGTTATTGCAGTTACATTACAAACTCCCAGGGTTCAACATAAGTGACACAATGTAGCAAGTACTTTTTCTTTTAAATTTGTAAGTGTAATATAGTCGGAGGTCTTGTCACAAGATATTCAAAATTGTCATGTATCAGGGTAGCATACTTTTTTTAAAATTCAGGTATCAAAAGGTTTGTAACTTAAAGCATATAGCATTAGTTAGCATTATTTTGTCAGTAATTTTAGAAGTTTTATTAGGCATTCACTTAATGTTTTAAGTCTGAATTGAATCCTAGTGAAATGCTTAATATTTGTGCTACAGGATGCATGTAAATTTAGTTACACTTGGTACGTAACTACATTTACTGGCACTGATCTGGGCACTAGACAAAAATGTTGAACTCTGGTTAACGCTAAGCTGTCACTTGACTATATCTTTTTTGAAAGGGGACCAGGCTTTGATTTGCATTGTCGCTGTTCCTATAGGGTTTGGAGATTCCATGGCTGAAGGAACAATGATTATGGCAGAGAAACATACTGGCATCCAAGTTTTTTCTTCTCTCTTGAGAGAAGACTAGTTCACCTATGAGTGAAGTTGGTCATTTCTGAATTACTTGGCATGATATTAAGGTATACGTCTCAGACGATATAATTATTTGGAAAGATTTCCATTTTTTATGTTACATGGACTAATGCAGTGCTGACTTTCTTGTTAAACAAATTTTTTTTTTTTTTTTTTTTTTTTTTAACCACTGAAAAAGTGAAAAGTATTTCTCAAGTCCAGATTGTAAATGATGAATGATTTCATGTTCCCATGAGTACAATTTCATCAGTGCTACCAGTGTCTTGTGCAGATACCACACTGTTAGGTATAATTATGCATATCTATTCTTAATTCCAATACATTGGCTAAGAAGTAAAATTACATCTATCACTGCCAAATATTCAAACCTTGTTAGAAGATTAAATTAACTTATGTCATTCTAATTTATAGAATTTTTCTTGTCTAAGTTTTTCTGTGGGCTGTTGAGTGAATACTGCTGTATATTTATTTTGAGATGTTGGTATAGCATTATTTTCACTGGTGGCAGGTAGTGATAATATTCAAATGTTTTTTCTGTTCTTTTGCAGGAGTTTTATTGCTGAAATGACTGTTTTTGTACGGCAGCTTGGTAGAAGTAAGTAACATTTTGTCAGTGAAATTATCCTGCATTTACTATGCATAAAAAATTTCCTTTTGCCCCATCTGAATAACTTTTGGATATTTACATTTATTAATTTAGCAGACACTTTTCTCTAAAGCGACGTACATCTCTTATAAGTTGATCATATGTACTTTGATGGGCTCACCACCTGCCGGACAGGCTGTAAGGGGCTGGTGCGTTGTGATTTGGGCGGTGGTCGGGGCCAAGTGCCTGGCCGACCCAAACCTCGGGCGCCACCTCTGGCTTTTGGGACTTGGAATGTCACCTCACTGGCGGGGAATGAGCCTGAGCTAGTGCGGGAGGTTGAAAGATACTGTCTAGATATAGTCGGGCTCACTTCCACTCACAGCTTGGGTTCTGGAACCACTCTTCTTGACCGAGGGTGGACTCTCCACTATTCTGGCGTTGCCCAGGGTGAGAGGCGGCGGGCGGGCGTGGGCTTATTAATAGCCCCCCAGTTCAGCCGCCATGTGTTGGAGTCTACCCCGGTGAACGAGAGGGTCGTCTCCCTGCGCCTTCGGGTCAGGGAACGGTCTCTCACTGTCGTTTGTGCTTATGCGCCTAGCAGCAGTGCAGAGTACCCGGCCTTTCTGGAGTCCGTGGGGGGCGTGCTGGAAAGCGCTCCCACTGGGGACTCTGTCGTTCTACTGGGGGACTTTAACGCCCACGTGGGCAGCGACAGTGACACCTGGAGGGGCGTGATTGGGAGGAATGGCCTCCCTGATCTGAACCCGAGTGGTGAGTTGTTATTGGATTTCTGTGCTAGTTACGGTTTGTCCATAACAAACACCATGTTCATGCATAAGGGTGTCCATCAGTGCACTTGGTACCAGGACACCCTAGGTCGGAGGTCGATCGACTTTGTAGTCGTTTCTTCTGATCTTCGGCCATATATCTTGGACACTCGGGTGAAGAGAGGGGCTGAGCTGTCAACTGATCACCACCTGGTGGTGAGTTGGATTCGATGGTGGGGGGAAAAAGCTGGACAGACCTGGCAGGCCCAAACACATAGTGAGGGTCTGTTGGGAACGTTTGGCGGAGGCCCCTGTCAGAGAGGTCTTCAACTCCCACCTCTGACAGAGCTTCAACCAGGTCCCGAGGGAGACTGGGGACATTGAGTCCAAATGGATGATGTTCCACACCTCCGTTGTCGGGGCGGCGGTTCGGAGCTGCGGCCATAAAGTCTCCGGCACCTGTCGCGGCGGCAATCCCCGAACACGGTGGTGGACACCGGAGGTAAGGGATGCCGTCAAGCTGAAGAAGGAGTTCTATCGGGCCTGGTTGGCTCATGGGACTCCTGAAGCAGCTGACGGGTACCGGCGGGCCAGGCGGAACGCGGTTCTGGTAGTCGCCATGGCAAAAATTCGGGCCTGGGAGGAGTTCGGTGAGGCCATGGAGGAAGACTCTCGGTCGGCCTCAAAGAGATTCTGGCAAACCGTCTGGTGACTCAGAAGGGGGAAGCAGTGTTTCGCCAACACTGTTTACAGTGGAAGTGGTGCGCTGCTGACCTCAACTGAGGATGTCCTCGGGCGGTGGAAGGAGTACTTTGAGGATCTCCTCAATCCCTCCGACACGCCTTCCGTAGAGGAAGCTGAGGCTGGGGACTCGGAGGGGGACTCGTCCATTACCCGGGCTGAAGTTGCCGAGGTAGTCAAAAAACTCCTCGGTGGCAAGGCTCCGGGGGTGGATGAAATCCGCCCCGAGTTTCTCAAGTCTCTGGATGTTGTGGGGCTGTCTTGGCTGACACGCCTCTGCAGCATCGTGTGGAGCTCGGGAACAGTGCCTCTGGACTGGCAGACCAGGGTGGTGGTCCCTCTTTTTAAGAAGGGGGACCGGAGATTGTGTTCCAACTAAAGGGGATCACACTCCTTAGCCTCCCTGGGAAAGTCTATGCCGGGGTACTGGAGAGGAGAATCCGACCGATAGTCGAACCTCGGGTTCAGGAGGCGCAGTGCAGTTTTCGCCTTGGCCGTGGAACACTGGACCAGCTCTATACCCTCACTAGGGTGTTGGAGGGTTCATGGGAGTTTGCCCAACCAGTCCATATGTGTTTTGTGAACCTGGAGAAGGCATTCGACCGTGTCCTTCGTGGCATCCTGTGGGAGGTACTTCGGGATTATGGGGTTCAGGGCTCGCTGCTACGGGCTGTTCGTTCCCTGTATGACCGGAGCAGGAGCTTGGTTCGCATTGCCGGCAGTAAGTCAGACCTGTTCCCGGTGCATGTTGGACTCTGCCAGGGCTGCCCTTTGTCACCGATTCTGTTCATTATCTTCATGGACAGAATTTCTAGGCGCAGCCAGGGAACGGAGGGTGTCTGTTTTGGTGGCCGCGAGATCACGTCTCTGCTTTTTGCGGACAGTGTGGTCCTGTTGGCTTCATCGAATCAAGACTTACAGCACGCACTGGAGAGGTTTGCAGCCGAGTGCAAAGCGGCGGGGATGAGAATCAGCACCTCCAAATCCGAGGCCATGGTTCTCAGTCGGGAAAAGGTGGATTGCCCCCTCCAGGTTAGGGGGGGAGTTGCTCCCTCAAGTGGAGGAGTTTAAGTATCTTCGGGTCTTGTTCACGAGTGAGGGGAAAAATGGAGCGGCAGGTTGACAGACGGATCGGTGCGGCGTCCGCAGTAATGCGGTCATCGTACCGGTCTGTTGTGGTGAAGGAGGAGCTGAGTCGTAAGGCGAAGCTCTCAATTTACCGGTCGATCTACATTCCTACCCTCACCTATGGTCATGAAGTTTGGATCATGACCGAAAGAATGAGATCGCGGATACAAGCGGCAGAAATGAGTTTCCTCCACAGAGTGGCTGGGCGCACCCTTAGGGATAGGGTGAGGAGCTCAGTCACCCGGGAGGAGCTCGGAGTAGAGCCGCTGCTCCTCCGCATCGAAAGGAGCCAGTAGAGGTGGCTCGGGCACCTGTTCCGGATGCCTCCTGAATGCCTCCCTGGTAAGGTGTTCCGGGCATGTCCCACTGGGAGGAGGCCTCGGGGCAGACCCAGGACACGTTGGAGAGACTACGTCTCCCAGCTGGCCTAGGAACGCCTTGGGGTTCCCCCAGAGGAGCTGGAGGAGGTGTGCGGGGAGAGGGAAGTCTGGGGGGCTCTGCTTGGACTACTGCCCCCACGACCCGGTCCTGGATAAACGGAGGAAGATGGATGGATGATCATATGTATATACAGGGCAGCAAGTAGTATAATCATTACAGCATTTGTCTGACGGTATGAAATCCTTAGGTTCAGATCCCCCCCTTAGTTGTACGAGCCTTGATCAATAAGTGCTATCTTGAATTGCCATGGTAAAAATCACATAGCTGTAGAAGTGGATAAGTCATTGTAAGCACTGTGGTATACCAACTTAAAATCGTAAGTTGTCACGAAGCCTTGGCTAATTGGTGAGTATAATCATTTGTGGCATATAATGGTAATTTTGCCTAATTTGAATTGGTGCTAAGATTTTTATTGGAATTACTTGGGACAAGCAGTTGTAAACAGCTTGTAGGCAGCATGGTGGCACAGTGAGTAGCGCTGCTGTCTCCCAGCGCCCGTGGTAGTGCCAGAAAACGTTGGTTCACTCCTCGCTCAGTCTGTGGTGTTTGCATGTTCTCCCCTGTGTCTGCGTGGGTTTCCTCCGGGTGCTCCAGTTTCCTCCCACAGTCCAAAGACATGCTGTTCATGTTCCCCCATAGTGGGAGAGTTACACAGAGAGTGTTTTTCACTGATGTATGGATGAGTGACCCATTGTAAGTAGCATATGTAGCAGTGTAAGTCACCTTGGTGAATAAGGTGTGTGGGCTCATAACACTACATAAAGTTCATTGGAAGTCACGCTGGAGAAAATGTCTGCTAAATAAATTAAACATTGGTTGATCCGCTCAATACATTTGTGACCTTTAGAGTATAATGACTTAAGGTTTGTTTCCTTATTTGTCTTTTGAGCCATTTATATTCTTGCAATGTTGAGGAAACGATCAATAATTTAATGTAACGGCTGTAACCACTTTCTGAAAGCGGAGTCAGGACAAAGGGGAAAAATGGAATACTTTATAATGGAATATCAAGATGGTGTCTTAACAGCTGGCTGATCTGGTCATTCTGCTGCTCACTGTTGTAGATGTGTTTGCCCGTGAGCATGGCTCTAACAAGAAGCTGGCCGCCCAGTCCTGTGCGCTCTCTATTGTACGCCAGCTTTACCATCTGGGTGTCATAGAACCTTACACTGGTGTTACCAAGAAGAAAGAAGGAGAGACGGTGAGTGAGTAATTCTGGAAATGGGCATGTGTTAATAAACTTGTCAAATCTTGCTCTCTTTTAAGGATAGGTTTATTTATTCTTTCTAATTTCCAGAGCTTTTAGTTTATGCATCCTTGAGCATGAAAGGTTCATGTAAAATTTTTTTCCTGCTTCTCCTAGTCTGGTTAGTTGCTAGCTGGACATAGACTTCTGGTTGAGTCATGGGTGGCTCATTGAAAGAAAAAGGTACACAGAAGAGAAATACTTAGACTCTCTGGCTACTGAGGCTGAAGAAGCAGCTTTACAAGGGAATATGAAAGATCTATACACCACTACAAAAAAGCTGTCTGGAAAGTTCAACAAACTAGAAAGGCCTGTAAAGGACAAGGAGGGAAGGACCATCACTGGAGATGAGGGACAGAAGAAAAGATGGGTAGAACACTTAATAGACCAGCCCCTCGGGACGCACCAGACATCCAGCCAGCTGCTGTAGACCTGCCTATCGATTGCAGGGAGCCCACCAGGGAGGAGATCCGTAAGGCCATCAAACTGCTGAAAATTGGCAAGGCAGCTGGACCTGACAACATTGTAGCAGAGGCATTGAAAGCTGACATTGAAACCGCAGTGGAGATGCTATACCCCCTTTTCAAGAAAATTTGGAAGAACTTGTCCCAACAGAATGGAAGGAGGGATACCTCATCAAGCTACCAAAGAAAAAATGAATAGTTTTGGGTTCCCCCCCCTTCAGTAACAGAAGTTCCTAGGCAGGCAGGAAAGGCATGGTACAGTGCTATTCCGAATGAGATAGACTGGCGTTTTGTCACATGTAGTCTGTATGGAAATCGGTAGGGGGTGTGTGTATTTTAGATAGCATGGTTTTCGTGCTTGTCATGAATACGGCTTAATTGAGAGACATTTAAGATCGCGAGAAAGCTGCCCAAATAATACATGCGGTGGTTTTGCAACAGTTGTTTGAAGTATCTGCTAAATGCCTTTCATACTGACCTCATTCAGAAGGGTTATCTTGACTTCTAACAGCTGGAACCCTTTGAAGTGGCCTTGACAAATGATCTGCAGCGACAGCTGGACAGCGTAGTCCAGGAGTTAGGCATGCAAGTCCCTCCTCCAGTAAGTTGCACTTGTGCCCACACATTTTCCTGCTTTTATGAGGTAGGTTTAAAATACAACATAATACAATGCTAGGTTTGTTTTTTGGAAATTAATGACAGTTAAATTTTATTTGAAAAGATAAGTACTATGAAATATTTAAGTAATGGAGAAATAAGCCTATTACATGACATTTAGTGTTCGTTAGTCACACAAATACTGGCAGTTTCAGAGTTTTAACAGGGAGCAGTTAAACTTTTGAATTTTGGTTCTTTATTTCCAAAGAACAAAGCTCGTCTAATTCTTTCAGTTTTTATGTTTCACATAAATACATGGATACACTCTGAAATAAAATGCTAACTTCTTTGTTTTCTCGTAGCCTCAGGATACAAGTACTACGGTGTCACTGATCCAGGGAAAGATGGCTCACTTTGAACCCTCTCAAAAGCAGAGTTTTCCTGGTGTGGTGCCTTGGTCACCCCCTCAAGTGAACTGGAACCCATGGACAAGCAGCAACATTGACGAGGGCCCGCTTGCCTTTGTAAGTTCTTGTTGTTTTGGTGGACAAAAGGCTCCAGACAAAATAGAGTGCTCATTTTTCTCTATCAGATGCTGGTTGGTTGAAATTTATTCATTTAATATAAAACAAAATGTGAAGGATGAAATTGGATATTGAAATAACTTGGGGACTAGCCTCTCTCTGTTAAAGGAAGTTGGAAAGCTTCGTCCAGTGGTCATCGAGTGTGACTTATTGATTTTACAGAAGGTGTCCAGCAACTATCAAGATGCAAAACTTCAGGAACATAGTCAGAATATGTTTCATGTTAGTGTTTTCTATTTCAGTGTCCAGAATTTAAATGTATTTAAATATTCTTAAAAATATCTGCTGAAAGGTGCATTCAGAAATTAAAATGGAATGTGTTTACTTTTTATTTTCAGTTTTAGTAATAGAAGTACTCATATTACAAAATCCTTTTTACTCTTTATTTGTGGGAATTATTTACAGGCTGCTTTACTCTAGTGCTTTTTTGTATATTTCATGGGAAATGTTAGCTGTGTTTTAAGTGAGAGGGAGCTCTAAGCACTTTCATGTCTTCTGTTCTTAGAATGTGTCAGTAAATATATTGTTTCTTCTATTTATGTTCCCTCCAGTGCAGTCCGCAACAGATCAGTTCAGACCTACAGCATGAACTGATGTACCAGCTGGAACATGATCAAAATTTACAGAAGGTTTGTTTAGCCCCCTCATTTGCACGGAATTCTTTCCATTTGCATTCTCTTTCTTAGTTGTTTATGTCCTGTTTAACTTCAGGTTATTGAAGAACGGGATCAGCTTCCAGTGAAGAGGTTTGAAGAGGAGATTATGGATGCCATACATAGTAACTCTATAGTCATCATTCGTGGAGCTACTGGTTGTGGAAAGACAACTCAGGTTCCCCAGTACATCCTAGACGAGTTCATAAAGAACGGAAAGGCAGCAGACTGTAATATCATTGTAACCCAGGTGAGCTGACTTTAAATGAACTGGAACTTATCAGTGATAAATGATGGAAGAAAAATGGTTTGATTTTGTTTAATTTGTGTGTCTTCTTTTGACAGCCCCGGCGCATCAGCGCAGTTTCTGTTGCAGAACGCGTTGCTTTCGAGCGAGGAGAGGAACTGGGCAAGAGCTGTGGTTACAGTGTGCGCTTTGAGTCCATTCTTCCCAGACCCCATGCCAGTGTCCTCTTCTGCACCGTTGGTCAGTCTTTTGTAATGGCCATCGCATGTTAATTGTATGATCATCGTTATCATTTTACACCCTGCCTAGTATCAGTATTTAAAAATATAGTCCTTATTGTGGCTGCTTGATGTTTACAGCTTAAGTTGTTTGACTGCATTTAATTGCTTGGAACACAAACACCAGGTGAGTGCTCGGTCTCCTCCAATATGAATAGGTGTCCTTTTAAGAAAGCTGGAATCCGGGATCCGAGGAATCAGCCATGTCATTGTGGATGAAATACACGAAAGAGACCTCAATGTAAGTTAAACATGGAACAATAAATTTAGAACTGTGTTTATTTAATGAAAAATGTTTTTGCATATTCAGACACTGATTAAAATGAAACTCGGGGCTTTGTGTTAATACACAGACCGATTTCCTCATGGTGGTGCTGCGGGATGTTGTCCAAGCCTATCCAGAAATACGCATAATTCTCATGTCTGCAACTATTGACACAACAATGTTTTGTGACTACTATTTCAACTGCCCAATTATTGAAGTGTTTGGGCGCACCTTCCCGGTACAAGGTAGGTAAGCGTAGTAGCCATCACATTTCAGTTTTGCTGATCTCACTGGACTTATTTGTAATTCAGAACTTATCTTATATGCATAGAAATTCTCAATTTTTCCCCCCCCCCCCCCCCCATTTGTAAAAAACATGCTGTTTAATAGAAATTTCTTGTAGTATTATACAATAGATATTAAGTTTTCTTCTTGTTCAACTCTTATGTACAGTTAAAATATAAAAAATGTTTCTCTTAGAGTATTTTCTTGAAGATTGTATTCAGATGACCCAGTTTGTTCCTCCTCCAATGGATAAAAAGAAAAAAGAAAAGGATGAAGATGGTGGTGAAGATGATGTAGGTTGTGTTGTAGATTAGATTGTGGTCTGTGATGTAGTTTCTGGTTATATATGTGATTATTGAAAACTCATTTTAATTTGGTCCACATCAGTAAACGGCACCTAAGTGGCTGCTATAGCTATTGTTTTGTAAAACTATAGTGAAAGCAGGAAACCCATTTTAAAGCTTACATGTGCACTAGAAATTTAAGACCTCCAGTTAATTGTTTGCACAAGTAAAATTATATACGTAATATGTATTATGAGTTTATATATTTCAACCAAATTCAAAAAGACCAGTAGTGGCCTTGTATCTGTGTTTGCTAATACCGTTTTTTTTTAAATGTTCTCTCCCCCCCCCCCCCATGGTAGTGTATCCATTTTACTGTTGGTCTTAATATTTTGACAAACAAATGATTATTTCTTGACATTAATGCTTTAAGATGGACTGACTTTGGTTCACATACAAGGATAGTCCCTGCTACATCTGAGATGATGACATGCTGTGTTCCCTCTTGGCCTTGCATGGTTTCAGACAAACTGCAATGCTGTTTGTGGGGATGAATATAGCCCTGACACGAAACACTCTATGGCTCAGCTGAATGAAAAGGAAACCTCCTTTGAATTGATTGAAGCCCTTCTCAAGTACATAGAAACACTTAAAGTAGCTGGAGCAGTGCTTGTGTTCCTGCCTGGATGGAACCTCATCTACTCTTTGCAGAAACACCTTGAGATCAGTCTCCACTTCGGTATGTTCTTCAATCTTTGTGCTCTGCTGCTTATGCAAACATTTTTAGTAGGCAAAAAGACTATTTATTTTTATTTTTTTTTTTTTTTTAAAAATCTTAAACATACAACTGTGACTAGTTGCTGGCTTTCCCTTTTCAACTTAGTAATATAGTAGGGCATTCAGTATATTAGCATGTTCTGTAATCTGCGTAACAGGAAGTATAGTGTGGCAGTACTAAAAGATAAAATTTCCTGTGTGTGTGTTTTTATTGTCTTTTTTTTCCCCCCTTCTTTAAGGAAATCAACAATACAGAATTCTCCCTCTACACTCCCAAATTCCGAGAGAGGAACAGCGAAAGGTGTTTGATTCTGTGCCTGAGAATGTAACAAAGGTCAGTTGTATATGTATTAGAAAAAAGTAGAAATTTGGGAAGGGTAACAAGTTCACAGGAAGGACTCACTAGTTGTGAAGGTCTTTATACTTTTGTAATCGATCTAAATGCATGATCAGCTGCTATGGTGCAGTTAGTGTAAAGAATTGATTGATTAAACCTTTTTCATTAACCTTTCAGGTGATCTTGTCTACAAATATTGCGGAGACCAGCATTACCATCAACGATGTCGTATATGTAATCGACTGTTGCAAGTAAGTGACGTGTTTTAATTTTTCTTGAAGACCATGGGGTCGGGCACATCTCAGTTTTTGAGCTTTGTAATAAATTCCACCTCTCTGTTGTGGTGATGTGCAGTAATGATATTTTGTCTTTTACAGGCAAAAAGTCAAGCTGTTCACATCTCACAACAATATGACAAACTATGCTACTGTCTGGGCATCTAAGACAAACTTGGAGCAGCGAAAGGGTCGAGCAGGCAGAGTTCGGCCTGGATTCTGCTTCCATCTTTGCAGCCGAGCACGTTTTCAGAGGTGGGAAATTAATTTTAGATCAGAAATCTCTTATGTGGAGAATGTATACAAGTTTATGTAATAAACATCTAAAGTAATCAATATTTTTCAGTAATGTTATACATTAAGGGCAAGTGTGGTGGTGCAGCAGGTTTGGCCAGGGCCTGCTCTCTGGTGGGTCTGGGGTTCGAGTTCTGCTTTGTGTGGTTGTGATGGATTGGCGTCCTGTCTGGGGTGTCCCCCCTCCAGCCTTGCGCCTTGTGTTACCTGGCCTAGGCTCCAGCTCACCGCGACCCCCTTTGGGACAAGCAGTTTCGGACTCCGTGTGTGTGTGTGTGTGTGTGTGTGTGTGTGTGTGTGTGTGTGTGTGTGAGATACATTACACCTTGCTAGTCATTGCCAACTGTTGAAGTTGGTTGTAAACAAAGTGAGTCCAAATAAGTGTGATAAAATTCTTTAACAGTGAAACACTTATTCTTTTTTTCATCCAAATCTTTGCTCATTTTCCCTTAACTATTATAACTAATTTCACTTAAATTGCAGTACTTAAAGTGGGTTTGACTAGAGACATCGCTTAGGTTTAAAAACAAATGTACGTATTCAGAATCTGACTTTGGGATCCTGGGTTAGAGCAGTTTTTGGTTTTAATGCTGAGTAATAAATTATTTTCCGCCCTAGACTGGAGACTCATATGACCCCTGAGATCTTCCGTACTCCTCTCCATGAGGTGGCTCTTAGCATCAAGCTGTTGAGACTAGGTGGCATAGGACAGTTCCTTTCAAAGGCCATCGAACCTCCTCCACTGGATGCAGTCATTGAAGCAGAGCATACTCTGAGAGGTAGTTTGTGATGATTTATATGAAATGGATAAAATTGCAGTCTGAATTTTTTTTATATTACTGTGCTGTATTTATGTTTACCTAAAGGTGTGTGTGTGTGTGTGTGTGTGTGTGTGTGGTTTTTTTTTTTTTTTTTTTTTTTTTTTAAAATCTTGATTCTGACCAGAATTGGATGCCCTCGACAGCAACGATGAGTTAACCCCCCTGGGCCGAATTCTAGCAAAGTTGCCTATTGAGCCTCGACTGGGAAAGATGATGATTATGGGCTGTGTGTTCCAGTGAGTCTTTAACCAGAGTGGCAAAAATTCTTTTCCCTGCTTTTTAATGCTGATTCCTTTTGATTGTCCTTGTAGACTTATTTTAAATGGGGCTTGGTGAATGTGTAACTCTTTGTAACAGAATTTGAATTAAAATTTACAATTAAGAGAATTTACAGAAAGTCTGACAAGACACAAGGCAGACAGGAAAACATTTTGAACTCAGGATGACTGCCATTGGAGAATTGAGTTTATGGATTTAACTTAATTTGTAAAACACTGTTATTCAAATTTAGAGACTTCCCCTCTGGGGAAAAAAATATAGGATTAGTCTAGCATGCACCAGATTGTTAGAGGACCTGGTGGTGGGGCAAAGTGGTGGTGCTTGGCAGAGGTGTTGCATGTGTGTTGGAATGCATTTTTTAAAGAGGCGGAGAGGGAGGGAATTAAGAACAGAAGACAGTTAAAGAACAATGTTGGGAAAATTTTAATAAGATATTGAATGAAGTGGACAGCATGTGTTATAGGTAGGAGTTAATGTTATGATGATATGCTTTAAAGAACCAGAACCAGTAAAGTTTTTCTCCTCACTTCTTTTGCTCCATAGTGTTGGTGATGCAGTGTGCACCATCTCGGCAGCCACCTGTTTCCCAGAGCCCTTTATCAGTGAGGGCAAGCGTTTGGGTTTTGTCCACAGAAACTTTGCGGGCTCCAGGTTCTCGGACCATGTGGCCCTTCTCTCAGTGTTTCAGGCCTGGGATGATGCTAGGTTTGTCACCACCAGCTCCTGTGCTCTTGCACACTACCTTTTTTGTGCTTTAAATTTTCAGAAAAGTTAAACCTACTACTTTGCCCTTCATTTTAGAATGGGTGGTGAGGATGCCGAAATCAGATTTTGTGAACACAAAAGGTTAAACATGTCCACACTAAGGATGACATGGGAAGCTAAAGTACAGCTGAAAGAAATTCTGGTAAATTCTGGGTTTCCTGAAGGTATGCTCATTCCCTGCAAGTAAAACGGTGCAAAAAGTGTACATATATGTATGTGGCTTGGTATTGTTAATTGAGTCGAGAACAAATCTGTCTTTTGGTTCTTCCAGTGAATACAGAATGGCTGGTTTAGGACCACTTAGTTTACTGCATTGTATTCTACTATACTAGTATAAATACACTTCATGAGAATGTACTGTTATATTCATACATTTAAAAACATATGACCAAGTGCCCAAATGGTGAACCAAATTAGGACTAAGCAAATATGAACATCATATAGCTCAATTATATTAAATGTTGGATTTCTGATTATAAGAACGAGACAAAGTTAAATGCACACATTGACAATACGTATATCTATTCCATTCTTAGAAACTTGTTGTATGGAGCTCATTGGACATTGCTGCAGTCCAGGACCAGAGCACTGAAATATCTCACTGTGCTGTTTTAATTCATATGTTGCTGCTAGTTACTTTTCTAATAAGCAGTGCAAAAAATATGGTTTTAAAAAAAAAAAAAAACTTAAGGTCAATAGCCATGGGTATTTATGTGTATACTGTGTTTCCCTCGGTAATTACAATTTGTCATCATAGATTCCTTGATGACACAAGTGTTTAACAACACTGGCCCGGACAACAACCTGGATGTAGTGGTTTCACTGTTGAGCTTTGGCTTGTACCCAAACGTGTGCTACCACAAGGAAAAAAGGAAGATCCTCACCACGGAAGGGCGCAATGCTCTCATCCACAAATCTTCTGTCAATTGTCCCTTCAGCAACCAAGACACGAAGTACCCTTCACCGTTTTTCGTTTTTGGAGAAAAGGTTGGCGCTGTGAAAGAATGTGAACTTTAAGATATAGTACAAACTGGCAGCATTGCTTTAGTGACACATTTATAGGGTCTTTTTTGAAAGTGTATCTCTGATGACACTTAACATTGTAATGATGTTAGATATCTTGCCTTTTATTATAAAATGTTGTTTTGGCAATCAGATGTGACTTGAGTCTAATTTGTGCAATATCTGAATTTCATAACATTTGATATTCATAGAATTTTGATAAAATTTTAGATGTTCTCAGTATTATTGGTCTTTGCTGAAATGTTTAATATAGTTTGTTTTATTGAACTTCCGAACAGATTCGGACACGTGCCATCTCTGCAAAAGGAATGACTTTGGTCAGCCCTCTCCAGCTCATTTTATTTGGATCAAAAAAAATCACATCCAATGGTGACATTGTTGTACTAGATGATTGGTATGTGCTTTCTCTTTTTGGGTGCAGAATTTCATTTTCAATTGTTTCATGGGAATTTGCTGGTAAACTTAAAAGCACTTGAATGCTAAGTTTTAGTTACATGGTAATTTCTCTGTTTAGGATCAAGCTGAAAATACCACATTACTCAGCTGGCAATATAGCAGCCATCAGAGCTGGAATGGAAGCTCTTGTTGTGGATGTCACAAAAGACCCACAGTACATAAGCGAAATGAGCCCAGTCCACCAGCACATGTTGAACCTCATCCGGCTGATTTCCAAACCTTCTGCTGCAGGGCTAAATCTTATGGCTCCAAACTTGCGGTAGGATATAACCTTTAATCTCTGTTCTATCAGTTGTTTTCCCATGACAGTAACTGAACACATTCAATTCTGTGAAATGTCACCCCTTTTACTATAAAAGTATTTTACCTGATGATGTTACATTTGACTGACTCTTATTAGAATATGTGGTGTCTTCTGCAGACATTTTACACCTTATATAAAATAGATGCTGTGTTATGTGCAATCTCTGAGCGTGATGGATTATGGCTTATATGCAAGGGTTTGGACCTTTAAACTTTTTTTTTTTTAAAAAAAAAAAAAAAAAATTTCACTTTTCCAAGAATACAAAACAGAAAATTTTGTATTGCCAGGATATTTTTGCTGTATTTACTTTGTGTGTAGCCACTGTGTAAAGCAAAGTATCTGCTGGACAAGACTGACAGTATTAATTTATGCATTATTAACTTAAATGTCTTAAACTTTTTTCCTTATCAGATTTGGTGATGGCCCACGGCCTTCCAAGATGCCCCGATTTGAAAGGGGGGGCGGAGGTTACCACAGGGGCTATCAAGGGGGAAGCGGGCCAAGTTTCCAAGGAGCCGGGTATGGAGGATATGGAGGAGGTTACGGAGGACATAGAGGGGGTTATGGAGGAGGAGGAGGAGGAGGAGGGTATCGCCACAATGGTGGGGGTTACAGAGGTGGCTGGGGAGGATACTGCGGTGGAAATAGCTATGGTGGAAGAGGCAGCAGGGGTTATGATGGATACCGAGGAGGTGGAGCATTTTAAAATGTACAGTTATTTCACAGCAGTGATCCTAACCCAGCTTCATTACTCATTAAATCTGATCTGAACAATGTGGCGTTGGTTGTGTTTTTTTTCAACAGCGGATAAGTTTCCTTTCTATGCAGTCACTGCTATATGTGGAGCTTTGCTTGTTCTTTATATTTCTGTAAAACCTGTGCAGTAGTTAGCTAGGAGTAGCACCTTTAACATACTTAGTTTTGAGGATGTATGTGTTTTGTTTTGGTGCAGCAGGTATCAGTGGTTAAACCCTGGACCTTCTAACCTTTTGAATTCTGCTCCTGGTGCAGGATGTTTATAAGATCCTTATTGTATAATTCCAGTTTAAAAAAAAAAAAAAAAAAAATCATTGTATGCGAGTTAAAATACAAGGCTAAAACTGCATCTTCCCTTGAGGAAGGCATCGGCAAAATATTGGATGACAGTAATCATGCAACTTCTGATATACATGAATTTCAAAATAAATTGATCTTAATTATTTGTTAAATTCAGTCTTCATGAATGCACACCAGATGTATAATTTCATTTAGACTCGGACATGGTCCTGTCAAACTAATTGTACTCATCATTCCTTTTGCTTTACAAATGAATATTGATAGAGCAAACCAGTGTCCCACTGTGTTATGTAGTTGAAATGGTTCTTCATATTCACTAGGTGTGTGTTATATTTCCTGATGAAATTTAGTGATTCCATATAATTCAGGATTATGAATGTAATTACTAAATGGCTTCAGGTAGAGTTGTGGAAACACTTGTAAAAAGTTGCCCAAATTCCTTTGTTTGTAATATAAGTTTATAGCTTGTTTCAATCTTCAAAGTTTGTAAGGAACACTTTTACAATGGAGAAAGACTGTAACTACTACCTTCAAAATGATTACTCTAATAAACTTCTTGGTCAATTCTTCAGTTGTCTGGTTTTTCCTTAGTACTTCTGGTATATAAATCCATTCTGATCTCATTGGAAAAATAAATTCCTTAATATTAAAAACTAAGGTCATATTGCAAAAGTGAATATGTAGTTGTATTGCAAAAAATAATTTTGCAAATCTTTTTTCTTCCCCAAAAAAGCATAACTATTTAATTGATGAGCTCAGTCAGCTATGGTGCCTGTTGTGCTGAGAAGCACACCACTGTTATATTATGAGCTGAAGGACTGTACATGCATGTAGACATTGCTGACCCAAGCCTGACCAGTCCTTGCTCCTTGAGATCTGAGAAGCGGGTGAAGGGCCAGACAGCCATCGGCCTAAGATGCATTTGTGTACTTTTTTTGAAGTTTCTCCAAGGGCAGGAATCATGTGGAACACTCCTGCATTAAGTTTTTATATAAAATGAATGACAACACAATTACAGGCACTTTGATGAACCTTATAGGACAGTTTACATCTCAGCATTTATAAATTTCTAATTTCACTTTTCATAATGGAATACTCCTCTGCAAATGCTGAACTTTACAAGGTAACGGAATAGTGTGTCAGCAGAGCACAAAATTTTATTCCAGAAAATCATACGGACAGCCGTCTCCTTCATTCAGGACACCAATGGCAATAGTGCATAGATAGAGGTCCCACAGTTCTCTGTTTATCATCCAACTTTTTTTTTTTTAACAACAAATGATTTAGGAGATGCTTAAGTGTATAATATTGTAAAGGTTAAGCTGAATACAAGTTAGTAGACAACCAGGTATACATATAGTTGCTTTTAACAGATTAGGAAACAGTACAAAATTTCAACATAAATATGAAAGCACTACTGAAAAGATTTCTGTAAAGTTTATAGCTTCAATTTAATCTATATCAAAATAACTCTTGGTTCAAACAATATTTTTAAAACAGACAGTCTTGTACTAGATATAAAAAGCATTACAAGCTAAATTTATATTCAAGTTGACTGCAAGTGGATTTAAACATTGAAATACAATTTTCTCAATTTCTTTGGCAACTTCTGTCTAATTCTCAATTTATCTAAAACAATTATCTTGTAAAAAAACATTTTACATGTAAGACATGACATCACAATAACCTGTTTATTAAATATATTAAAATTCAAACCGTACTAAAATGAGACTACTGTGGAGTAATTCAGTAATGATTTTCCCTCTACTAGCTGTTCTAAACTAGATGTGCATTTAAATACAATTGTAAAGATTAAAGGAATAAACTTCCTATACTGTATTGGAACATAAGTATAAGGCCATAAGAATGTTTCATGATACTGAGATTGAATAGCAACATATACAGAATAGATGTGGAAAAGGTCCTTTTTGTGGCAATAAAATTAAAAAAAACTAAACCACTTTGCAAACTGGAAAGTGTCAAAAGCTTATTCATTGCAGAGCTGTACCAAGGCCTCTTTCTCAGCATTCCCCTGTAGATGTGCAATGCAATAAAGAAAAATGTACTCATCAGCATTGTCGATATGACTGCGTATCCTCTTTATGAAATCTGATCTACAATTCAGCCAGCGAAGCACAGTGAATTACTTCACTGAAAATCAGTGTAAACCACCTGCACAAACTTAAAACTGTCTGCAGGAAAACAGGACCATTGAACAAGTCAACTCACACGGTGCTTGAGGTAGGAAAGGTACGTGTCCCATCCCAAGGTGACAGTATTTACGTATAAAACTCGGAACTTCGAAGGAAGGAAGTAGAAGTTGATCATCTGTGCCGCGGGCCAGACGCACCAATCGGCCTTGTTGGGAAACACACGCGCAAAAAAAAAAATATGTAAACATTTCTTAAAAGTCACTTTGGATTGTGGACAACAAACCGAAATGGACAATGGATATTTAGGAGATTATGGATTTAGCACTTACTTTGTAGAACTCCCAAAACTTCTGCCTAAATTCCTCCATGCTTTCAATCAATGTGTGTCCTTCCATAAGACCCATTCCTAAAAGAGCAGGAGATTAAATACATTGGAGCAACAGCGGAATTCCTAGTACATTACGGACGATCGATATGAAAAGTACATTTTGAATACTACGTGTGCATAATAATGTTGATTTCCGAGTAATGCACGTGCAGCGTTCCTCATCTTCCGACCACTTTCTGATTATTTATTATCTCCACTTTGGCCACCAAGGTAACAAGACACCTTTTTTTTTTCCAATGCAGTCAAAATTACAGCATTCGCAAACATAAGGCAGAAGGTATAAACTCCGAAAGCATGCTTACTCGAGGCATTTCCGTACTCCTGTTGTTTGGTTCCACTTTACCGCTGTCTATGGGTTCAAAGTGTGTATTACATGACGTTTACATTGTAAATGTTACATTCCCTTATGTAATGTGAAAAACACAAAAAGTCACTACAAAAAGTAAGATCAGTGAAAAAAATCCATTAAAGAGTCATTTCAAAGATTGTATCTGAAAATTCATCACTTGTCTGTTGGTGACACGGGAAGCTAGTATATAGTATCTACCGTCAACTCTTACCTAAGAAGTACCATGCTCCCATGGTCGGTGATGCAACCAGTTGGTCCACTAGAACTTTCTTGCTTACAGTCTGCAAAGTCTTGCCCATGTAGATCTTGTCCAGCCAAAGGTACCAGTAATGCAAGAATGGGCCCATAGAAGAACCAACAGCAAACATGCGGCCTACGAGGGGTGACAACATTACAGAAAACCTTGGTCAAAACTGCTACTAATGTCACTCTCAATTACATTTAATTCATTTGGCAGACACTTTTCTCCAGAGTGACTGCCAATGAACTCTATGTAGTGTTATTAGCCCACACACCTTATTCACCGCAGTGACTTACACTGCTAGATACACTACTTACAAGGGGTCACTCATCCATACATCAGTGGAACACACTCTCTCTGTCACTCACACATTATGGGGGAATCTGAACAGCATGTCTTTGGACTGTGGGAGGAAACCAGAGCATCACTATGCAGACATGGGGAGAACACGCAAACTCCACACAGACTTAGCAGGGAATCAAACTCATGTTCTCTTGCACCACGAGACAGCAGTACTACTCACTGTGCCACCCAGAGGTAAGTGCAGAGATTAACAGAGGCAACTTGATGGGAAGAAAGCTCTGGAAAAATAAATTCAACTGCCTCTTTCTGAGCTGCATGCAATGCAGGAAACCAAATGATAAAAGAAGGTCAAGTTTATCACTAGAAACCAAGGTTCATCCCAGACTGTTCTGGATTTCATACATAGTGCTTAGAGCTGCTGCCTTTGGACCCAAAGGTCAAAGGGTTGATTCCCACAGCTGGCTATAGTACCCTTGCAAGGTAATTACCCAAAAGTACTCCACTCCAGTCAAAAAAAATATCCAGCTGTATATAAATAACTAAGTATTAACACTGTAAGTCTCTTTGGAGAAAAGCATGCGACCCAAGCGTGAGAACACAGACTAAACACTGCAGGTCAAACAGGTGGGACAGCCGCCGGTAGCAGCGCGGTCACAACTACTGGCCACCGGACCCAAGGGTCGCAGGTTCGAATCCCCTCTCCGGCTGTACCCTGAGCGTGGTACTAACCCTAGAATTGCTCCGCTAAAAACTACGCAGCTGTGTATGAAAATATGAAATGATGACGTAATAAAAAGTAGTTTGTAAGTCGCGTTTGGCTGAAGCGTCAGATTAATTAATGTAACAAAACGTGGAAGTGCCACGTATTTTGCCTAGGGCTAAGTCATTTAACAGACACAAAGCTGGGAGCGGATCGCGGATATGAAATTAATTATGAAACACACACACACACACACACACACACACACGCATCTGAAACCGCTTGTGCCATACGGGTCGCGGGGAGCCGGAGCCTACCCGGCAACACAGGGCAAAAAAAATTATGAAACATTAATTTTAAATTATGGTCAAACATGTATGTAACCGGCGTCAGTCAGTGTCCCGTTCGTTCCCCCACCTGTGCGGCCCCAGTCGTGTTGCGTGCCGGGGTTCCGCCGCCTCTCCCGGGCCTGCTGGAGGAGGTCACCGAGGGCCAGCATCCCCCCGCAGCTAACCGTGTTGGTGACGATGAGAAAACGGCCCTTGAACAGGGGCTTCCAGCAGCCGGAGAGGCGGACGAAGAGCTCTTTACTGGAGCGGGAAATCATCATGGCGCGTCCGTCTTCCGCACCGCCCGCTCCGCACACCAACTTCCACCCCGCGCTCAGTTCAGTCTCTCATGGGATGTGATTACAAACAGATCATCAGCTGGAAACAACCAAATTAACACGAGGAAAAAAAAAAACACAACGTCTTTCAAAATGTAAAGGGAAACGAGTACAGACAGAGTAAAGACGAACCGATCATGGTTACACACTATAACGTCATAAGCGCGTCTTGTCCAATCAGTGTACAGCTCACCTCCATCGATAACGCGACTTCTTCAATCACGTGTGAGAATTGCGCTGACATGCTGAGCGAAGGCCAAACCCGAGCTGAGTCGAGCCTCGCGCCAAGAAAGCCGGCAGCGTGCTGAGAACGAGGAAGTAAACCGGAAGTGCGTTGGAAGTTGAGCAACTGGGTAGAGACGGCGGTTCTACACGTCCAAACTTCATGGAAACCTGTATATATATTTGTGCGATTTTATTATAACAAAAACTGTTTCATAGTGACGGTAATACGGAAATGTACAGTGTTTGTGTTAACATATATATATATTGTGGCGCGCGGCGCTCTGGGTTTGGATAGGGCGAAGAAGGACACACACAGCAGCGTTCATAATTAACGTTTTATTACAACACGCAGACAGGTTAACAATGCTCTCGGTCCAAGGACTCAGCTTCCTCAAGGACTTCCGGCGCTTCAACCCCCCTTTCCCAGAGTGCTTAGCACTTCCATTTTTCTTCACGCTACCAAACACGGACGTCCTTTTCTGCACGTAAGTCCACGTAGTGGTTGCACACTCACTGTACTCATTTTTCCCATAATGCAACTATTTACAATAGACGCATTCCCCGCTGGAACTCGCAGTAACGCGGGTCGTTACATTGTGTTATGTAATCTCCGTGATTTTATTTTGAAGTTGAAATTCGTCAAGCAAAATATAAGAAAATCACGTCGACTACTACTGTACTGTCCAATATTGTAATGATTGATTTAGACATGATTTTTTTGTACATCCTTTTCAAGACGTATTCTTGTTATAGTCGCCATGCCACTGAAATTATTTCATATTCATTTCATGCTGTCTCACTCGATTTCGTTGTCACTGTGCTCAAATTAGATGTAAATAAAGATGCAGGGACCCTAGAAGAAGGCTCACCAAAAGGTGTCCCGGAGAGAAATTGTTGCATTACCTAAAATACACCACAGTACTTTACTTAGCGGACGCTTTTCTCTATTCACCGCAGTGACTTACACTGCTAGATACACTACTTACAATGGGTCACTCATCCATATATCAGTGGAACACACTCTCTCTCTGTTACTCAGACACTGAATTTGAAGAGTATATTTTTGGACTGTGGGAGGAAACCGGAGCACCCAGAGGAAACCCCCGCAGACACAAGGAGAACATGCAAACCCCCCACAGACAGAGCAGGGATCGAACCCACGTCCTCTCACACCACCCAGACGGTGTAAGACACGAACACTCCTCGCTGTGCCACCATGCCACGTTTCACCTCAGATCAGAACACTTAACATTACAAATCTGAGCAAAAAAAATACACAGAGTAAAGAAAAAATGCACAAGCAGGCAGACACTCAGTAGAGACCGCTAACTTTATAATTCGGTCCCACATGCTTCTCCACGCCATTTTCAACCCAATGGTCTGGAATACAAGCAGTACAAATTGGGGGATTTAATGGCAAGGCGGCAACCCTGCTGTTGTTTTGCTTAGCCTCAAAGCTACCTGTCGCTAAGGCAGCGACGAACGCAATTGGATACCATGTACATGATGGAGCGAGTCATTCTCGAATAAGATTGCTGAGAATGTATAATTACCTTCTCAGTGGCCCTCGATGACCAATTGACGTTAACGCAGAACGGAACTGACGGCAGAACTGTCGAATAGCAAACTTCGGAAGGCGGGACTACTTGTGTCCAGGCCGCTTTTGCCAGCGTACGAGTGAAGCTGTCCGGTTTTCATTGTCACAAGTCTCGGTTGTGAGCGGCATTTGTACGTCTGCAGCAGCTGACTGTTTGTTCGATTTACAGTAACTTTGGGCGAATATTGTGAAAAGGGTAAGTTTCTAAATATAAATCTAATGCGTCTCCTCTTTTTTAAACGGCCGACTCAAGGAAATTCCACGCGGTTTGGAGAAAATGAGGCCTAGTAGCTAGCTAAGCCAGGCCGCTTCTTTTCACCTGAATCATCATCATCATCATCATCATCATGTGAATAAAATCGCCGGGATACGAACCCGTTACCGGATATTTAGAGTTCCAGGTTTGTTTAATGTAATAAACTTTTTCATCTTATCTAGATGAATAAGTGTTTGAGTAAAGGTGAATACTATACACGCCCACTTGCACTGGCACCGATGTGCGTTGCTGGAGACGGCAGTCTGAGGGAACGGATCATCATGTCGGCATTTTCGTGTGTGTTGGCGCAGAAATCACCCTTTTTTTTTCCATATTATGTGTTTGAAGCTTATGATCGAGATCGTGTGTGTTTCCAGAAGTGTTCAGTGTGTGTTGCTGGAACGATCTGCCATTATCATCGGAAGGAAAAGAAAATGGAACAGAGATGATCATAAACTCTGAGAGTGGAAAATGATTTCTTTTTTATCATTAATCATATATTTAATATACTGTTTTATTGATATTCAGTTATTTTACAAATTTAACGTTTAAACCAATCTTAGTTTTATCCGTTAGTCGGTAAGGAGGGGATGTTGTATTAGCTGGCTAACTAGACGTCATGCCAAATGAAGAAGATTTCTGCTAAGAAGAGAAATGAATTCATGTGTTAACGACTGTAACGTCTGAGGCTTTTATCCGAGGGACTTACAGTATTTGACCTATTTTTATGCATGGTATTAGTTACGTGAGTGATCCAAGTAAATGTGGAGGGTGCCGTTCAGAGCGCGGGCGGGGAGTTGTTGTTTGGAACTGGCAACCTCGGCCTGCTTAACCTCTATAGTTAACGTATGTTAACTAACTGTGCGTTGCATTTCCGCTCATGCTGCTGATGCTCCTTTAATTGCGAGGTTTGCTCTATTAATTTTTGCATCGTTTTTACATCGAGACACGACAGCTTTTGCTGTAGAGTGGTCTCCTTTGGAATCGTGTTGTAGCTGAATGGTCTTTTTATTTATTCACACAATTCAGTTGCCTGTTGTGTTGATCGAGGAAGTTTGACCATAGAAATTAATATAATTATTGTCCTACACCTGCAGAAATACTGAATAGTATGTGAAACTCTTGCACGTTTTTTCTCTTTGCAGGATTAGGATAGCAGTTGATTTGAAGTGTGCTTTCCCCAGTTAAATAGTTAATCCTAATTCCTGGAACTGTTTCATTGTTAAGATTGTTTGTCTTGAACATATTTTTAAATTAACTACCAATGTCTTTTATTTATTTATTTATTTATTATTTTTTTAAAAAAACTCTTTGCATTTATGTCCATTTTTTCCCGGATGTGTGGTTGAATTAAAATTTTGCCTCTGTCTAGTTTTTGTGAGAGGTTTACATCTTTTCATCACCTTTGTAGAGCTGCACAATAGTAACAAAATAGATTGTCATCTTTTTTTCTGTCATATTGTGATTTAAGTAACCTTTTTATCTTTTTTCCACATTTTTATAATTTGGATATGGCTCTTGGGCACTTTTCCAGACTGTCATCTTTAGGTTTGCAAATTCTCGACAGCAGTGTAATTGGTCGTACTGGATGTGCAGTATCTTTTAATATGAGGAACAACTATCGTAATGGTACGGTGTTTTTATGCCCTACAGTCTGCGCTTCCCTAGATTGCATTGTAATGTCATGACCGTTCCTGACCGTAGTATTAATCTGCTTGTAGTGAAGAGGTCTGCTTGAGTGCGGGGACATTAAGAACATGCACTCGGAGCAAGTTAGTGGATATCTGTTGTGATTATTAAAGTTGTGGCACAAATTGTAATTGTATATGGGAATTATCCTTCAGATTTGCTGTGGTTGAAGTGACTTGATAACTGATGCTCTCATGTTGAGTGGGGTTAATGCATCCATCCATCCATCCCCTCATAGATGGATGGATGTATACTTAGACACAGTTATATTGTCTTTGGGTGAAAAGAATAAACTGGGAGTGTAGCTGTCTAACAGCACCAAAAGAGGTTGTTGGTGTTGAAAAATGTAATTTAGAATACTTGACTTACTCTGAACTACTTGTTAAATTGATTGGGGTTCTAAGTCTTCTTGAGGAAACCGCGTCGTGTAGGAAACTGGTTCTGACATTTCCCTTCCTGTGTTGGAAGCATCTTCAGGGAGCTTCCACATCTTGCGAAGGCTGGATGTGAACTCAAATACACAAATTCTTAAATTCACAAATCAGCTCCCTGAAGATGCTTCCAATACGGGAAGCAGAACGTTGGAACCAGTTTCCTACATGACACGGTCTCATCCAGAAAACTTAGAACCCTAAGTTGACACCGGCCGCAGAAGCCTACGTGTTTTGATACTTGTTAAATCAGTAGTGTTATGGAATTGTGCTTGATTTTTAATTTACTTCATCTGCAGCAGTACTTGATGTACTTTAGTTATAGTTTTTACTGTGTGTTAATGCCTTTCCAGAGGCCTAGCATAATACTTGAATAGTTCTCATTGTTGATATATTTAGAAGTTATAGTAGAAGTTATGTTTTTTTAAGGACAGTGATGAATCTGCTAATCTTTTTTTTTTTTTTTTTTTTTCCCTTCCTCCCCCTAAATGGGATTTCAAATAAATTGACTGGATTAATGACGAAATGTTATACATTTATCAAGGTCAATATTTGCTTACGGATTCCTTTTTCTGTGTTTTTGAGCATTTTTGCTTTTAGTTCTCTGTACTTTACTGTTAAAGTACTTTCTTGGTTAATTTATGAATAGATTATGTATTATGGTATTCATCATCCATATTCAAGTAGCAGTACATTTTAAATTTTTTTTTTTTGGTGTGTATGGCAAGAGCTTTTTGGAAGCTGTAGTTAAAACAGAATTTCTTAAAGTCTATCAGAAAACAGTTGGTGTTGACATGCGTTCTTTCTTTAGGCTGAGGGAGAGTACTAAAGTTACAACAATGTTAAATTGTTATATTTATTTATTTTAACAGTAGCTGGTATTTTCAGACTTGTAGGTTAGGGGTCCTACCCCATAATATGGACTCAAAGTGAGGTGTTAAAAATACACGCTGAAAGAGAACTGAGGGTGATGGATGCTTTGTTCTCTCCACAGGTATTTTCAGAAGAAGGCTGGTCATCTTACCCCTTTTTGTTTTATTTTTGCAAATAATTTTTACCTTCCCTCTACCCTGTCCTGTTTTCTTTTTTTTTTTTTTTTTTTTTTTCAGCGTGTATTTTTATTACCTTATTTTGTTTTTGACATCTTCAGATTCGCGATCTGGGAAGTGACTACATGGCAGTCAGAAGGGGACATATTAGATACTTGAAAGTGAGTAGCAAGAATTATTATGTCTTTAAAATCTTCAGTTAGAGAAAGGTGTTTTTAAAAGATGGATTGTTTTTTTTGTAGAATTTGTGTTTCTGCATGTGTTAGCTTAGTTTATGGATTAATCTATATTGCTGCTAAATTGAATTTTTAAAATTCATTATTTGATTCTTCATTTTCAATTATGAATTAGCAGCAATGTCTGGCTAAGTAAATGCACTTAGTTCACATTTACAAGCCTAATACAATAACATAAAACTTTTTTCTTACTAGTTTTTAAATTAGTTCATGCAGGTGAGGGCTATGTCATCTCTAATTAGAGCTATAAAAGATAAACTAAATATGTTGTACTTTAGCTGGGTTACAGGTGTTAAAAAAATCACAAACGGTCCATTTGTATTACTAATTTTTGTGAACAAAATGTAAATTGCATTGAAGGTGCTATGTATTGCAAAACATTGTTTGAGATGTACTGTGGCCTCCAAAATTATTGGTGTACTTGATAAAGAGGTATTAAAAAAAAAAAAAAACAGGGAATTTTCTTGCTATACTCTAATTTTACAAAAGGAAGTCATCCATAAGCAATAGTGTTTTCTTCAGAAGTAGAGGTTTCATGTATTTGGTGTTTGCTTATGGTTTTTTGCTTGAATGGTTCCGTGAACCCCATTCCATTGATCTTGTATCCTGTCACATTACCAGAATAAGTGCCTGGATTGGCTTACATTTAACACACAACATGGGATGTCACCAGGAACATCCCATGAAGATGCACTACACTAAAGTAGATTCTATGAATGAGATTGAAGTGTTCTTCTGAATGCTCGGGGATGTGCAAGTAGGGAAGACTTCAGCACATGTACATGACCATCATCACTAAAACACAAGTCAGGGCTGTGTTTTCATGTCTCTGTCAGTGTGTGATGAGAATGAGTACCAACACTTGTTAAAATGGTCTATATTGCAGAAATCATACCCCTCCAACCGTTTGGTGTTATGCGCTCTTTCTCAGCTTTAGTTAATTCTGTCTAGTCTTTTCTTTTGTAGCCCTTTAATAAAAATTGAGTTCTAACCATTTATAGAAATCCCTGTTGGGGAAGCGAAAAATTCTTCGGTGGAGGAAAGTCACCATTGTTTGATTTGCAAGTAAATGACATAAAGAACACCCCTTTAGACAACCACTTGTATAGCTCAGTTTGACAAATGGGGGGAGGGAGGTCTGGGCTTAGAGCAACAGAAGACTGTAATGATGGTCCGTTTGGAATCCAAAGGTATTTCTTGATGTCTCTCCAGACTACTAAGGGACCCTTATTTACACGTCTTGTTTCACTAGGATATAAAAAGGGGTTAATGGTACGTCCTCAAAACGTTTGTGTGTACAGTTCTGAAATTGTTGAGAGGCAAAAAAGAATCCGAAAGTTACAGTTGACACAAGGCACTACAGTTCTTCATCACACTTCTGAGTTGACCATCAGAAAGCACTTCTGTGCTAACATGCTGTTCGGAAGGGAAGCCAGAAGAGCCCTTCCCGAGAAGGAATAAATTAAAGTGGTTGGAGTTTGGCAAATGCTATTGTAACTTTGAGCAGAAACAGGGTCTGTTCTCAGATTAAACCAAAGTTGAACTTTTAAGCAATTTAAACCATCGGAATGTTTGGGGTAAGAAGAAGGAAGGACATCATCGCACACTGTGACATATGGAGGTGGATTGTTGATGATGTAGGACTGTTTCGCTGCAAGTGGCTCGTGTTTAAAATTTAACGGCATAATGAACTCCTCAGCATATCTCATACTGGCTGAAAACCTGGTGGCCTGTTGCCACTTGGTTACAGGTGGATCTTCCAGCATGAGGCTGACCTTCAAAACACGCCATGAACGGTTGGCACCAAACAAAATAAGGGTTTTGCAAAAGTCCATCGCAGACTTGAACCCTGTGCTCTGAATTGAAGAGGGCAGTTCTTAAGAGTATACCTAGAGACATTAAGGATGTGGGAAAAGCTCTGCACAGAGGAATTGTCCAAGATCACATACATTGTGTTCTCCAACTTATTTGAATATGTAGGAAAAGGCTTTGCTGTTATCTATGCCAGAGGAGTTTTCATTAAGTAAGAGAAATGGGAATCTAATTATTTTGGAAACTATTTTTCTGAAATAAAAAAAACTGTTTTATATGAATAAAATCCCAGTGACTCTCTGATTTATGTATTCTTGGTGATAATGCATAGCTGTTTTATACTGCATCTTTATCATGGGTGCCAGTAATGTTGGAGGCTGCTGTTATCATTTGTATTTAATAATTGGAGGGTACCTTGATGATATTGTCACAACTGCTGGTATCCAGCTTTTTTGCACCCCAAAGTGGTGGTTGCATTGTAGCTAAACATGAAAAATTAGCCAGGAGATGTGCAGTTTCAGCCTACTTGCTTTGCTTTTATTTTAGTTGTTGCTGTTATAGCTACCTGGTGAGCTAATTTGGGAGATCGGGAGCTTTTCTCCCCTAGATTTTACCCAAACACGACTACCTGGACTTTCAAAACCTTAAATGTCTGGAAAACCACTAACAGTGACTCCAGGTGTTATCATTACTATTTTTTATTATTGTTGTTGTTGTTGTTATTACTATTCTGCTGTCTGTAACTTATAATAAAGGATTCTGTTCATATATTTCAAGATTTTGTCCTGTAATAGGTAAGTTTGTTTAATGTCCAAAGGCAGAAGTATGTATCTGGAGGTTTTTTCAAAGAATGAAAATTTCATGCTGAACGATGACAAGCAAGTTATTCTCTGTATAAGTTATGATGGCCAGATAAAGTATAATATTTGTCAGTATGAACTACATTGAGCTTATCTTCAAAACTTTTGGTTAACGATTGTAAACTTTTTAACTTGACTTTTTTCTAGGAAGTTTATGACATGTCTAACGGTTACGAAGACCACATGGCAGATGAACCAAAAGATGCCAAAACAAACCTGATTGTAAATTACCTGCCTCAGAACATGACGCAGGACGAGCTTCGCAGTCTCTTCAGCAGCATTGGGGAGGTCGAGTCGGCTAAACTCATCCGCGATAAAGTGGCAGGTAATCATCACTGCGTAGCCTGAAATGAGTCTGCGTTAGGCTTTTGTTTTGCAAGTAGGTCTCTCTCTCCCCCCCCCCCCCCCCCCCCCCCCATAATTGAAGCAGGGTGTAATTCACAAATTAACAGATATTTAGGTTTTAAAACATTTTTTCTAGTAGTTTAAGATTATGCTTGGAACTAAAGAAATTTTCTTTTCTGCAAATGCTTGTTTTTTTGTGGGTTCAGCATAGAATAGTGTTTGTTTGTATTGAGATTTTCCTCATAGTTTGAAATATATACTTTGTTTCAGGTTTCTTGAGGGGGAGTGCGGAGGGGAAAACCATACGTTGCATCTTACGTTTTGCTGTTAAATATGTTTTTGGCCCTCAAGTTTTGAAAACGTATTACATGAACAATAATTTTTCAGTTACATGTTACACACATCTCATTTTGGGTTAAAATTCGTAATGTATGACATTTTTGTTTCTACTTGTTTTGTCTTCAGATTAGATTGCATTGTGTTTCTTTTTTTAAAAAAAATCAGTCTGCTAAATTTGGAACAAGTGAACCTTTTTTATTTTATTTTATTGTTTTCCTTTTTTTTTTTCTCTAGGGCACAGTTTAGGGTACGGATTTGTTAACTATGTTAACCCTAGTGATGCAGAAAGGGCAATCAGTACTCTCAATGGGCTGAGACTACAGTCTAAAACTATCAAGGTAACGTGCAAAGAGGTGTTCTTGTATACATGTATCATCTAATAGATGTTATGTCCTTCGAGTACTTCCTGGGCAGTGGAGGGAACCTCCTGACTGCAAAGTGTATAATTACAGTGGTTTTTGGAAGTTTGTGAAAGCTTTAGGATTTTCTATTTTTGTGTCAATATGACCTAAAACATGATCAGATTTTCAGGCAAGTCCTAAAACTAGAAAAAGAGAACCCAATTAAACAAATGCGATAAAAACATTATACTTGTCCATTTATTTAAGAAAGTGGTCCAATGCTACATATGTGTGTGGCAAAAGTATGTGAACCGCTAGGATTATCAGTTCATTTGAAGGGGAATTTAGTCAGTGTTTCAATCAATGGGATGTGACAATCAAGTGTGACTAGGGGAGGCCCTGCCTTATTTAAAGAAGAGAAATTGGATTTCAGTATCAAAGTCTGATCTTTTCAACAAAGGTTTGTGGAAGTGTCATTGCTTGAATAAAGGAGATTTCTGAAGACCTCAGAAAAAGAATTGTTGACACTCATCATCCTGGAAAAGGTTACAAATTCATTTCTAACGAATTTGGACTCTACCAGTCCACTTTCAGGTGGATCATGTTTAAATGGAGAAAATTTAGCACCATTTTTACCCTCCCCGGGAGTGGTTAACCAACAAACATCACACCAATAGCAAGGTATGTAATAGTTCGGGAGGTCACAAAGAAACCTAGGGCGATGTCTACGGGACTAAAGGCCTCTATTACATTGGCTAACATCAGTGTTCATGAGTCAACCATAAGGAGAACATTGAACAACATTGGTGTGCATGGCAGGGTTGCAAGGAGAAAGCTGGATGGGACCAAAACAAAACTGTAGCTTGAATGAGAAGCATTATGTTTGGTAAAAGGCAAGCTCTGCATTCCGGCATAAGAACCTTATCCCATCTGTGAAAAATGGGGGTGGCAGTATCATGCTTTGGGCTTGTTTTTCTACCTCTGGATTGGGAAGGCTTGCCATCGTTGATGGAATTATGAATTCTGAATTGTAGCAGCAAATTCTACAGGCAAATGTCAGGGTATCCGTGCATCAACTGAAACTCAAGAGAAAGTGGGTCATGCAGCAAGACAACGGCTCTTAAACACACAACGGTTAAAGCAGAAAAAAGTGAATGTTTTGGAATAGCTGAGTCAAAGTCCTGACCTTAATAGAAATGTGAAAGGACCTGAAGCGGGCAGTTCATGCAAGGAAACCCACCAAAATTCATGAGTTGAAGCTGTTCTGTAAGGAGGAATGGGCTAAAATTCCTCCAAGTCCATGTGCAGGACTGATCAACAGTTACCAGAAACTTTTAGTTGCAGTTATTGCTCCAGAAGGGGTCACAACAGTTGTTGAAAGCAAAGGTTCACATACTTCTACAACACACATATGTCACATTTGATTATTTACCTCAATAAATAAATAGTTATGTTTTTGTCACATTTGTTTAATTGGGTTCTCTAGTTTTAGGACTTGTGTGAAAATCTAATGTTTTAGGTCATATGTATATAGAAATGGAGAACATTCTAAAGGGTTCACAAACTTTCAAGCTACACTACATTGGAAATTGAAGCCATCCACATGAAGTCGCAGAACCATCATTGGTAACTAAACACAGTTTTACTTAGGAATTTGTAAATCTTCAATTAATTTTTTCTGCCATCTGAATTTTTAATCTCTGATGTTAAAGCTTTTAAAAGGGCATTATAAAAGTTTTCAGTTTTCTCCATTTAATTTGTAAAGTATTGTTTATGGTTTTCTGGTTTACATAGAGACAGGTGCACTTTGGCATTTGTTCAATCTGTTTATGTAAACCTGTTTATATAATTTTGTGCCATTTAAAATCTTGTAATACAGATCAAATCCCTTTCTCTTATTTTGTTCCTGTTTTCTTTATTGAAGGCTGTATAATTTCTTAATTTTATTTATTAAAAAATGGCAGGAGACTTGAATAAAAAAATTTTTTTTTTTTTAGTTTTGCCTTCAATCTTACATGGCTTCCTTTGCTGGGGTTGTTTACATTGACATAGTGAAAAGGATTGTTATTTTTTGTATTTGTTAAATGTTTTTGTGGCTTACTTGATGGGTATTTGTGAGTAAAATGGGTTGATGTTGAATTTACTCTTGGAAACAGTATAAATATGGGCATACATTTACATTTTGCACTTAATGTTTTTCATGTCTTTCTATTTCAGGTATCCTATGCTAGGCCGAGTTCTGATTCCATAAAGGATGCAAACCTTTATATTAGTGGATTGCCAAAGTCCATGACCCAGAAAGATGTGGAGGACCTGTTTTCACGTTATGGCCGCATTATTAACTCCCGTGTGCTTGTTGATCAGGCTTCAGGTAGAGCAAATCAAAAACCCAAAATTTTAGAAGTCTAGAAAATTAAATGAAGAATACATAATGTTTGATTTTAAATAAACATGTATTGTTAGAATTAAGAGCAGCTATTTTCCATATCAGGCTTGTCTCGGGGTGTTGCGTTCATCCGCTTTGACAAGAGGGCAGAGGCAGACGACGCCATAAAGGGCTTAAATGGTCAGAAGCCACCAGGCGCCTCAGAACCAATCACGGTCAAATATGCTGCCAACCCCAACCAGGCAAAAAACTCCCAGCTGCTGTCTCAGCTGTACCACTCACAGTCTCGGCGTTTTGGGGGTCCTGTCCATCACCAAGCACAAAGGTTCAGGTGAGCACATGAGACACTCGGAGGACGTTCTTATGACCAGGACCGATTGCAGCTGACACTATAGGCAAAAACTTGGTAAACAGCTAGTGGGACACGCAAAAGCAATCTTAAATATAGTACAGCTAACCACTTGTCACTTATCTCTCCCAGGTTCTCTCCAATGGGTGTAGACCACATGAGTGGAATGGCTGGAGTCAGTGTACCAGGTAACTCCACATCCGGCTGGTGCATTTTCATCTACAACCTGGGGCAAGATGCAGATGAAGGCATCCTGTGGCAGATGTTCGGCCCCTTTGGGGCAGTTACCAATGTGAAGGTCATACGTGACTTTAATACTAACAAATGTAAAGGGTTTGGGTTTGTCACCATGACTAACTATGAGGAGGCAGCAATGGCAATTGCCAGCCTAAATGGTTATCGCCTTGGGGACAAAATCTTGCAGGTGTCATTTAAAACGAGCAAGTCTCACAAATAGTGAGAGAATTTGTAAGCTCCCCCCCCCCACAAACCATAAGGAATAAGTTGAAAGGCAAAGCAGAAACTAGCTTAAAATTTGTACTACTCCAGTTTGTCCTAATGGCAAGTGTAGAGAGGTGTGATTAAAAACAATATATATAAATATATACACATATTTTTGGGATGCAAAAAATATTGAGCTGTTTTGAGAAGTCTCAAGATTAACTGACCACTTCTTAAAATTCATTGGTCTGTGATGCTAGACTTGGTCATGTCATTGTGTGCCATATGAGTGGTTTGATAAAAGCAGGCCATGTCTTTGATTCTGGTTTTCTTTCATGCTCATCAGGTACTCCGCCTAATTTACATACACAATTAAAATAAAGATGCCTTAAGTTACACACAACTTTTTACCAGTATTTGTACCACTTTCAGTTTAAATACTGAATTTGTTCAGTACAACATTGTTTATCAAGCATCTCATTAAAATGATAAATTTTCTCTGAAATAAAATATTTAAAGGTGGCATGTTGGGCACTAATGTCAGTAATGGTTAGATTAAGATACTGTACTGGAGAAGTGTCTGTTGATGTTCTATTTCTGAGAGTTCATGCAAAAAGACACTGATTGTAAAGTAAAGCAGGACCAAAGAGACTGAAGGAAAAACTTGTGATCACTGCCCCTTGCCCTAAACTTGGTGTTGCCCTCCTGCATATAGGATTGGATGTTAAAGCTAAATATCTTAGGTACTTTTTGAATGTGTATTTAAACAGTTGAGCATCCATATTTTCTTGCATCCGTTCAAGCTGTTTTAACTTTTTTATATATATATATATATATATATATATATATATATATATATATACTAAGACTTCATGTTCTGTTGACAAATAAAAGTAATTCCTTTTGTTCCTTTCCTTCTTGTGTACTGATAGTTTGTAAAACTAATCCCAAGAATCTGGAAGCTGCCTTTCAGTGTTTGTTGTATCTTGTGATTAACCTTTTTTTGCTTTTCTGTTTGATTTATTTTTGCATAATTTCTAAACATTAAATTTCACTTTCTTTTCTTGAAGTTTTGATTCCTTTTTATGTTTAACTTTTTGTTTTTGATGAGCTTTCTTGATGAGATGTTTTGTACTTAGTCATTTTATAAAATTGGATATAAAGGAATGGCTTGTAGCTGCTGGGTTGTGAAAGGTTTTGAGTCAGGAATGAGTTTAGCTTCTGGCTTCATTTATTTTCCAGTCACATGTAGTTCATTTAAATTGATCTAAATTTGTTTACTTTTTTACAGTTTAAGTTTTACTTTTGGACCAAATTATTTTCTGGAAAAAGTTAGTAAATGTGTATTTCATTTTATTGCTACAGCTCTATGCAGTTCATTTCATGCATCTTTTTTTGATCACACATTTGAAATTCTTCTTCTCCAGTTGAGGAATTCAAGGGTAGCTATTATTGAAAACCCTACTTTCCTTCAGTAGACTTTTTCTTTAGAATTTCCTAGCGAGAAAGCATCATTTGTGCTTTGACATTTTAAGCAGAACTGCTCCACAAAGTTTAAAAATGAAGTAGTTACATAATTTTTTTTTGTCTGAGTCCCCCCCCCCCATCTTAGAAACTAAATGTAAATAATACCAAAAAGCAGAGTCCTGATTAAAACTAGTTCTCAAAAGTGTGTGGGGAGGGGGTAAGATAGAATGTCATGCCCAAGATTTTTTACTAAACTGGAATTTGATGATAAAATTTACTTTTGCATAAGTGTTTTTTCTAAAATCTGAATAGTTGCATTAGTAGATTGATTGGTTGAAACAATTGTCTTTAGTGTATTTGAATTTCCACTGACAGTCAATTTCTCTCATTCTTGAGAGTCTGTTCACAAATGAGAAATCAGTTGACAACCTTGGTATAATTTAAAGAAAACTGGATTAAGCAGATGTCATCTGAACTATTGAGATTTGTTTTTTTTTTTTTTTTTTTTTTTTCTCTCTCTCCCCAAAAATGTTTTTGTTGGTATTGAATGTTTTTTTTCTTCTTCTTACATTGTACATTTTCATGTCCCCAAGTAATTACTTTTTGTCTTTTTACTCAACTTTGCAGGTTTACACATTTAGCCTTTAAGCAATTAATTAGTCTTTTCTAATTTGTTAATTTAATTAATTGGATTGAAAATTTTTTTGGATTGGGAATATCTCCTGTTTCCCAGCATTTGTTCTTATATTACTTTGGGAATCTGAAAAGGTTTTGAACAGTATGGGTATATGGTTACACAAATATTTAAATTTAGATAACTCTCTTCCTCTTTGTTTGAGGGTGAGGCCTGTTAAACCTTGTACTGAATGTGTTGCAAAGTCAGTCGCCCCCAACCTGAACAGAAGAAACAATCTGTTCTATTTTTTGTTTACTTTGTTTTGAGATCCCAGTTGGGAAATCAATGAATTTCTAGGGTTTTTGAGAACAAGGGTAAGTTTGAGTCTGTGGGAGGGAGGGGAGAGGGGAGTATTGTATGAAAGGATTTAAGAAAGGGGGAAAAAAAAAAAAAAAAAGGTTTGTTACGTCACTTAAAATTGTACAGATAAGATGCAAGTAGATAGACTTTTTACGCTTTATTGGAAAAGACACATGAATAAAGCAATGCATTTGTAAACAAATTTAAATGTAAATATGCATAAAATCTGTTGCAGTAAACATGTAAACGTCTATTTATTCGTGACTATTGAACTCTTTATCTTTTATATGAAAAGTTAGTGCAGAGCTTCATCTAAGATCCCCCCCCCCTTCTTTGTAGCATCCTTCCCAGCGAAACTCCAGCAGTCAATGCATCGTTATATTGTCACGTCACAATGCATCTCTGACCCTAAGGCTATACATGAACCATCTCAGTCTCCAGGCCCTAAGCTAGTTTGTGCTAGTAAGTGTTTGGAGCAGTGCTAAGGTTGCTGTAAATTATCATTGTAAGCATTTGTGGCAGTTAAAAGACAAAGCCGTTCAGTGTTCTTCAGCTCTATATCCCTGTTTATACTTCAAGATGTCGTATTTGATGCTGTCGGTGATCTAAGTCTTAGATAGATAGAACCGGTCAGATTTAGAAATATTCTTGGACTGCAAATAGGTGAGCTATAAGTGTGCATTGTCAGTCCATTGTGGATTTTAATAGTGGGGGGAGAAAAAGGTTTGCTTATTGCCTTAGAAATTCCTCACTTTACCATGGGTCTTCCACATAAGGAAGCAAAGTTACTTCTCAGTTGTACTCAATTTTAGCAATGGTTTAAGGCAAAACTAAAAAGTGTCAATATTTTTGACATTTATGTGGTTCCTAATTACCCTTTTTCATTTTCTTTACAAAAACTTTGTCCTTGCCAGAGTTGCAGTGATTTGGAGTGTACCAATAATAAAATGTTTCTCTAAGTTTAAAAGATACTTGACTTTCAAACGAGCAATCAATACAAACATATGAATGCACATACAAAGCCAACATGCATGCCAGCATGCACTTTACAGTATTTAAAAGTAAACATTTTTCCAGTATTGGACAAAGCATTATATAGTATGAACTTGAGACATGTAAAAAGATACTGTTAGAGCAAGAGATTTTAGAATTTAAAAAACACCAGCTTTGAAGTCCATCCTTGGCCTCAGCTTCTGCTTTCCAGCAAGTTATTGTGAAAACAAAGGACATTGTCCAGTCACAAAAAGACCGAGTAAGACGAAATGAGGCAAATTAATAGTTATTTCAGGAAAAAAAAAAACACATAATGGCACCTTTGTTTGAACATTAGAAAGAAGCCCACATTGCAGAATGCTTCCTGTGTTTAACTCTCCACAGTCAGACGTGGCAAATATTGTAGTAGGCAGCAGGCCGCTCCATCACCGTATCTCCAATCACTTCGAAAACATAGTCCTTGTTGGCCAAGAGGGGCACCTCGGTCATCGGCACACTCTCCACACTCTGGATGCCACAGGACGTCACCGTGTCTCGCTGGACATGTACCAAGATACACAACTGTTTAGCCATGATTTCAGTATGCAGTGAAAAAATACAGTGTACTGATTATTATGCTTTCCTTCTGTGACCTAATAAACAGGGCAGAACCAAAGTTTACGACCGTATAAAATACAAGGAATTAGTTGAAAATTAGTCTGAAAGGCTTAGTATTGTTAATATTTCTGTTCCAATATTATTTAAATTTTTGATGATTTGAAATTATGCCTGAATGACCTGTTGTGTGTTGCATCTTTTCAGTGGGAAAGTGAACATGAGCTTATAATGCACAAGTACCTGCTGTTCTTGATTGTGCAAGCAGTTAATTCTGTGCACAGTGGAGATAACCATTACTTTGAATAGGAAGTGCCTTACCCTGCCAGAATTAGGAGCAAAATCCTTCCCACACAGGTGAGCCATTATCCCAGCAGCCAAGGCATCTCCTAAGACGTTTATCATGGTTCGGAATCGATCCCTGAAGCAGATTAAACAGGACTGAGTTGTCTCCTCAGTAAAAAGCACCCAAAACAGGATACCCGGGTACATATTATAAATTATTACTATAGACAATTATTTAATCTAAAGCAATTATTTGTAGCTGTCTAAGGAATGCAACTTACAGCACCCAGTCGATGGCCACAATAAGGGTAATGTCATCAGGTGGCAAACCCACCGAGGTCAGGACAATCACCATGGTTACGAGGCCGGCCTGCGGGATCCCTGCTGCACCTATGCTGGCCGCAGTTGCTGTAATGCTAGGAAAAACAAAGCACATTGATTGATAAATTAACTTAATAATTTAAACTGGGAGATTGACCAGATACCACCAGTATCTTTACTTTAGAGTCAAAGCAGTGAGAGTTCCTTACCTAATGGTAACCAGCTGCCCAAAGTCCAGCTCGTGCTCATTGACCTGTGCAATAAAAATGGCTGCTACGGCCTCATACAAGGCCGTACCGTCCATGTTGATGGTGGCGCCCACAGGCAGTACGAAACGCGCAATCCGTCGCTCCACTCGGCAGTTCTCGAGCAAGCACTTCATCGTGATGGGTAGGGTGGCGGAGCTGAAAGCCGATATAAAGACAGTCATCATCTCCGTCATTCTACAGCGAAGACTATTTATACTATGCATCGATCAGCACGATAACACACATCAGTCACCTGGAAGAGGTAGCCAGGGCAATGACCAGAGCCTGGAGGAGCCCACGGATGTACGAAAAGGGGTTCTTTCGCGTCAGAATGAAGAAGAAGAGTGGAAGTAAAATGAGGCCGTGCACAAAAAGCCCCACCAGCACAGTTACTGTGTACATTCCAAGTTTCTCCCCAATGGTGCTAGGATCATGCATGTCTAGGATCTTTCCAGCTACCAGGAACACAATGCCAAAGGGAAAATACCTGCAAGATTATACAAGAAAGAGAAAAAAAATGCAAGAGAAAATTTTAAGACAAAGGCCTTTAAATGAGAGCTAAATATCAGAGATATTTGGACACCTATTGATACATAAGGATGCCAGTGATTTCTGGTTCCTCTCGTTGTGATTTGTTTTACCATACCACTTGGTTTATGGTGCTCTTAGAGTTCAATGTCAGTACAAACCGCAGTTATGAGCGCAAGTAAAAGACAAGTTGTGGTAAGATTACTGTCGTGATCCCGTACCACATGGCGGTGTTAATGATCTTCATGACACATTCGTTGATGCACTGACACACGTTGACCAGTGGAGCTCCTCTCTCCCCCATCTTCCCCAGCAACAACCCTTGAAGAAACATTGGAGACCTTAGAGGGCTTTTTAAATATATTTGATTAATTTCAAAAATTCAGTTTCAAACATGATAAAAATTTTTTTTTAGACGGTATAACGTGTGTGCCATTGCGATGCAAACGGTTTCTTACCCATTGTGGCTGAAAAAATGACAATGCCCAATACGTTCATCTGCTTGCTGGTGCCCGGGACAATCTTGTAGTTAACCTCTGGGGCAGGGGTCAGTTCCAGAAACACTGGGTGGCCAAGTTTGGGATTGTTGTGGTCTGGCATGATGTACACAAAGTTGGGTTGTGAAGGCAGTATAGCGTTTTTCACCTGGGGCACCAAATCCGTCTTATACTGAAAAGACAAGTGAGACAGAAATGAAATATGTGATTATATGAGCATGGAAATGATAAAAATATTGATTTATTCCAATTTAAAATTTTCTTCCCTCATACTGTATGAGTGACAAGACAAGAGTGTGTTCCACTGATGTATGGATGAGTGACCCATTGTAAGTAAGTGTATCTTGCAGTGTAAGTCACCGCGGTGAATAAGGTGTGTGGGCTGATGACACTACATAGAGTTCATTGGAAGTCTCTTTGGAGAAAAGTGTCTGCTAAATGAATAAATATAAATGTAAATTTAATTAACTTTGATCCTGTGCACAACAGCAATAAGGAGTACAAACAGCAGATGAAGTGTAAGTTAATGTCGAGCGGCTCCTTATTTCGTCTGTGTACCTGTTGAAATGTCGCCTCAATCAGATTTGCAGGAATCATGTTTCTGGAAAAAAAAAAAATCAATAATGACATTACTCCATCCCAAGACTAAGAAAAAATCAGTCCTGGCGTACTTGATTTGTATATTGAAATACACAAGTGTGTTTTAAGCTGTGAATGCCATATAGCTTCAGCATAGCTGCTGCACATTATTAATTTTTGTCACTGTTAATGCTATAAGCTGTCATTTATGTTCCCAGTAACATAACATTGTAAGAGAATAAATATGAGGGCTGCACTGGCATCCTGTCCAGGGTATACCCTGCCTCATGTCCTGTGGTTTCAGGTTATTTCAGGTTAGGGTCTGCAGCAGAGTGACCCTGCATTGGACAACCGCATCAACGTCTAGATGCAGCAGGAGGGAGGAAAGAGGGTTTTCAAGTACGTCTCTTGTCAAGGTCGTATCGCACACGTCCCCGTCAATGGCGCTAGGTATATCTCTCATGCGGAGAGTAATGCGTCTCTGCTACTTAGTCTAGGGACAGCATCCTTTTGGAACCGTCACTAAAAATACTCAGCTGTCCTCATGCTATAATTGGATTTTGTGAGATGTGAGTCAAAGCTTTACAAAGGAAACTCCGTCTATGTTGGGCAACAGAAGAGAGCTTCTTGGAAAGGATGAGATTAGCCTGTGCAGTGACATAACGTGTCTTTTTTCATTCTCTGTGACTCGAAGCCGTTTGGATTTAATTATGTTTATTTGTTTGCTTTTGAGGGGTGCGGTGGCGCAGTGGGTTGGACCGGGTCCTGCTCTGGGGTGGGTCTGGGGTTTGAATCCCGCTCGGGGTGCCTTGCGACGGACTGGTGTCCCGTCCTGGGTGCGTCCCCTCCCCCTCTGCCCTTACGCCCTGTGTTGCCGGGTAGGCTCCGGTTCCTCGCGACCCCGTATGGCACAGGCGGTTCAGAAAATGTGTGTGTGTGTGTGTGTTTGCTTTTGCACATGGAGTCTGTAATGCTGAGCAATAATGCGGTGACGACGGCGATATTGTTCTCCAAGCAGCACTCGAGTATCCATTCTAAACCGCATGCAAAGTTTTGTATCATTAAACATCAGTGCATTGCACTACCATTTATAATTCCCATCCTTTAAAACGCCAAGATAATCAGCGCTGTTCCACTTGACAAATTGCTTCATCAGGCACAATCACTCAAATAACTGTTATGTCCAACAAACATGGTGGCCTTGATCTTCTGACTCGAAAATAAGAGTGCGTTCAAGCACTTGTTGAACGATGTCCCGTTTGTGATACCTGATCAAGTCGAGCAGAGCATCAGCAGATGTCACAACGGACCCGGTTCCTAGGCGGTGTCCTTCTTTTTCTGTGCCACTACCAGGCTGAATGGCAAGAACGAGGGTGATGCCCACAATCACAGCGATGAAGGTGGTCCAGAGGTAGTAGGTGACAGTGAGCAGACCCATTCGCCCACTGGTCTTGGAGTCCATGGCAGATAGACCTGTCATAAGACTGCACACACAAGACGTTGTTCATTAGGCTTTCTGGGGACTCTAAGTGGAAAATTCACGAACCAAGTAATTGTTGCAATATTGTTTGCCCGGTGTTTTCGTAAAGCTCGGCTTACGTTTTTTGCCCGTTTGTATAAGTGGGCATTTCACTGTAGCCATTACTTGCCGATCTAAGAGAAGTATAGAAAGACCTCTCCTGGGGCGTGAATTAGAAACCTTTCAGTTACACACCTGTGTATTTAACCACAAAAAATAAACAATAAATTCAACAATTTCATTTGCTTATGGACTCTGACTCATCATTTTGTTAAATTTATTTCGTAACAACTGACTGACTGACCAGTCACCAACTGGAAAGGTCGGACTAGTATTTTTTCACCCACAATATCTTGTTTCACTCCTTTCTGCCTTATTTCAGTAGCGTACAAATGTATGTTTTTTTTATTATTTTATTTTGTCAAGGTAGTTACCTGGTTGTGATCAGTGGAAGAATAAGCATTTTTAGCATCCTCATGAGCAGTTCACCCGGGAAAGAAAAATAAATCTTTGCCTAGGAAAAAACAAAAAATCACTTTCAAAGCTTTGCTAAGGTAATTACAAATAAATATGGTAGGTTCCAAAACAAAACTATTAACAAAAAATGTCACTCAAGATCTAGCTGCAATCTCTACTACCTTACATGAGAGCAAGAATTAAGAAAAAAAATTGCAGTTATATACATATATACACAGCCTATATATGAAAAATCAATGATCAGTCATAATTTGTAACCTATTATTATTATTCTTCATAATGGGCTACAGAAACATAACTTTGCCCACTGCAATGCCAGTGGGAGGTAATACTACAAAGGTGTATTGAAGGAAATCCTTCACTGAAAAAATGTGCAAGGAGCAGCATGTCGATAATTAATTCCCGCCGTCTATTCTTTATATCCAGTTTACTGACTGTAGTTTTTTAATGACTTAATAAATATAATAACTACACCTGTGAAACTGACCCTATCCATTCAATGAATTTTCGATTTTACAGATTTTTGGATTTCAAAGTTCCAGAGCAAAAAAGGGTTAAAAATGCAGGTCTTGCCGAACCTTAAACTTCTGAAGGATTTCATAAGAAGAGGTGAAGGGTGTTACTGAGGAAACAGGAAACGTTTTTGCAAATGTAGGTGCATTACTTAAACTTCAACAATACCAGAGCAGCTTAGATTCAGGAATGAAGCTTAAATTGTGGTGGCACCGTTCAGCGAAAACGTTGCCGAAAAGGCCACAGAATACACACTTTTGCATGCCTTATGAAGTAATTTCCTTGAAAGCCATGTGTTCCAATTGTCACGTACCTGTGCGGAGAGGTTTAGACCTCTTAACAGGAAACCCAGAATACAGCCAGAAATGACAGCCATGATGGAGAGCGTCAAGAGCCCATTCCGCTTGCAGTATTCCCTCAGCCACTGCCTTGGGCTGAAGGTGATCAGGGTGTGCAGGACATCTTTAACGAACTCCAGCATGGTTCTCCAGAGCTCTGCACCAGGGGACCAACTGCTGTCAGAGTGCACTGCTTGTCCTGCTGTTAGAGACTCATCTCCACTAAGATCTCCTGAGGAGGAAGGTGATGGAAGGGCCAATTTCTATAAACCCTTTATAACAAGGGATTAAACAGTTAAGAATAAAGCTAATGCCACCCAGAGAGTACAGTTAGAAAGACTTAAGACAGGAGTGGCCCAAGAGTGTTATAATAGCCTCTGACATGTCTTGAAGTGGATGCCATTGACTGCTCGGGGTTTTAAATAGCACGTGGTGTGGAACGTTTACGTAAACATGGGGTTCATTGAGAATTTTTCAGTATTTAGAAAGACTATTTCGGAACATTTCAAATTTCAAATACTTCTATCTGTAGGGTGATCCAAGAGTTCCAGTAATGAGGGATGTATACCACGTCACTAAAGATAATCATAAATCATTTTGGTGGTCCCACGCACGAAAAATAAAGCGCGGAGGTTCTCGGTACTGGCTCCGTTGTGGTGGAACGACCTCCCCCTCTCACTCAGAACTGCTGAAACTCTGTCTACATTCAAGAAGGGTGTGAAAACTCACCTTTTCCGGATTCACTTTGCCCAAGATCTCTCCAGCTCATGTGTGGTGTAAATGTTCATGCACCGTAACTTTATGATCATCCCCAGATAAGCCTCTACACAGCTGCTACTCCTGTATTGTATGTAAATGTTTGTGTACCTTTTTTTGAAAAAGAAAAAAAAATTAGGAAGGTGATCAGGATTAGTCTAGCCTGCATTTTATGTACCCACTTGTGCGATGAACATCGGTGCATCAAGTGGAAAGTAACAAACTAGGTTCACTTAAGAATCACATGTGTGCAACTATGTCTCTTTCTCCTTATGTAATGTACAAATTGTATTTTCCCTGAGATGTGCGTCGCTTTGGAGAAAACCATCTGCTAAATGAATAAATGTAAATGTAAATTTTACATCACAAAAATAAAGAATTAAGTAAATGATGAAAAGTAAATCTCAGGAACACCTAAAAGACACAAATTAAATACCAAACAAAACTTACTTACTACACACATAATTACTGTTTGTGTTTACAATTTTATGTGCCATCTCTTGAATTCTTTTGCTCTTATCTGTGATCACTTTTTTTTGTATTTTGTGTGAAGGTGGCTTTGAATTTTTAGCACTAAAAAAGTTCACATTTTTTTAATATGTTGTTTTGCATTCATGCGATTGTGCTACTTTGTATTGATTCAAAGATGACATTTAAATGTTGAGGATGAAATATTGTTTTTCAGTCATACCACATCAATCTGAAACTGAACTAGATACGATCATTGAACAAAATAAATTAAAACAATGCAGATACAATAGTTTCAGGTGAAAGCCAAGCCACTATAAGCAAGATGGTTTGGAAGGGAGTGAAACCCTATGAAAAATGTCATGAGAAACACCAAAGTGGTACGAAATATCCATCCATTCATCCATCCATGGATGGATGGATGGATGGACACACCAAAGTGGTGCAAAATAATACAATGTAATAGTAATAATACAATCTAGACTCCAAATGCTATTTCTAAGAATCAGTGCTGTTTCTCAAGTTGAAGAGTAGGCTCCATGTGAAAACAGGAACCTGTTGCCTCTAGAGACCCACAGTATCCAGAAGAAACACACACACACACACACACACATTTTCAGAACCGCTTGTCCCATACAGGGTCGCGGGGAACTGGAGCCTACCCGGCAACACAGGGCGTAAGGCCGGAGGGGGAGGGGACACACCCAGGACGGGACGCCAGTCCGTCGCAAGGCACCCCAAGCGGGACTCGAACCCCAGACCCACTGGAGAGCAGGAGCCGGGCCAACCCACTGTGCCACCGCACCCCCCAGTCCAGAAGAAACACTCTGTCCTAATTGAATGACCTCAGAATCATCCTGTCCCATAAAAACTACTTCTGCAATTTCAGTAGTACATATTTTCAGCTTTAAGAAGAAATTTTTAATCATGAAAATGGGAGACAAACTTCATCTGTGTCAACACAAATGTATTAACTGATTGCTCAGACTGAGATTTCATATTCCAATTTACTCCCATTTGAATAGAATTCTATATATGTAATGTAAATACATATATTTCTTCGCATCTGTCAAGTGAAATTTGCGATAAGTGGAATGCATTTATTTGTTTTAAAACTGTTTAATTTGTATTTTATTATGCTGAATAGTTTAATACGAGTATATGGCTTGTTTGTCAGCTCTCAGTGTATAAACTGTTTATTAACAATACACAAATGAATATCAAATAATGTCTATAATGTAGTTTAAATGGCACTGGAAAACACTGTGCAGTTGAAAACTGATAAGACAATAATTGATCGAATAATTGTATTGATCGCTTGTCTCACACACACCCATAATAAAACGCAAGTATTTTATTTTTTTCGTATTTGCATTTTTGTCAAACATTGTACTGTATGAGTGGGCTTCAAACCAACAACCATCAGATTACCAGACTACAGCCCAAACCTACTCCTGCTGTCCTACAATTCGTGAGTGACATGTGTACCATAACATATACGATATATTTTCCATATCTTAGTGATATTCCTATGCCTTTCGCAGGATTTTTGCAATAGGAGACACCTTGTGAGCTGGAGAAGTGTGCTTCAGCACCGTGGAGAGCAGCCGTGGCCCAGGATTAACTGCCTCAGTCCCTCATGCTTTCTTTCAGCGGGTCTCCAGTTTGTGAAATGCTGATGTGACCCTCATGCAGACTGGTTCTTGTTAACTGCTTGTCTTCGTCAGAGTCGGTTCAGTGCCTATCCGGCGCTAGGTCAGGTGGAATGTACCCTGGGAAAGTCAGTCCATCGCAGGGTAGTAGCACAGCCACACAGGCAAACACTACAGGCAATTTAGAGTGACCACTTAACCTAAATCGCATGTCTTCGGATTGTGGGAGGAAACAGGAGCACCCGGAGGAAACGCACACAGACATGGAGAGAACCTGAAAACTAGACACAGGCTGAGCTGCATTTGAATCCTCGTCGGAACAGTGCAGTTGCTGTGAGGCAGCAGAGCTACCTGCTGTGCCACCATGCCTCACCTAAACTGTACTAATGCAGCAAAAAAAAAAAAAATCAATGCTGCTGATGTGAAACTATCCCTAGCAGAGGTGTTGTGAGAAGCACTGTGTGCAACTGAAGTGTTAAATACTTTACAGCAGCGACTTTCTTGTCTGAATTGTTGGTGCAGGATTGTGTCATGAGGCTTTTTCTGATGACAATGTTGACTTCTATAGATTTTCATGAATACCTGCAGATACCACCATTCACCACTGACAGGCAGGGCATCTGTTAAGGATGTGAACTGGAAAGATGTCAGTTTAAGCTTTTGCCATGCTATTACTGTAGTAGACTTCAACATTGATCTCCATGATTTGCTCCAGCAAAAAAAAAGTTGGACAAAGGAGACAACCACAGTTAATAATACACTGGATAAAACATCACCTGAGCAAAAAGTTAAGAATAGGTTTTAATATAATATGCTATTCATTTCTTCCAAGTTTTTTTCCTATTTATTAATGATCATGCTTTGAAGATTGTGTTTGATAAGTTTTTAAGTTTTCATGAGTCTCATCACAATAAATTATGTTCCACAAACATGGATGTTCGTCTTTAAAAAAGGGCATTACATATAATAGTTTTATATATCTATTCACGTGTTTGTTTAATGTAGTATTTCAGGTTGAGTGCATTGTTTGAAAGTATAACAGAAATTCTGCAGTATGGTGGAGGGGCAAGGGATACCAAGCAATAATCCCATTTTTACAGATCACTTAAATCTGTTTCATTCATTCATTCATTCATTCATTCATTCTGATTGTGTTATTTCTTTGAAAAGAACAGTGCAAGTGCTGTTGATAGAATTGAATAGCAATATTGAAACTGACTGCAGTGTTTATTGTATTATCATTCCTCGTACATCCTTTAGACTCTATCTGTGTTAGGTGTGCGGTGGAATGAAAGGAAGCACTTGACCAAGGGAAGGATACACGTTGGATCGGGCGCCAGTCCATTCCAGGGCACTTTCACAATAAGGGCAATGGATACAACGGCACAAGTGTAATTTATAGTCACGGTTCAGTTCTCCTTCACATCAGCAGGGTATCTTTGGAACGTTAAAGGAAGATGGAGTTGCAACAGAAGAACCTACAGACTCCACAAACAGGACTGACACAAGATTTGAACCCACAGCCTTGAGCTGTTGAGCAAGTGAGTCACTTTGCTGCTCCAGTACTTACCGCCTACAATATATATTCTCACGCAGATTCCCTCACCTTGCTGCAAAATGGTTAAACCTGCAAGATATGGTTGACTCTTGAAGTATTACCAAATTCCTAGATGCAATGACATGAAACTTTTATTTTGTCATTTTGCCATACATTTTGGCATTTTATTCCTGTTGAACTAATGCCTTCTCTGTGACTGTCATTGATGTAGTGAAGGTGTCGTGTTCAGCTAAGTTCTTTGCTGAAATATTCCGAATTAAGAAATCTGTTCCTCGTTGCAACAATGTTATTCTAATATTCACGTATACTACAGAACCAATATTCAAAACGTCTTTCATATCATTAATTTTTACATGTTTAAACAGATACATTTTTTAACTTTTGATTAGAGCACCAGAGCAATAGTCCATCATACACTTACATGCTCACAAAAGCTCATCTGCTATTCAGACTTGGTACTAGAATGGCAAATAAATAAGGCAGGTCCTTTTGTCTTCAATGGGAGGAAGTCGGGGTTTAAACTTTTCCCAAAGGATTAACACAGCGATTACAGCAAAGCTTCTGAGAAAAGGGAATTAGTAATAAACCTATCCGCTTGGCAGATACTTTTAAATCCTTGACACAGAAGAATAGAAGACACAACACAACAGCATCATTTCTATACTCTGTTGACATGGCTGCTTAAGAATGTTCATGTCTTGCTGTACCACATCCTTCTGGTCATTCGGTGTGTCTAGTTTGTGTCATACGAAGCAGCATATATCAGTGTTTATAAAGTAAACAGTGAAATTCTTGACACACTTGGACAAGTAATTATTGTTAAAAGATGGATGGATGGATGGATGGATGGATGGATGGATGGAGAGATGAAAATATACACAATTTAATTTTTCCAGTTGAGTTATGGTAGGTTATTTATAGTTCATATCAAATACAATTAGAATATGATGGATGGAGGATTTATACCTGGTCAAAGTAGGCACTAGTTGATCAGAATCACTCCTTATACTCAGATAAAACTTAAAAAAAGACATTTCCCATTTTGTTATGGTGGCTGATAGTAATGTATTTAGATAAACCATAAAGTTTATGCGCTATGGTAAAACTGTCATCCTGGTGCAAAGGATCTTCAAACTGGTTACTTTTCACTGACAGCCACGAAACAAATAACCAATTCTCTGCTTTTCTCTTTTTGACCTTACTTAAGCCTGCTCTCTAAACAAATGTGTGAAGGTCCTCTGTGTGGGATCTATACAGTAGGAAAGGAAAAGTGTTCAGTCACTTAAATTCATCATATTGGGTTACAGAAAAACAAACTAAGTGTACTTAAGAATCACTCATCTGCATGTAGGTCTCTCTTCCTGCTAATGTATACAAATTGTATTATCTATGAGATGTACGTCGCTTTGGAGAGAAGCGTCTGCTAAATGAATAAATGTAATGTAATGTAAAAGTAGAGAAATGACCCTGGTGACTGGCTGTGTTCTGAGAAGCGTGAAAGGTTGCAGTGATTTGTGTTTGTATAACCTAGTTGCAAAAATGCTTCTGTAAGCAGATCATGGATGCAGCACATAATGGTCAAACACAGAATGGCACAGGTTGTAAATAAGCGAGTTTAGCTGAAACAACATGGTATGTGTTCTGTTCCACTGCAACACTCTTCTGTGTTACTTTGAACCCGCATTGCTAGGAACATATATAAGAAATATGAAAAGTACAGCGTATACAGCATCTTGCGATTGCGTTTTTCCAGTTAACAGGGTTGCACTGTCGAAGTGTTAAACTGTGTTAAAATGTTAAAATATGACTAAACTTTTTAAATCTTAGTATATAAATAAATCATTTTTATCCAGGTAAAATATTAAGGATTTTAAAGTCATTATAGGGATTCAGGCCTCTGATCTTTCCCTTTGTGGCCAGGACAACATGCATTTCGGGAATAAGCTCCAAAAATTCATTTTTACTTCCACAGTTTCATGACAGAAATTAGTGTACTTAATAGAGAAAAACAGAAAACTGGACGTTGTAACCTAAATATAACAACATGGGGTAAGTGCGAATTTAAATACGAAATATGCAGGAACTTTTCATTATATATAAAATGAAAGCGGCAAACAAATCATATGGAGAAAAAGAAATGTCAGTATCCCTTCTATATATTATATTATATTATATTATATTATATTATATTATATTATATTATATTATATTATATTTCTGTCCAAGCTAGGTAATGGACCTTTATGTTCCATGCCTTAATTATAACAAGTAAGAAATGAAATAATTTATGACAACTTTTTAATATTTTTTTTAATTTTGAGTAACGTGTTTTAAATACACACTAGCGCCGCACTATGCCATGGAAGCTGTCGAATTTTCTGTGTACTGAGAAAAGGACATCAGCATTTAAAATAAATACTACTGACTATTTTGGAAAGGAAGCCCAGATTTCGACGAAAAGTCCTGTGTCCCCATTTAGAGATGACTGCAGACACACACCAATAATCGCCTTAATGAACCACGGTACAGTACAGAGCGATTATATTCCTAATTTATAGATCGGAACGCAAACGCAGCCAATCACATTCATTCGTTTGCGCACAAGCTGTGTGTTTAAACAAATCAGGAGGGGACATTTTTCACGTCCGGCGCGCAGTGGGCGGGGCCTACGAAGCAACCATTTAATTCATGATCACGTTAGAGTCCGCACGCGATTTCTCGTCGAATTTTCTTCGCAAAAAAAAAAATGCCGCCTACAGGTAGGTCTCTGGTCTTTTTTTTTTTTTTGCCATTTTATATATGCGCATTTAGCTAATTTGCCGACAAGCTTTAGTCAACTCGCGTGGTGTTTGTGAGAGAACCGTCGGGCGGGCGGGCTCGGGTTAGCATACAGGCTAACTGCTCCCATGATCCGGCGACATTAACTTCGACTTCAGTCACACTGGGAGTGTTGTTCGGTAGTCTGCCCACGATTTTGTCGGTGTAACATTATAATCTGGTCACTTTTCTAGTTCTCTTAACATTTCTAGAACTCGTATTAAAGTCAGAAGAATCATGAATATATGGTTAATCTCCACGCCTCACGTCACGACGGTCGTCGCAAGCGGTTTTTCACCTCAGAACTTCTTTTCCACTTCTTCTTGCTTTCTGAAAACCTAATTAAAGTAAAATAACTCTTTGCTTTGTACATAATGAGGTACAATGGGTTGTACTGATACAGTAATTCCACAATGCTCATGTATTGTATGTATGACAGTTTTCTTCCCAGTGTGTGTTTGGACTTTGGAAAACAGGGAATTTAGCTCTGTGGACTCAGTCTAGTCAGTGACTCAGTCACAGTGTCTATCACCAGCACATCCAACAACATTACATGCGCATGTAATGTTGTTGGATGTGCTGGTGATAGACAGTGACTGATGTGTCCCGCCAGTTGTGTGAACCGCACTATCTCTTCCAGGTGAAGTGGTGATTGGCAGCGAGGCCCGGGTGTGTGCGGAGAATCGCCTGCGCTGGGACCTCACGCCGCAGCAGATCCAGCAGTTTTCCGATGAGCTCATCGCTAAGACCAAGAAGGTGTATGATGCTGTGGGCTCCCTGGACCTGGAAAACGTTACCTATGAGAACACCTTGAAGGCCCTGGCTGATGTCGAAGTGGAATACACGGGTGAGCAATTGAAAGTCAGCTTTAGTGTCCTTCCGCCTAGTTGTGTTACGTGCACGGCGGAACGAAGTTCCGTTTCTCTTTGGACCTCTGTGTCACGTAGAACGAACGGTGCAGATACGGGACAATGCGGCACGCAGGCCGGAGTCTGGCGGCAATATACACAACTATATTATATGCACAGGCAACATACACAGTGCTGAAAAAATTTGCATATAAAAACAAAAGAAAAGTATACATAGACACTAGAGACTAGAAACCAGACACTAAACACTAGCTATAAGAGCAGCAATAATTTTAAATAACTTTTTGAGGACATGTGCCTTGTACAAAGTGACATGTACTTTGTTCAAGCGACTGGTACAGTCTTTTCATTTGTATGGGGGCATCCAACTGTGTCATAGTAGAAGTTATATATCATGTTATATCTTAGGCTGCTCTGATATAGATGTCAGATATATCAGATAATGTCAGCTGGCTAAAATGACTACATACCTGCCCAGCGTGGCAGGTTTCTTACTATGTAAACTGTTAAAATGACCTCAGTTATGATTGTCAGCACACTACCCTCCAGTTATTTCCAAAAATTTAATCTCAAGTTTTCCTGAGCAATAGTATCAACACCACAACACATCTTTTTAGTAGTTTGTGATGGCTTTATAAAGTGGAGAAATAATGACTTCGCCTCTGAAATTATTTTAAGGAATTTTAGTAAATCCGTAACTGAAATTCCTGCATCAAAAATATTTGTGTTTAACAGGGATATTTGTTATATTCGGTGTAAAATTGGGTGCTCTTTGAGCTTGCCGTTTTATTTCTAACAACTCTTTGGGGTCATAGGTAAGCAAAAAGGTGCAGATGGCAAAAAATAAACCCCAGGTTGAATAAGCAGATTCATCTAGACATGTCCATTAACTATCCTCTTCACCTACACTAGTCATTGCCATTGTCTACAATGGAAAAAGCCTGAGTTGGCTGAAAAATGATGTGCAATAGTATAGTCATGTCAGCATTTTCTACATAAAGGCTCGCTGACGGCTTTCATGTGCTCCAGAACTGAGTACATTGCTATTGTTGAAAAACATACAAGTTCGGAGTTGGAATATATATTTTACTGAGAAGCATTTTTACCCCCCCCCCTTTACAGATCAGAAAAATCTGTTTCATCAGGTGTAGTGAAATGCAAGGTCTCTTGGAAAGCAAAAGGTCAAAGTCTTGTCTTCCTTGTTATGTACTCATTTTGGGATTGTGTTGCCCTGGGGGTTGATATGTTGTGGTGTGATTAGAGCTGTTGCTTTCAAATCAAAGGACATAGGTTTCAATCCTACTTCCTGCTGTAGTATGCTTGAGTGAGGTTCTTGCACTGATTTGCACCAATAAAAATACACTGACTTTATATAATTAGCAACAGAGAAAAACATCACATATGAATACAAAAGGAGTAATGGTGAAGAAAGTGACGAGTTACTTGAGTTGTATAAATTTTATAATGCAGATGTTTGTCCTACTATAAGATATAATAGCGTGTCTCCTTTGAACCCTTTTGCAGTTCAGCGTAACATGCTTGACTTCCCTCAGCATGTTTCCTCATCCAAAGATGTGCGCACAGCAAGCACTGATGCTGACAAAAAGCTTTCAGAATTTGATGTTGAGATGAGCATGAGGGAAGATGTATATCAGCGCATTGTCACATTTCAGGTAAAGGTGCTAGTCACTGTTTCTTGGAATATCGGTGTAGGCCTGTATTGATGTTCCTAAGTAAAAACTTCTGAAAAGAACTGTTTTAAACCTTCAATTTAGGTGGTTTGCACTATTATACCTGAAGCAAAATTTGCACCACTTGTACTTAAACCTGGGATCCGTCTGTCATAGTTCACTGTTGCAGTGATTTTTGGCTAGATTAAAAGCTGCTTAATGTTGTATTCTTGTCTTTACTCTTATAGGGAAAGGAGGAGGCTGAGAGTTTAAGTCCAGAAGCCAAGCGATACATGGAGAGACTTGTAAAGCTAGGCAAGAGGAATGGTTTGCACCTCCCGAAGGAGACTCAGGAGGTAGGAGGTAGACAGTACAATAGTAAACATTTAGGTACAGTTCCTGTAAATAAAGGATTGTCTGTGAAATTAGCTTTGTTTTCCACATACAGGAAATCAAAAGGATTAAGAAGAAACTGAGCACCCTGTGTATTGATTTCAATAAGCACTTGAATGAAGATACCACCAGCTTGTCCTTTACCAAAGAGGAGCTGGGTGAGAATTTCTGCATTTATTGTTCCCTCAAAATATTTATCAAATGTACAGACATTCCATAGCTGGCATCAAATAACAGAATGTAGGACTTTACATATACATAATTATTTACGTTAACAAACATTTTCAGGGGGTCTCCCAGAAGATTTTCTCAATTCTTTGGAGAAGGATGATGATGGCAGGCTGAAGATCACACTGAAATACCCTCATTACTTCCCCACCATGAAGAAGTGTTATGTCCCTGAAACACGAAAGAAGTTGGAAGAGGCCTTCAATTCTCGCTGCAAAGAAGTACAGTACAAGGACTTCATTAATGAAAACCACCTGTCATTTCAGCTTACATTTGTCATAATAGAAGTGCTAACTGCTGTTGATGGTAAATGTGATTAAAATGAGTGGAAGCGGTGGGCAGTTCTGTCTGACAGATTACTAAGTGGGGATAAAAATGCATATTGAATACAAGCCTCAAAGATGAAGGGGGCGGGCGGGAGTGGAGTGGAAACAATGGTTTGGCAGTCCCAATAATTCTTAAATGTCTTATTCTGTTTCTCCTGTAGGAGAACTCAATTATCCTAAAAGAGCTTGTGGAACTTCGGGCCAAGAAGAGTTCTCTGCTTGGATTCAACACCCATGCTGACTTTGTGCTAGAAATGAACATGGCCAAATCCAGTAAGAAGGTCTCAGGATTCCTAGGTATGAGCCACACTGTCTCAGTGGAGGCACAGGACTGAATGTTTGCCTAGGTGGGGGATTTATTTATTTATTTATTTTTTTGTGGTACTGTCTGTATTCTGCATGGATGACTCTATATATACCCCTTGAACTTTATAAGGACTTAGAGGAGTTCTGCAGAATTTGGCTGGGCAAACATAAGTTTTCTTTAACCTTCTGTTTTCCCAGATATATGTACTGTAGGTTTGTGGTTTCAGTCCACCCAGTTCTCCTGAAAATCACATTTTATAGGGTTGCCTACCTTGTTTAAGCAGAATCCCTCTAGTCAAATGTCATTCATCTGTTTTTCCTGCTTCTAATCATTCAGAGGAACTGGCACGCAAACTGAAGATGCTTGGAGAAGAGGAACGTGCTATGATTCTGAAGCTAAAGGAGAAGGAGTGTCAGAAAAGGGGCCTGCCCTTTGATGGACAAATCCATGCCTGGGATACTCGGTACTTCATGACACAGGTGGAAGAGACTCAATATGCAGTGGACCAAAATCAGCTGAAAGAGTACTTCCCCATGGAAGTGGTGACACATGGGCTGCTGGACATCTATCAGGAGCTGCTAGGCCTTTCCTTTGAGCTGGTGGAGGGCGCACCCATTTGGCATGAGGATGTCACACTCTACTGTGTCAAAGATTGTAATACGGGAAATGTCATTGGTCAGTTTTACCTGGACCTCTATCCACGGTATGTTGGGTTCCCCCACTTTCCCCTTTCTTCTATCATTTTACATGAACTAGTTCATACAAACTCATTATTGATCCTTTGGTAGGTTCTAGGGTATCTAAATAATGGTTTGTTTAGTATTTAATTATAATAGTGTATTTTATAGTGTTTAGGCTGGTGCCTCCCTGTGCCTAAGCTGCACATTTGGTTTTAGGTTTGAATCCAGTTCAGTGTGTGCAGACTGCATGTTTTTCCTGTGATTGCAAACAAAAGGCATGCAGAAGAAGGGACTGATAAAGCCCTTCCATACCCTCCCTTACCAGGAAAACCACAAATTTGACTTGGTGGCACTTGCCCTATGCTAAATAACCATTTGGTTTGGGCTTTTTGTATTTGTTGTTGCTGGGTGGCATGGTGGCACAGCAGGTATCGCTACTGTCTCACAGCAGCTGGGTGGTGCGAGAGGAGATGGGTTCAATCCCCGCTCAGTCTGTGTGGAGTTCACATGTTCTCCCTGTGTCTGTGTGGGTGTTTTCCCACAGTCCAAAGACATGCTGTTCAGGTTCCCCTACAGTGTGTGAGTGACAGGGAGAGAGAGTGTGTTCCACTGATGTATGGATGAGTGACCCATTGTAAGTAGTGTGTCTAGCAGTGTAAGTCACCTTGGTGAATAAGGTGTGTGGGCTGATAACACTACACAAAGTTCATTTGAAGTTGCTTTGGAGAAAAGCATCTGCTAAATAAATGTAATGCAAATGGGTGACTAATTTTTAGAGCAGCTGTACTTGTGGAGTTGTTCTCTGGAAAGTCACCCTAATTTCCCCCCCTCCCCCAGAGAGGGGAAGTATGGCCATGCTGCCTGCTTCGGCCTGCAGCCAGGGTGTCTGCTGCCTGATGGGACACGGCAGATAGCAGTAGCTGCCATGGTGGCCAACTTCAGCAAGCCTACAGCAGATGCCCCATCTTTGCTGCAACATGATGAGGTGGAAACCTATTTCCATGAGTTTGGCCATGTCATGCACCAGCTCTGCGCTCAGGTGAAAATACTTGGACTTTGTCTTTGTATATAAATTTATAATTGGGTGTTGTTTCACTCCCTGCACTGTAATTCTGGTTTATTCTCTTTAGCTCTTTTTGCATGACATCATTTGCTCAGTCTTTCTCCATGGGTTGATTTAAGTGCTTTAAACCCTCCCCTCCTGCTGTCTTGACTTTGACACTCTTCCACTTGAGCTTATTTTCACTGTTCTTCATACAGTTGAATATCTGTATGGGCCAGGTTAAATATTCCTTCTTACAAAGAAGGAAAAAACCTTCCAACCAGAGGTCACTTTCTAGGATTAATTTTCTGTGTCTGTTTTCAAAAGTAAAGCATACCCACTTTTCTTGGGACAAATGTGGTTCATATTCAATAAATTCTTTGATAGTTAGCATTTCCCTATTTTCAGAATACAGAGTTAAAGCATAACTGGTATTTATCACCTTTTTCAGGCTGACTTTGCTATGTTCAGTGGTACCCATGTGGAGCGGGACTTTGTGGAAGCCCCCTCTCAGATGCTGGAGAACTGGGTGTGGGAGAAGGAGCCACTGTTGCGCATGTCTAAGCACTACAAAACTGGTAGCCCCATTCCAGAGGAACTGTTGGACAAGCTCATCAAGTCTCGCCTTGCTAACACTGGTAATCCCTGTTAACCAAATCGGAGCACTGTTTAGTTTTCCACCCTGGATCCTATGGTTTATGCAGTACATTTATCAATAAATTCAGTAAATTTAACCAGTGTTTTTTGCCAGTTCACAGTATATATGAAATGAATTAAATCCAGGCCACTTCTACCCTGTATAAGGCATTCAGTTTTTCATTTTCATTCATTTCTACCTAGCATACCTTTCTCTGAAGTCACATCTGTGCGATACCAGTTTCCTTGTGTGATTATCACTGACCCTTTGTTTCCCAGGTCTCTTCAACTTGAGGCAGATTGTGCTAGCTAGGGTGGACCAGACACTGCACACCAAGACTGGCATAGACCCTGCAGACGAATACGCCAGACTCTGCCAGGAGATCCTGGGTGTGCCGGCATCCTCAGGTGAAGATGCATTAATGTTTTTTGGTGAACAGGCTGGGTTATTTATACTTGTACATTATCTCTGCTTGAAGACTTCAGAGATTCATGCTGATGTAAGTGTAAGGTCATGGGTCTGTGTAACTATTGCAAAGCACTGATTTAAACTGCTTTATTCCTTTTGTCTGTTGATACTTTAGGTACCAACATGCCGGCAACATTTGGCCACCTTGCAGGTGGTTATGATGCCCAGTATTATGGCTATCTGTGGAGTGAGGTGTTCTCTATGGACATGTTTTATGCCCGTTTCAAGCAAGAAGGCATCATGAATCCGAAGGTGGGCATTTCATGTTTTTATAACGTAAATTGAAATTTGTAGTGTTGGTTGTACCTCAGGCTGAGATGGAGACAAAAAAAAAAAAAAAAAATCTTCCTTTCTATAAATTTAAATTCCCTCTCTGTGTCAGGTGGGCCTGGACTACAGGAACTGCATCTTGAAGCCTGGAGGATCTGAGGATGCAGAGGAGATGCTGAAGAACTTTCTAGGGCGTGAGCCAAAGCAAGAAGCGTTCCTCTTAAGCAAAGGACTCACTGTTGAGCTGGAGCCAGGCACTCCATGTGCTTGCTGATCTTGTACACCAACACCATATCCAGTGTCATTCCCCCCCCCCCCCCCCCCCCCCAAACACAGCTTCAGAATAATCTGTGGACAAATTGTACGAAAGTGAAAATAAAATAAAGACCTACTTTCTCCTTTGCTGCTGCAGTGGCAGTTTTGCATTGGAGGTTTTTAAAATTTTGATTGAAATTGAAATAAAGTTAGACTAAATTTAATGAAATAAAAATCTAAAGCCATCAGTTCCACTCTCTTTGTCAGTCCTTAAAGGTTATCTGAGTTGTTGCATCTAAATTAAAATGCATACAACCATCGGTTGACCGTAGTGTGATCTGACTGAATATGTCAATGATAAGCTGGGAATTCTGTGCTTTTTCTGTTGCGCTATGAGGTATAAGTGCATTAACGTAGACAGCCTGGGCAAACAGCTTATCTTAAGATGTATGACATTGAAATCGTGTAGCTATAATTCCCTGCTACTAGTTACAGCAGTATGTGCTGACCTAGCATTCCAAAGATCACGAAACATCCAAAAGTCCATGTGAAGCATTTAAATTAGGGGGGATTTACAGGATTTTTCAGTCATCTACAGAGGGAGCTGTTGTATTTAAATGTCTGATTCAAAATTAGTATGCTAGTTTTTCTTAATCTTTTGCACATTTCCACTGGTTTGATAGAAATACATACATACATGAAAAATGTGCAAACCCCTCAATGTTGCCTGACTCTATATCAGAAGCCAAACAGTTTTCTCATTCAAGTTGTGTTTGTATATGAAAAATTTACAAGATGTAAATACAGTACACCCATAGGCTATTTGTTCTTGCACCAAGACAGTCTTTTTCTGACAGTAACAGAAATGGCAGATGTGGATGAGGTATACACAATGCATTTAACAGTTTTGAAATGTTAAGCTCCCAATTGGAAAACTGCAGTAAACTTGAAACTTTCTCCCACAGAACATTACTATTGTCTATATATGCAAAAAGGTTCATAACTCATGTTTTTCATAGTCCAGAATTTGTAAAGTACAGCAAAAAGTTTTATGACAGCATCTGCCGAGGGTGCTGGGGTGGCCAGGATTACTTACCTTTGTTATAATGAAGTACATCTAATAATTTCATAGATATATCACAATTAGTAAAGCAGTTAACTTCAGAACAGCTGCAGTTAAAAAAAAAAAAAAAAAATCCATTATTCTATATGGATGAAAAAAAGCAGAGCCCCTGCGCTACTGTCCTCTTCTAATGGCTTAAAATAGTAATTTTGTCTAGCCTCAAGAGTCTTCAGACATGAAAAAGCAGAGTACCACATGTAGGCTTTTTTATTCATCACTGTGAAGAAAACGAGGATCTTTTTTGGAAACAAAAGAACGCAAACCTCTCAAGTTAACAGCCTGCCATGGCACAATACTGTGATTTCCTCCCCTGCTGCTAAGCTTCATGTTGATCTTGCAGTCTGGCACAGCCCACAGGCACGTGGGTTTGTATACATTAAACTAAGGATGTGTCTCCTAGCTGGTGGAACTAGGCTGTAATAAAAAACATGGATGCGAATAACTTCCTGATTATGGTAAATTACGCAAGGAAGTGAAACGCATCAGATACTGATTACAAAAAATAGACAATAGTGGACAGGCCCAACAGAGGACAGCTGGTAGCATAGAGGTTAGCGCTACTGCCTTTAGACCCCAAGGTTGTAGGTTTGCTTTCCACCTCTAGCTGTAGTACCCTTGTGCAACATACAGGCCCAAAATTGTTCTAGTAAAATCACCCCAGTGTATATATGGGTAAATAATTGTGAGTCACTTTTGACAAAAGCATCAGATAAATGAATACTATGTTGCTTACACAGATTGATATAAACCATTTAAACCTGTGCTATGGCAGCACAGCAAGTAGTGCTGCTGTCTCACAGTGCCTGGGTGGTGTGAGAGAACGTGGGTTTGATCCCTGGTCAGTCTGTGTAGTGTTTGCATAACCTCCCTGTGTCAGTGTGGGTTTCCTCTCACAGTCCAAAGACCTGCTGTTCAGGTTCCCCCCTAGTGTGTGAGTAATAGAGAGAGTGTGTTCCACTGATGTATGGATGAGTGACCCAGTGTAAGTAGTGTATCTAGCAGTGTAAATTACCTTGGTGAATGAGGTGTGTGGGCTGATAACACTATATAGAGATGTATAGACTTCATTGTAAATTGCTTTGGAGAAAAGCATCTGCTAAGTGAATAAATGTAAACCTAATTGCACTATTTAAACAGTACCACCTTTCTGATTTTTGTTTTGTACTGTACTGCAGTACCCTGGAGGAGAAATGACACAGCTGTAGTGTTGGAAAACAGGAGGTCAATTTCAGCTCAAGAGTGTTAATCCAGATTGAACTGTGTTCACATTAGAGGACATTTTATTGATGATCTTCCCACTAGCCAGGAACTTTGAGTTCACTGTAGCTGTTATATATTACTGCAGTTCCATTATATTAGTTAATTTGGATACCTGTGGATGTCCATTATGAAGCATGTCTTAGTGGATAGTTTGTATTGAATCTGTGTGTGTTTTACATTGTAAGTATCATCAAATGTAAATATATTCAAGGACAACGGGGTACGGTGGTGCAGTGGGTTTGGCCAGATCCTGCTCTCTGGTGGATCTGGGATTCAAGTCCTGCTTGGGGTGCCTTGCAATGGACTGGTGTCCTGTCCTGGGTGTGTCCCCTCCCCCTCCAGCCTTACACCCCGTGTTGCTGGGTTAGGCTCTGGTTCCCTGGACCCTGCTGGGGACAAGCGGTTTCAGACAATGTGTGTTTATATATTCAAGGATCAGCAGGAAAAATGTAGTGTACCATGTAATAAAAACACCTTTATCCAGCTATTTTAAGTTTAATAAGCAAATTACCTACCTTTGCAGTGCTTTTTTGCATCCAAACAATTCTCACTCATATAAACTTAATAATATTAGTAATTTAAACTTTTTTGCCTATATTGGATGCTACTAATGTGAGGCTCTTTGAAAAGAGATTCCTGCTAAATAAACGTAAATACACATGTATGGAGGAGAGGGATTACATAACCTTGCTGCAGAGCTGGTTGAGGTGTAGAATTTCAGACTAATGTCATGTGATGAGGGTGTAGCACATCTTCCCCACTATAAATACCCGTGTTACTTCTGCGGTCAGCGAGGGCGACCAGGAGTACACATTCAGTGTAGGGCAACAGGGTCCAGAGAGCGGCCTTCCTCTCGGAGGAGTGATCTGCTGCCGGTGCCAGACGGGAGGAGATGAACACTCACTAGATGCACCTGCACGCATGTTTCCATTAGCTGTGTGCCTGTGTCCCACCAAGCTCTCCTACCCATTTCCGTTCGCCTCTTGTACAAATCTAATGCTTTGCATAAGAGCAAGTTGCTTTTGAAAACCAGGCAACGACTGTGACCGAAATGCCAACAGATCTTACATTTTTTGGTTAAAAAAGGCCCTGATCTCCGTACGTGACGCACACACACCTCAGGTTTCCACTTCTTTAGTGGAAAAGCACACACACACTTGCTGAAACCGCTTGTCCCAAGCAGGAGTCTAACCCAGCAACACGGCATAAGGCTGGAGGGGACACACCCAGGACAGGACACCAGTCTATCACAAGGCACCCCAAGCGGGACTTGAACCCCCAACCTGCCAGAGGCCAAACCTGCTGCACCACCGCACCCTCCTAAAAAGCATCTAAATGAAATGTATGTATCTATTTAAACATGAAAAAAAAATCATAAATTACAGTTAGCTGTGGAAATCCATATCTATTAAACTATCCATCCATTTTCAACAAGTACATGATGACCACCATGTAGGGCCACAGTGTAAAGTGTAACTGGGCCACGTGGACCTTGCTGTCTCTGAGTAAAGAGCTTTTATGCTTCCCATCAGTTCAAAGTTCTTTTTTATAGGCTGTAAAGTCATAACGAAATGTTTCTCCATTAGATCTATGTCGGAGGTTGCAAAATGTCCCTTTTGCCTTGAAGAGCAGCTCGTAAACTACTCAAGCGTTTGCGATGCTTTTTATTTCCTTGTGGGCGATCATTTAAAAACAAGTTTGGTTATTGAAGTACTAAGACTCCTTGTCACTTTGTTTTATCATGCAGTGAGAAATCGTTTTCAAATATAATTATGTTTCGAAAAGGAAAGAAGACAAAAATACGTGAGGATTACGCTACGGTTCACAGTAGAGGGTGAGGCGAAAGGCGCAGAAAAAGCAGGTGGATCTCGATCGCCATGATTTACCGCTCAGGCTGCGAACTGATAAACAGGGCGCCGCGAGCGCGCGCCCCACTCCCCCTCCGTGACGTAGCCGCTGTCTCCTGCGAGCGCTCGCGCCGCTCTCCTTCACTTACCGTCGATACGCAGGCATAGCGCTGCTTCGCAAACGCCTCCTGTATGTATATATAGGTATACATACATACATACATAGACACACACATTAAGTCTTTTGAGGGAACCAGACGCTACGCTTCCTATTATGTTAGCGCAAGTTGAGAATGGCTTCGACAGGTTTTTGAGCGAGAAAAATGTCGTGACCGATTTGCTGGGACAAATCGAGAGGAAAAGTGGAGTTGAGAAACGCTATGTTGCCCTGGGTAAGTGGCGCCGTGCCTTCGGGTCTAAAAACTACGCGTTTCCCATCACTTCTTGGGCTTCAGGACTGAACTTAGTGCTTCTATCGCCTCACTCACTGCCGCACTCATTCAAAAGTATTGAACGACGAGTCTTATCTTCCGCTTCACTGTTCTCTTTTGTTCGATTTTTTTAAAAAGCGAGTCGTCTTGACGGAAAGTAAGTTCAATGTTTTTAGCCTGACTGATTGGTCGTAGTATTTTCTGAGCCAGAGAGAGTATTAGCCTCACAGATTTAACGTTGCTGCTTAGTTGTAAATGAATCATGAATGTTAACTTTTTTTTTTTTCTCTGCCATTTTTTTCCTTCCGAATGAATGCACTAAGTGTCTTGTCGCGAAGACTATTATTAGTGTAAAATCCATAAGCCTTGCTTGTCAGGGCTCGGTGCGGCTGAGGTAAAACGCACACTTAGACTAGTACGAACGATTAACTTAACTCGCTGTGTGTACATATACAATACATGCCATGGTCATGGTGTACACACCACACACACGCACAGTGAGTAATTACGACTAGAAAAGTGTCATATTCACGCATACTGACAGTTTAATTTAAAAATATACAGGTACACAACTCGTCTCTATTGCAAGACATGAAGTGTGCCAGTTATTTAAACTGTACTACACGTCACTCTTAATGCATATCTCATCTGTCTCTAAAAATGATACTGTTTTGTTTCAGCAGTCTTGGAATATTTATGCTAGGGGGTTTCCGTTTGTCATAAATTCTGCCTTTAAATTAGTACTCATTTTTGTATTTCATTTTAATATGTGGATCTTGTTGGGAGGTAAAAAGGCATGTAAATTGTTGTATGCAAATCTGAATGCTGTGCAATTAATGCAATTATTGTTCTTCTCCTTAGCCTGGGGTGGAAGACTACTGAGTTCGACTTGACTCTCAGTCGCATGTATATTGTTCCGTTTTTCAGGGAAAATGACATGCAGGGTGAGGGTTCGTACGGAGCCTTGAAACATGAAAGTTTGGAAAATGCTTGATTTTAATTGGGGTCGTGATTTCAAGGTTTAATCGGGTCGAATTTTGAATACGTGCTTGAAAATGCTTGATTAAAAAAAAAACAGAACGCCAGATGTAATTAAAAATGTAACAAAAAATCGCCAGCCAGGCGTTATGTTTTATTTTATTTGTTTAATTTCGTGAGGCAGCGTTCTCTATTGCGGCGCGTCCGGAAGAAGAAAAATCGCTCGTCACGACGTCACGTGTCATTCGATTTATTGGCGCCTATTCGCCTGACGCGCGTCCAGCTCAGTTAACGTGTCTCGCTGTTATTTTAACGATAACTGGCTGGAAGATGATAAATACAAACTGGTTGCGTCGAGGAACAACAGACCGAAAGGAATACTGTCCCGTATAAAAGAAACACATTGATGTGTCTGCGCTATGGGAGAGTCGGCCCTCTCCAGCCATTCCAAAGCTTTTCCAAAGTTTGCCAAAGCGGAGATTTGAAATGTTCCACTAAAACTTAGAATGATTTATGGAAGAAATTCATCCTTTCAAATATTGAATCAATATGCAATCGTGTGAATGCTTTTCTAAGTGAAAGTTTAGTCAATTCAAAGAGTAGACTAGTTAATAAATTAGCTTTGGCTCATGATTGGTTATTTTGTAGCTCTATTGGCTAAGTCACCCTATTATCAATAATTATGTGTGTGATAGAGAACAACATTCATATTCAGAACATAGTGCTTTCAGAGCTAAGATGTGATTAATTGTATTGGGTTCACTGCTTAGAGCTTTTCTAGATTGTTCTCTTTACTGCTGTTTGTTTGGTTAAATGATGAAGTAGACATGCAAAGTAGAGTCCAGTAGCAGGGCGCCATGCCATGTAATGCAGAAAAAAATAAATATTTAATATGTACATGTGTAAAAAAAAAAGTGTTAATTCATATGCCTTTGGACTGATGGAGGAGATGGTAGAAGTAAAGGCAACGAAAAGAGGCTAACCGAGGATATTCAGGTTCTCTACACCTCTGCTGATCATAGTGCAGAGAAACTTGGAAAACGGCTTAATTTCAAAATCGAATGGACTTCAAAGAGCTGCTAAAGAAAAAGACATGGCTCTAGAAAGTGTGGAGTGTCAAATAGATGAGAAGCTAAAGGAGTTGAAAGCGTTTCCATGAACTGTAGTCTAGGGTTGGACTGACTTGCAGGATGGTTTTAGGTTTGAGCAGTCAGATGTGCATTCTTTTTTCTCCATTCCTGTTTTAAAAATGTTTACAATAACATTACAAAGTGCTGTTTTGTTATCTTAGTATGATAAGGAAAAATGTACAAAATGTGTTCAACTTCAGTGCAAATCAGTCAGGTAAAATGTTTGTGTGTATTTATTGGTATAGTTTTAAATCATACTATGGAAATTAGGTTGGCATTTTGTCCCAACCCCCCCACAAAAAAACTCACCTAACTCACAGTTGGCAACAAATGTACAATAAGAAGCTGTATTTATATTGAGCATAACCAGTCTTGTAGCTTGATACTTTGAGTTAAAGGGGTGCTGTTTAAACTTGCCAAGGGTGACTTTTGTCAGTTTAAGTAATATTGCATCAGTGAATTCAATGCTAGTGCTTGAAAAATAAATTTAGGGACCCTTAAAGTGCTTTAAAAGTGCTTAAGTTTCACTTTTAAAAATCTGTACGAACCCTGGACATGTTAATATATCATGAGGTGAATGTTTAACTAATGTACTGTCTTCACTCATTTTAAGCATGTATAGTTCATGGCAGGCATCATTCATGGCATGATAAATGATTAAAACAGTAGTTAAATGGGCAGATATGGATGCATTGAAGGCATTTCTGAAATGCAGTTTTTATCTTGACCATGATCAGTTACTGGAGCAATACAGCACACAACACAGGCCAATATCAGAAGCAATCTCCAAGTCGCTACGTGACATATTTCTAGTACCATACAATGGTATCTTTTCTAAGGACTGTGAACTTATCAAATTATACTCAAAAAATTTAAAGGCTTTAAGTTTTATACAGCTTTAAGAAACAAAATGATCATTGACTGTAGTCAGGAATAATGTGTCAGCATCCAAATCTCCTCTTCTCTTGGTGTAATGCAGTTTTTTGTATTCTGAAATCTTCATTGCTTTGAAGAGAAGCAACTGCTAAATGAATAAATGTGTATATATAACCCATTAAATATGTAATGTTGACAGTTTTTATATCAGAACATAATCATAATGAACACTACAGTGAATATGTGGTTAGATATTAATGACCTATGTGAATAATGAGAAAACTTTGTAGCCCATTTGCTTAACTGCCAGAAACTGTTTAACTTGGATGCAAATATTGTATCAACCAGCTCAACTGGTTTTTGTTCTCAGGTTTTTCTGTTTGTACATTTGCTTGAGGTTATTTGCATGGTTGGAGTTTCAGTGGCATGAAAACATGATTTCAGTACAGCCCATTAATGACCCATTAAAAATGTAATGCTGAGTTTTTTTTATCGTTTAGAAAACGCGTAAATGTTGAGAATAATTTTTCAAAAGTTTTTTTTTTTTATTAACTGTTTAAATTGTGTGTGTCTGGCTCTGCCATTGTTCTCTCCACAGGTGCAGTGTGCATTGCTGCACTGTATTTACTCTTTGGATATGGAGCTGCCCTCCTGTGTAATTTGATCGGCTTTGCCTATCCAGCTTATGTCTCGTAAGCATGTCAGTTTTTTTGTTTCTCTTTCAGTGCTTTTCAACCACTTTTATTATAATACAATCACTGTTTGGAACTGAGGCATTTATTGTAATGTGAATAGCAGGTAAATTAACAAATTAATATACATCGAAGGTCCATTATTAATATTTTTAGCTTCAGTGGATATTTAATTTTTTTTTTTATATACTCAATTCCATACAGTATAAAAGCCATTGAGAGTTCAAACAAGGAGGATGATACTAAGTGGCTGACCTATTGGGTGGTCTATGGAATCTTCAGTGTGGCAGAGTTTTTCTCAGACATCTTCCTCTTCTGGTTTCCCTTCTACTATGCTGGGAAGGTAATGTTTTAAAAATAATTCTTCTACAGCTTGGTCAGGTAGCCAACATCTATCTCAATGGTGATAGACACAAATGGTTATCAGTGCTTTGTGATCAGTACTGTAATGGCAATTTTGATTGAGATTTAGTCAAAATCATGATTTTTTTTAAAAAGTCCTACAAAACAGGTAGATTAATTACCTATAAAGATATTACACCTGTTCTGTTTTATAACATCTATGAGAAGTTTTGCAAAGTATCTGCTACTTACTGTTCGATGAGGTGATATCCATGCTAACTTCATGTGATTCCTGGGGTGAAAAGTAACCTATAGCTGGTGAGAATAGAGGCTAATTTATTGTATATTCAGTTTTAGCTGTTTGCTATTCTTCAAGGTAGAAGTTGTCAGAATGATGCATGTTATCGCTTACATCAGTGGTTAGTAATCTGTTACATTAAAGTGTGGGCCAAATTAAAGTATTATTACATGGACATAGGTAAACTGCTTTTTTTTCCTATGGTATACACAATTTTTTAAAAAAATTATATACATTAGACCTTTAAATTTTATATGGCTTTAAGAAACATAGAACTCATAACATTTAATATTGAAACCATCAATGTTAAAATCTTTGTTTCAGAAAGAATTAACATTAACAGCCCTGTCAAATAATCATTTACAAATATTTTTATCTGGCAAATAGATATATCAAGATGTATAGGCAATCTTTAAATTTGCTGGACTGATGTTGCAGGAAATGCAAAGTATACTGTACATATATAGATTTATAAAAGGAGTGCTATTGTCCTAAGATGACCGTTGAGGTGATCAGTTGCGGGTTTGTGGGCTGCAGTGACATTTCTGTGGGTGAATAGCTTGAAAAGTGGTTTCCCTGTTACAGTGCATCTTCTTGCTATGGTGCATGGCTCCAGTATCCTGGAATGGCTCTCAGGTCTTGTACACGTGTGTAGTGCGACCGTTCTTCCTTAAACATGAAGCAGCGATGGACAGAGTGATCAACGACTTAAGTGACAAAGCCAGGATGGCAGCGGAGTCTCTCAATAAAGAAGGTAACCCCTTCCTCACTAGCAAACGTGAGGCAATACCACAGACTAATTTGCTAAACTTATACTGTTGTTTTCAGTTTTAAAGAAATGCCTGATATAACTTTTTTAGTATAATGCAGAAACAATGGTCATTATTAGATATTTACATTTACCAAAATAAAGAATAAAGTAGCTGTATTTTTGAATGATACTAAGTGAAATACAGTATATTAAGTAGATGTTTATCAAAGCTTTTATTAAATGGTAAAATATTGGTTATTTGTTGTAGCCACAATCCATTTTGTACAACAGAATGCTTTAACCACACTTCAGAAAGAGAGCTAATACATAAGCTGGGTGTTCAGACCAGCTATTTCACTGTTTTTTACAAAGATATTTAAAATGTGTTTTATGGCTCAGTTGTAACTCAAATTTCATGAATTTCTTACCTCCCCTAATTAGCTGCCAAAGTACCTGCCTTTAAACATGTGAAGACTCAGTGAGCTGATGGAAGATAAAAATGTTTTGTCACGGATATAAAGTACTAACATGCAAATACCACCATCATGTTAGAAGTTTTTATTGAAGTAGGAAAATATATAAAACTTTAATACTACTCCACAATGCTTCAGACCTTGGTCAATTAAAAAATCAGCTTGTCTGTTTTGGTCTTTGTCCTTTTTTTAAATGAACAGAGTAACATCTTAAATTTGATTTAGTACCTGTTGATTCCTATTGTAAACTTTAAATTTCATTAGGGCTAAAAATGTCCTCATTCTAATGGGGAGCAAATGTTAATCAGGCCTGAAGTAGTTTGTTAGGAGTTGTAGGTGTTAATTGCATAACATGGGGTTAATTTTCACTATTTGAAATTGTCAGCAAAGTGAAATTTTAGCAAAATTGTGTCTAAAGTGCTAATATGCTGAGAACTTGAAGTAGCTGAAGGGTCTTTGTTCCCTCCCACAATGGAGGTTAAAAGTATGGGCATACTGACTGTTTTGTACATTCTTCATTTAAGTAAAACCAGTCACCCGAAGTTTTTTTCCAGTCAGTTTTGCTTAAGTATTTTTGTACACCTCTAAGACCTGTGAATAAAGAGTAAACTTCAGTTTGCTTTCTTTCCCATTATATTTAATGTGCTTCTTGCTGTGAAGGCATTGCTTTGCCAGTTGTTTTAAGACTGATCATCAATTAAGTTGTTGTGCATCATGTGGTCTTTCATTTGTGGGTTTTTAAGAGGAGATGGGATTCTGTGAACATGTCTTTTTGACTTGCTGAATGTGGAATGAAACTTGATGTCATTAAATTTAAAAATAAAATTTTTTATTAAATGTAAAAATGAAGTGTGAACATGTATTTTTTTCATTTTTTCCTGTTAATTTGGAAATAAATGACACAAGTCTTGTATTTAGTAAGAAATGCAGACATTAGACTACCTTGTGACCTAAATTTAGCTTCTGGTGTCTGTGCCATTTAAATGTGTTGCCATAAAGAAGCTGCCCAATAACAGTAAGTGACTTCATGTCCTTATGAGATTGTAACAAATGGAACAAGGTCATATTAGCCTAATTATTTAGGGGATGGCATATAACTGCAAAACTCTCCAAAAACAGTTATATAAATTTGAATTCAGAGGTGTTTACTGGCTTTTTTAAGACCATATATTGGAATAACCAAATTTGAACGTGATGCTTATTCTGTTGTAGAAATACATTGCGCTTAATGTCATCATTACACTTATGGATTTAGGTCACTAAATGTTTTAGTTACAGTGCCATAAATTTCAGAATTAACCTTAAGTTAAGATCTGCAGATTTTTACAGATCTTGATCACAATATGCTATGGGTGAAATATCCCTCCAGGTTAGGAAATGGAGGGGAAAAATATTTACCACCTAACGATTGAGTGTTTCTAGCCCATTTAATTGAAAATATGCTTATGCTTTAGTATATTTCTGGTAACATTTTAAACCATTTACATTACATTTATTTAGCTGATGCTTTTCTCCAAAGCAACTTGCATGTTAAGATGCATTACAACCCATTCATACAGTTAAGTAATTTTACTGGAGCAACTTGAGTACCTTGCTCAAGAGTAGAACAGCTGGAGGTGGGGTTCAAACCTGCAACTTTTGGGTCCAAAGGCAGCTGCTCTAACCCCTATGGTACCAGCTGTCCAGCAAAAATAGTTTATGAGGGTTTATTGAATGTCAGTTCAGTAATAAGTGAAACATGGAAGGTTTATATAGGTCAGCATTTTATTAAGAATATACTAAGGTTGAAGGTTTATGTCAAAGCAGCTTTCAGTGCTACTCCCTTTTACACAAAGTACTTTGTTCAGTGGTAAAACAGCAGGATCCCCATGTCCACCTCCAAGTTCAATACCTGCCTTTTGTTTATAAGCAAACCCAGAAATTTTTCCACTAGAAAACCTGTGAAGTGAACAAGGATAATCATTTTTTAGCAGAACTACAGTATATAAAAAAAATGAACAGATTCAACTTTGGTTGCCTCTGACTGGTCAATTCAGTCTATTTTGAATAAACTAAATGACAAATTGAAGTAAAATAGCAAAAGCAACCAAAACTGATGGAATAATCCATTAGAATATTATTAATGTTCTGTACCCCGTCACAATTTTCTGACTTTCGCCACAAGCAACTGCGCCGTCGCGCGACCTGGACAGGGAAGGACATGCGCTAAAATTTTGTGGAAGAGCACCTCCTTTGGTCACGTTCCCACATTACGCATTTTGTGCTAGAGCGATATCAGAAATGCAAAAGAAGTAAAGAGATCCTGTAGCAGAGTCGAGTAACCGACTAGTTCCAGGTGCGGTGTACGTAAACAAGGTGTGTAAACGTCGATAAGAGCGCAATTGCCGAAATACTGTGTTTGCGTGTGAGTTAAATAAGTAACACGATATTGTAGCCAGCGTGGGTTTGGGCTGCCATGGGCATGACGGCAAAGAATGACGCACGGCAGCAGTCCATGACGAACATTTTATCAGAATGCTGGTACGCAGCTATTAGTATCACACACACTGTCTGAAACCGGTTGTCCTAAGCGGGGTCACGGCAAACCGGAGCCTAACCCAGCAACACGGGGCGCAGGGCCGGACGGGGAGGGGCACACCCAGGACGGGACGCCAGACTGCTGCAAGGCACCCCAAGCAGGACTCGAACCTCAGAGAGCGGGACCCAGGCAAACCTGCTGTGCCACTGCACCCCCCATGCTATTAGTATTTGCATGATCAATAGAAAGATTACTTTGAATAGGACAAACTCCTTTTCCCCCAAGAACCTGCACCCCTGGCCAGAGGTTGCTGTGACCCTCAGGCGCTATCCCACTGCATGTACACCACAGACCCATCTACGGTTGCACAGTCATTTACACTTCCCAGCATCCTTTGTTCTCAATCATCTGTTTGAAGGGCGGGCTGGTAGCACAGTGGTTACAGTGATTTGAATCATACCTTTGAGCAAGGTACTTACTCTGAACTGTTCCAGTAAAATTACCCAGGGTACAAATGGGTAAATAACTGTAACTATCTTAACATTGTAAGTCACTTTGGAGAAATGCGTCAGTTCAGTGAATAAACGTAAAGTCCGTCCCCTTTCCTGCTTATCAGTAGCGTGAGTCACCACATTACACATGCTGTATGAGAGAGTAGCGTTACACATCTTGTCTGGATGATTCGGTTTTGTGTCAAAACAATGAATTACATCAACTTTTGTCATTGCAATAAAGCATGCAGGCGAAATTGGTTTGAGATCGAAAAAAGAGCCGTAAGATTATGGAATCATCTAAGAATGAGTGAGCCCAACGGTGATGACTTTAAACCCTTTGAAGGGAGGAGGTGACAGAAGAGAAGGGTGCCCTGGGACAGCTGGGCCTGAGGCTCAGCAGGCAGACCCAGAGCGCACAGCACTAACGATCGGGATAGCGAGACCCCAACAAATGATTAATACTGTAATCAGGAAGAGAAACACGTGACCCGCTGGAGTGACATAACCAAAGGTAGAAGCAAACCCCAGTGCTATTTGGCCCCAAACACACAGCGCACTGCGGCGCACGACTTGACTGGTGAACGATTGCACACTCTGCGATAACAGTCTGGCCACAGAGAAGGGCAGACACACGCAGTCACGCTCACAGAGGCAAACCTGGTTACATAGGAAAGCCAGGCTGCGTTCCCACTGTGACCAGAGCTGGAGACAGGTGTACCTCCTAACCAGCTGCAATAAATATAGAGCAATATTGGTGAGACAGCTGGTGGTGTAGGGGTTAGTGTTGTATCCTTTAGATCCAAAGGTTGTAGGTTTGATTCCCACCTCTAGCTATAATACACACACACAGTCTGAAACTGCTTGTCCCATATGGTGTCGTGGGGAACCGGAGCCTACCTGGCAACTCAGGGCGTAAGGCCGGAGGGGGAGGGGACACACCCAGGATGGGATGCCAGTCTGTTGCAAGGCACCCCAAGTGGGACTCAAACCCCACACCCACTGGAGAGCAGGACCTGGTCCAACCCACTGTGCCACCGCACCCCCCTGAGCTATAATACATTCAACCAATGTAATTATTCTAAAAGTGCTCCAAAAAAATACCTAGATGTATAATTGGAAGTAGCTTAACATGTTAAGTTGCTTTGGAGAAAAGCATCAGCTAAATGAATAAATGTAGTAAGAATTACCAGATGAAGGAGAAATATTTCCTCAGTATGTGAATAAACACTGACCCCGATTTCCAGAATCTCAGGGATTGAGTCTGACTGAGAGCGTGTGACAGTGGCAGCGCGCTGTGTGTCCACGGCTGTCACAGGAGAGGAGAGTCGCACATAAGCACTGTCTGTCGACACTAGCTGAGGTATTATGTTTATAATTATTCAGTTGTGTGTATGTTTTTTTTGTCATTAAAAAATGCTCGACCATTGCTTTTGGAAATACAAATAATGTTTAAAACTGGTCGTGTCAACTAGGCATACACACACACACACATTTTCAGAACCGCTTGTCCCATACGGGGTCACGGGGAACCGGAGCCTAACCCGGTAACACAGGGCGTAAGGCCGGAGGGGGAGGGGACACACCCAGGACGGGACGCCAGTCCGTCGCAAGGCACCCCAAGCGGGACTCGAACCCCAGACCCACCGGAGAGCAGGACTGTGGTCCAACCCACTGCGCCACCGCACCCCATAGGTTCGACTAGGCATACTAAATCGGAATTGGAAAAGAGTAGAGAGAAGAAGAGGGTCCGGAGAGCACCCACCGCCGGGGTGAGTGAGGGGGGGCACTGCGGGGAGTGAGCGATCGTGTGTGACAAAGAAGACGGGGAGAGAGAGAGAGAGAGAGAGAGAGAGAGAGAGAGAGAGAGAGAGAGAGAGAGAGAGAGAGAGAGAACGCGGGCGAGCGCTCCACGAAGGAGGGAGAGCTAGAAACATGATGGGCCCCGTGCCCCTTTAAATCTCCTTCAGGTGAGTGGAGGAGGTGAGTGTCTCCCTTCAGAGGCGCGTACCTGTGTGCGCATGAAAGGCGCGGCCGTCGCGTCTTTAATATGGACTCACGCTTAGATTCCGCGCGCGCGTATATGTGTGTGTACACTGTGTGTAGACGCTGCAAGGACTGGAGGAGCTGTGACCGACCGGGCGACCACTCGCCGCGCTCTTTTCACTGCGTCGCGCTTCGTCTTGTTGTCGTTCCCTCGCTCCGCTAAATAACGGCGCGGACGCGTCAGCGCCGTTGCGGAAAGGAGGGGCTCGGCTATCCGGTGCACGTGATCGCGCGCGCGCTTGTGTGCGTGTTGTCGTGGAACACGTTTCCGCAGCTTTGTTCGAACGAATTACGAAAAGCGTGGATTCCAAGAGCTCGTAGAGTTATAGCGAACAGCGCCTGCTCTTTTTTTTTACACGCATTGTTCAGTTATTAATAATTAAGTGGGCCTAGCCTAGGCTAGTAGGAAAACAACATCGCGCCGGAGAGAAAAGCAGTCGGCGCGAAAGAGGTCGGTCTTGAACAGGACGCACGGGGTGAAAACGTAGAAGGGCGAAGACCGAGCACTGCTTTTACTTGATAAGAAGGTAATTTTTTAAAGCAGCAGCGGAGGAGGTGCGCGAGGAGCTCCGTGACAACATCCTGTTTGATGTGAAACTGAAAGTTGGTGACGGAGACAGATCCGCTTCCACGTTTCCTGCTTCAAAATTAGTGACACATTTCTTATGGTGAGTAAGGGAAGCGGTTGGTGAGGTGGCGTTCGCTTTCAACCGTATTTCTGATCTTAATTCCACTCAGAGCAACTGGGGCCGGAATTTTAGCGCTTAGAACTCGGCGACACTTCAGCGCTGACGCGGTTTCTTAGGTTCCACGCATTACGCGTTTGTCTGGTTGCGAAAGGTCTGTTACGAATTTTCTAACTCTAAGATAACATCTTTAAAAAAAAAAAGCATGTTTTCTGTACGCCTCAGTAAGTTTTTCACATTTTGGCTGTCAAATAGATGAGCAAACGTATCATCATCACCCCCCATCATCACTTCAGAACATTTCTCCGCAACTCTCCTCCTTCATCTCTACAATCATCAACTCCTCGCTCTCCTCTGGCTGTTTCCCAGCCGCTTTCAAACTGCTCTCGTTTCACCTCTGTTAAAGAAACCCTTCCTGCCTGGATTCCAGTTCGGTCCAGAACCACAGACCGGTCTCCCTCCTTCCTGTCTAAAACTCTAGAGCGGGCAGCCTGTGATCAACTGTCTCATTTCCTCACCCGGAACCATCTTCTTGATGTTTATCAGTCTGGTTTCAAAGTTATTCACTCCACTGACACAGTGCTTCTAGCGGTGTCTGATGCTCTCCGGTCGGCTAGAGCCGCCTGCCTCCCTCTCCTCGGTCCTCATCCTCCTTGATCTGTCTGTAGCTCAACACTGTTAACCACCGGATTCTACTCTCCTCTCTTGGGATCAAAGTAGCGGCACTAAGATGGTTCAAGTCCTACCTATCTGACAGATCCTATCAAGTGGTCTGGCGGAACTCTCGCTCTTCTCCTCTGCCTCTCTTAACCAGTGTCCCGCAGGGTTCGGTACCGGGTCCTCTTCTCTTCTCGATCTACACCTCCTCCCTCGGCCCAGTCATAGCCTCCCATGGATTCAGATACCACTGCTATGCTGATGATACCCAGCCCTTCCTCTCCTTTCCACCTGGAGCATCAGACATTTCCACATCCATTGCTGCCTGCCTGTCGGACATCTCTGCACAGATGTCTGATCACCACCTCCAACTCAACCTCTCCAAAACGGAGATTCTTCACCTCCCAGCTGGCCTGTCCTCCTGTCACGATCTATTGATCAAACTGGACAACTCGCTCATTTTGCCTACCTCCTCGCCTAAGAGTCTTGGAGTGATGATTGACTCAAGTTTCTTTCTCTCAGCACATTGAAGCCACAACCTGGTCCTGTAGATATATCCTGCATAATATTTGCAGGATCCGTCCTTACCTCACAGCTGACTCTGCCCAACTACTTGTCCAGGCCATGGTGACATCCCATCTGGACTACTGCAGTTCTCTCCTGTGTGGCCTTCCTGTTTCTGCCATCAAACTTCTACAGCTGATACAGAACACTGCTGCGTGAGTTGTTTGATTTGCCAAAGCGTTCCAGTGTATCTCCTCTACTCATTTCTCTGCCCTGGCTTCCCGTAGCTGCCCAGATCAAATTTAAGACCCTGGTTATGGCCTACAAATGCATCAGTAGAACTGCTCCGAACTATTTACAGGACTTGATCATTCGCTACATGCCAACCAGACCTCTTTGTTTGTCTACTTTTGCTCGCTTGGTGGTCCCGCACACGAAAAGTAAAGCATGGAGGTTCTCGGTTCTGTCTCTGTTTTGGTGGAATGACCTCCCCCTAATGCTCAGAACTGCTGAAACTCTGTCTACATTCAAGAAGGGTCTGAAAACTCACTTTGTCCAAGATCTCTCCAGCTCATGTGTGGTGTAAATGTTCATACACCGTAACTTTACGATCATCTTCAGATAAGCCTTTACACAGCCTCTTATTACTACTACTATTATTTTGCAGCTGGTAGTATAGTGGTTACAGCTGCTGTCTTTGGACCCAAAGGTTATAGGTTCAACTCTCACTTCCAGCTGTAATACCCTTGAGCAATGTACTTACTCTAAAGTGCTCTAGTAAAATTACCTAGCTGTGTAAATGGGTAAATAATTGTAAGCAGCGTAACATTATAAGTTTCTTTGCAGAAAAGCATCATCTATATGTAAACTTTATCAGTGAAAAGTAAAATAGGCTATATCAGGTTTTTACAGAACCTCACAGGTGAATAACCGAAAGGATGTCTGTATTATTAAGCCTTAATTTATTGTAACAGCGATGAAAGTGTTTTTGAAGTTAACTGAATTTGAGTCCCACCTCTGTTCATAAGTTTAGGAGCCGGTATATACCAAAAATATAATTGGTCTTTGTTTTATATTTAGGTTGTGATGTTTGTCTGCTCTCTTGCAGCCTTAGTACTCACCTGAGTTGTGCAGTTTAAAAATGCATATGAAAATTGTCACGATACTCATTGTTCGTATTGTTCTGAAACTTGCACTTTCTAACACTGCTTACATTAGTTTCTCCACTTTTTCATTAAAAAAAACATCTGTTGCATTTTTCTTAATTTTGGCGGTAGGTAGAGGAACGGATTAAGTCGATCTGTGCAAAACAGTTTAGCAGGCCTTGTTGATAAAGGGATAAAAGGATGTGTTGAACAGATGGTAAAAGTTAGTTTTGAGGATATTACGGGGAGGAGCGTCATTTGGTGGAAGACGACGGCGGAACAGCACAGTGTTGTGTTTGCGGCAGAGCTGTTAATAAAAAGGTTGCAGGTTGTAGTCCTAGAAGTGGCCCTCCTGCACCTTTGAGGATGACCTACAGTGCTTTAGTGAAAATATCAATCTGTTTACAGTAATTGCACATTTAAATAACACTAAAAATAACTTGGTCTGCCATGTTGTTCCCCTCCATAATTTTGGCTTTGTTTTTATGTTTCCCTCCAGGCAACAGCTCTCACTGACCAGCTCTTGTCTCTAAGATCCTACCTAACCAGCTTGCTGTCACTCAGGTGAGGTTCGTCGCTTACCGATGACCATGTCTGCAATTGAGTGATGGGGAATAGGCTGAAGATGGTGGGGGAAGAAATGCTCACCTCATATGATTGGAGTAGTGATTTTTTGCCGTCCATCTGTTAAGTTGTTATAGTTGTACAGTATTACTGGTTCACCACAAGATGGGGCGATTACTTTGTAAGTGAATCTTGTGTCTGGCTGATGCAAAGAACATTTTACCCTTTGTAGCTGCTCAGAGATGTACAGCACATGTGAGGGCTGTAGTGGTTTCTGCAGCTGATGAAGCTGTTGAGCTCTGATTAGGTTTTTTTTTTTTTTTTTTTTTTTTTTTTTTCTTCTTAGTTTTCTGTTTACTTTTCCATTTTCCAGTTATCTTACTGCCAACACTTATTTCTCTATTGTACGTATCTTGGTGTGTTATCCCTTTTAACAAATTCATGTGGTCGTGTAAGAATCACCTCCAGGGAGACAGATGTTTCCTCATCTCGCATAAATTACCTTCACCGTAACGTAAATGTTGTTATATATGTGAAATTACTAGGAAGAAATCGTTGATATTTGGATAAACCTTTATGCAGCTACTCATGTGATCTACGTTAGTTAAGAATCATGTGTCTGCATCTATCGCTCTCTTCCTGCTAATGTAATGCACACATTGTATTTTCTGTGAGATGTACGTCGCCGAGGAGGGGCGCGGTGGCACAGTGGGTTGGACCGCAGTCCTGCTCTCCGGTGGGTCTGGGGTTCAAGTCCCGCTTGGGGTGCCTTGCGACGGACTGGCGTCCCATCCTGGGTGTGTCCCCTCCCTCTCTCCAGCCTTCCGCCCTGTGTTGCCGGGTGGGCTCCGGTTCCCCGTGACCCCGTATGGGACAAGCGGTTCTGAAAATGTGTGTGTGTGTGTGTGTGTGTGTGTGTGTGTGTGTGTGTGTGTGTGTGTGTGTACGTCGCCTTGGAGAAAAGCGTCTGCTGAATGAATACATGTAAATGTAAGGTATAAGTGAGGATCTTCTGCAGAAGGACTACAACCTTAGCATTAACCTCTGAAGGCCCCTTGACCCATGTATGCCATTGCTTTTTAAAATGCTGAAAATTACCTCTTTAATTCTCTTCACATTCTTTGTAAATTTTACGAAATTCAGATCCATCGTTTCTTGGCGCTCTGCTGACAAATGCATATGGGGTGTAGTTTGATATGTACAGTCTGTCTTAATGCATTTTCCTTGGAGAAATTGGCAGTAGTTCATCCTTTCCACACAGAAGTGCAAAGGAAAGACACAACCTGCTGGATCTAGGATCCCTACCGATGGATTCCAGCCTCGGCATCACACGTGCAGGCTTTTTCCTTAGAATTATAGCACTTGTGGACAGGCTTTCCACCACTTCAGCAGAGTGTTGCCTTCTCATATAATCTTTTTTTTTTTTTTTTTTTTTCTTCCCCCCCCCCCCTCTGTTTAGTCTACTTGGTTATTGACATTTTCCTCATTCCATTAGATCCTTGTAATGCTATTTGTTTTCTGGGAAGTGGCTTCTATTCCACATCCCACAGGTCATGGACTGTTACATGTATCAGCGCTGTGGTCGAGACAGAAATAGGGTGCCAGTTGAAACTGCCTCTGGAAATGTCTTCTCTCCTATTTATGATGATTTGTTATTTTTAAGCGTAGCTGCTCTCAGTGGCTGGAGAGTGTGTGTGTTCCTGTGTATTACCGTATGTGGGAGAATCACATGGTCGGACCTTTTAAGATGATATTTATCTTTCAAGTTAACTCTTTATTTCGGAGTGTTTAGTCCAGTCGTAATCAGCCAGAAGAGAAGAACTAACATGTTTCTTTAATTTGCTGCATTAAACCGTTGCTCATTTTGATGCTATGTGGAATGCTGAGTGTCACTTGACAAATGTTTTTGGGAATATAATACATATTAAGAAAAACAGTTCCAAGTTTGGGGGGGGGGGGTGCGGTGGCTCAGCAGGTTTGGTCGAGTCCTGCTCTCTGGCGGGTCTGGGGTTCGAGTCCTGCTTTGGGTGCCTTGTGATGGACTGGTGTCCCTTCCTGGGTGTGTTCCCTACGGCCTGTGTTGGCGGCTTAGGCTCCGGTTCGCCGCAACCCCGCTCAGGACAAGCGGCTTCGGCCGATGTGTTTGTGTGCGAGTTCTAAGTTTTCTTTAGCTTGCAAAGAATTTAATGTTCCACCTGGTAGTGCCCACACTGAGAGCTAAAAATTAATTTATGGGCAGGAAGGTATAGTTTAGTTGACCATTAGTGAATGGAGCAGCACCTTGTGATCTTTCGAAAATGAGGCCGACTTTTCTGATGAGGTGTACGTCGATTTGGAGAAAAGCGTCTGCTAAAATGAGTAAATGTAATGGCTTTACAGCAGAATGGCTTGCGGCTGAGTTTTGACAGTGAAAAACTTTTGTGCTTAGAGAATAAGCCAAATGCAGAAATGCAAAGAGACGTTGACAGCATCTCAATTCTGCCTGGCCTTTTATCTGTGGTGTCCATAGGCGCTCCCAACAAATAGATCATTGGACATACAATATCTTGGAGTGCATCAGGCTTTTAAGTGTTACTTTATTAACTGTTGTAGTTTTTTTATGTTCTTAATTATGGATGACAGGGCTCTTGGTTTTGCTTTTAGTGCATCTTTACACATCTCCTTGCAGCTGAGTTTTCAGCACACTTTGGTCTACATATATCTGAGGGTATTTTTGGAGATCTATCCAAAAATGTCATACACGTAGACCCGCTGATAAGGCTTATCCTTGGCGATCCGATGAGATCATAGAGTTGCGAACAGGAATGCTTTGCTTTGGTAAAGAAGGTACTTGTCCTCCCTGTCATGTCCATCTCTTATAGAAAACCTTTTCAGTAGTGAGTTAAGCCAAAGTAACCCATCAGAATCATAGCACCTTAACACAGCTGTAGGATCCAGCTGTGTTTAGCTCTTTTTTCTCACTGGAACTAGAAACTGGTGAGGAGCTACTCAAGAAGTAAGCGATCCCTGTCAGTCTGCTTTACTGCATTCATATTAATGTGTCAAATGACGGCGCTAACAAACTACAGCATGATGTTCGCATGTGTGATAAGTATGAATTTACTCAGATTTTTGCTCCCCTTTATGTACCTGCTGTAACTTGTGCATCTTCAACAAATTGTTAGTGAAATATCAGTAATTGTACTGTATTTCTTGCACGAAGAAAAGTAAATCTATGAAGGCCAATGCTGAGATTCCACTTTACTGCTTTGTTTTAAATGTATTAATTTCCATCATTGGCCTACACTAGAGACCGTTGCGCCACATTACTGTAAATACAGCCCAATTTTGTGCGCAAAAAAAAAAAAAAAAAAAAAACTGCATTCTGCAATCATCCAGATGGGGAAAACTCATGCAGTGCCATTTATTTATATGAAGTAGGTCCTCTACCACCAGGGGTGGGCTTTGTGTGGAATGCTGTTGGTCAGGAGAAGAGTGTGCGCTGGGCGATTTGCTGTACAGTCACTGTCATCGTGGAGGTCCCTGTAGATAACATGGCACAAGAACAGTTTGTCTTCTTTGTTTATATTGTCAGAGAATGCTGAGGTTTCTGAAAATCTTCCCACTCTGGACTTTTTGGACTGTTTGTTTCCGAACAATTTGAAAACAAGATCGTAAACTCGTAACACGGATCAGATGTTACAGAAACTTTTTTTTTTTTTTTTTCTTCCTGAGCTCAAGCTGTTAGTTCTGACAATGTTGCCATCTGTTTAATGTCAGGTATTTCCTTTACAAGTTATAAAGTATTTTATACACTGAAATGAATCCTAGGGTTATGGTAACTAGGTTGACAACCTTTCAGACACAACAGTGAAATTGTTTCAACTCTGACTTGACCTATTTGTTACATAAATGCGTTCGACGTTCATCAGCTTCAACTTTTTTATCTGCATTCAATAAAACAATGCATGCATCCCTCGATTTAGTTACAAGTTAGGTTTTGTAAAATTCTTGGATACAGCCATAATGTTTTGTAAGACTTTTCGTTTGAGCCTCTTTTAAATAACTGAGCTCCATTAAAATAAGAACGGATTTGGAAAGACTGAAAAAAATCCTTTTCAATGCTGATTCTTGACTGATTTATTCCATTATCACGTGTAACAGTCCTCGTCTTGCCATTGATCGCAGATAGAGAACACGAGCCGTAGACGCTGCGCAAGCCTGTTGATTCAGTCTGATCCCGCACTGTCTTGGGGCACATTTTATCGCCAGGTAATGCGAGCGGAAGCTCGGAGAAGTTTTAGAAAACAGAACGGTGAAGGAAGTTCAATTAAAAGTAAGTAATAAGTAAATAAATAGACAATCTGGAAAGTGTTTGTATCCCTGAGAATTTGTCACTCGAACATTCGTGGCTTGAAGAGCCAGTGTAATATGAAATGAGGATGCATGGCAGGAAAAAAGAACAATAGGGCTGGTCACTCCAGAAGATGGCAGCAAAACATGCATGGAAGTCCAGTTCAGTTTTCCTTTTGTGTCCTCCTGTGTTCGTCATGAGCGCGCCACCTCCCAGATTCGCCGTAATCCTGCCGTTACATCAGCGCAGAGACGGATTTGGACTCGGGCGGCTGCGGACGCATCCAAGTTGCACGGAAGCTGCGGCGTGATGTCCGGATGATGAGCGACACCGAAACGGATGTTTTTCGGCTGAATTTCGGGAGCGCTTTGGAAACCGAGGGTTCCCCTGGCTTTGATGGGTTTTTATCGGAAGGCAACGGGTGCTAAAACGGAATTGTTACTTAGTTTGAGCGGATGAGTGAAAATTCATTTCGCACAATGCATCACATATGAGTTGTTATTTTTTGCCGTTAAGTCCTCTAAACTCTTGCAAAATGTTTGACGGTTTGAACTGAAATATGATATATATTATGAGATGGCTTATTCCAGTCTGTCGAGGAAGTGGCCCAGTTTGCACTGCTGGTGGTTCCCCTGGAGTCGCAACGAGATCATTTTTCTTCCCCATCTTTGCTCCAGAGTAACTAATTTCCCCGTCTGGTTAAATGAGCAAAAATTTAGTGAATTAGTCTGTGTGGATGATGGCTGTGCTGGTAGATTAATTTCTAAAAAAAAAAAAAAGGTGAATATTGGCCTTTCACTTCCCTTGCAACAGCTGTTGTGTCATGGTTGAGTACATGTGAGGTGGGAAGGCTCTGAGGAGTCAGCACTTTCTTTGCTGGCTTCCTTCTATCTTACGAACATGCACCGTGTTTGCTGCAGATGGAGTCACGGAAAGTTGCCCTCGTATCAGTTTAGGCTTCCCGAAGCAGTTCTTGTAATAATTCCGAGGAAAAAGCCCCCCCCCCCACCCCCACGAAGTATCGTTTTCAGATGGGTCGAAAAGCAGATATGGATGCCTTGTCCCTCCCGGCAACGCAAAACCGGGACATTTAATGCCGGTGCCGTTAGTGTTCTTAAGTTTGGCGTTAAAGGCATCATCTAGGGTGTAGCTCTGCTTTACTGCACAGGCTGCTCCACAGTAACAGACACACGGTGTATTGCGGACACGGTGCAACGTTTAATCCGCATGTAATAAAGCGTGACTAAGAATGGCGCTCTCCTATTGCAGTGTGAAATATTTAAAGTTCATGGTTGGAAAGTCAAAAATGGCTCCTGCTACCTGCTCTAGTAATTTGTGCTGATCTACGGATGTGTTACTTTTTCCGTGTAAATGCTAAGGTGATAGTGCCTTCGGCAGCGACGCTCCCTCGTGACAACATAAATTTTACCGTGGCTGAGTCTAAAGGTCATAAAAATGTACTTTTTCTGCTGCCATGCAAAGGTTGCAGAATGTCTTCCGAATGCCTTCTGAAAACGCGTGCGGCTATTGAATGTGTTGCATATTTTTAAAGCAAACTTGTAATACATGTTAACTAGATTATGTTAGTATCTATCCAGCACTTTAAAGAATTAGGCCAGTTATGTCTGATATGTAGTAAGGCAATAAATTTTTAATTTACACATAGTAGGTAACTTCCTTATCCCCGTTTTCAATAACCCCCACTATGCTCCGCAGTCTTTCCCGGAAGCATGGGGCATTAGGGCGATCGCACACTCGTTCGCTTGGCCGCACGCGAAGGACAATTTCCATCCCGACATTGTGAGCCCACACCCCACCGGCATGCCTTGCTGTGCTACCGTGCAGCCCTTAATCCGTAATTAAGGTAAATGATTGAAAAGTAGACTGTTTTAAAACTTTTTTTTTTTTTTTGGTACATGCATACTCCGCATTGCTGCCTTTCTACAAGAAAACCCCAGACTATCTTCCCCGCTCCTGCACGCGCGCTTCCTGGCGCCGTTTCCTCTCAGCTGCATTCCTGCCACATTTTCTCATCTGTGGTTTTCATCACCAGGAAATCCTGTTTAAGGGAATCCGAGCAACTGCGGCAGCAGCGGCGGTGGCAGCAGCGTCGGCCAGCCCCCTGAAACTCCGCACGTCACCCGTTTCTCCCGCTGGAGCCCACGGTATTCCCAGAGCGCTGTTGCGCGCCTTCCCACCCACGTGCGTGCGTATGACGCCAGGCTTTTGTCTCCGATAGCTTGCTTTCTGCCTACACGTGTATGAGGTGGAAGAGGGCATCTTTTTAAAATATTTTCCTGCTTACGTGTGCCGTGCTGTTGAAGGAGATGAGGAGTTTGCTGGATTGTTCTCTTACGGTTGGCCTTTGTGCTGTTGCAAGTCCAGGCCCTGGTTCCTCATTTCCTTCCCTAGTAAGATGTCAGGCCACAGAATTTGGTTCTACACCCCAAGTGAACTGGCTTCTCATCCAGAGTTTACCCTGTATCGTGCCCCGTTTCCAGGATAGGCTCTGGGCCACTGCGACCCCGCGCCGCACAAGCGGTTACTAATCACGGATCAGTAAATAATGAACGAACGAAGAAGGGCTGCGTATCTAGAAGGTCATCTGTTATTCCCTCAGGCTTTTTGCAGAGGTCAGATGGCACGCCTGTAAGGCCGCTTTAACTGGCCACGTCTATGACCGTGTAAGACGGCAACTCTCCGCATTTCGAGCCAACTCCCGTTGTCTGATCTGCACCGATTATCCCTCCTTGCCATCTCCATGCGTGACAGCTTTAACGAAGTTCTTAGTCAGCATGTTTCTTTTGCATGAGTAATGCTGTGGGGATTAGAATGATCTGGAATTGTCTTTGGCAAATACATGTATGCAAACACTGGCGGATTCCGTATTACTTAAGCGATCGGGAAAGCTCCTTATAAGGAACTAAGAGCGAAGAAAGACACACCCTTCAGAAATGTCCAGCAAAATCCCGTAGTACAAATGGCATAACTGCCACTGCGGCAGCAGGCCTTCCTGCCGATGCCGACTGCGTTTGGACAGATGCTCCTTTGAAACCGCGCAAGATGTTTCGAAGTTGACACGGTGTGTGTGGTTTCCAGTAGCATGTGTCCTTCGTACCCCGGAGATAAAGGAAGTGGGTCACCTCGTGACTTCTGTTGAGCTCTTTTACATACCTCACATACCAGCTGGATGCCGGGCACTTTTTTTCTGCATTTTTTTCCAGTGATGCTAAAGTGCACTGCTATTAATAATGCCTGTTCCACCTCGGTGTTCGGCACTGATACCGACTGGCCTCCGCTCTGCTGTCCGTTTATGGCCATGCATTTGTGGTGAGGGTTAGGAAACTAAGGTGAGATAAACGGAGAACTGGCTTAGCTTGTTCTTTTAAGCCTGCGGTTATACGGATTGCTCTTCCCCAAGGGAAGTTGCAATAGGAAGTTAATAGAGAAAAGCGTACCCGCGGTGCTGCGGGCGGCAGGGCTCCAGGGCTCCAGGTGTACGGTTGTCGGCCTCGTGCCCCGTGCAAGTGTGGCTGTGCGTTGCGCTTTCCAGTTCTTCCACACTTGGGGAAGCGAAGGTGTGCGCTGCAGGGCGTCACGTTGCCCCGCGAAACCAAAACCCAACCACCCTTCGGAGGAATGCTTTTCCCGTTTTTCTTTTGTCTTCCAACGGCAGCAGATAGTGCTGTTCTCCATCGTGTTGCGGTATTGCATTTGACAACATATGCTCTCCTTTTGCCTAAAATGTGCAGTTTTTTTTTTTTTTTCTTTCTCTTGCTCTGCAAGTAATGCTTGAAGAAAGAAAAAAACTAGTGTGTTTTAAGTAGACAAAACATAGACATGTCATTTTCAGTTTTCATAAGTTAGACATTTGCTTCAAGTAAATTGATAACAGAGGTGACATGGTGGCACAGCAGGTGTCTGGTTGTACATTTGGAGTTGGGTTTGGATTTTGTTCTCCGGGCAGAGTTTGTCCGTTCTCCTCGTGTTCATGTTGGTTTTTCTCCCACATTGTAAAGATATGTGGAAGAAGGCCACTTCCTATAAATCACTTCCATATCCTGCATAAACGGAGCTAAATGTTCCTTTGTGCCTAGGGATGCATAACTCCTAGTAGATGGAAGCAGTAGTTTTTATTAACACTCAGAATATAAGCATGCTCCGTTCAACCCTGGACTTCACAGAAAAAGTTTAAAAAATGACATATGGGGCAGCCTCTTCTCATAAAGAATAATACACAACTGAACTAATACAGAACATGTCAGCAAAAGCACAGTAACGATTTTATACTTGAGTAGAACTCAATGCACATCAGTCCCATTTATGAAATGAACTGATTTGGTGTGGAGTGAGGACTGCAAATATTTGACCGTCAGTTAATTTAATGGATTTTTGTGTTAGTTTTGTGCTTGCAGCCTTCGTTCGAAGAAATTGCGATAACTGAAATGAGCGTCTTTGTGTTTTACTAGCAGTCCGTTCACTGGTTCTGAGAATGGTCCGGCCCACTCTGTACTACTGCTCGTGCACATTTACCGTACTCTTCTTGCTATCTGTCATGTGCCTGGTCCAAGCACTGCTCTGCCCAAGGCTCGCGGAGGACAGCCTGTTCTGTACGGGCAAGAGATTTGCTCCCAAAACTTGCGGAAAACCCAGATCGTGCCGACCGCTCCTCTGAAGAGCACCGGTAGTGTATTTGCGGTATTGCTGCCTTTGTCCAGAGTGATTTACAGTCACTTACGCTACACAGAGCTTTGAGGTTATGGAGCCAGCTGCTCCTGTTTGACACTCAATGGAACGCTGCATGTATGAATGCAGTTTACCATTGAAATAGTGCCACCTCTCTTTTTTTCCCACTCTTTTTCTGGGCCCCGTTTTAATCGGTTTCTCTCTTGAGTTTAAGGAATACTGTGCCATCCACTTGAACTGCTCACATTCCTGGGCTGTACGCTGTTAGCCTTGCCCTTTCCCTGGAGAGCTGTAAAAGAGTTCCACAAGCTCTCAGTCATTCGGGGATGCATAAATATAATGAAATTCAATGCTTTCTGGGGTCTGGTTTTGGCTGCTACTCTAGGGATTCCTCAGGGTATTTAACTGTTGTTTTGTAAATTGGAAGTTTACAGGTCCACGTTTGCAAGTTGTTATAGCACAATAAAAAAAAAAAAGTTGTGAAAATGGGAAAAATCATTGTAAGTTCTTTTGGAGAAAACCAAGTTTAGCAGTGATTTCAAGCACTGTTACCTGCTGTGCAAGTTATGGTATGACTGTGTTGCAGACTTTTTGTCTTTTTTCCACTTGATGATCAGACTTCCGTATGTTACTTTCAAAACAAAAAATAATACTGCAGCTTTTAACTTTTTTTTTTTTTTCTTTTTCCAGTTACTTCTTTCTGTTTTTGCACCTGACTGCAGTTTCTGCTGATTAAGAATGGAGAGGCGTAGTAAAAAAAAAAAAAAAAATGGCAAAAACAAACCCGGTTTCCATGCGCTTGTTAAATTTTGCCAGAAGATTCTTTACAAAGGTGTGGTTGCGTTCTCTGGAAGAGCTCCATGTACCTGATCGGCATAATTCGCTGAGGGAATACGCAGCCGACATTCCCGCGGTGAACACGGAGTTTTGAACGGTGTTATCGCTGAGGAAGTGCACTCCTCTCGAGTAAACACGGGCTCTTCTGGGAATCTTTCGGAACATGATCTGCCTGTACTGGTTAGTCATTAGCGCTGCAGCATTAGATAGTACATTGAAGAGGACTTTGTTGGTTGTTCTGATTAGTCATCCATCCACCAATACCGCAGCACACTACAACACCGGTACTGCCAGTGTGACCAGATTTACATTTACATTTATTCACTTAAGAGACGCTTTTCTCAAAGCGACTTCCAATGAACTCTATGTAGTGTCGTCAGCCCACACACCTTATTCACCAAGGTGACTTACAGTGCTGGATACACTATTTACAATGGGTCGCTCATCCATACATCAGCGGAACACACTCTCTCCGTCACTCACACACTATGGGGGAACCTGAAGAGCATGTCTTTGGAGTGTGGGAGGAAACCAGAGCACTCACAGACACAGGGAGAACATGCAAACTCCACACAGACTGAGTGGGCATCAAGCCCACATCCTCTCACACCACCCAGGCGCTGAGAGACGGCAGCACTACTTGCTGTGCCACCGTGCCGCCCCACAGATGTCACAAGGGTGCTTTTTGATCCCAGAAGGAAACTGCACAGTGCTCCAGCAGCACACACAAAACAGCAAGAAAACAAAATAATTGCAACAGAACATGCAACAGGTAGTGAAAGAAAGGATGCTGGAATAACACGGAAATTAAAAATAAAGCAGGCATAGACAGTGAGTACTGGAAAAAGGAGTAATGCAGATAAGAAGACTAAAAAAGGATCTAGGTCTTGGCTCAATTGCCCCCTCCTGAAAAGAAACTAAAACAAAAAGATGGTGTCAGAGTGCAGTTTTTTTTTTTTTTTTTTTTTTTAAAATGGAATTCAGTAGTTGGTATAATGATACCAATCATTGTTGTCAATCTGTCAGCTGAAGGAACATTCATTTTCGCTATAGTTAAACTAATGTTTAGTTGCCTTATGACCTGAAACATCCATTGCTGTTCTAAAGCCGGCTGATATTGTACGTTAAAAATGTGTTGATGAAGTATGAATTTGTTCACTTGATTGTTTCACAGTGGATTCTGCTTTGGACGATTGTTAAACTGATGGCAGAGAATGTCGACCACTAACAGCATCGCCCAGGCCAGGAAGGTGGTGGAGCAGCTGCGGGTCGAGGCAGGAATCGAGCGCATCAAGGTAGGGAATTCATATTCCGGTCCTTCCAGTGCTGTTAAGTGACAGACAGTACTCTGTGTCTTTTTGTCAGTCAGCAAAATACTGAGGAAGCATTCGCAAATAAGCATGAAGGTTTGCATTGCTGCGTCTGCTGTGCAGCAACTCCGAAGAATGACTCTACACCTGACCTGCGGCGTTTAAACGTGTCGCACGGCTGCCATTTGTCGAGCAAATGATTAACTGCGCTGAATGCAAATTACTTGCAGGAATTACTTAAGGAAGTGATGGTAGAATTGTGTCTCAGGGTTTAAAGCAGGATGACATGAAGTCATTTTCACTGCATGAGAAAACTGGCTCTGTATTTCCTTGTGTGAGGCTCATTGGCTTTGGTACTAGATTACATTTGATAATGAGTGAAAATTTTGCAAAAGTGGCTTTACGTTAATGTAAATGTCTTGTATAAAAAAAAAAAAAAATTTTTGGTAGGAGGGGTATCAGGATTTGTCTTTCCTGTGTTTTATGCACCTACTTGAACGATGAACCTCGGTGCAGCAAGTGGTAGGGAGCGAAAAAGGTTTGCTTGAGACTTTCGTGTCTGCAGCTGTGTCTTTCTCTTAATGTAATGCATAAATTGTAATTTTGCTGAGATGTACGTCGCTTTGGACAAAAGCGTCTGCTAAATGAATAAATGTAAATGTAAAATGGGCCTGCTAATAATTACGGAATAATCTAAGGGAGCAGAGCTGCAAAATGTATACAGTGGGTCCCCGACTTCCGAACTTTCGAGTAACACACTTTTCTTTTTTGTTGCGAATCTTTTTCTAACACTTTTCAGAACTACTTTGTGCTTATTTTTTCAGAAAAAAGAGCCAGTTTCACTTGTGTGCCAAAGCGTCAGCCGATGCGCCGACGGATAGCAGTCATGAGTATTAAGCGCCACGTGGTGTTTTTCGAAAGAGTGGAGAGGTGAACGAGCTGCAGGTGATCCTGTGGCACCCGCGTCTACCAGTTTGGAGCCTGTCAGTGATGCACTGTTCCCCATCCTCCACCTCCACGTAATACCTCCGGCTCTGAGATAACGTGTAGTTGTTGTAAACTTTAAGGTAAATGACACATAGAGAAGCCACAAAGCGCCTAGGCACTTGCACCCCAGCCCAACTGACCCTTTAAACATGATCTTAATCTTTCCCCATGTTCTTCTGGACATTTTCCATGGAGTAAATGAAACACAAACATAAAACATCAACAAATGATAAAAACAGGACACAAACTCACGCATAGAGACTTTTGTAGCCACTCTGCACAAATTACATTGCTTTTTAAACGTCTTATAATAATGCTTTTCTTATCATGCTTGTTTTGGGGATTGGAAGAATTTTTTGTGCTGTGCGTGGTAAAACAGGAAGTTGGAGCTGCGGATGAACACAAACTCCCTGGTCCAGCTCTGGGCAGGGTTCTTTTATTGTGCTTTATTTACACCGTGTTGTAAATAACTCCTGTCGGGGGACTCGGAACAAGAGCAACAGTTCGCCGCGCCGCTCCGTTCCCATCTGTAAAGTAGTTTCAATTCTCCCGCTGCAGAGCTCTTCAGGTTGCTGACATTTACATGTAATTTATTTATTTAGCAGATGCTTTTCTCCAAAGTGATGTTCAATTCAGAGTGACCAAAAGCACATTTTACCAACAGATGAACACACATAGATACAGAGACACAATTCAGCCATCGTGTCCAATACCACTGTTTGTGCCAGCGTACCAAGAGTAACTGCCTTTAAAGTTAATGAAAGCCCCTTGGTTGTGCCATGTTACGTTCAACTTAACTTTTCAAGCATTCATAATAAGGAGGGGACCACCCAACGGTTTCTTGCATTTTAATTTCTGTAATTAACGGGATGTCTCTCTCTCTCTCCATCTCCACTGTCAGGTGTCGAAGGCAGCAGCCGAGCTCATGAGCTACTGTGAGCAACATGCCCGCAGTGACCCCCTGCTGGTTGGAGTGCCCACATCAGAAAATCCTTTCAAAGACAAAAAGCCTTGCATCATCCTATAGGAGCGTTCTTGATGCTTTGATGCCCAGTCAACCTTAAACGTTGCCCAGCAGTGGGCTTGTCACAGTATGACCTTAAATTTTAAAAGAAAAACACTCATAACTTAAACACTGAGCTTTAGGGAACATCTGATCCTGGCATGGAGCAAGCAGCCAAATTTGAAAGTAATATGACAGTATCTCATGCTCTCTCTTTGTATTACATAAGTAATTGATGAAATGATAAGTGTAACAGATAATGGTAATGTTAAAAAAATGATGCTCTCCATCAGTTTTTCTAGTATAGTTTTCATGAAGGATTTAGGATTTTGAGGGATTTTGATGAGGCTGGAACATATGGAATAGAATGACTGAAGATGCAGTGCCCAGTTCCTCCTGCTGACTGATTAGCTGGCTAGTTCAGTTGGTGCATAGTTTGGATTCTTAGTACAGTCTTTCTTTTCGTTTATACATCATAAATCTTTTGTCTTGTTTCCGTTTTTACTGCTATTTACACCAAAGAGTAAAGTCAACAGGTTTACTTGAAGTTGATCCTATCGGGAAGTCTGTTTTGGTCCCGCACCCTGCACTCAGTCTATTTTAATCACACTGCATATTGAGATCTGTGGAGTTATTTATAAATCTCTAATTGCTCCAATGTTGTGCTTCATTCCTTCTCAGAAAAATTTCATCAGAGTCCGCAGGACTTTAGCAGATGTTTCCTGCTAGAGTACCTCTGTTTAATCAAAGGAAACTTCTTGCCAAATGCCATATTACAGCACAGCATTGAAAGCATAGCACCTAATGTCATTTCTAAAACTACTCAGTGGCTGATTTGCAGTGTTCAGATCAAGCAGTAGGTCAATTCTGGTCCATGGAAACACACACTGAGCCTCCAAAACACAAGGTCTTTCCATGAATCATCATTTTGGTACAGTGGTTACAGTTCAGGTTTGTAATGGAAGGCCCCTTATAATGCCATAATTTTCAGATGTCTCACATATTGCCAGCATTTTTCTACTAGAGCCATTTAATAGTTTTCTTTAAATATTTTGCATAACATTTTAACATTTAACTTTTTCTATTAGCCAATCTCAGAGATCAATATCTGCCTTATTAAATTAGAAAAAAAAAGATGTGCAATATATGTATTAATGTCAAGCTGCATTTAAACATTTTATTATATTGTAATTGCACATACTGAAGAAATGAAGGATAAAGTTCTATTTGTTATGAATTTTTAGACTTTAGCATCATAGTGGTACAATTATATTCATCATGTTCGACTGAGGAATACTAAAGTAAAATATCTCAATGTTTTGTCACCAGTGTAAATTATCAACACACTGCTTTGATCTGTACAAGCAGTCTAGATCAGCTGGCAAAAGATCTATTTATATTAATGTAATGGTGCCAGTGTCTGTTAGGGTTTTTTTTTTTTTTGTAACTTATGGTGTCAGAATTCTTCATGTTCTCCCCAAGACGTCTTGAGCTGCCCCAATAAAACCTAAATGTTAAACTTCATATCTGAGGGCTCATTAACAGTGTGTCTATTTAATTTAAAAAAAAAAAAACATTGACTTGAATCAGAGAGATGATGTAATTAGTATTAAATTTGTGGAGTAACATCCCTAGCACTCAGTAAATCATATAAAAAAAAAAATTGCATTCAGCAGGAAATATACCTACCTTTGTACATACCATAGCTCAAGTTTACTATCTGATTGCATGATAATGTGCTAGCATTTTTGATAGATTTATGTTTGCGTATTAATGGTGGATTGAAGGATTTAATTTTTTTAAAAATGGTAAAAGTAGAATGCAATAATATGTTTAAATATTGTGTGCAGTTTAAAAAAAACAGTATTTATGCAGCTGATTGATTTAATCAGTGACTTATTACATGAAGAAGCTTATGCTTGTGTCCCAACTGCTAGAATTCTTGTCATATATTCTTAATAGGAAAAGTGCCCACGTAAGGCAAATGATGATGTAGGGTTGGGTTGGCCACTTAGGAACCAAGATCATCATAATTTTACATTATTCATTTAATGTGGATTCCCCCCCCCCCTTGATATTTTTTTTTTTTTTTTTTTTTTTGGAAAAGTTGACAGAATAATGGTAGAAGTAGCTTGGAATGCTATCTTTTAACTGATTCTTTAGTTTGCTGGTGACATCACTATCAAAAGTGAAATTAATATGTTATATTTTAATGGTCTCTGCTAGATACCAAAGAGAGACAGTAACCTATATATTGATACATATTAGGAAACCAACCTGACATATTTCTTTTGTTATTTACCTTTAATAGGTAGCAGTTAACATGTTAATCGGCTACCTGACAGCTGAAAATAAAGCGAGGTGCTATTTTTTTCCTTTCCTATATGGGGTATGTCTCATTTAAGGAGATATTTTAATCACGCTCCTTTTGGTCTACTAAAAATGGCCAACAAAGTAGCCCGTAATGACTAGTTAGCATGCTTATATAGCGTTTGGGACACAAGTTTTATGGTCTGCATGATGTTCAGAATACAAGAACAGCGTGTGTGTGTGTGTTGAGTTGTGTATGCAGTGGCAGCATGGTCTTCCGGTAACGTCTTCCACGCTTTGTGGAAAAGGATGTTGGCGACATGAAGAGCTGCGACTGGAGTACAATTTTTTTTAATAGCTTTTAATGTGAAGTAAATATAAATTGATGCTAAATCGGACAGAGAAAACGACCGCGCTCATGGGACTCCGAACTGGCCCGGTCCTCTTTGAGATGCTACTGCTAGTTGTACATTTATGGAGAAGTAATGAAGGACATCCTGAGAACCTGATACAGTGTAAAAGGAGGCTTTGGAGATGGGAGCGAAATGTCATGCTCGGGAGAATACGTTCCTGTCGCGTAACGTTGTACTGTGCAATTGTCCCCGTAGTGGCTGAGATGCGATGCTCTGGAACTGTGTGTGAAAGATGAGGCCTGGGTGTTGATTATGTGTTGACGCTTGGAGGGAGATGGAGAGGTTGCATAGTGAGAGAGGGATTTTGTTACCTCACCCAAGTACAGTTTGCTGTAACGTCTGAAATTTCCTTTGAGGAACTTTATGCATAAACACATTAATTTATGGATTTAAGCGTTGAGACAAAGCAGCAACCCGTCATGATTCTACCAGAATTTTTGGCACATAATCCTCCTAAAAATTTTCAGAAGACTGTACCATTTACGCTTAACAGTTGATGGTGTCAGTCAGGACCCTTTGAAATAATATCAAAAATGTTTTCTGTTCTCTTAGTCATCGGTAGACTTGTGCAGCTGTGGTAAACAGTGCGAGATACATTTCCAGTGTAAAATGCCAGCCTTTGACCTCTTTGCTGTGTGCTGGGTTGTACTGGTGTGAAAGCCTATTTGCTTTTGGTACTGGGAAGTTTAACAGAATTTTAAAAGTACCTCTCAGTTACTCTGAAGGCACATTTTTATGACATGTTAAACCCCCGATACAAATAAATACATTCATCACCTTTTCAATAATGCCATAAATTTCATTCAGACTTGCTCCATGAGAATGGCAGCTGACTGGTGTTGTGTAATAAATATATATAGCAATTTTTCTATTTCTTTATGAACTGTGTTATTCCTCAGTTGGTGTGTTGAGATTCTCTCTGGGATTTGGACTTTCTTAAAACTAAGAATTCCAAAGAGCTCCTAGATTCCTTCACCTGCGCTATTAACTCTTATTGAAGGATTTTTATAGGTTTTTAAATTGTTTTCTTTTGGGGGGTGGGATTATTAGCAGTATAGGGACACTTTATAAGGTTTTCTTAAATCTTATTAGGATTTTTTTATTATTAATTCCATTGTATTCACTTATCTTTTTTTGTCTTGAATATACAAAGTAAATTTTTTTTTTTTTTTTTTTGTATTTTTCTCTTTAATGTGCCATACGTTTTATTTCCTGTGCACTTCACATTTTGTGGAAATTGCTGTTAAAATTTGAAATGATAACTTTAAAGGTTAGGCAATAAAAATCACTGAAAGTACATGTTGTGTGAGATAGTTTGTCATTAGAACTCTTCAGAGTTTTTCCTCCAGTGAAGATAATGAGGGTTCACACACACGTTGTCCGAACCGCTTGTCCCAGACGGGGTCGTGGGGAGCCGGAGCCTAACCTGGCAACACAGGGCATAAGGTCGGAGGGGGAGGGGACACGCCCAGGACGGGACGCCAGTCCATCGCAAGGCACCTCAAGCGGGACTCAAACCCCAGACCCACCGGAGAGCAGGACCCGGTCCAACCCAGTGAGGGTTCATATAATCAGAAATATAAAATGTGTATCATCTGCTATGTCACATTTAAGATATAACACATTTGTTATACTTGGCCCCAAACATTTATTAAATATGGCATCCATGCATCCATTACTAAAACACAGGAGTTGAGGCAGGACACACCCGGAATGGAATTGGGTCCATCTTAGAGCGATCTCACACACACATTGTCACATAGGGACAGACTAAGGGAAAGTGAGTCTCCAATTCACCTGAAACACATGGAACTGCAACTATGGTAAACACTGTAAGGGACTGTGGCAGAAAACTGAAGCACCTGAAGGAAACCCACACAAACACGGGGAGTTTTGAATACGCATTTAACGATATTTTTATAGAAGTAATCGGCATATACGTCTTAGTGACATTCAGCATGAAAATTACAGGAAACATCATAATCTTGGAGCAAGACTTGTCTCGGAGAATGGCCGGATGTTGATTTTTGATAGCCCACCTTTCTATGTCGCGCACACCTTTGCAGTATGTGTTAGTGTGTCTGTCGGGGAAAAGTCTGGCTATGTGATACATAGCGATTGTTACGCGTGGAAATGAACTCCACAAAAAAGGATGTGCCGGATATACTGTGCACCGACCTGAGTTTTACATACCTGTATTGCTACAAGTTACAGAAGGACGTTTACTTAGTGTGTCTGGTGCTCTCGTGCATCAGGCATGCATGTTTCAAAAGGCAGATGTACTGTCATGACTGTAGTTTGTGTCATTCTTCCAGAAGAGAAATGGACCGGGAGCACGAAAAAATAGACAAGTCTAAATAACCTAACGTTTCAAGAGATTTCCCATGAATTTCCCTAAAAAATCCTTCAGAACTCTCATCTCCAAATCAAGATAAACATGGCCCAAAATCAAAATGACAATATTCATATCTTGCATGAGTTTAAAGCAAATGTGCATTGTACTTAAAATGTCATCCTCGGGGAAGTTTAGTCTTAATTTTACCGGTGCGTATTTGCTGCGGAATACAGCTGTCCGGTTTGGCCCCCATCCCAAATTTTGCTCATCTGCGCTCATGAAATAAAAAGCAGGATTAAACCGCACAGGCTGATTAATGTGACGGTGCTCTCTGCGAGCCTCTTTCCCTGGATGCACATTTAAACAGCTGACTGGACTGATCTTCTGCTCTTCTTGCTGGCAGAGGAGTCACCTTTCAAAGGGATGTATGATGTTTCCTCGCTGACTGCATAGCGCTAATGAGATGCACCGTTTCTCCATAATCAGGTTTCAATATCTCTTCTTCGCAGAGGGTTAAATGTGGCTCAAGACAAATTCATGATAAAATTACTGGACCTGGGAGTGTATTGTGAACTTCTCACAATAGCTTCTGAAAGAATTAAAACAGCATATTTAGGAGCGGGGGTGCGGTGGCGCGGCGGGTTTGGCCGGGTCCTGCTCTCTGGTGGGTCTGGGGTTCGAGTCTTGCTTGGGGTCCCTTGTGATGGACTGGCATCCCGCCCTGGGTGTGTCCCCTCGCCCTGCACCCTGGGTTGGGTTCCGCGACCCCGGATGGGACGAGCGGTTTCAGTCAACGTGTGTATTTATATGTGATTATGTAAACGATAATGCAATTTTGCTGAAGGTTTCGCTTATTTTTCTCTCACTAATGGAGTATACTCTATATGAAGTCCCAAGTGAGTTCCAGCAACTGGAAGTGAAAAGAAGTTAATGACCCTGAAATTCTTTGGAAGAGTACAACGTTTATTATTTTAGAATATCGTAATACATGAACCCATCATAACAGAAATCTGGCCGGAAGAGACAAAAAGGGAAGAAATACTGCATTTAAGATCTGTTTGCACTTCCAAGGAACAAGATGGAAGGTGGTTCATGCGTAATGTGCGTGCGTGCAGTATGTGAGAAGTGCTGCTGCTTCTGATGGCTGCTCCTCCCTTTGAGCGCTCCGGTGTGTTGCGCATCGTGTGCTTCTTGAGCGCGCAGCATCGCCCGGCTCATCCTGCCACATCGGTGACACCATCAAGTTCAGGGTCTCGTCTACACAAATGTCACTTCCTCAGAGTCCAGCGGCATTAAACATTTGGCACAAGCAAGTGGCTTCTCTGCTTTTCATATCCATATGCTTTTTCTCTTTTAAGGGGTCAGCATGTGTTCATGATATGGGCGTCACTCTTTCTGTGGAAATAGAATTCCTTCATGTCACCATCTACCAGCACATTCTAGTTTTGCTCCTCCTTAATGAATCACAAAAAATCTCTAGCAACGTGCATATTTGCATTTACATTTATTCGTTTGGCAGATGCTTTTCTCCAAAGCGACGCACATCTTGCAGAAAATGCAACGTGTGCTGCATTGCATCAACAGAAAGAGACTTGGTTGCAGACGCGTGATTCTAAAGTTAGGGTTAGTTTGTCACTTTTCATCAAACGAGCCAATGTGCATCACATGAGCAGCTGCATAAAAGTTTATCCGAATTTCGACAATTCCTAATCACCTTCCTAATAACATCCATCCATCCATTGTCAACAACCGCTTGTCCTGAGCGGGGTCGCGGGGAGCCGGAGCCTTACCCGGCGACACAGGGCGCAAGGCCGAAGGGGGGGGGACACACACCCAGGATGGGATGCCAATTTCCTAATAACATTTTTAAAAAACGTTTATATTACACACATTATAAAGCATGCACATTTACACATTACATGAATTTAAGAGATTATGGGAAAAGTGAGTCCAGAAGAGGTGAGCATATTATGCACTGTATACACACACACACACACACACACAGTGGCTAAAACTGCTTGTCTCAAGCAGGGTCGCAGCCCAGAGCCTAACCAACAACACAGGGTGCAGGGCTGGAGGGGGAGGGGACACACCCAGGACGGGACACCAGTCTGTTGCAAGGCATCCCAAGCAGGACTCGAACGCCAGACCCACCGGAGAGCAGGACCCGGCCAAACTCGCTGCACCCCCTACTCTCTATATTTATATTGTATGCTCACCTCTTCTGGACTCACTTCTCCCATAATATATATGAATGTCTATATATATATGCGGGAGGCACGGTGGTGCAGTGGGTTGGACCAGGTCCTGCTCTCCGGTGGGTCTGGGGTTCAAGTCCCAGTTGGGGTGCCTTGCGATGGACTGGCGTCTCATCCTGGGTGTGTCCCCTCCCCCTCCGGCCTTACGCCCTGTGTTGTCGGGTAGGCTCCAGCTCCCCATGGGACAAGCGGTTTGGAAAATGTGTGCGTATATATATATATGCTGTATATACTGTATATATATATATATTTCTCTCCATATAGATTTCTCAGCACATAATAAAATTAATTGAAATGTTCTGACCAGTTGTTCTGAGATTGATCCTTCAATCCAAGAGTTAGATCACTCATCAGTTTACAGCAAGATTGAGGCACGTCTGATCAATGACATTTACTCTGTGTGCGGTTCTTCAGAGGGGCTATTATAACTGTTTTTATTTTAAGTATGATGTCTCTGACTCATGTAGTTCTAAGGCAAACTCTGTTCAGCACAAAGCGCAATTACCTTAATTATTTTTTGGTTGTTAAACTTTTTCCACATGTCTGGAAAAAGAATATTTAAAATTTGATTTATCCCTTCAGGATGTCACTATGATACAGAAAGAATTAATGACATAAAACAAAAAAAAAATGTGTCAGCTAGCTCCGGCAGATGTTAAATTAAATATAATTCATAATGGAACCGCTTCCTCAGATAAACAAGAATTATGCTGAAATGGTTATGATAAGCAGTTTAGTTTCTGACTCAGCCTGTACACTTTGAAGACTGTCTGATTGTCACTTACTTTTCCCAACCATCTGCAAAATCATGCTGTCTGAGTAATTAAAACAGATGCTTATAATTTTCGGGTTTAAGAGCGCTTATGACATTCATTGAGGAGCATGAAGTGCGCGGCTCTCGGTTTTTCTGATAAGCGTGTCTGTTTCAACGAGCCGAAGAGCCGCTTGTCAGAAACGATCGGGAAAACTCCCGCTGCCTTAGGCACAATTAGAAAGCGGGAGCGAAAGGTCTTGCCAAAGCCTTACACTTGGACCAAAAAGTAAGAGTGGTATTTTCAGTTGAAGCTGTAGAAAAACAGGTAAATTAGAGGAGCAGCAAATTAAACACACACACACACACATTTTCAGAACCGCTTGTCCCATATGGGGTCACAGGGAACCGGAGCCTACCCGGCAACTCAGGGCGTAAGGCTGGAGAGGGAGGGGACACACCCAGGACGGGACGCCAGTCCGTCACAAGGCACCCCAAGCGGGATTCGAACCCCAGACCCACCGGAGAGCAGGACTGCAGTCCAACCCACTGCGGCAAATTAAACAATAGTGACAAATTGGTTTGTCTTCGAGGACCTCCCGTGTTCAGCTGTAAGATGTTTAAGCTCCTCCGAACGAAAAGGTGATGTGGTGGCAGAGCGGGTAGAATTTTCCCTGTCCTCCTGTGGGTTTCCTTCAGGTGCTCTGGTTTCTCCACACAGTCCTAAATCATGTGTCTCAAGTAGACTGCTAACTCCTATTTCACCTCAGCTTGAGTTCACGAGTGTGGATGTTACATTGCTCCACTGTATAACAAGGTACATTTTTTTAATGTAATTTAGCATCTACCTCGCATTGTTTCTCACTTCGGGGGGGGGGGGTGCGGCTCTCTGGCTGGTCTGGGGTTCGAGTCATGCTTGGGGTGCCTTGCGATGGACTGGCGTCCCGTCCTGGGTGTGTCCCCTCCCCTTCCAGCCCTGCGCCCTGTGTGTGTGTGTGTTTCTCACCTGACCCATAGCTATCAGTTACACACTTGTTCATCATAATTGGATGCTGCTTTGGAGAAAAGCGTCTGCTAAATGAATACAGTAAGTGAGAAAGTGTCTACTTGTCACCTGTAATTACTGCTAATTCATCATAGCTTCCTCTGAGATGACTTCCATCCTATGATTCTGGGACGGGTGCTGGACCACCGCAATCCTGTATTAGGGTAGGTTGACCGTCAAAAATGAATGAATAACCCATGAAAGCTCTCTTTGTTAGTTGCTGTATAGAATTATCTCAGTGGAACTGTCAAATAATAACCTTCCTGGAGCAAAAGTGCTGTGCGAAAGTATGTGAACCCCGTGGAGATTTACATTCAGGAGACGCTTTTCTCCAAAGCGACGAACACCTTATAGAAAATACAGTGTGTTCATTACAGCAGAAAGAGAGACATAGATGCAGACGCGTGATTCTCAAATGAAGTTAATTTCTTTCCACCGTATGAACCAAAGTTCATCACACAAGTACACGAGATGTCATCATATTGCTGTAGAGATTGTACAAAACATTAAAATAAATGTATAAAGCGAATAAATTATTGTGATTTACACACCTGGTTCTAGTTGCCTACTTGGTTTAACTAACGCAACTTGGGATTCGCTAATTTTTGCACCTGCACTACTTCCCTTTTTACCTGCTACGCACGATTTCCTCTAAACGGACATTTGGAATTGATATTTACGCGTCTCTCGCGTGAGACGAGAAAGACCGCTTCTCGTGAAATAACGTCTGATTTAACTAAAGGACACAAGGGGTTCACGTACTTCCAAGCAGCACTGGAAGTGCGGAGAAGCAGAGGTCTTGCTTCCGGCATTGATCGCAATGGCATCGGTGCACTTTAATAGCAAAGCACCTGTTGGAACAAAACACTAAGCCTATAATCACCAGTCAAAAATGCCAAGCTTTCTCCTTTCCATCAGACCTTTCCACATTCCTGAGGGATAATCACATAGATTCTTGTGTGTCTTCTAGCATATTTCAATGGATAAGGCTTTTTTTTCTGTTCCTTTGTGCACTAGAAGTGCTTTTATATAATAGAGATACCTGTTCCTGTTACCTACGGTTTTGCAAGGTGCTGGAGTGGGTTCACAGTAACGGGAAACTACGGTGCTACTTTCTTTGACCGCGCTGCCCCGGTGCCCTTGATAGAGCGCCGGCCCCGCGAAGGAAAGCGGCGAAACCAGCACGAGCAAAAAATTCTGAGCTGCGCCGTGAAACGATGCCGTTCTCAGGTCCGTACACGTTCGTGACCCGCTGCGCCGTTAGGGTTGTGGATTGTCGTTCTGGGTGTTGTCCGTGTACCGCAGCCACACGCCATTATTACCTCTGGAATGTCGATTCCGGGCAGACGTTCCATTTCCATGCTTTTCTGCAGATAGGTCCTGATTTGTGAGTTTATTCAGTAAAGCTGCCATCACCGCCTCTTACTCAGGTATTTGCAGGAATGTACATGGACTGCATACCTCAGCATCGGTTGGTTGAGTCACTCCCAGGACTGTGACTGCTGACTAATCTTGACCGATGAGAGAGAGACGTCCAGCAATGAATATATATTCTTATTAGTATGTACTGATACTCACTCATTATTGGAACCACTTGTCCAGGTCAGGGTTCACAGTGATCTGGCGCCTATCCCATAAATACGGTGCACATGGCAGGTCAGGGTGCACACTGTGCAGGACCCAAGTCCATCACAAGGTAGCCCCCCGCACACGCACACGCACACAATTTAGAGTCACCAGTTTACCCAAAGCCCATGCCATTGGTCTGTGAGAGGAAACCAGAGCACCTGGGGGAATCCCACGTGAATACGGGGAGAACATGCAAAGTCTGCACACACTGAGCCGGATTCAAACCTACCTCCAAACAGACCAGGGCACTGTGAAGCAGCAGCACTTCCTGCTGTGCCATCCTGCCACCCTGTACACTGATACATTCGACCAAATATGACGTTTACTCACAGATACATTACAGTGAAGGGGAAATAAATTTTTAAGATGAAAGCTGCTGAGCTGATCAAACAATTGTGCCATTTAATAAAGCTCTTTTTAATTATGAGATTATGTAACTGGCAGGATTACGGCACTTTAGACACATAGATCTTGGCAACAAAATTGAATTTTGTACCTTATCTGGGATATGCTAACTTTATCCTGCCTGGCAATTGTGCATTCAAGGTTTTCAGTAAATAATACAGTTTAGGAAGAATTATTCTCTACAGCTGTGATGGACTGACATCACATCCAGGGCGTACCCTAACTCACCTAGTGCCCTATGCTTCTGCGATAGGCTCCGGACCACCGCCACCCTAACTAGGGCAAGTGCTTAATGAGTGAGTGTTCTGGATAAATATGTGGGATGACTTAGTGTTCTTATGTTTATTGATTGTGCTGGAGTGAAAGTACCTGCTCTTAGGAAGTATGTGTCAGTCGAAAACCATTATTTCTGACTACTGTACTTGCGTAGCTTGTACTGGATACAGTCATATCGAGGTAAAACCCAAATGGGAGTACGTTGTCTAGTTGTGTTAAGAGATTGAATTTTCAACTGTTAATGTACTGCTTTTGCAATATCTGTGCTTGGCTGAGTCATGTAGCTTTGAAGATAATTATCTTAGCAGTTTTGCACATGTGGTTCTGAAAGCTTTGGAGTCAAAAGAGCTCTTTCTTTATTGACTCTGTAATTTAAGTATTTTTTCCTTCTTCTTTCTTAACGTCCCTTATCAGATTACAGCTCAGCCCTGTTGATCATCTCCCTTTGCGCCGGCTTGTGGATGTGCGGTCTGGACCCCCGAGTCTGGGATTAATCAATTCCTTACAGCAAGAGCAAACATGTGTCCCTTCCCGTCTCCCTGTCCTCGGTGTTCCCTTGTCCCCTCTGTCTTTGGATGTGAAGGAGGCGCACCCGGGCTCTGAAGCTGCTTTGTGTGGGTTGGGCTGGAAACAAGAGTCAAGTTGGACTGCTTGACAGCAAACTCATCAGCATAGTCCCAAAAAACATATAATATAATAGGAACTATGTATGTGGGGGGATGCAGTGGCGCAGCAGGTTTGACCAGGTCCTGCTCTTCAGTGGGTCTGGGTTCAAGTCCTGCTTGGGGTGCCTTGCAATGGACTGGCGTACCATCCTGGGTGTGTGTCCCCTCCCTCTCCAGACTTGTGCCCTGTGGTGCCGGCTTAGGCTTCGGCTCACCGTGAGTGACCCTGCTTGGGACAAGCGATTTCTGTGTGTGTGTGTGTGTGTGTGTGTGTGTGTGTGTGTGTGTGTCAGTACATATGCGTATGTGGTTTTCTCACTTATAATACTTCGGGTAAAGGCAGGCAAAAGCTCTGCTAAAAACTAGAATAACTACTGCACATCGGTTTGGAGAGAAGTGCCTGCTAAGTGAATAAATGTGAATTTGTCATCTGTGTTCCAGGAATGCTGTATGCAAACTGAGACTGCTTTGCATCCAGGAGGTAGGGACGCCCTTGTGGTTGGGTGGTTGGTGCAGGATTTTGGGCTACAGACCATTCTGGTAGCTTGGAAAAGTGGTGCTTGGCCACTTAGAAAAGTTGTGTGGACAGTGAGGAATAAAGGACAAGAAGATTAACAGTGAAAAGTGCTGAACAAAGCCCACAGAATCTTTGGTAAGAGCGGAAGGCTTCCTTTCGGTTTTCAAAGCATAAAACTAAGAGAAGTCCAGGGAAACCCTACCTTCTGAGTGCAGCTTCTGGGAAAATTTTGTTCTTGATAGCAGAACATATACAGCAGAGTTACATGCAGGGACGCAGCTCAGGCTCTTGCTTTCGTTAACGCTGTGGTGTAGCTTAAATCTCATGACAATTCCTCACAACCTATGACTGTATATTATTTTTGTATATTTTTGACATTTTTTGAAGGAGTGTCCCATAGAAATGGACCCATGGGGTAGACCTAGGAGGAGTCTCCCTCTAGGATTATCCCTGTAGGGTTGTCCCATGGGAGAGACCCACCCTGTTGGTTTAGACCTTTAGGAGTATCCCTGTAGGGTTGGAGCTAGAGGAGTGGTTCTGTTGGAGAGGCCCAGTAGAATTGTCCCTCTAGGAGTGTCCCTGTACGGTTGGACCTGTAGGAGTTGTCCCATGGGAGAGACCCACCCTGTTGGTTTAGACCTTTAGGAGTTGTCCCATAGGAGAGACCCATCCTGGTAGTTTAGACCTTTAGGAGTATCCCTGTAGGGTTGGAGCTAGAGGAGTGGTTCTGTTGGAGAGACCCAGTAGAATTGTCCCTCTAGGAGTGTCCCTGTAGGGTTGGACCTGTAGGAGTTGTCCCATAGGAGAGACCCACCCTGTTGGTTTAGACCTTTAGGAGTTGTCCCATAGGAGAGACCCATCCTGGTAGTTTAGACCTTTAGGAGTATCCCTGTAGGGTTGGAGCTAGAGGAGTGGTTCTGTTGGAGAGACCCAGTAGAATTGTCCCTCTAGGAGTGTCCCTGTAGGGTTGGTCCTGTAGGAGTTGTCCCATGGGAGAGACCCACCCTGTTGGTTTAGACCTTTAGGAGTATCCCTGTAGGGTTGGAGCTAGAGGAGTGGTTCTGTTGGAGAGACCCAGTAGAATTGTCCCTCTAGGAGTGTCCCTGTAGGGTTGGACCTGTAGGAGTTGTCCCATGGGAGAGACCCACCCTGGTGGTTTAGACCTTTACGAGTTGTCCCATAGGAGAGACCCATCCTGGTAGTTTAGACCTTTAGGAGTATCCCTGTAGGGTTGGAACTAGAGGAGTGGTCCTATTGGAGAGGCCCAGTAGAATTGTCCCTCTAGGAGTGTCCCTGTAGGGTTGGACCTGAAGGAATGACTGCCTAGGTACCTTGATCATGGACACTCCACTTGTTGTCCTTGTCCTCTTAAGAGTGGCTGGTTGTGTGAAGCCCTCGTTTCATCCCTCTGCGAAGCTGTGCAAAGCTGCCCTGTGGGACGGCTGAGGCTGTGTCTGATTTGTTTTCATGTCACATCTTAAAGAACTGAAATTATACGTGAGTACATGGTATGTATGGTTTCATCACCATACCGTGTGTCTCACAGCTCAGAGCTCAACTTTCCGAATTTGAAATTGCAGAGTGGGTTTCAGTGTCGCTGCGGTAACGTGCTTCACTTCTTCTCAAGGCACAGTTTGTCCGGCCCTCCAGTTGGATATGGGTACCCAAGGAAAGGGACCGTTTCCTCTTTTGACAGCTCTTTTGTAAATTGTATTAAATAAATATTTTCTTTGTCATGTATAGTAACTCTGGTCTGATTCTTGCATGACAAACCAGGGAACTGTGATTGATAATCTATCTTTAACCCTTTCATGTTTATATTTAGGCTGCTGTTTCTGATGAGAACATAAGAATAACAAGGCAGTTAAATCTGGAGCACTTTTTTCATACAGCCTATTTTTCTTGGTATCGATGACCAGAATATCATTAGTAGCTTTTAAGAAAATGTTTCATGGTTAAAGCTGCTGCCTTGGACTCAGAAGTCTCAGGTTTGAGTCCCGCCTGCTGTAGTGCGAAGGTGGTCACTCTGAAATGCTCCGGTAAAAATTACCCTGCTGTATAAATGGATAAATCAGTGCAAGCAGTAGCTTAAATATTGTAAGATGCTTGGAGAGAAGCGTCAGTTAAAGAATAAATAAAAATAAATATGTAAAATCTACGGGATGAAATATCAAAACTTCCTGCAGGGCTGCAGATGAAGTCCATGCATTCAAAGGCAGCTTTTCAGACTAAAAAAAGCACCCATGTTCTACACACTTCTGTGTCGTACAGCCACTGCTGCACGCACAGAGCGCAGCCGCAGGTTCGAGAATGAAAAACAACCAGATTATAGTATTTCACATGGTCGTAAAAAAAAAAAAAAAAAAAAAAAGGATTATTTTGGTATTCTTTCGACCCGGTTTTAAATCCACCACTCCTTAAACGAATAAAAATACAAACCCTTTAAACATAGTCTTGCTTTTCTAAAAATAGCTCTCAGACCAGGTTATACATAGCTGAGTCTGTGAACTTTATCCTGCCTGCATGTTGGGGTAAGCCTGAGCAATTGCTACTGTGGAAACAAAGACCCTCTGTTTTTGATTTTTTCTTCTCGGGTTTGACGTCAGTTTTGACCCCACTGCGTAACTCTGAAGCACGGCTGGTAAAATTAAAAGCGGCCTAGTACAGAGCAAGCTGTTTGCACAGCTTTGGAATAGGACATATTTCATCATGCTTTGGAAGCGATTGCTAAAACCCACAGTATAGCATTGTTGGTTGGTTTTGTCCTCATTTAGCTTTTATTTACACGTCCTTTGACGGAGCTTGAAAATCAGTGCTCCCTTCTAATTCCCTATCGACAACGAAGCAGTCCTTTCTGCACAAAAATGCATGCACCATATTGTGTTCTCTCTCAGAGAAACATGAGCACCATTCTCAGTTCAGGGTCATATGGCAATTTTTAAGATATTGTTCAATAAAGAGAAATCTACCTTTCAGTTTTCTTTTTTTTTTACCTATTTTTAATAGTAGGAATTAGGAGAAGATGCATCTGCTGGGTAAAGTGTGTACAGCTTAATGTTGTCTACCTGTATGAAAAATAGGATCCCTGAACGCGGCATCACAGTGCAAAGTGATGCTTGTTTGTGAAACATTAATAGGCTGTGACTCAGCTGAAGGATGTGCTAGTAGAACGTCACTTTAGCTCATACTGAGGTTTCCTGCTGTAATCAGAACCGCGTTACAGTCTGAGTAGCAGGAGCTTAGTGCTCAGCCTTGGAGTCCATTTATGAACTATGTGTCTTTGCATTTGTAGAGGTCAGGGCACCGCATCGTACCACATCGGACCAAACAGCACGGGTCTATTTGTTTTCCCAGACATTTGAGCGAGTCTGGCCAACTGAGACTGCCCATGTTGATGGTGGAGCACCTTACTCTGTGGCCGGGTGTGTCTGCAGACGGGCTGGTCTGCAGACTGACCAACAGGCACGTCCACGGAGGCGGTCGGAACATATTACGGTTGTCAGACCGGGCGCTCGCTATCGGCTCTGAAAGTTGACGGTTTCTCCATCAGCCCATACAAGGCAGAGCTTTCCGTTTCTCCCAGCGATGGAGCGTCTGGTCCCCTGGGCCATTTACTCACAAATAAACAGCTAATTGTTGAGGCGTGAAAGCACTCTAAATATCACAGGGAAATTCTAATTCACTCTATGTCATAAAAACAGATTTATTTTCCTCCTTCCATGCACTAAAAATCACCCTGTACACTAAGCTCTGATGCATATCTTAAATATAATCTTTAAAAGGAGGAGATCTACAGCAGTATTTTTTCATCTCCTTACTTACAAATGATACTTATACATATATATATGTGAACTGCATATATATAAATTTTATATACATCAATAAATTTAGTATATATTGGTTTGGTCGCTATGGAGAAAAGTATCAGCTAAATAACTAAGTAAGTGTAAGTACGTTTATAGAAATTCAAAAGTACCCTTTTTTCCACTCATTTTACCTGTATCCAATGACCCATTAACCCATTTCATACGTCTCAAAGCAGCTTGAGCACTAACAGGAGAGGGATGAACTCAGACACACACCTTCTCCAGTGTTCGTGCTGTAAAGATGCCTTTGCACCCGTGGACTGCGGGATCCGAGTGCGTTGCATGGTCTTCGAGTGACATAATACGGTCGGAAGAGGACACTCTACCCATGTCAAGTGGATCCTGTGTACTGTTGTGAGCCACTAGGGAAGGGAACCCAGCGCTCGAACCCTCCCCAGGGAACGGGGGACACTAGAGAGACCCTTAAATTCTAAGGAGCCTTTATGCATATTACTGCAATAAATCTTTCTTATTATTGCCAGTGATATTTCTTTGTTTGCCTGACACTTCCTTTAAATATAAACTTATAATTGATTTATGGAATACTAATCTGAAGACCGGCGCAGTGGGTTGGACCACAGTCCTGCTCTCCGGTGGGTCTGGGGTTCGAGTCCCGCTTGGGGTGCCTTGCGATGGACTGGCGTCCTGTCCTGGGTGTGTCCCCTCCCCCTCCGGCCTTATGCCCTGTGTTAGCGGGTAGGCTCTGGTTCCCTGCAACCCTGTATGGAACAAGCGGTTCTGAAAATGTGTGTGTGTGTGTGTAATCTGAAGACCCTGTCCTGGGTGTGTCCCCTTGTGCCCTGTGTTGCCGGGTTAGGCTCTGGTTTGCCATGACCATGCTTGGGATGACTGTTTTCAGATAGTGTGTGTGTGTGTGTAATCTGAAGACAGGTAGATTATATGTGAAAACAGTTTCTGCAGTAGTTGCAATCTTGGCATTCCAGTAAATGCCCTTTGAGTAATGGCATCCTACACAAGAGAATAAACAAAGCCCACAGACATGTTAAAAATCTGTGTAGCGGTAATATTTCATACTTTGAATACCTTGGAACACACTGTCTGCTGTTTTTCCGTCTGTGTGCAGTCTGAGACGTAGGGTATTCTCCCCAGTCTTATCATACCTTTTCGTTTTACTAATACCATGAACCATGAAATCCGTCGAATGCAGGAAGCGTAATGATCAACAATAACAACAGTGAGTCATAACTTATAATGGGCTAATTATATGATACCGATATCTAACAGAACGGGGCTTTCAACCCATAGAAGAGTCTAGGTTCCCTTGTACAGGGGGAAACAAACCATAAATGGCAACTGTCGTTTCCGTTCGATTGACATCGGAATTCCAGAATTCTGGGGGACGTGTCTAACGCAGGATTGCATGGTTGGCTACTAGGTGCACAGCATCCAGGTGTCAATGAGAAGCTATATATAAGAACAGCGGAGGCTGCAGGAAATAAACGGGCTTGTGACCGAAACAGTTACAGGTTTCTATTGCTAGACTGTTGTGCTTAGTCAAGGAATTGATTTTATATATATTTGTATATTTATGCAGCTGTAAAACAGAGGAACTGGAAATCAGCGCGTAAGATATAAAGGTCAGCTGAGAACATGAATAAGTCATAAAATAAAAACTAAAGCTGAATTTGAAAACTCATGGCAAACAATTAAAAGTATAGTTTTCTGGGAGCATAGTGGTGCAGTGGGTTTGGCCGGGTCCTGCTCTCTAGTGGGTCTGGGGTTCGAGTCCCGCTTGGGGTGCCTTGCGATGGACTGGCGTCCCGTCCTGGGTGTGTCCCCTCCCCCTCCGGCCTTACGCCCAGTGTTGCCGGGTAGGCTCCGGCTTGCTGCGACCCCGCTTGGGACAAGCGGTTTCAGCCTGTGTGTGTTATAAGAAGAGGAGGCAAAGCATGTAGCACTGGTGACTCACTGCTCCTGGGCTGTGGGTGCAGATGTGGGTTTGAATCCAACTCGGTCTGTGTGGACTTTGCACGTTTGCTCTGCGTTCACACGGTTTCCTCCAAGACAGTCTTTTAGACCGGTGACTTTAAACGGCCCAAAGCGTCTTTGTGTGTGTACGTGAGACAGATTGCTCTGCATTGCCCTGACGTCCTGTCCTGGGCGCACCCTGCCTCGCACCACACGTGTTTCGGGATAGGCTCCGGACCACCGAGACCCCGCACCGAGCAAGTGATTATTGATGACCGATGGATGAGACGAGCGTTACGACAGTTAGTGAACGCAGTACCTTTTACTGAGTAAAAATGTTAAAGTTCATCATCAAGAATCCTTTTATCTTCATAGAAGGCTACAATACTGCACCCTATGCACTGTGAGAGAGAAAGAGAGAGAGAGAGAGAGAGAGAGAGAGAGATGGCAACCCTGTATACTGCCGGGGAGCTAAAAGAAGGCAGAGACAGAAAAAGGTTGGGAGAGGCAAGCGGGAATTAAAGGAGTTATTTTTTTCTGGGGTGGCCTGCTCTATAAGGGCATCTGGCTCTTTGGCCACAGTTGCAACCGTTCTTCCTTTTGCATAAAGTCATTTCTTGGAACTTTCGAGAGCGATGAACGCCTTACTTTCAGTAAGCGTTGGCACAAGCGACAAGGAAGTTCACCTGCGAGCGAGCAACAAATATTACCTCACGGACGGCGCGAGTAACGAAAAGCGCTCGTATCAGGAGGTCGAAAGCAAACACGCGTATAATAACTGGCGCCCGAATTCCTCCGGTCAAATATCCAGCTCCGCAAACTGCTGAAATGACAGACAGGTTCGTTCGCTTAGGGGCCGCAACGCAACGACGAAAGCGCTCGAATGTCCGGACGCATTCATTCGAGGCCCTTCTTTAATTCGCCTTTGTCCTGTTTCGAAGACGCTCGAGTTGCGCTGCCCCCCTTACCTTACATATTTTGACAAGGTAAGTTTGTTCCAGTGAAATGTGAAATTTTGCGGAACGGGAGGAGCTCGCCTGCCGCCGCCGCCGCCGCACACGCCGAGGCGCATTTCCCGCATTCCGCGCTCTCCGACAGCTCGGAGAAGGAGGGAGCGATGGAAAGTATTTGAACAGAAAAATCGAGGCGAGAAGGAATGCGAACCGGTTTCTTTCCCGTTACCCGTTCTTCCTTCCTTGTGCTTCGCACGTCGACGCCTCGCACGGCCGCGTTCCGCGCATTTGCTGGAGCTCGCAGCTGCATCGCTTTTGTCCCGCGCTACCTGTCTGTCTGCGGAGATGCTGACGCGCGCTTCTTCGCTCCTCTTATGTGGGTCTCTCGTCTGCGCGACGCATTTTCCAAGTTGTGGCAAATCCTGGGGGAAATGTTTCGGGATGTATGTTTGTTCCCATAAAATGGACAATACAGCCGATTTGCTTGCACGGCCCGCATTTCTCCTGCTCCTCTTCTCTCCCCCCAGGAAGGACGATGGAAATTGAGTAAATCATTTTATCGTGTAAGTGACACTGAACGTCAGTCTTTTCTTTCATTCGTTCGCCGCTGTCGGTAATTGCTTGTCCGATGCAGGGTCAGGGTGGTCCGAAACATATCCTGGAAGCAACGGCGGGGGGTGAGACAGGGTACACTCTGGATGGGACGCCAATCCACCACAGGGCAATCCCATACACTCACGCTACAGGCAAATCAATCACCGGTTGAGCTGTAATATCATTGGACTGCGGGAGGAAACCAGATCACCCCCTATGAGCATGGAGAGAACATGCAGACTCCACATATACTGAGCTGGATTGGAGTCTACTGGCCGGGAGATGAGGCACCAGTGCTACCCGCTGCACAGCCATGCAGCAGCAACATCAGTTCCATTTAAAATGATCAATGATGGGTTAAATATGAAGAACCACATGTCTCTAGAAACTTTGCTGTCCCCATAGAGGCAGAAATCATTGGTTAGATCTTCATCTGTGCAAATAAACACAGTGGAAAGTGAAAGTAGAACTTCATTTCCCAGAAACTATACTTTATAGTGCGTTGCACAACCATTCCTACCTTTCACAGGTAATGCTGCAAGTTGTAATAATGACGCTAGAAGCAAGACGTCCATATTCATCTTTATTTTCACTTAAAAAAAAAAGACATTGTACACAAAATACATTGCTAGTTTCCAGTTCATATCTGTAACATTCTTCACACGAAAGGATTGTGACGTATAAATTGTCTAACACTTTTTGATGCATAGTAACCAGTTGCTAATCCCATTTTATTTTAACGATTCGATAAACAGTGCAATTACGCCCAGCCATCTTAATTTTATTTCATATTAAAATGCTGCCCAGCATTAACAGTAGTAACAATAAATAGACAATCGATAGAATAAACAGTAAATAAATAGAAAGTTATTTTTAAATACGTTCACAATTCAACCTGTGAATTCAACTCAGAATTCAAGTGAAACGTTTCACACAGGAAAAGCCAAATCTGACAGCATGAGCACAGACGCTCTTCCAGCCCTTTCTACGGAGACCTCCATTGCTGAGCCACATCACATTGTCCAACAAGGAAATATTGTGTCTCCTCTGCCCTTCCTCAGTCTTTTCACCCACAGAGTCTGTACCATTTCCACCACTTCCTCAGCAACATCTGTGCTCAGCGGACCAGACGGTATGAAGCTGGAAAAAGCCCATTTTCCCGCAACTGCTCCATTCCGCATGGAGGTGGAGACACCGAAACCCCCACAAGGCCCCGTCATCATTCTGGCCTCCTATGGCGCCTTCTTCCAAACAGATGCCTGACATAACATCCTCGCTGTCAACCGCCACGTACAACATCTTTCCGAATGACGAGTCAGTCGTCTTCTTGCATCGCTTCTGCACGCTCACGGAAGTCCGGTCAGCGCTCCTGCAGTGACAGTGAAGGTACCCATTCATTTTTGCAGCGACTTTCTTCGCAGTAGCTTCCCACCTCCTCCAGTGCCTGGCACCTCAGACGGTCAACATGTGGATTCTGAAAAAAGAAAAAAAGAAGAATGACCGGAATGCTAACGTGTTCCCAGCAGATGACCGTCAGCTGACCAAGTTGTCTAGAGGTCCAACTTACAGTGACAAGTATGCAGTGCAGATCCTTGGCGTCGCTGCCATCGCTGTCTGTCGACTCGCCCAGGACCTGGGCCAGCCGCTTCATGCCAGACACCCGCAAAATGTTTATGTCGATGTCGCAGCAGAACGCTTGGATAAGCGTGAAGTGAATCTGCAGAGCTATGTCATCCTCATCTTCCTCATCCGTGGCCAAAATGCACAGCACCACGCTGTCCGGTTCGCTGCAATAAATACACAAGTGCCCATTAGACATTGAGAATGGAAATAAACGCCAGTTTTTTAATGCATCAGTCAGGCAATTTAAGAAAGCAACTTACACATTCATGAGCTTTGCAGACTCGTACACTCCCACGGTGAGACAGCCCTGTCGCTGCGCAGCTACCAGCAGCTCTTCTAAAGCCTGACTTACTGTCTCCATTCTTCAGGAGGGGAAAAAAAAATAAATAAATATTGTTAATGACAGCTTAACTGAAGATTTTAACCAAAGAAACAAAGCACTGCATACATTTGCACAGCTGGTTATTTTTACTGCAGCAGTTCATTGCAAGTGCCTTTTGCTCAAGAGTACGAAAGCAAAATCAGGAGTGGTATGCGAACCAACAACCCTCAGGCTGCGTCCATGTCCTTAGCCACTACACCACCTGCTGCCACTAGAATGATGAGATTTACCAGATACACATGCAAAAAAAGATCAACTTCAAGTAAAGAGCTGCAAATTCATTAGATAATCCCGATATATGCGAAAGGGCAAGAGGAGCCATTCCACTAAAGTTAAGTGATATTAATAAAATATTAAATAAGCTATCATATACTTACTTTTTCTCAGTAGCGCTATTTCCAACAACTTCTTCCAGAGTCATATTTAATCCAAATTATACTCGTAATCCAGCAAAATGAATGCAAAATGTGGACCAGAGCTGTAATCCAGGTGAGCCCTTCCTTACAGGTAGCATCCGCTCGCTCGCAGCGCACAGTAACGTGTCTATTTCGACCCGAAACGGCGCTCACGGGTTTTTATTCCGTTTCGGTATGGGCGTGGTCATATTCTCCAGAGTCTTTATTCCATTGGTCAGTGACGTTCTAAGGAATGCTCCTTCAGTGAGACCATTGGTTGGATGCCTTAACGCGTAGCCGCACCCCACGTGGGACGTTGTTCCGCGTGCCTGCCGCTTTCCCGCTTCCACTCGCCGCGAATTGCTCAACCGCCACGCATATTTTACACCTCGCCGTGTTCGTGTGTTTAGACTTTCGTGCTACCTATTTGTAAATGTAAAACTGTGTAAAACTTAAAACAATTGACTATTCACCTGCGATTTAATCGAAATTGATACATTTTACTCACTTTTTTCTTTAGCCGAGATCTTTGATGTATGATATGGAAGTTGTGACACCTGACTTGCACGTGGTCTGACACATGGGCCACACGTCTCTCTCTCTCGGTCCTCTTTCTTCAGCTGGGAAAGTTACTGTCCGTTTTTTATGGCCGCGCTCGGGGGACATGTAGGGGCATGTCGGGGACACGCGGTCACGGGTGGATCTTCTCGGCATGACCTTCGCTCCATATTCCGCAGGCAGGTGGCGCAGTGGTTAAGGGCTCCTTTGCGATCCGAAGGTTCTTTGGTTCTAATCTCACTGGTGCTTACCGTGAATTGGCACAATAGGAATACTATGCAGTGTAAAAGGCTAAATGATTGAAAAACAAAGTATTCACCCTGCACAAGGGTGTCGGCTCAATAATAAAGGCCGGTGGTGGTAAATATAGAACTGAGCACGTAATTCCCGGAAAAAAAGTGTATGTCGTGCATTACAGTAAGCAAACATCGACAAGGGGGTTAATGGATGTGAAATGTTTGAGCTGATAAGTGTTTAACCTTAACCCTCTTTACACATCTGTTGGAATGTCGTGTCTTTTATTGAAACAAACTGTGTGGCATAACTCACTGATTGCATGCAGGAAAATCACCGCAGTAGTAACCTGAAGGGGAAAGAACGGATCATGCAGTGCCGAGTTGGATAATGGAAGAAAATAAGGTCAACAAACACGTGGGGAGACGCAGATGCCACGGAATTGGGACGATTATGGAGCGACGGTTGGAGTTAATAATTCATACACGAGTCCCGAGAGAAAACGGTCACGTTCATTCACGTTCTTGTCAGAGGGCGCCCTCTGGTGGTTGAAAGACGTATCGGTCGTTAGTGGTGTTTCACAGGGCCTGTGCGGTTCATGTCTTTGTGTGGAATTTCTTTTGAAACATACATTTATTCACTGAGCTGAAACTTTTCTCTTTTCACTTTTTTTTTTTTTTTTTGCAATGTTAAGGTGCTTAGAATTATTTACTCATTTATACGGCTGGGCAGTCTTACTGGAGCAATTCAGGGTAATGCCTTGTTCAAGGCTACTACATTTGAAGGTGGGAATCGAACCCGTGACCTTTGGGTCCAAAGGTCTAACCACCACTACATATCTTAGAGCATTTCTCATATGTACAGTTCTATGAGTTAGGCACTAGTTTTTATTTAATAAGCAGTTGTGTGAAATTTTTTCTATGCATTCTGCAGAAAGACATATAACATGTGCAGCAGCTGCGAAAGAAACATTCAGTTAAAAGTCTGTAAAAACATAGCAAATACTGAGCATTTTACAGAGATGCATTCTGAAGGGAGATAATGGATGCTAAGTGACTTAAAGGATACCCCTATGAACTACATTTATACACGGTGTCATCAGATTTGATAAATTTCACTCAATTCTTCACTTAGAACATGAAAAAACATTGCATGTGATTATGAAATTGCTGCGCTAAGCTCAGGTTTTAGTATCTTTTTTAAACTTTATTTTACAAAGAGATAACGTTAATTTGATGGATTAGTGTTTCTTATAAATGGAAATGCGGAACACAGTATATACAAGCACGCGACAAGTAAGTGTACATATATAAGGAAAAATATGTTTAGGAGAAAATGCCAGTTATACTAGTGAGCACTAACAGTGATAAGTCCAACATAGTTAGCCAGCATTTTTCTGCAAAGCTATGTAAGCATTTCTACAGCTGGGTAATTTTTACTCTCTCAGGTTAGGTATCTTCCTCTAGGGTACTACAGCAGGGGGTGCAGCGGCAGGCTGTTGTAAACTCGACTCGAGCCTTTCCTCGTCCTTCAGCTTCACCGGGTAATGGGCTCTGCTGGATGAAGCGGCTTCCTCATGCTCAGCACAAGAGCAGCTTGCCGGATCTCCACGCCAGTCCTTCAGCCACTTTTTTCTTTCCTTCCTACAGCTGGACTGTGTGTGACACCTACAGGGATGTGCAACTCTGCTGACCATTAGTGGAGGTCTTGAGGAAGCCACGGTGCTTCTTCAGTTTAGTGTCAGCCAGCCGCACCCTCATTTTGTCAGCAGTCTCCTGTGGTGCTCCAGCTCCTGGAAAGAAGGAATGGCAGATAAGTATGATGATGAGAGATCTAAATGAAAAGGGTAATTAAAGTGGTACGTCAAGGCAAAGCACTCTGCCTCACTGCTGGGGTGGCCACACCTGAATCTCACACTGAGCTTCCACAAACCGCAGCTTGGCCTGCGCCAGTTCCGTCTCCAGCTCCCTCAGCTGCGCCTTCAGCGACTCCTTCTCCACGTCCAAGCCTGCGCGCTGAGGCCTCATCGAGTCGTTCCTGCCGAACACTCTTCGGCAGCGATCGCATCCCATCGCCTTCCTCTGTAGCAAGTGAAGACGGTCGGGTGATCTAACGGACCCGAGACTGACCGGACAGCGCGGTCGCACAGAACAGCCCGGGAGGGTGAAAGATGTACGGGTTATAACTCAAAGAACAGGACGTACAGCATACGCAGTGGTGAAATGTGTACAGGTTGAAGGCAGACTGAGCACAACTGTAGTTGTTCGCATTTGCGCTCGCGTCAATACGTCTCTTATGATCGATAACTTCAACGATGAAAAGGCGTTGCAGCCGATGCTGTAGAGAGGGCATGTGAAAAAATGCGCCGAAGCAGACCTGTGGTGACATGCTTATGATGTGACACCCTACCATGAGAAAGTCCAGCTCCTCCTTGATGACGACCTCCTGCTCGGCGAGTCTGCAGCTCAGCTGTGTGCAGATCTGAAGCACATTTTTACAGTGTATGTATTGCATACTTGAAGATCATTTGTTAAAAAACGGATGTAATGCGTTTGAGTGCCTTAATTTTTGTGAATATGGTAACCCACATAGGTGGTCCTTTCATTAACACCACTGATTATCATTGAAATTGGCTCATAGCTGAAACTAAGCAACCGCGATGAGCAACATATGTACTCTTACACACGCACACGTAGGCAGAAACTGCTGGTCCCAAGCAGGGTCGCGGCGAACCGGAGCCTAACCCGGCAACGCAGGGCTGGAGGGGGAGGGGACGCACCCAGGACTGGACGCCAGTCCATCGCAAGGGACCCCGAGACGTACTCGAACCCCAGACTCGCCAGAGAGCGGGACCCTGCCGAACCCGCTGTGCCGCCACGCCGTTTAAATTAAGCAGAATTGGTTTTCACTGCCTCCTTTCTAGTACATACACCTTTTAAAACTAACGACGTGGTAAAACCAGAATGCAAGCCATCTGGAGGTAAAGTTGTGCCCCGTACGGTAAAAAGTTACTCTCTGCGGGACATTTGGCGCTGACCGGCTTGTCCCAGGACTTGACTGCCAGGACACTGCTGTTGAGCGACCGCTGATGACTGCGCTCTACCTGCTTGTACTCATCGATGATGGCGTTCGTCTTCTTCAGCTCCGATTCAGCTTTTTCCAGCTCTCTTCTGAATATGTGCTTCAGCTGGAAAAAAATGCAACGTAGACAAGAAGGTCACTTACACACTGCTGTACCGAAACTTCAGGGACAGAGCGGATTAGTGCGACGTTTCACACCGAACGCAGCGCTCACCTGTCCGTACGTACCTGTGTGGTCTCTTCCTGCTGCTTCCTCTTCTCATCTTCTACCTGCACCAGATGTTCTTTGGTGCGCTGGAGCTCCCTGCTCAACGTGTCCACCTCATCTTCCGCCTGGACCAAAATCCAGAATACTTACGTCAACAACTCCGCATAAAGACACACCGTAGTCCAAGCTTTATCTTAAAATCGTTACCGTGTTTGTGCCCGTGGCCGGCAAGGTAAACGATTGTGTCGTTGTGTCTCTTGTTTAATTTAGTTTGTCACGTAGGTTGTGCACAGAGACGGAGATGTGCCTACTTGGTCCAGGCTGCTCCTGAGCGTGATTTTACCGGTGACCACTTTTTGGGCCAGATCATCATTCTCCTGCTCCAGGCGGATGCTGGCCTCATGCAGACGCCGGTTCTCCACCTCAAATGTAAATGCAATTATCAGCTTTTACTGTCGGGTCAACAGATTTTTGCCCTTTCTGGGCCCTGTTGAAAAAGGAGGACATTTTAGTGGACTCGATGCAAAAAATGATGGGAAAATGATCTCTGGCTTCCACTTCATGTGTCTTTGTGAGCAGTGAATGAAGTAACGTGTCAGCAGGACACGTTTGTCACAGTGTAGGCTGCAAGAAAAGGAACCGTTTTCATAAGAATAAGGGAGAAACACACTTGAAATCCTTTTGTTAAGACCTCTTGTCTCGACAGATTTCATAAAAAAAGGCAGTGATTTTAAAATGAATTCCACACGCATGTAGCTGAGGCTGAAAAATCAGGAACTGCTTTCGGGACAACATGTGGAGCGATCGCTTACCGTGGTAATGCAACAGTGGACTCCACTGAATGCACAGATTTTAGTATTACCCAAATTTGAAGATATACGTATGCGTGTGTGTGTGTGTGTGTGTGTGTGTGTGGAGCAAATTAACGCACATATGAGTCGTGGAAATGACACACGCTGAAACCCCGACATGGGAAAACGGCCAAAAATAAGTTCATCCGTAGCGTCGGGCGGAGAATTCAGACTTCAAAATGTTCACTTTTGTCATCCAGAAGTAAAGAAGTTGCAGTGAGTCAACAGGCCTCTTAAAAATACTGTCACAAATTCAACAAGCACTGAAGGGTAATAAGCACTGCATTATGAAGCCTAATTGAATTCTGAGGGCACGCCTGAGGCCACGAAGATGCGTCTTACCTTGTACCTGTCGAGCAGATCCTCTTTCTCCACCTGGCTGCGCCTTTTTGACAAAAGACCCTTTCCAGAGTTCTTCGTTTTCCTAAAGGCCGTCTGCGGGAAAGGTTGCGTGTGAGTCGCTGCGGAATAGTACTACTGCTGAAGAAATCATAATCATCAAGGTGGGCCCATATCCAAGTGGCAGCTCATCCACCGCATAAAGGGATTAAGGTAAAAAGACACACAAAGAAATGTTCCGGACTTCCCAGTCTGGTTATTATTCTATCTGTTATGATTAATGCGTTACTCGGTATGACGCCTTCTAATGGATGCTGTATCGCCGAGCTCGAAAAGGACTTTGCGTGCTTCTGCATCTCAGATGGCATATGGTCAGCAGCTGGGAAGTGAGGCTCTGACAATTAATAATTAATAAAAATTCTGCGCGCTGATCTTGAAGAGTAAAACCGAAATGGAAAGCACTGGTCCCCAGAGAAAACGCAGGCAGCTGTCTGTATTTCCTTGCGGTTCTCCTGTCCTGTTGTGTCTGTGTATGTTCCTTACAAGGGTTTGACCTTTTTTCCTAGGAAGCTCCCACTCAGATGACAAGGAATTGCGTTCGTTGCCAGCGTAAAGCACGGAAGCGCAGGACTCCATATCGCATCGTTTTGTATCTCCATGACAACTGCTGCTCTCAAGCAAGGTGTCTTTAATATCGGTGCATTTGCTCTTCCGTCATCGTTGAATATTCACGACTCATGCGTTCGCTTGTGTGCTGGGAGGTTCTTTTTTACTACAGCTCGGTCGTCTTTTGCAGAGTAAATCAACGGGCTCTTTACTGTCGCTTTTGCCTTCAGTGATCATTTCTGTCTAATTTCAGTGATTGTTTTACACAACTTTTCATTACAAAATTAGGGGTGTTTTGTAGGGCAAGTGGCAGAGTAGTGGTTAGAGCTACTGCCTTTGCATCTGAAGGTTGCAGGTTCCATCCCCACCTCTGGCTGTGTAGTACCCTTCAGCAAGGGTAGCCAAATTACTCTAAATTAGCCAGCTGTGTAAATGATTGTAAGCATGTGATAATTGTGACCTTAACATTGTAAGTTGTTTTGGAGAAAAGTGTCATCCGAATGAAGGGGGTGCGGTGGCGCAGTGGGTTGGACCGCAGTCCTACTCTCCGGTGGGTCTGGGGTTCGAGTCCCGCTTGGGGTGCCTTGTGACGGACTGGCGTCCCGTCCTGGGTGCGTCCCCTTCCCCCTCCGGCCTTACGCCCTGTGTTGCCGGGTAGGCTCCGGTTCCCCGTGACCCCGTAAGGGACAAGCGGTTCTGAAAATGTGTGTGTGTCATCCGAATGAATCAATGTAAATGTACTTCTGTAAAACTGTTTGTCACGTGAATAAGAAAAATGCCACGTTGCCATATGTGATGACTGATGACCTGCTGGATATTTAGCAGAGAGAAGCATTAGAAGCAGTTCCCTGATCGGTTATCGTCAAGAGCGTTTACGAAAGTGGCCAGGCGAGCAGGAAGGACGCAAGCGAGTGTGGCGGGACGGTGCGAACACGCTGTAGAAGCGCCTGCGTTCCAATCCGGGGAAACGGGAAAGCGTTTGTAAGGAAACGTACATGTTCACAAATACCCTGTTTTTCATTATTACAGAAATTTCTACAGCCTCGGAAATAAAACTTTTTATGAATAACGAACAGTTTTCAAATTATGCATTTTTGAATTGATCATTTTAAAAAGTCAGCAATTTTTGAACTGTTTCAAGTGTTAGTGATGTGAAAGTTACCACATCATTTTTTTTACACATTTTGCAAAAATACTCATATTTGATTACAATTAATTGCTGAATATGATGATCCATAAAGTGACCGAAAGTCGGCTTCGGCTGAACGGTTAAATCGATCAAATTATTGAATATATTGTGTAAGTGAAATAGTAGAACAGAATTAATCCAATAATCCAAGTGTGGTTCTGTATCCGCAACAGAGATAAACTGGAGGTGATGATCTCCGTTATAATCCAGCTCTCTCTCTCTCTCCTCTGCGCACACACACCTCTAAGGGACGTGTCAACTCCTGTCTCCCAGCTGTTCTAACACCCCAAACGCACAGGACAATAGCGGAGTAAAACTAATTTCCAAACCACGTATGGGTGCCACATCCAAAAGCGTAAACAAAATTATTATTTTTTGCTTAAATTTCAATGTAAGAAGGCCTGTAAAAATAACTCCAGATTTTATTTGGTGGCATATTCCTCTAAATATAACTTGCTGTGGCAGTGTCAATTTGTCAATCATCTCATACCATGAGGGAAACATGCTTTTAGCTGGAAAATCCTATTATTAAACAGTCTAATGCACAGTAGAAAATATTGCAGTGACTTGCGCGACGATGAACCGTTAAAACAATTTCAGATTTTCGGAAACTGGCTCCAGAATACACTTATCTTGTGGAACTTCACAGCCAACAAGCCAGAAAAGGAAACAACAATAAAAGCACGTGGCTTTTGTTCTCGCACAGCTGGTGGCGTAGCAGCGACCGCTGCTGGGTTTGTAGCGTAAGGACCTCGGTTCGAATCCCACCTCCCTGTGTAACTCCCTCGAACAAGGCAGCGTACCCTGTAAGTTGCGCTGGAGAAGTACGTGAGCTGAGCGAACCGAAGCAAACGTATCGAGTTGCCGTTCTTTTCTCACGTACCGTTGCCGTGAGCTTGGAGTTGGCCACCAGGTAGGAGAGCAAGTCCTCCTCCGGCAGCTGGTTGATGACATGGGCGTCGTAGGCCACGGAGATAGGCACTTCTTCCATCATCTCGCCAGGTAGAACAAGCAGATCGACGCGCGGACCGGAGCGCGGGCGAGCAGCAGCCCGAACGAAGGGGCGGACGAGAGGAGCCCGTGACCGACCCTCGGCCGGTCCTGCCCCCAGGGGGGAGGGGGCACGCAGGAAGAACAGGAGGCAGATCGGCGGACAAGCACACACCTGCTTCTGTGCCCCCTGTCTCCTCAAGTGTCCTGCGCTCTTCGGTCCGGACAGAAGGCTCTGTGTTTGGCTCTTCGGATCCAGCACCAGGTATGCAAGGCCTCACAAAGAGCCTCCTTCACACCGTCATCCGTTCCACTGCTGATTTCCTCCCATTTGTCCACGGCGACACTTAACTCCTCTTTCGCCCTGTAGTTGTCCGCAAAAACACAGCGACGAGTCACGCGCGGGTCAGGAGCCGGCGACCGCGTCGAGAAGCTGGACGGCAGCCACAGCTCCCCCTTTGTAAAGGCTCTGCAGCTCACATCCACACCAGTCCGTTAGAGACACGGTCTTCTGCCGGAGCCCACGGCCCACAGGACTGTCCCAGAAGTCCGTGGTCTCTCCGGATAAGAGGGCCACCCCGCGCGCTATCTGAGCAGATCTTGCTGATGAGGAGCGCTGTCTGCCCTCTTCCCTTCCGCCCTCTTCTCTGCGCTCCCCAGAGGCTGCAAGGCGCCGGGTGCCGCCTCCCCCCCCCCCACCCACCTAGATAGTGCCGAGGGGGAATCCCTTCAAACAGCAGAGTAAAAGTCCCCAAAAATCCAGTTAAAATTTCAAGTCTGATCCAGCCAACCCGGGCTTACAGCGGATACTGTGAGATCTTACTTCTCGCTGTATGTCGGGGTGGTCCTCAAACAAAGCTCTAGTAGTCTCCCATGGACAAGCAGGGCTTGGTAAATTGTTCAGTTCTGTAAGCTTATTATGACTCTACTTGAATTACTGTAAAGGTTCAAAAATAGGAGGCCACGGGCAGGAACTGTACTTGGTCTTTCCTTCTCACACGAGAAGAAAACTTGTGAGAAATACATTTAAATAAAAAATATGACAAATTCTTACAGCGCTTCACATTTTGTCCCCTTTTGCTCATTAGCTGTGGCTTGCGGAGGAAGAAAAAAAACCTGAATTTGTTCATGCACGTCGGAGCGCCGGCGTATCTGCCAAAGCAGATGGCGGCGAGGAGGAAGGAAGCGCGCGCGGAAAGGATGCCCCGTCACGGACTCGGCATCACTTTGAACGTGATGTGCCGTCACTCACAGAGCACGAACACTTTCCATTTTGTCCTAAAAGGGCAAACACGGCAAAACCGTAGTCCTGTCTCCTCAGTCATGACAGCAACCCTTGGAATCTCTCTTGTCTGCTTTACATGTTAATAAAAATAAACCAAAGGCAAGCATCATATCACTGGGTTTATTAGATCAGCACCGCAGCTCCAAAGTGTCTCGATCCAAAATGCATATAGATATTTCACTGTATTGAGATCACTGGCTATCAGTATGTGGGTAAAAATATTGCCATTCCTGCTATTGCTCATTAATGCTAATTTGCATATATACTGGAATCCAAAACAACTTACACTGATTATGATTTTCATAATTTATGTCATATTTAATGTAGTTAAATACATTTTTTTTGTCTCCTTGAGGCAAAATACTTATTTCCTTTGTGGTAACGGGAGCAGGCAGAGACACTGGACTGATACCAGGGTTTACGGAACAAAGTACGGCCATGGCTGGACTCAAGCTTGCACAGGAAAGGAGGAATAATTTCCTCTGGTTCTTCTCCCCTCCCTCCCTGAAACCCCAGAGGATGATACATTATCTTCTACTGCTTGATTCAAAGAATAGAGCCCTACTTAACCCTGAACCGAAATTAAAGCATTCGTCAATAAACACCTTTCTATTACAAACATGCTTCAGAGAACAGCATATGTTTTAGTAGTATTAGTGGCATAAATCTCAGTCCTGCCTCAGTGACACTGACAATTTAGAACTGAAGTTTAGGCACCAGCAGAGGGCCCTAGTGACACTGAGTTTATTACAACAACAACAACAACAACAACAACAACAACAACAACAATAATAATGTGGGGGGCACAGTGGCGCACTGGCGCACTGGGTTTGACTGGGTCCTGCTCTCCGGTGGGTCTGGGATTCGAGTCCTGCTTGGGGTGCCTTGCAATGGACTGGCGTCCCGTCCTGGGTGCGTCCCCTCCCCCTCTGGCCTTACGCCCTGTGTTGCCGGGTTAGGCTCCGGCTCCCCACAACCCCGTATGGGACAAGCGGTTTCAGATGATGTGTGTGATAATAATAATAATAATAATAAACTGACTTGCAAGATAAGTCTTTCCAAGGCAACTTACACCAGCCTTTTGATTTACCTTGCTTATACTGCAGGGTATTTTACTGGGGCAATTTGGGATACTACGCGGTACTACAGCAACTTGATGAAGGATAGTACATCAGATTGCGGTGGATGTTTGTATATTTTAATTTACTGCAATCCCAAGTGGGGGTGCGGTGGCGCAGTGGGCTGGACCGCAGTCCTACTCTCCAGTGGGTCTGGGGTTTGAGTCCCGCTTGGGGTGCCTTGTGACGGACTGGCGTCCCGTCCTGGGTGCGTCCCCTTCCCCCTCCGGCCTTACGCCCTGTGTTGCCGGGTAGGCTCCGGTTCCCCGTGACCCCGTAAGGGACGAGCGGTTCTGAAAATGTGTGTGTGCAATCCCAAGTCCCTGTATTATGGGCTTGTCAATACTCAGCTCTGTCGAATTTCAAAATACTTCCGTCAACCAAGTTGCTCTTTCCTTTATACTGTCCGTTCAATCAGTTCAATCCACCCTGCCTCAAAGCTCTTAGAAGTTCAAACATCTATGTTAAAGCGAAGCATTTTAGCAGAAAACATACTGAGCTGTGACGAGCAAAGTTTATGGCTTTAGAGAAAAAGGAAAATGGTTCTGTACTGAAAAATGGCGCATAGTAAAATATCCATCCATTGTCCATCACCACATGTCCAGAGCAAGGTCCCAGGGGTCCGGAGCTGCCCAAGAGTAAATAATTGAATCAACATGAACAACTAACAAACAACAGCGTAAGCAAAGTTACATAAAGTGTTCTAAACTTTGTTCCAGGTGTTTTAATTGAAAGTAATTTTTTCACTTGTGCTTCATGTCAGAGACAAGAGTTAACAGTTTAAATGGCCCTTATATTCTATATTTTTCACTTTGCTCGCTTTTTGTTCATAACAAACATTGTTCGGCTGATTGACACCCCAGAACTCCCTGGACAAACGACTGTTACAATGAAACTCTTCAGAGCGTTCAAGTGTCGGATGACAATGTGAGCATTACACGTCATAATAGAAAAGTACTACATCATTGTGTCAGTCAACAGGACCAAGCAGTTGCAAATTTATGCCTTTATGTCATCTTTCAAACATACCTTATATTATCTTTAACCCAGAAAGACAGCAATCCATCACGCATGATAACATAGCATAAGTTGCATTACGTACAAATGTACATTTAAATACAGAGCAGTATCCGTGTCAGATATCTGCATGGTGTTGTAGGGTTTTTTCTTCCCCAAGGTTCTTTTTGAAGGGATGAAGACCTTAAACTGTAATATCAAAGCTTACTCTCAATAGCAAAGCAACAAAGAAAACAAAGGCCACTGGAGAATACCAGTTTTCTGGATCTTTCTTTGTTTCCCTGGACCTTAGACTTCAGCTCTGAAACACATCCATGTATAGGTTACGTTCCAGGTATTTTTAGAACAGGGAATGGAAAAAAGCAGAGGATCTAACAATGACTTCTGAAGCCTGTTTTTTCTTGTCACCGGAAACCGTATCGCTGACTTTCATCCCCAGGCCGTCTGAATCACAGCCCGAGTTAAAGGTTATTTCTGGGAAACTTCCATTAATACAAGCAAGATATAAGACAGCACAAAATTCTTTTAGTGCAGAAGTTCTTAACCTTTTCTAGGCCATAGAGCCCTTAAAGTATTTTATGAAAGAAAGGACCCTATCTTGGAAAAATGCCTATAAATTTGGAGAGGATTTTGTCCACAATTTGTTGCCGTGACACCTGATTACCTCCACATTGAATTATGTCCAGAAAATAGCAGTCATATTTTTATGCTATTTGGAGTTATTTGTGACATATGATATATCTTTTTTTTTTAGTTAGTGCTGTTTTCAAAGCACGGGGGTGTGGTGGTGCAGCGGGTTTGGCTGGCGCCTGCTCTCTGGTGGGTCTGGGATTCAAGTCTTGCTTGGTGTGCCTTGCGATGGACTGGCGTCCCGTCCTGGGTGCGTCCCCCTCCCCTCGGGACAAGCGGTTGTAGACATTGTGTGTGTGTGAGTGAGTGAGCAGTTGATATGATGATACTGATCATTGCTAGAAGTCTGTCAGCTGAAGGAACATTTCCCCTAGTTAAACTAACATTACATGGGTGTGTTTTCGAAGCAAATTTCTGCTTCACAGATTCCTTGAAGATCATCCATGGACCCCCAAGGCCTTTTGGTCCCCAGAACCCCTGCATTAGCTTCTAAGTCAAAACTGGTGCGGTCATCATGTTTGGGACTTCTTATAGACTGCAGCTTTGGTGGATCGAAACCATGCATTTGAATCTAAATGTCTTTCTATGGAATCTTGCTTTAATCTTACTTTGATTTTTTCTAAAGTCATCTGCCAAATTGAAATTTATCATTATGCACCAGATATGTGACTTTAATTTAAATTATGTAACCCTTCATTTCATTATGCACACTCCTTTTCAGGGATCAGACCTGTAGGCCTTAATTCATATGTTGGTTAATACAGCTTTGAGCTCCATTTTACTCATTTTCATAGTCCATGTCATCAAGATATGTTTTTTAAATAATTGACACATCTTTTCTTGCTTTGGTGAATTCCCTCAATTAGACAATAAAGAATTCCTTGTCACATTACTGTCCTTGTCAGAATGATTTTGCTTGGAATGGCAGCCCAGGAAGGACCCCATTCACTGCTGTCAGAACTGACTGTGCAGCACAGGCTGTAAGCCAAGAGAATGAAGCGACATAAGGACAATGGGGCGCTGATGTGCAGGAGACGTTACTTGACTTTCACACAGCCTGCACTCGGCAGAGGGAGTCGCACTCGGTCTGAACTCCATGCAGAGGCATGCGAAAGTCACACAGAGCTTTTCTCAAGCTTCCTCTGTCATCGTTGTGACTTGATGCACTTTTCCAAGTCCTTCCTGATCGTCTCATTCCGGCTGAAAGGTTTGCGGTGTTATATAACACAAGTTATCAGTGCTTATTGATGAGCCGGGCCGGTAGGTAGAGAAGAGATTAGTGTCACTGCATTGCACTTGAAGAGCCTTTGAGTCTCATCTCGGGCAGTGGTACTCTTTGACAAGCTCCGTACTCGGACCTGCTGCAGTAGAAGTTGCCCTGCTGTATAGATGGGTAAATAAATCTAAGCTGCTTTGGAGAAAAGCATCAGCTATGTCAATAAATGTAATGTACTACCTGTGTGCAACTACAGCTTCCCAGTGTAATTACATAAATTATTTTTACTTGGGGGGTGTGGTGGCACAGTGGGTTTGGCCTGTGCCTGCTTGCTGGTGGCTCTGGGGTTTGAGTCCCGCTTGGGGTGCCTTGTAGTGGACTAGCATCCCATCCTGGGTGTGTCTCCTCCCCCTCCAGCCTTATGCCCTGTGTTGCCGGGTTAGGCTCCGGCTCACCGCGACCCTGTTCGGGACAAGCGGTTTCAGCAAGTGTGTGTGTGTGTGTGTGTGTGTGTGTGTGTATTTTTACTTGTCATTTCCTGTGCAGAAAGGATACACTATCGCGTTTTAAGCTGCAGCCCAAATATATCTTTTGCCAACATAAGACATTTCCTTCTTTAAAGCAAACAAACTGAGTCTTTCCTTCTAACTTGGACTAAGACATTTTTTATTAGCAAATTACAGCATTTCATAGCATTCTGTGCATGGTGTACCCTGCCTCACTGACACCTCATGCCTCTGGGATAGGCTCTGGACCTTGCACCGAACAAGCAGTTATTGATAATGGATTCATGAAAATATCATATCATATCATATCATGTTGTGTCATGTCATGTACTTCACCTCATGTAATTTTATTCAGTATATCTTATAGAAATATTAACAGCATACTCACTGTTCCTAGTCAGCTACAGCCCCATATGAGATCTCACTACAGCTGTTTGGAAGAATTATGCTCAAAAGGTTCAACTGTGACGTGACCTCAATTAAAGGATTAATTACCATTCATGCTCTATCACACAGCAACGGGATTGAATTCTATCTTTATTATCACTGCTATGGCAACGGAGTTCTACTGAACAAATTTCAGCTGGAATGGTGTAGGAGTACTCTACAAATGAATCAATGTCTCTACCTTGGCACTATCTCAGCTGGCAGTGTTTGCACATTCTGGGCATTTTATACATATAAAAGCTTTTTTCATATATTATTACACAAGCATATTACCAATCAGATTAAGGAGTAATACTCACAAGCATAGAGTAACTGAACAGGTAGCACCGGTGCCTTGCTCCTCCTGGGCTTTGGGTTTGGACTTGGCTTTGAATAGGTGTTAGTCTCTGTGGAGTTTGCTGTAGGAATTTCCTTTCTCACATAGTCCAAAGACATCCTTCAGGCACAATACCGACTCTAATCTCTCCTCAGTCTGTTTATGTTTGTGTTTGCTCTACAATGGACTGGTGTCCCATCCAAGGTGTACCTTGCCTCGCACCATGTGCCTCTGGGATAGGCTCCAAACCACCGTGATCCTGACTGGTTAAGTGGTTGCTGATAATAGACAGATGAAGAATGAAGAAGAATGAATTAATACATGTGCAAAAAAATCTTCACATTTACATTTATTTATTCAGCAGATGCTTTTCTCCAAAGCAACTTCCAATGAACTCTATTTAGTGTTATCAGGCTACACACCTTATTCACCATGGTGACTTACACTGCTAGATACACTACTTACAATGGGTCACTCATCCATACATCAGTGGAACACACTCTCTGTCACTCACACACTATAAAATAATATGGTTGTGGTTTTTAGACATAAACAAAGTTTTCATGTCTGGTAAACTATTGCTTGAAATTCCTCTTCACTGAAGGTTAGGGTTACTAAAGGTTATAATGGACACAAATGTCAAGACTAAGAAAGTACCAAAATGCTCTCAAGTTATTCGGGTAACCAGAAAGTAAACATGATTAAACAAAAGAACGAAAGACCTGCAAATACAGAGTGGATGCAAAGCCCGAGAGAAAGACATAATGCAAAAGGAAGAAGAAGGGCACTCAAAATACTGAATCAAGATTTGTACGGCAAGTCGGTTTTCTGCCACACACTTCAAAAACCTGCTCACATAGCAACACTACCTATAAATATCCTCTGAGTTCTATTAATAGCATCTGGAAGTGCTTCCTTCTCCAGACGGGCTGCAGGGAGCCTCACTGAACCTCGCAGCAGGAAGTGATTCCTTCTGCACACACACACACACACACACACACACACACACACACACACTTCAGCAGTGCCCTGCAGAACTGTGCATTGTTAAGCAAAGTCTTGCATACCATTGACTTGACAGAGGTATATTTTTAGTATATTAATGAAAGGCACTGAAGATTTGACACATGAATGTGTAATTAAAAAAGGAGCAAACTGAATACATAATCAACGCATTACTCCATAATTAAATCTGAAAGTCATTAGTGGAATCTTGGATAACAAAGGAAATAGTATTTCTGCTTTTTTTTCACGCTGTGACAAGCCAGAGCACGTCCGGTTTGGCAGTGGTCTCAGGTGGTCAAATGAAGCGCCAGATTTTCATTAGTCATTCGAACGGCTGCCAAAAAGGAACTCAGGAAACAGCAATGCTTCTAGTGAAGTCACAGCACTTCGCATCCTGTCTCCGCTAACAAGGCCTCTTCTAGCTGCACCACTTTGACATTTAGGCTGAGCTTGTGACTTGGCTTTTTCCGCAAATCTCTGCTCCATTTGGCAGACAGACCCCTTCCCAGGAAGACCTGTGGGTCCGCCTCCAGGGCTGACATTGTGACTAAGTATTCCTTCCTGTAGTGTGGAGCGAGGAGAAGGTGGAGCGATGATTTCTGCTGCCCCCCAGGGCCACTGAAGTGCCACTAGCCCCCACTTAATTCAAACACAGTGCAACATGAAGAATGCTGTTCTTCTGGAATATAAATGCCTGACAGGCAGAAACATTGACCTACCATATCATTTTTGACCATGATTGTCACCGCAGGGTTTCATTGGAGACTGCCTCCTTAAGGCAGAAGTTTCATCACTACAGGAGCTGCAGGTGAATTCAGTGTCACCACCATTTAGTCATATCACTGTTCACAGCAGCAGCTGTTGTGTTCCATCTTGGGCTCCGGTCCATCAGCTGGTGAACCCTGTCATCCACTGTCATTCTTGGCTGTCGCTTTGCCCTTTCCACTGACTCTGGCTCGGGGGGTCCTGCTTGTTCCAAATCCTGGTAACAATCCTAGTGCTGCACACATCCATCAGGGCAGAATGGGGAGCAGGAGCTCCTTCAGCACAGTTGCTCTGCCTCTTCTTCCAGGTGTGAGGTCCTCCTTGGCTCTACATCAGGTTGGTTTTCAGCCACCGAAATCTTACATCCCTGAAACCGCTTTTGTCAGCTGAGTGGCCAGGCAAAGAGCCACGTGTCCTCTGTAGCTATACGTTGAGCATCAAACTTGCATTTGACTGTCAGCGCAAGCCTTCCCAGCACTAGGTTGTCACAGTCATTTCATACACCATATTGCACTGTATAATGTAAATATGCTGTTTGTTTGCCAGGGTGCTGCTCTACCACCAGCATGTTTGTACAGGTAGTGCACCTTCCTGCTGTTTCACTTGCTGTGAAAACCCATTAAGGGATAAGCAGGGTACAAATGCATAATGCAGACTGGAAGAAATTAATGCAGTTTATGTATGAGGCTATATAAAAACCAGCAATAAACGAAGAATGTAAGAGGGACTGAGAGAAGTCTGTTTTTGACAGGGAGTGAGCGTGACTACATGGGGAACTGGAGTAAAGAGTTAGTCTGTTTTCAGAAAATATTTGTCTGTGTATTTGTACAGACGTGTGTGTTGAAGAGCGGAAGAAAGTACCAGAATGAAGTGAGTATTTAATCACAATGACAACATGTGCCTCCCTGGCTGAATGGACTCCCGCAGATAGACGAGCAGAGTCATTAACATCCCTCTCACTTCCTTCACCACCTGCATGAACACCTTCCCACAATTCTCACCTCTTCCCTTGTCGACCTCTTTCATCCGGTCACCTGGTCCTCCTCACTTCTCCACTTTGATAGATTGTAACCACCCGAGGTGATATTGCAGGGGATATTGAAGTTATTCCAGAAGCATTTTAATGTGTTTCATTTAACATTCATTTTATACACCATATAATTATATATTTACATATTGCACTTACATATTGCAGATAGAGTACATAAAAAACATATTATTCACAGTCATGACCATGGCCCTGCAATGGAAGAGAGTATAGTGGATGGATGGATGGATGGATGGATGGATGGATGGATTGATTCCAAACTGTTAGAGGCTGACACCATCATTTATATTACAACAGGGAATCTGTGAAATTTGAATAGAAAAGGTGGTAAGAGCTAAGATGTATGGACCCATCAAAAGCTGGCAGGAGGAACTACTAGAACTCTGACAAAAAAATTCAGAAGTGCCAGTACTGTTTAGTGGTGAGTAAACGTCCATTTTCAGCATATGTGCAATGTGTAACAACACAGCACTGTTTTGTGTGAGCGGGAAGCTGAAGAGCCTTAATTTCAGTCATGTCAATCACAAAATGAGAAATGAGGAAAAGAGGAGGAGGTGGGGAACAAAAGAGACCCCGGACAATCCCTTGTAACTGCCATTCCATTTCAGACATGAAACCACATTTGTTCCCTAAGAAAAAGAAAACTAAAAAATAATCATACATTCTAATAATTAATGCAAGAGACCACTATAAAATTCATTGAATGAATAATTGTGTGATTTCAACAATGTTTTTTGTATAATGATATTGTCATAAATATTGCAGTTGCAGTTTTCCATGTACTGCATGAATCCTGATTCACACATTTAAATAGAAAAAAACGGCTCGGACGATTGTTCTGTTGGCTGCCACAAAACTGTGTGATCATTTCACACCCTAATCTAATGTCACATCCCCTGACAACTGAACCTGAAAGATCCACACATCTGGACAGAATCACGAAAGGAGGAATGAAGGAGGGCAAGCCACCTCAGTCAGACTGCAAAATGTCTTTGAGAAAATGTCTTTGAGAGTTTCTTTAAGGGGGCAGCTAGTAGTGTAGTAGTTAGAACAATTTCCTAGGGACCCAAAGGTTGCAGGTTCAAGCCTTACCTCTAGCTGTAGTACCCTTGAGTATGATACTTATCCTGAACTGCTCCAGTAGAAATTACCCAGCTGTGTAAATGGGTAAATAATTGTAAGTTGCTTTGGAGAAAAGTGTCTGTTAAATGAATAAATGTAGAACATGACTTCATACAGATACTTGACCTTGGATTGGACGCTCTACATAAACTTTGAATTATACTGTTGTTCTGACCGTGAATCTGACCCTAACCTTCAACCTGAACCACAATCCAGCTTACACCCTTGACTGAGCACTGGATATTGGCTCAGCTTTGTGACCCCGAATCCCTTTCTGACTTCACCTCCTACACCAAAAGCCTGGGCTCCATCCCAAATAACCCCACAGACCATTACCTACTTGATTCATGCCCTGTCCTGCTTCACTTCTAGGTTTTCCTCCAATAAACTCTGCACTTGCCTCCAACACCCATCTCTCTCTTTGTGTAATACCATTCCACCCAACATTCAGTATCCAGAACAATAATCATTTCTGGGGGTTTGTGCTGCCTGATATATGGATTAAAAACCTTTATCTTCTCAACTGCAGACCAGCTCGAGATGAATCAACCTTATACTATATCTCCAACGAGTTTAAAAGATGCTACTAATACTACATCAGTCCAGCATTCCTGGTTCTGCTTTTCCGGATATGAAGAAATTAATAAACATGAGTGTCTATTACCGGGGAGCAGTGGTGCAGCATGTTTGACTGGGTCCCGCTCTCTGGCAGGCCTGGGGTTTGGGTTCTGCTTGGGGTGCCTTGCGGCGGACTGGCATCTCGTCCGGGGTGTGTCCCCTCCCCCTCCAGCCTTGCGCCCTCTGTTGCCGGGTTAAACTCCGGCTCACTGCAACCCCGCTTGGGACAAGCGGTTTCAGCAAGTGTGTGCGTGTGTGAATTTCTATTACATGCCTTTGCTTGCTTTGATTTGAGTGTGATTACTAGTTATGAGTTAAATATTTCAGTGCATTTTCAGATGTGTGATGTTCCTTCTTGCCCCATATCTCAAAAAAGCAAAAATCAGTGTCATACACACAACTGTGACATTTCACAGTTATCACAAAGCGTATAATGATCAAAGGTCTTTCTCTGCTCTGTTTTTTATCAAACAAGATTGTTGTTCAAAGAAGATTTTCTGAAAGAAACTTGTAAGTCCACACTGCTTCATTTCCCATCATCTTGTTTCTGTACAGAAATGCAGCAAATGTACAGATGGGTAGCAAACCCATCCATGCAGACAGAGTAAAAACTAATAGGGTAAGATGGGCGCTTCATAAAACAGTTCATAAAACTCAAGGTATTAGTATTCAATGAACTACATTTATCTACATAAAGCTGAAAACTACTTCAGCTAAAGGTGGTGACTAATAACTGTAACAGTTTCACCAGATTTGCCATTTGGGGGTGTATCAAACGCTTTGTATGATGATTCATGGTTGAGGTGAGCTGAGAACAGCGAGGCTGCTTTCACTTTTGTCCCCATTTTTTCCACATTCTATCAAACACTTCCTGCAGATTTTGCAAAGACAGGATTGAGGAAAATCCTTGTAGACGGAAAGAAAAAGAACGTGCAAGATTCAGATTTACTTCCTTTGCTTGGGAGTACTTGGGAGTGCTGTAGTTCTGTCATGATCATGTGTAGGTGAACCAGTGCTCAGTCTACCCCCAGCAGGATTGGAAAGCTGTCAAAATGTGCAACAGTCTTGTTAGCTGTTACAAACAAGCTGTCAAAATGTTGTTTACTTTCATTGATCATGCACTGCTTTTTAGGAGTTGGGAACTGTAAAATGTTTCACCTGTGGACTTGGCCTTTGTCCTCCTTGATTTTTGATCAGATTCATGCTTCTCCAGGACAGCAGTTGGATGATAATCTGCTGCAGTTGGCAAACATCTAGCTTGGTGGGGCTCCTGCAGGGATCATCTCAAGACAAATCTTGTTGCTTAACTTTTCAGTTTAACTGCTGTCATACAGCCCTAAAACTGTACATAAGATACACTGAATGATGTGTCTGTATCTCTTTCTCATTTATTTGAAGTACCCTCGATGGGTCCTCAACCAAGACGTTGTGAAAGATCTAAAGATGGGATATAAATATTTCCATCACGACTTTAATCAATATGTAATGGATTCACCACCAATCTAGGTAAACAGAGAGTATAGAGAAAATGTTAACTGTTACAGATACATGTATAGCATTGTAATAGTTAATAAGTTGTCTATTGCTGCTAGCCGTTCTAGCAACTCCTTGTAAGATGCCTGAATCACCAATGCATCTTTCCAGCTGCTGTCAAAAAACTTACCTACACTTTTCATTGGCCTCCTCAAAAAGAATGGGATCAGTGTACTTGTGCTAAAGATGCTTCTCTAAGATATACGTCGCTTTGGAAAAAAGCGTTTGCTAAATGAATAAATGTAATTGTAATTAGGTTTTCTGTTCCTCAGTACAAGTGATCTGGAGCTTTTTGACTTGAAACTGATCCCAGCCTATGTGATAAGCCTCTCCAATCCACCTGCATCCTGGAACAGTCAATATAATCACTACCAAGTCATCCATGAAGGCTGTGATGGGTGGTTGCCTGACACTAGACTTGATGCACAGACCTCTAAGCTAAACCTCTGCCATCTTCACAAGTAAATCCAGGGCCAAATCAAATAGGATCATGGAGATAGTACAGCCTGTAATCTTTCCAGCCATCAGCCTTTGTCACCTCTACCACTGTGACCTCATGCTGAAATCACTGTAGTGATCTTGAGTGAGACCTTTGACTTTGCCCAAGCCCTGATACAGTTTTGTTGCTGTCTCCACCAGCTTGTGTGGTACTCAGCTGTTGTTGTTTGTGAGATCTAACACTGAAAAGTTTCCCTTGTTCTCAAATGTAAATGAGACCAGTAATCAATCACTATATGTAAATGAACAACAACAACAAAACAGTAACAGTGAAGTCTGGAGGAAAAACACCTTGAGGACATGTTTTGAGACTCATAATGCTAGTAATAGTGCTCACGGCAGCTGTGACCCACTCCTGTCACATTTGTGTCTCTAACCTGCTCTTTCCCACTGGCTACAGAAAACCATGCTCTTCCACACTTCACTATATAAAACTTCTCCTTGTGTGTGTGTGTGTGCTGAGAGACGTAGAGTGGGAACATACAGCATGTGTAAAAGTGCTAACTCAAATAGTCGGACACATGGAATCAAGGAGACATGTAGAGTATGTGGCCAGACGCATCATTTCATCCAAAGTATATATGAAATACAATGTGTCTTATACGCTGATTTAGTTGTGCATGAACCTTCTCAACAGACAAAATCTCCAACACACCTACAGCATTTGTGCTGCAGACTCCAGTATCTCCACTATCTTCTGTAAAATCTCTCTGCCAGACTTGCAGATGTGGCCAGAGCAACACAAAACCTGGAGGAACAGTAAATTCATACCAAATCTTTTTGAGATAATGTACCATTTTCCATCATCTAACTGAATCAGCTGGTTTGAAAGAACACAATTTTATCCTTCTTAAGCGATCTTCATCTCTCTGCAGTGCTACTGCAGTGGTCACCTTCTTCCATAGACGAAAACAGACTAATCATCTTAGCTGAATCTCCAAATGCTTTCATGTCTTCCCCAGCAGCCCATAGGGTCGTCATGCATATCTCATATGCATGAACCACCTCCGTGGTGTCATGTACTGGGTACTTGTTAACCACACAACTAAACTAGTTGCTTAATTTATTAATTGCTTGAATTAATAATTCAATAAATTAATTGCTTAAAACATATTAAATTCCGCAGAGCCCAATTTTTTTTTTTCTAAATTGTTTATAGTGGGCTTTGTGACAGGTGTTCTGCCCGCATGGGTTTGGGAAAGCCTTTTGAAGGTGGAATGATATCTGCTGCTGAACAGATAAATATTAAACAGAATTCATGAAACAGGCAGCACGAAAGGGATATTCATACATATTCATCAGCCAGGACATAAGCTTCTCTTCCTTGTTCATGAATATGGGTGGAAAGGTACAGTAGCATCAAGAACAACTGTCAAACAGTATGATCCAGAAAACAAGAAACAGAACAGAAGGAGGTATGAAAATCAAATAAAAAATATCCAGTTCCTCCTCGAAGCATATATATTGGTCACCAATTGGTCACTGAGTGCATGGAGGCCAGTTACTTCTTAAAGCAGATTGGTGACCAATACATGTGCTTCTGCTCTAGAAATAAAATATAACCATTGATATCATGTTTTCTCAAGATGGCTTAGAGAACAAGCACGTCGCCACATACGTGAAGTAGATCCTCCTTAAACTTTCGACATCCTACATTCCAAATAAATCCTAGAAGCATGTTAGAAAAGAGATAAATGGTGAGACAGACAAAATGTTCCAAAATCCTAGAGGAAGTAACAGCCCTGTCTATTTCTGGAGCCCTGAGACATATTTTTGGGTACTTTTTTGTTACTTCCCCATGCTGGAAATACTGCAACAGAAGCTGTTAGATCCTGCATTTCACCATGTACTTGTAAATTTGGAGATAAGCCCACAAAACTTCTCATTTTAATCTCTGCTGCCTTTGGATCCAAAGGTTGTAGGTTCGAGCCTCACCTCCAGCTGTAGTACCCTTGAGCAAGGTACTTACCCTAAATTGCTTCACTAAAATTACCCAGCTGTATAAATGGGTAAATAATTGTAACCTCAACACTGTCAGTTGCCTTGGAGAAAAGCGTCAGCTAAATGAATAAATGTAAATGTGATAAATAAAGTGTGGTGCAGTTTGTACATCAATAAATTTTCCTTAACCTATAGGTGCAATCCAGGTGAAGTAACCTCATTCAATGGTACAACAGAAGAAAAACTCAATGCCCAACAATAATACCTTTGCTGGCCCACTGTCCATTTCTGTCCAATTTATTCACTATGTGCTTCTCTAAATGGTTGCTTCAATACCTGTGGTTATTGGTATAATAAAGTGGTTATTAATGATAATTAATGACAGGTGGGTGTGGTGGCACAGTGGGTTTGGCTGGGTCCTGCTCTCTGGTGGGTCTGGGGCTCTAGTCCTGCTTGGGGTGCCTTGCGATGGACTGGCGTCCCCTCCTGGGTGTGTCCCCTCTCCCCCCACCCGAGAGTAGGCCCAGGACAAACCTGCTGCGTCACCGTGCCCCCACGCCCCCCCCGTCATAGTTCATTAAGAGTTTATTAAGAGCATAATGAGGGTGTCGGGATACTTGAGAGTAATCTTCATTAAAGTGAATTAACTTATATCTGATTGCAGTAAATAACTTGTGCGAATGTGCTCATGTGGTATTTACAATAGTTTACCAGTACAAATGTGTGTAGTTTGTTATCTGCATGACGATTTCCCGTAAAAGAAGTACAGGACTCCTTTCAATTGTAAGTATAAATTATAGGTGTAAGAATAAAATAACCAGTTAAGTAACTCTCTCAAAGGTAAAACAGCAGGGAGCCCGCTAGTGTATGAAGAGGTGACTATATGATCACAGGTCTATGTTTGCTTGTGCATATGTGTATATTAATCTTGATCTCGTAATTTATTCTTGTATTATTCTATTATACTGTAAGTAGGGGTAAAAAGGTATCACTGTTTGAACAACATAAAGTTAAGAAATTAGAAAAGAATAATTTCTATAATTCATTTATTTTTGGCAACAACAGCAAATTTCAGCATTTTACAACGTGAAAAATAAATTATATGTATACATAATTTTTCTGCTATTCAAAAAAATGGCATGAATCTAGTTATCACATATTGATATGTTCGATTATTACAGACCTGTTTTCTTTTATAATGTACATTATAGCATTATGTACACAGGATAAGTACATAAATACGAGCACACTCAATTTTTGACCAGGTGAAATTAATCAATTTTCAATTATATATATATAAATAGACAACTTACTGTGCCAGTGATTAAATGAATTCATTTAAAATATATAATCTTACCACATGTCTTGTGCTTCAAGGTGTTTTTTGTAAATAAGCTTTTTCACAGTACTTCAAAACTCACATTTGGTATTCAACCTGCAGTAGAAATATCCAGCGGTAGGAAAACTCAGTGCTGGAGATCTACAGGGCCTCAGGTGTTCCTCTCCACTTCCTCATGGTTTGCACAGTTGGATACACATGATGCTGTCACCTGCAATCCCAGCTCCAGAGCAACAGCTGACTAATGCTCAAGGCGCTGATTTTCTTGGCCTGAGATAAACCGCCCCGGTACTCAGCTACCAGGCTGACATTCGCTAAAACTCTTCACATCTACTGGCCAGCACAATTTGAAAAATGCGAATAAACAAGTCGTAATGCATGACCAGAAAAGCAAATCTTAAAGCATCTTTCATACTGCAACACAGTAACGGTTTTCAGAACCTGTGCTATTCCCTCATTGTTATCAAACGGAATGAGATTTTTAAATATAAATAAAGTACTTATTTCTCTACACATGAGTGGAAAATTAATACTGGAGAGAAAGAAGGTTAAAGAGGAGCATACATTGGCATGTCATAGCTCAGCCCTTTGTGAAATGATTTTTCATTTTTTCCGCTTTTCATAAAAAACCAACAATTCATCAAGATGAAACAGATTCATCTAGGCAAACACTGGCATATAAAGCAATGTGTGAGATTGTCCATTCTGTACTTGGTACATCATCCCCGTTACTGAAAATACACTGTATGTTATACTTGGAAATGGTCATATTAATAAACGAACAAAATGAACAGGATTAGCCAGGAACAAACATTTCCTCTAGGACTTTTTATTTTGAACATAAAGTATTATGGGGGAGTCTATTGGGCATTTTTTAAGGATGGACCCTTGGACCCCTATGCTGTCCAAGTTGTAAACAAATATCTTCATCTGATGGTGCTGCATTGCACCAAAGGCTGTATTCATAAATTACAACACTAAGACCTTAAAGAACTAAGAATTTGAATGTAACCATGTGACAAGTAGCAGCATATGAATTTCCCACGACTTCCCACCGCACTGCAGAATAAAATATCAGGGTGCAGAATTAAAGTGTCGCCAAGAAACTCATCTTTTTTTTCCTGCAAAAACCAGCCCCGCTGTTCAACTGCTGATATCAGCTGTGTAATTGCCATTACGGTTTATAATTTGCAATTTGTGAGCCGATTCAGATTTCCTCTTGCATAAAAAAATTTGCAGGAAAAAAAAACACATCCCCAAAATAAAACTGAAATAACTTCCTTTCTAAGGTTATTCTGAGGTACTATAGAAATTAGTAAGGTCATCTCGTAGTATACATCACCATTCAGCAACGTTATTGCTCGACATTTATACAATGTTATTTTCAGATATAAATCATAACCAAAATAAAGCTTGCTTTTACAATTTTGTAATTGCACAGTTGATGTTTACATCTAAGAAAAAGATTTTAAGATGTTTTTAAATTGAGAATTTCAGGCACAGACAATAAATTGGTCTATGAAGGCTGAATGCAATAAAGAGATGTCTGAACAAGATAGGAAACAAATGACGGCTAACGGGGTGCTCACCATGAATGCCACACGGATCTAATAAAAAGGATTCAATTAGTTGTGTCGCTTCGTCTTTCTCATATAATACAGGCTGAGTGCTCTACATCACACATCGAGTTTCAACACTTTAAAAGAAGCTATTATCTGAATAATTTCATGCATCATAAAAATTGTGCGTTGACCTCCAACAGTTTTCATCATCTTTAGGCATGATACTAATTTTTGGACTTGACTAACTCCAATTCACGTCTGACACAGAAAAACTGTCCTCTTCAGTCTTGTGTTCTGTACGTCCACTTCAGGAAAGACATACAGGTGCACAGCATGAAGGTGACTGTGTCTCCACACTCTCAGTGTCAACAAAACTGCTGTTCTGGGATCCCTTCTGGAGCAACTAGCCCCAGCTTTGCGGGGTGAACCTCGATCAGACGTGACCAGGTTTTGGGCAGAAGCTTGTTCTGATCCAAATGTCAATCCAAGTGGAAGAAGTCATCAGGAAAGAGGATTTCACACTCTTGAGCACTGTCAAAGTAAATGGAAAACGCAGAAAGACAGAGAGAACCCACAGCGTAACACCAATCTTCTCCTCTTATTTCAGCAGCAGCTGGAAGGATTACAGAACAGTTTGAGTTTTACACTGGAGTTTCCTTTCTTCTTCTCTGACGCTGCATGGCTGTCCTAGGGCTTGGGTTCACTAAAGTCTCTGTCCCCAGCGGCGCACACATGGAGAGAAATGGAGGAGCAAAGGGTCTGCGAGAGGCGGCGCATCCCCAGGCGGAACACGCTGTTGGACAAGTTGTAGATGACACAGTTGCAGAAGCTGTTGCTGATGGCCAGCCAGGTGGTGATGAAGGACAGGGCTGGGCTGTCCAGCACGTGGGAGCTCTCGAGCAGGAAGTAGATGATATAGGGGAGCCAGAGCACGTAGAACACGCTCGTAATGCGAAACAGCACCGTGGCGTAGCGGCGGTCGGGGCCGTGTCCCGCGTGTGGACCGCCCTCGCCAGTCTCAGCCTCCTGGCTGGGGAAACGGGCACGCTGCTTGCTGATTTCCCGGTTGTGCTGCCGGCAGATGCGGAAGATGTGGAAGTAGGTGAAGCAGACCACTAGGGCGGCAGGTGCATACAGGAGGCACACCACAAAGCCCGTGAAGAGCGCAGAGGTGGGCCAGGAACGGGCGCAGCCCCTGATGATGTCCCCGTGGTAGCCTGGCTTGCCCCATCCGAAGAAGGAGGGCAGGAAGACAAGGCAGGAGTAGGTCCAGATGAGAGCAATACAGCATCTCAGCCTACACGGCGTCACCAGCTGGTTGTAGGAGAGCGGCCTGGTGACGGCCAGGTATCGGTCCACGCTGATACAGGCCAGGCAGGCCATGGACACACTCTTCAGCACGGAGATGACATAGCTGAAAGCCTGGCAGGCCAGAGGGTTCTGCACATCTGGGGGGTTATGCAGCAGGGCCAGGGTCGGGGCCAGGCAGCTCAAGCCCACCAGCAGGTCGGCGTACGCCATGGTCTGGATGAAATAACTGGTGGTGTAGTGGTGCAGCAGGGGTGCGCAGTGGAACACAAAGATCACGGTCAAGTTTCCCACGATGATGAGCACGGTCACCATCGCAATAACCACGGTCTCTAAAACACATGTCTCCATGGCGTTGCTCTGGGCCCAACCCAAAGGGCAGGAGTGGTTCCACGACCCTCCGATGGGCTCCTCTGCACCGCCGGTGTCACTGGCGTTTGGAAACATTAGTTCTGCCGACCCAGAGAGGTTCATCGTCCTGCTGAAATTCACACTTGAAGGCGCCGTATCCGGTAGAGAGTCTATACAGGTCACTTCTCTTCTACCCGTCCCACCCAATGAGTGTGTTGTCCTTTTTGCCAGAATTTCTTTCCTACATTGTTGGGTTTCAATAAGGAAATTAGGGAAAAAATAAGACTGGCGGCTACTTATCTGCTGTCAGCCGCTGCAGATAGTAGTTTGGCACTGTCAAGTGAAAATCACTTAAGGCATCCTTTTTGGCACGAAACGGTACAATCTGCCTTCTACACAAAAATCAGTGGGTAAATGTTTGGAGTCATCAGCAGCATCTCATGTGCTTTTTCCTCCCTCAGCAGGCTGAAATATATGGTCACTACTCCAGGTATGAAGAAGCTGTCCACCATTCAGGAAGTTTATGGAAAATTCATCACCACAGGAAGTAAAATTCTTTTTGTGTTTGGTGGGACGATGTAACCTTCCATGAATACGGGTGGATCTACATTTCATTCTTAAACTTTAAATAAGATTCTTGTTTTCACATGTCACTTCTTGGAACCAAGAATTTATATGCGTCCAGCAACTTCACAAGATTTTTTCCAAAAATAAAACCGTAATTAATTTTCAGCGTAATCTCCGAAATACGTCTCTCTAACATATAGAATGCGAACTCTTGTGAACTTTGTGTAGGAGGGGATGGCCTTTCCTTCTTCTACTTGATCTTCCCGCCAGTGAAAGGCGTTTCCCTCGTCATCTGGACCCACATTCTGCCCTCCATTGTTCAAACGTAACACAGAAACACTGGAGGCAAGTGATGTGTTGAAATGTGTGGGCGTTGTGTCAAAAATGTATGCTGAAGGAGAGTTTAAATATTTTTTTAGATGTTTGGTAAAATCAACAAAATATGATGAAAAATATGGAACTCTAAACTGAGGTGGTTATGCACCGTTCACGGGGAATGCAAATCGCTTTTCCCCAGATTTCTCTTCTTTTGCTGAACTCCTGCTCTGATGTTTGGTACAGCTGGAAACATACGTCTTTTAAAGTACAGATTTTCAAAGCATCCAGACTGCGTTCTTAGAGATCTTTCCTATGAGGCGTTTCACTTGTCAACAAACCCATGACAATAAGCGATGGAGGGAATAAGAGTGCCTCTGCTAACATTACTTTGCCCACAGGAACTTAGGGTGATCATGGAAAAAAATCTTATTTCTGCAGCGGTCTTGAAAATCTCATGCATGATTAGAGCTTGTCAGTGATTTTGGTTTATCGATGCCATTTTAACATAGCTGACAAGTATTCTCCAGTACACATGTAGACAAACGTACCACAATATCACAGTATTCAACTGGGAATATACTTATCTCGTACCCCAGTGCAAACTTTCCATTGCTGGTATTATTCTTCACCTACGCAACGCTTCATTCAAAGTTGGCGTCTATCCTCTTTCTCCGTAGTCTTCTTTCAGCCGCACAGAGCTCCCAGTCCAGTGCAACACCCAGCCACAGCAGAAGCGCAAATGAATTCGGTGGAGACAGAAAGAATCCCAATCCCAGTTCTGGTCCCAGTGATGCGCATCTCTTGTTCTGTTGGTTTTGAATAGTCAGCTTGCGTACAAGAAGGCTGTTACAGACAGCAGAAAGACATCACCGCACGAGAACACGAAAAGCCGCACATGTTAAGAAAGACTGGAGCATTGAAAAACACTGATTTAGTAGAGTGTGATTAAAAATGATAAATGAAACCCTGGACAATGGCTGAGAGCAGAAGAGAAAAGCAGTCCCCCGGCACGGCTGGAATAGTGCGGCGATGAAGCAGCTCGTGGCGCCTCCTTTCTCTCTGTCCCTCTCTTTCTCCCTTTTCTCCTTCTCTCTTTTCGAGGCGTCGCTGAAAGGGCTCCCTTCCCTTTCTAGCTGTGTCACGGCTTTTCATGGCACTTGTACTTGATTCTCCAGCCCTTCATAACACACCACCCCCCCCTTCCCCCCCTCCACCACCCACCCGCCCACAGGAGAAAATTAAAATTCAGAAATCGACAGTTCGTTTTCTTCTCTTTGCTTTCTACTGTCCCCTCCCCTCCCCTCCCCCATCCCTCTGCCTTTCTGCCTCCAGTCAGTCACACAGACCAATGACCAAGCCCGGATCTGCTGCCGCTTGGTTACGGTTGCCAGGCATTTCAGCTTGTTGGTCCCCCCACCCCCCATGGTGCTGACAAGCTGCGATTAACAGGAGCACCCTGGGGAAGCAGGAGGGTGCAGTCAAACCCCACCGACTTAAACCTATATAGCTGCAAAAAACACACTGTTTTGTTTCATATACTCTGCACATCAATGTTTTATCTATTTTTACTTAGCATCACATCTATTAATTTATCCCACAAATATTTAAATAAGTCACGAGTGATGCGTTCCCCTCTCGAACAAGGGAAAGAGGAAAGTCCACACGCTCGCGAGCAGTTTGTGGCAGGAATGGATGTTACGGGCAGTAATTCTGCTGTTCCACACATTATACATCATACATGCGGATGTGGTCCCAGCCAGAAGGTTTTGTTAATGATTAATAGAGCAAAATGTTAAACATTCACAGCAATCCCTGCGCGACCTGCTGAATTTCAGGGGCCATGTGTCAGCTCAGCCGGCGAGCCTTAACTTCCGCTCCAGCTCCGTTCCAGCGGTCGGTCGGTCCTTGTGACCTGGGGCTCGGGAAATCGCGTTCAGTAACGAAACCGCAACAATGGCTTGCGTACGCAGTGGCCTTGTCGACAGCGTCAGGTCCGCGGACGAGGCGAACGCGAGCGTCGCGCTGTCCTATAATACAGAGTGCCATTTCTGTGTCAGCATCAGGCTAAGCCAGGCTCCTCAGCAAGGGGAAAAAACGAAGATTAAAGATGATTACATCTATTTATAACATACGCACACATCAAAACAGACTGATTCAAATTCATGATTAAATTATTCAGCTTTTCACAGCAAAGCATCTTATGTAATGAAATAGAATATATTGCGCGTTTCGGGTTTTACCCTAATGATCACTCTGCCAGAGGGTGATCATGGGCTGCATACTGATGCACGAGCGGCGACTCGGTCTCGAGCAGAGCGAAAAGAGCGTCGCGTCAAGGACCGCAGCGCGAAGGGTCCCTGGAAAGGACCCCCTCGAGAGGCTAACCTCTTTCCGTGGAGCCCACGGGAGGTTGCGCGTGAAACACCTGAGCAGAGAACAAGTCACCAGGAAATAGGTGGCAGAACTTTCAGCCCGAGCCAAGAGCATTTAAAGACCTTTTAAGGCCTCGTTTTGGTTGAGCTGCCCTCGGTTTTGGTAGCCGTATCTCCTTGCAAATTTATTTATTTATTTTCTGCAGCACGGCTCATTAGTAGCCGAGTTTAATATAGCTGATTTTGCGGTTTTCACTGGATTTTTCTGGATTTATGTTTCTTAGCTTCTTGGGTATATTTTCGACCTGAAAAGAGAAAGCACTTTTCAAACTAACACTGCACAGCAAGCCAAGAATTTTTTTTATTAATTAAAGATAGATAGATAGATAGATAGATAGATAGGTTAAAAAAACTTTTTTAATCCCAAGGAAACTGTATAAAGGCTACACATTTCTTGACAGATTTTCCAAAAGAGCATCTAATTAGGTAAATCTGTAAGACCAACAATTTAATAAACATGTTTAAATGTGATTATTTGGATTATTACTCTCTTCATCTTTTATTATATTAGGCTTGATATTTTCCAAATCCTCAATCTGTCTTCTCAGTGAAATGTGAAAACTAACAGCTAAGACTGAAGCAAATATTTAAACAAGGACTTTTACGCTCTGAAAGACTTGGAGAGCCCCACTGGGTTAGACACATTAGCCATATAATATTAATTTCTTCTGCATAAACCTTTTGCCCCTGAATTGTCTATGTTTCCTTTGGTAATATTAAAAAAATACCATAAAAATAAATATTCTGTCACAAATTCTTGGTTTACACATAGTTCTGCTGAAGCTGATTCCCAGCTGATTTACCTCGCCTCAGCTCTTGTGAGTGTTTGCGTTCCTCCTGGAAATACGCACAATATCTTCTAAGAATTTCCACAGGCAAATTTAAGCCGCTTGCCATCGTTAACTGATTATACATTCAATGTAAAAAATTGAATTGCTGAAAATGTCACTTTCATGCCTGCTTACATCGAGAGGCCACATGCGCAGGATTTCTTGAGCATACCAGATTGTTTCACGTCTATGACACATAATAGAGAGAAACATAAGGAGGGGGAGGTGGCGGAGCATCTCTGTCCTGCTTCACGCCAACCCCCACTCCAAGATGAATCACATCCGTGCAGGTGGTAAAGTGAAGAAGCGCTCCCAAATCCCAGCACTCGGTCCTAGGAGGGGAACATCTGGGGCTCCACTATGACCTCAAAGGGAAAGTTGCTGGTTGATCTATCTGCACGCTAAGCAAAAACGCAGTTTCACCTTGCTGGCCGCATTGCTGGCCGTATCGGCACCCGCACCGCCCGCGTTGTGAATCTACTCATGAATCACTACAAATGTTATTATCGCTTCATTCTAGACTGCTCGACACAGTTAGTTATCGATCTGTGCGCGAAATAGACCATTATGGCAATCACTCAAAAACGATGCCCCAAGGAGCGGTCATGTGGCCACAGCACAAGGAGAAAAGCAGCATCTACGCTTTGACGACATAATTTCATAATGAAGAATTCAGTAGTGTGCAGCAACACCGTCTGTTGTGCAATTTTAGTAACACCATAGGTGTCAATATAACCAATTAAGAGAGCAAAGAGAAAAAAAAAAAAACACACAACATAATCAGCATCTCTGTAACAGCTCAACTGTATAACAATTTTAATAATTTATGATTAGGGCAACATGCAGTGTAGCAGCCAAGGAACTGGCTTAAAAGGTTTCAAGCTCAGTGCTACTGGATTCTTGAGCATAGAACTTCATCCGCAGTGCTTAACAGAAATAGCATTAAGAATTAAGAATTTAGAATGAGAAAAAAAAAAACCAAAGAGAATTTAATAAAATAAAAATACTTAAAATGCTTAATTACAATGGACGTATTAAATAAACCGGTTGTCTTTTCGACATGTAGGAAGTCAGGAACAGGAACTGTGAGAATAACCACACTGGAAAAATAAACTTTATCACAGACACTAATATTTTGAAATGTTGAAGACAAATATTCATTCCTTTTTCTTCCAGTCTCTGGCTGCGGCTATTTCAGACACACAGAAGGTCTGCGGGGCTACGGCCGCATCATCTCTGTTTATTGTCATTGTAATTCTGGGAGGGAACGTATATGAAGTGAATAATAAAATTCAGAGCAGTCTACCTAAATCTGCGAAATGAAATTGGCTGTTATCTACTAAATGAAAACATAAAAGTAGTAATATTTAAAAAACAAGACTGATGTAGTAGTGGACGTGTGTGTGTATGCTAAGAATGGACATGCAGTAATTCCAGTGAAAAGGGCATTCACATAAATGTTACATGCTGCACATAATGCTTAAATTTAACCGAGCGTCGAGCTTTTTATATCAGAGTGCTTTTCAGAGCAGAAAGCTGTTGCTTGACACACTGATTATGTGTAAAACGAGGAGACCCTGAGACAGCACCAGTGAGGTTGTCTGGCCGTGCTGTCTTTTCCTTATCTTCTCATTCTCCGGTCTGAATCCCGTGTCAATTATATTTAGAAAAACATTTTGCTCATCTTTCCTACTTTTCAACATATAAAACTAGGTCACGCTAAGGGACTACTGTTTGTGACCCATATTCCACATATGGATATTGTAGCAGAAAAGGGAAATTCTACGTATGGGGCCGTATGTTATGCATTTTAATGGAAAAATGCAAATTAGGATGTTGACGAGGTTCTGAATGTGCAGGAGCTTCGCGAAGGTAATTTATAGGTGGGCGGCACGTGCTGTGCTGCGAACGGCTGCGGAGGGGGGATCGGAGAGGCCTCCTACTGGCGCCATGCGGAGTCTCCGGATGAACAAAAACACGAGGAGCAAAGTAACGGCGGTCACAACAACACTCGCAGCTGACAGTCGGCACCAGACTGTCACAAACAGACCTTTTTTTAAAAACTCTATTCTTAAATGTACAATCACATAGAAGTTTAAAAGGGAAGCATCACAAAGACAAATCGTTAAAGCTTAATGTCTTTTAATACTTAATGCTTACAGCTGTTTGGGCTTCATAAGTTCAGTCATTTTAAAAACTGGCCAGTCACGGTTGGTGGCAAACAGTTGAACTACGACTACAGTGTCTCCCAAACGCTGAGACTCACTTCTTCCCTGATCTCGTAAGTGCTCAAAAAATGTGTACGTTTCTTATATTTAATAATTGTTAATAAGTTTGTGTAATAATGGAAAAGGATTTATGCAGTGTGATATATACTGGCTCATAAAGTAGAATGTGACATGATAACTTATGAGTTTAGTCAAAATCGCATCTCCATCCAAATATCTCCCTGTTGGTGTAATGTACCTTTTAAATTTTTCTCTGAGATGTACATCACAATGAAGAAATGCGTCTGCTAAATGAATACATCTAAGTATTAATGTAAACGGAATAAAGCACAAAACGTGCTCATTCGTTTAAAGCAAAACATTACGGAAGAACTGCGACATCTAGGTATGTAATAGTAGCGTGGTGTGAGCTTCACATTTTATCCGTAAAACAAAAATGTGCAGAGCGTCGAAATACTGAAAAGAACAGATGAGTTTATTTAAAGAAACGAGCAATTCTGAAATACAGTTAAGGGTCTGCAATGTAACAATGTGTAAACTGGAATAAGTGATAGTATGTAATCCTTGAAATAGGCAGTGAACCTGCTAGGTTATTAAAAGTAATAACCTTTTATGTTACATTGCAAATGTAGACTGGTGCAAAGCTATTTGACATCAAGCAAACAAAATGAGCACCAATGTGTACATTTTAAAAGAGAGCCCATTTTTTGTCCAGCATGCACTGAAGATGACAAAAATCAGAAAAGATTGTTACTCTATTTATATTTGGTAGAATTAAGCAGTGGTCAGTAGACAGATCTTGAGCAAGTATGACAACTGCTGTCCATTACACACACACACACACACACACACACACACACACACACACACACACACACACACACACACACACACACACACACACACACACACTGACTGAGACCGTTATCCATTGGTCACACAGCAATTATACTCAGTCTCATGTCTCATAGTTATCTTCTTGGGGATGTTGTGAGAACTGCCCCGTTACACTGGGTGGCACCACAGTAAAACTAGGACTAGGAACACTATTTTGGGAATTTTAATATTTTTGTTTTTATATTCCATTCATGGGGGATGCAGTAGCCCAGTGGGTTGGACCACAGTCCTGCTCTCCAGTGGGTCTGGGGTTCAAGTCCCGCTTGGGGTGCCTTGTGATGGACTGGCGTCCTGTCCTGGGTGTGTCCCCTCCCCCTCTGGCCTTACGTCCTGTGTTGCCGGGTAGGCTCCGGTTCCCCGTGACCCCATATAGGACGAGCGGTTCTGAAAGTGTGTGTGTGTGTGTGTATTCCATTCATTTTCAATTTAAATTAAAACTGTGACGGCTGACAGACATTGCAGACAATATTGCCTACAACTGCAAGGCAAAGGTGTTATTACATAATATTCAGCAAGGAGCACAGTAAAAAGACACTGATATTATGAATAATTCTGAAAGCGGTTTAAGACATTACAGTTCATTGAAAATAAAAAAAAAAAAATCAGTTACTGTGAAGGATAGTGAACATATAACAATGTCTGGACCTGGAATAAGACTAAACTGAGCAAAGGGCATCTAAATTAAATCTCCTGATATATTAGACTGCATTAATAACACATTACAGCACATACTAAGTTGAAGTGAATAACAAAACCTTGCTTGCATAATTACTTATGTCAAAGGTTCCGCCCCTTTAAACTGGCCATCGTTAAACATATATTCTAGTTTCAATGTGCACTTTCGAAAGTCAGTAAATATCCAGCGCCAGAGTGGTACTTCGATAGTCTAAACTGACAGATGGAGAGGGATTAGGATTACAGTGAAAGCAATCTTTTGTGTGGCTTTACACACATACCTCCTCCTGTTTTTTAGGAAAACGCATCAAAAGACAGACGGAACAGTACTTGTGCCCCTCTTGCGTTTCGGAAATGCGGATGTAAGTCCCTTCCTCAGAAAGGGCTCAGCAGTTGTGTCCTTGTACTGCAAGTGCTGTAGCAGCTATTATTGTTCCTTGGAAAATACCTTTCGTAGAACACCGCTGCACCATGATTCCAAATTCTCAAAACTAATATGTCTATGCTCTATTTTACCCCTGCCCACAGTTACGTGTGATGATTTATTCTTCTGTTACAAAACCTGGAGCCTCAGCAAATAAGCCCAGATACCGACTGTTCCCATTCTCACACCACGTGGATCAGGGACCTGTCAATATTCCTCGTTCTCACTAAGGAAATGCCAAGGACAGCTGGGCCCGAGTCCATAAGAATACAAACGCGACCGTTCCGGCATCTGTACGGCGCTGCTAGGATCAGACGTCGGTGCTTAGAGCGTGTCTGTTGCTGTAGAATTCCGGCGGGTTGCAGGAGCCATGCATCATGGGTAGAGAAATGGAGTGCGCCGGGTTCTCGAAACAGGTCGCTGCATGCGGCGCGTCGTCCGCCGAGCGGATGTAGAAGGGTGGGTTGTACAAAGAGCAGGTGGGGCAGTAGGTGTGGAACGTGCCCGGGTCGGAGACGAGAGGGAGGGAGGTGACCGGCGCTCCGTCCACCCCGGCGCCACTACAGGCGCTGCAGGCAAACTGCGGCTGTGAGCCATCGCCGTCCGTGGACTCTTTATTCTTACAGCAGTAATACTGGCAGGACAAGAGACGTGGCGACGGGGAGCAGTGAGAGAGATATCAAGACACTCCGCACTGGTTTGAAGATTATTAGTCTGGGACCATTTCAGTGCTGCTCACATTTGCCCTTCTTTTGTAGGACACAGTGAACATGAAACAGAACGGGCATACTGATTTAAAATAGCAATACTACTACTACTACTAATAATAATAATAGTAATAATCAGAATCATCATCATCATCACTACTTCTACTACTTCTACAACAAATAATAATAATCATCATAACTACTATTGCTGCTACTATTAGTACTACTACTAGTAATAATAATAATATGAATAATAATAATAATAATCGTAATTATTGTTGCTGCTACTATTAGTACTACTACTACTACTACTAATAATAATAATAGTAATAATCAGAATCATCATCATCATCACTACTTCTACTACTTCTACAACAAATAATAATAATCATCATAACTACTATTGCTGCTACTATTAGTACTACTACTAGTAATAATAATAATATGAATAATAATAATAATAATCGTAATTATTGTTGCTGCTACTATTAGTACTACTACTACTACTACTAATAATAATAATAGTAATAATCAGAATCATCATCATCATCACTACTTCTACTACTTCTACAACAAATAATAATAATCATCATAACTACTATTGCTGCTACTATTAGTACTACTACTACTACTAATAATAATAGTAATCAGAATCATCATCATCATCACTACTTCTACTACTTCTACAACTAATAATAATAATGAGAATAATAATAATCATCAACTACTACTGCTGCTACTATTAGTACTACTACTAATAATAATAATGTGAATAATAATAATAATCGTAACTATTGTTGCTGCTACTATTAGTACTACTACTACTACTACTACTAATAATAATAATAATTATAATCATCATCACTACTACTACTACTTCTACAACTAATAATAATAATGTGAATAATAATAATCATCATAACTACTGTTGCTACCACTATTAGTACTACTACTACTACTGCTACTACTACTACTACTAATAATAATAATAATAATAATAATAATAATGATCATCATCATAAAACATTGTAAGGCAGAGTAATATATAACTCTGCCATACAACATGCTGAAGGCCCTCACCTGGAGTCTACAGTAACAGAGCACTGCAATGATGCACAGAAGAATCACCGTCGCAACAATTCCTCCAGTTATGACAACAGTTCCAGCTGTCATCCGACCAGATCTCCATGAAACCCTGTAATTTCACCAGAAAATGAAAAAAGCATCAGAATAAATCACAGAGCGATGCTATTGAAATGTAAATATATTCAAACACAACATTTTTGCATTGTAAAAACACAATGCATTCATAGGAAGCATGTAATTATATAAGAGTAATAACAACAAACAAGTCCAATTGTGGAAAGCGCTGGTTTTGGTTTGGGCTTATCTGAAGTTAAGGACTCAAAATCGACACCTCCTCTGGGATCCCTCTCTTCCCAAAGCGTGCGGGGCGAACGAAATCGAACCTAGAAACATCACTCAAAAAACGAGGGAAAACACATCCTAGTGTTAACCAGAAAGGAAAGCCTGCCCGTTCAAGCCCGTAGTCTCTGTTACAGTTGCTGCACGTGTCTGTTTGCACGAGTTCTTCTTTTTATGGCCTTTTTACGCATAAATTCGAAAGAATGTTTTGAATATCAAAGAACCTTTGACAGGCAACATAATCCCCAACTAACAGGAACTGCTGGCAGAGCTGGTAAGACATGAAAACAAGAGACGCAGGAGAAATTCAAAGAGGACAAAGAAACAAAGAAATCAGACGGTTTGACTTTTCCAAGCTGATTTAATCAAGAAACTCATACATGCAGACAAACAAATCGGTTGCCTCAGTCAAGATGTCAGTTATGCTTTAATGTCAATATTAGCATTAATTGATTTAACATCTCACCAGAATCTCAGGGTAACACTCAGAATAGCAGTATTTTGACTGCAGTACCAGTACTTTCCACAAGATTGGGCTACAGAATAAAGCACAAACAATACAACTTCGATGGCAAGGATGGAAGAAACCTGCAGAATATATTAACTCAACCTACACAGCCCATATATTTTTTTAGAGCCATACTTATTTACTGAGACAATACAGGTATTTACTTGCACCAAACAGCATCAGTGCCCTCCTAGAATCTTAACCATTGTTCTCTTACAGTTTCCCTGACCACTATCCTGCATACTGCTCAATACTGAGGTGTTTGGTTGTTCGCCAAGCTTGGCATTTATGTTGCAAACATTTTGTTACCAGTCAAGGTGACCTCATCCATGCACAAGTTGTGTGATTTGTGCTGGATGCTTCCTCCTTTATATATGGTTTGATGGGTGGGATTGCCTGAAGCTTGGGCGTGATTGGTTGGTTTCATGTGACCTTGAGCATGAGCAGTTCTTCTGATTTCTGATTGGTCGGATGCCGGTTTCAAACCGGAACCGGTTCGATACCGGTTAGGTCCTCGTTGGTCCTTGCATCGTATTGGTTTGTAGACGGGGTCCAATTCGATATGTTCGTTTATGGAATTGACCGAAGAGTACCAAGCCTCAAGGAACTCCCTCGAATATTTTGTACCTGCCTGGGCAAGAATTTCTGCATTGTCCAAATTGAATGTATGTCCTTCTTGATCCTGGTGTACAGATATCATGGACAGTGGGTCATGCTTCCCGGTGGCCAGCTTGTGTTCATGGAGCCGAGTTGATAATTTTCTTCCGGTTTGGCCAACGTAGTATTTGGTGCAGTTATTGCAGTTGACTTTGTAGATCACCTTCATTCTGTCTTCCTTCTTGAGTTGTTCCTTTGGCTTTGAAATGATGTTTCCCAGAGTGGCTGTTGGCTTGTGTGCTACTGTAATTCCATGTGGCCAGAGTAATCTGGCTGTCAGTTCCGATACATTTCTTATATATGGGAGAGCTACTCTTTTGTTAGGTTGTTCGTTGGAGCTTGTTTGCCTGTCTTGGTGAAGTATGCATCTTCGGATAAAGTTTTGTGGATATCCAATACTGCATACATGTTATTAATTAGGGTAAATTAAAAATGAAATTATTGAAATGACAAGAAATTATTGAAATAACATACTAGGTTCAGGATTAATGTTGGCAAATTTTGAACAATACGTTGCAGCATAAGCACAAGCAGCCATGAAAAACGACTACAGGAAAATACAGGACAGTTGAAAATGCCATCAGATGTCCCACTCTTCCGTCCAGCTTCAAAGTACTTATAATTTTACACACACACACACAGACACACACACACACAGACACACACACACACACATGCACGCACACGTCGACTGAAGGCGCTTGTCCCAAGCGGGGTTGCAGTGAGCCGGAGCCTAACCCGACAACACAGGGCGCAAGGCTGGAGGGGGAGGGGACACGCCCAGGACAGAACGCCAGTCCATCAAAAGACACCCCACACTGGACTCAAACCCCAGACCCGCCAGAGAGCAAGCCCTGGCCAAACCCAGCGTGCCACCGCAGCCCCTACTTATAATTATTCATGGTAGGGCCACAGAATGCTCCGTGTTTCTGAGCACACACCCCTCTGCTTTAAAAGTCCGCCTTAAGCTGCTCTGCCAGGACACCTCTTTGGCAGTGTGAAAGGCCCTGCTGGAGCGTGCCCAAGTGTTGCGTGTTGTGCTGCTATTTTGAGGCTACAAAAGGAGCTGTTGTTCAGTTGCACGTCGGGGGAGAAGGCAGCACGCAGACGGGTGCCGGCTTTTGACCTTTCTCTCCCGCTGACGGTTGGCGCTCAAAGACGAGGTGTTGAGCTGTCCGGCATCGGAGAGCTGAGCTCGAACCCCACGCTCAGGTTAGAACGGCAGAGCGGAGCGCTAACTGTAATTAAACACCAGCAGGAGTTTAATGAAATTGGTTGCTTCGCCGACACAGGCATCACACGGCACACTTAACAGTTGCGGTGAAACTCTGTGCATCTTCGTTCTAAAAAAAAACACAATGACATTTAAGGCCGACTGTCCCCTGTTGATTTTTATATGTTACTTACACATTGTCTACACGCTAATTTATGCGAGAGTAAATTTAAATTAGTAACAGGCATATGACATCCCCGCTTGCTGACTGCTGGAAGAGAGATGTAAAAAAAAACACACGCAGCCCGAGTGTGTCCTCTACCTGATGCAACACACCTGGCCTTCAGTAATTAATCTGGCATAATTCCATTTCAATAAACAGACCTTCTGCCAAGGTCTTGTTTCCTTTTCTGGATATTACAGGCACTTTTCCTTTTGCAGAGTATGAGCGGGCGGGAAAAGCTGCTCCATCAGCACACAAGTAATGGGTACCAATTGAGCCAGATCTCATGAAGGAAAAGTTAACTCTTTAGGGGTTTGCACCTCTTCAAAACATAAACTGTCCGTGCTTCCAGCGCTCAAATTATACATAAAAACTACTGTGCAAGGAGGGGGTGCGGTGGCGCAGTGGGTTGGACCACGGTCCTGCTGTCCGGTGGGTCTGGGGTTCGAGTCCCGCTTGGGGTGCCTTGCGACGGACTGGCGTCCCGTCCTGGGTGTGTCCCCTCCCCCTCCGGCCTTACGCCCTGTGTTACCGGGTAGGCTCCGGTTCCCCGTGACCCTGTATGGGACGAGCGGTTCTGAAAAAAAAAAAAAAAAACTACTGTGCAGATTTATTTAAACACAATTATACTGAATCCCATAACACAACATTTCCTTCCTCTGTGAAATTAGTTACAATTCGTTGCTCGATTGGAATTATTTCTCACTCGCGTGAAACGTACGTATATTTCTGGGTGCCTCTCGCATCAGCATCGGTGACATTTGGTTCCGTAGCAGTTAAGTTTAAGCTGCTCTGAGCCGCGTCGACCGTATTCAGCGAGGTGACTGTACGTCAAATGCGAGCCAGACTTGTCAGGGCTTGAAAGAAGTGAGCCGCTCAGCAATTCCAGCTAACGGCACCATTTATACTCGTGTTCCTCGTTGGAGGTGATGGCAAAGGCAAAGCATTAATCTCCAAAGCAGCACACGGTCCCACCACGGCAACTTGAAGAAGTGGCTTTCAGGGGGATTGAATTGCAGGGCGTGGACCGTGCCCCGGCGGACACACGCTCGACTCGGTACCGGTCAGCGGGGCGGGTCTCTGTGTGGACCGGCAGCAGGGACGCCTGCACTTTCCAGGCCTCTCCGTACCGGAGGCGCACGCTCTCTGCCAGTGTTAATTTGGCGTAACAATTGATCTAATTAAAGGATTAAGGGGTTCAGTAGAATTAAAAGCAGACACATGCCCCGCAGTCCGGAAGCGCTGCTGCCTGCCCCAAGTCTAGACAAATGACCTAGTTATGCATACATCTGCAATAAATTATTACATTATTGCCACAAACCCTGACACTGTGTTAAGCTTTGCAGAGATGTTAGTTGTAATTTGCAAAGTATTCATAACAGCAATGTTCTTCTGCTCTGGAAACAGGGTTGGGGAGGGAACAGAAACAGGCCAGACGAGGCAGAAATTATATTTTGTAACGTAACATATCTACAGTTTCTCTTGGCTTTCTTGGAACCGTGTTGATTTGTTTTTGAGAAAGAAAAACAGAATATCAGACAAATCAAATACAACTTTACGCACTGTTTTGGAAAATACTGTATTGTATTAAATGCCAGAGAATGATAGCAGGAAAAGTGTGTTTAAGTTCAATAAAAATTTTTATCAGAGGACATAAACTATCCTGAAAATCACAAGTGACACACCTTCTTTTGACCGTATTCTCAGAGACTATATGTGAAACACCTTGGTAAAGCAAGAACGTTTTGCATCAGCTGACAATTGTGACAATGGGACCTTACATCTAACTGTCTTAAAGGCTTTCATGTGCTCTGTGGGCGTCAATATATATGTGGTTTCTACAAATTGAATTTCCTTTATGGAGTCTGTTGAAGATCTTTACTAACATTAATGTAATTATCTGAAAAGAACTTTATACTATTCAGAAATTTTAATTTCAGGAGATAAAAATAATTTCACAATTTATTTTTATTGTTAGGGCCAGCAGGAAGTGCAGTGGTAACAACCAATGCCTTTAGACTGTGACGTTGCAGGTTCAAATTCCCACTCCTCCTGCTGTGGCCATGAGAAAGGTACTTACTCTGAATTACACCAGTAAAAACAAATCAGCTGTATAAATCGGAAAATTACTGCAGGTTTCTTAACATTGTAAGTTGCTCTAAAGAAGACGGTCAGATAAATTAACAAATGTAAATTCCCTCCTACAAAGACTTTTATATTTTAAAAAGTAAAGGAATGAGTTCTAAAGAAATATTCCAAACCTTGTGAAACCTGAGATAATATATAACAATCTTTCTCCTTGTAATGGTTCTCCAAACCAGCTCTACCAGATCTCATAATCTCTGTCAGGCCACCAAGAAACGGCGCTCCAATTTTCTGTGTGTTTTTCCTAAAATTTGAAAGTCTGGAAATCCAGAACCTTACGCTGTTCATTGATCACACGCAGTCTTTTAGAGAGGACAGGCGCTCAAACAAAACTAAATGGCACCCACTGCCAAAATCAACAAATTCTCAAAGCTTGTAGAACCAAGTTTTTTTTGGCAAGGAGTAGCAGTGCAGCACGAATGCTATCAAGATATTTGAGCAATTCCGTAATGAGATTTTGACAAGGGCAGCATCACTTTTTATAGCCCACCAGATACATTAGGATATGAGCAGCTTCACAACTGGCAAAGCAAAACAAGTGCTTTGGGGGAATAACACACACAGAACCAGGCTGAGCAGAAAACTGTTTAAAAAAATCAAATTAGAAATTATAAAACGATGGTGTGTGGACATGTATAACAGTAGTATTCATGAGATTGTCACTGGCACCCCTGGCGCGCCCAATGAATGCGGGCCTAACAAACGCATACCGGACGACCACCACGACCCCCCCCGGCGACAACCCCGGAGACGCAGTATAAAAGCACCCTTTCCAACGCACCTGGCCGTGGAACCTCCAACCAAGAGACGTCCTCCTCACCTAACTTCCGAGGCTCCCTGTTCTAGTCTGTTCCGTGGGTGCAACCTTCGTATGATACAGATAAAGCGACTGAAGCATCAGCATTTGAGTCTGCTCTCCTGATCTCCTACGCTCATCATGACAGAGGTGTTTTCACGGGCACTGTTCCTACTCAGTCTACACAGAGACGACAGTCAGACCACCTCCGGTGGCCGTTTTGTACTACCCTCAGTTCTAGGGTATACCTAAATTGCTCCATTAAAACACCCAGCTCTATAAGTGAATAATCCTATAAATTTAACTGGTTAAAAGAATCAGCTAAGTAACAAAGGGATACTTCTAGCAAAAGGAAAATATATAAATTCCTATTTAAATCCTTATTTATAGTGCTGCAGGCCTGAAAATCCTGTGAGATTGTAAGGACTTTGATTTGGCTGGGTCTGAAACATCAAGATGTATTTTTGATATCTTCTATATTATTAATTCAGGGGCAAACCTCAAAGAAATTATTCTGCTCAGATGTATCCTGAAAGGGATCGGTTTACTAATCTATAACATCACGAGCCTTGAGGCGCTGAGGAAATGAAGACGCGCACTAACTTCCTCGGCATACTGAGAGAACATTAAAGCGGAGAGCGAATCGTTTCGAATGATACGCCGGGCTTTGTGTTCCGATGAGCCAGTAATGGCAACGATTGCTTATTAGAGGCAGCCACCCACAGAGAGAGGCAGCAGTTCTGAGCTTGCAGTCATAAGGCTTTTCAATAATTCAGGTATCATTCCTGATACAGAATTTTTCCATCACTGTGGAATTCAGTCATGTAGGTTTTTGTGCTCCTCAGCAAGCAGTTGTCTAAACTGGCCACTAAAGTACACGAACTGTACATCTACACTCAAGACAGCTTGGAGATTTAGCACGAGGGAAGTGGAAAACAGCATTAACAATTTATTGTCCTTGTCATTTCAATTACATAGCAGTACAATTTTGAACTTGTGGTAGTTATATGTAGGTGTCCTCTGTAACATTGTTACTAAATATAACAGACTTCTAAATTCCTGTTTTCATTTTTGAGAAAATACTGTATTTTAAGATCATAGATTTGATGTTTTCTTTTTCCTGAAAATTTACTTTTTTTCAACATTTTACATTTTATGGTCCTAAGGACCAAAGAACCCTTTATATGAGATTACCAGCTCTTTGCCTCACTTATCCACCATTACATTAAACTGTGGGTACTGATGCCACAAAAGCACAATAATGGCAAAACAGAAACATCAGTTCCAAAAATGTGTTTTACATCTCGAAAAAATTTAGACAGAACACTCCACATTATGATTAGTCCTAAGGTGGTGTAAGTCATCACTGGATTTAAAACAATTTGCAGGTTTCATTTTGTCTTAAACAAATCATTAACTCTAGCATCTTGTACCACTTGGATGCAGTGATCACAAGTAAACTTCTTATACCACATTCTACCAGTGAGGTACAGTATCTGCCCACAGCCCCACATCATTCAGTCCAAAGAACTGAACAATGGGCAGACTCCACGAAAAAGCAACCAGCATCCATCTATTTTAAGACACGGTACAGTCAACAGTACCTGTCACTATCTGAGAATGCACTTTGTTTTATGCAAAAAGCAGGTTTCACTGCAGATGCCTCTGGGGAAACACTCTGTTACATCCTGGGCACAGCTGAGAACCTAGGAGCGGAAGGGTTCAGGGGATGGAAGGATAGACAGGCAGAAGGGATGGGGCATGGAGAAACACAAGAGATGGTGAGATGGAAAAGCCTGAGGGATGGAATGATGGATGGATAGAGGAGTGCAAGGGATGATGGATGGAGAAGCTTGAGGGATGGAGGGACGGAGAAGCACAAGGAATGATTGGATGGAGAAGATCAAGGGATAGAGAGATACTAAAGGTCAAGGAAGAGAGGGATGAAGAAGTACAAGCGATGACTGGATGGATGAATGGATGGATGGAGAAGTAGGACAGCTGAGACAAGGAGGAACACGCAGTCACAATTTCAATCCACAGGTGTAAACAGAAACACAACACTCCTGTTTTTACACCTGGTAACAACTGTGCTGAAACACACTCCACTGAAAGAAAAGCTCACATCTGTACACATATCATCATGCCATATTTCCACATGCCATGTTTCTCTATGTATCACCCACTGACCAAACAGAACTGAAAGTGTCCTTAAGTATTTGCTCATATCCTAAAAAACAAAGCTCTGGGTGCTTTTTAATCGCGCGGCATCAACACTTTGCTGGCGCAGCGCTACACACACTCCTACGAATTATGATGAACAGCGAGTTGTGTAAAGTAATCTGGAAGGAAAGGGATGCAAAAGCACTGCACAGGGCGCTGTAGCGCAGTGAAAACGCACGGCAGAGTACAGAGTACAGTGCAGTAAGAGCGCAGTAACAGTGCAGTACAGTCAGTAATTCTGAACACACACAGCAGCACAGCCTATAGTATGTGATATATGATGCGTGACAGACGCATCTGAGTGGCAGAACGACCTACCTCCGGAGCAGAAGCCTGTTTCATGCGAGTTAGAAACGAATCAATCCTGGATGGATGATGATGATGATGATGATGCTGGGGTCCGACGAGCGCCTCGGGGGGTGGTGTGTGTGTGTGTCCCGGCTTGGCCGCGGAGAGCGACACTCCACCCTCCCCCCGCCCTCCGCCGTCCATCCGCACCACGTCCACGGTCACGGACCCAAAGTGCGGGTGGTGCGGCGGCTCCTCGCCTCGGCCGAGCTGCGCTCTCCCGGTTCCGTCCGTGCGATCGCGCGCGGTTCCGCCACACAGGGCGCGTGCGGCGCGGCCACAGCGGGACCCTTTGCGAACGGTGGTGCGTGTTCGCGCGAGGTGGGTCCAGCGGCGCGCGCGGGCGCACACACACACACACACACACACACACACGTCGCGCTGCAAGTACATTTATTCATTTAGCAGACGCTTTTCTCCAAAGCGACGTATCTCGTAGAAAACACAATGTGTTCCACATCAGCAGATAGTTACAGATGTGTGACTCTTAGTACAGTCAGTTTCTTTCTTTCCATCATATGAACCAAGTTTATCACTGAGCTGCATAAAACTTATCATCCCAATATATCCACGATTCCCGATCACCTTCCAAGTAATTTTTTATTTTATAAAGATACATACACACATTTATTTACGCACTTCAGTGCGGGAGTAGCTGCGTTCTAGCAAAGGTTTGTCCGGACACGATCTTAAGTTTATACTAAGTGCATGAACATTTACACCTTATGAGCTTAAGAGATCGTGAGCGAAGCGAGTCTGGAAGACGTAAGTTTTCAGACCCTGTTTAAACGTGGACAGAGATTCAGCAGTTCTGAGTGAGAGAGGGAGGTCGTTCCGCCGCAACGGAGCCAGAACCGAGAACTTCCGTACTTTACCTTTAAGGCACCTGGTAGGTTCAGGGGGAGGGGGTGGCTGTGTGTGGAAGTGGAAAATAAAAATCTAAAACATTTAAATGACACAATAAAGCACTCAGCAACTGAGAAACTGACCGGCAAGTCGGGTTATGGCCACAAAATGTACATTCGAGGTAATAAAGCAACCTTTGTCTTTACATTCCTGTGCAGTTCAATTGTGTCCATCATGCAGAGTGAAGTTCTTACATATGGCTTTCTATAGAAGTTGTAATATAATGTACTGCAAGTTTAAATGTGTATTTTCTCTTGAACGGAGATACATATAATAGACATTTTTATTGTTAGGGCTAAAGAGTAGAACAGGGTAAATGGCTTACATTAAAACGTAAAATCCACTCAACAAACCAGTGAGTCCAGTGAATTTGTCATTGAGCAGTGAAACATGCCACTGTCAAACTGCACTGGATCAGTATTCACCCTTGAGGCACCATGCACTGGATTGCCATCCCTTTCTGAAATAATTTATATTTAATAATAAACTGTACTCAGTGTACAAAAACTTATGGCACAGCAATTCATATCCTCAAGATCTCCCTGCCTAAAATGTAAATTAATGAACCACAATTTGTAGTCTCAGAGTATGTTGAGTTAAAATATGTCTTTGTTGCAACAAGAACTTAAAGTTTAGTAATCAGATACCATCAAATAATAAATTGATCATGATCAGTTGATGTATGGAGCAAAGCAGGTGCAACTAAATCATTATTTTAATCATCAGGATGTAGTTCCTTTCATGTATTTCTTAGGAAATGACAACAGTAAACAACCGAACAACAAAAACATGATTTTCATTGAATAAGTTGTTACGAAGAAACAAACTCATCTTCCCAGCAAGCAATTACTATAAATGAAGGATACTGGTTGGTAAGTCCCTGCTGAGCATCTCAGCTAATGTGCCTTTCCCATTATGCAACCAAAGAAAAAACTTCAAGCAATATTTGTACGCAATATTCTCATGAGTGTTCATATTATAAAATACTTTTTATATTATTAGAGCTATGGGGTGGAAAACTAGGATAAACTACAAGCACACAATTCAATTTACATGTACACAACTTTGAGATACAATCATGTCAGGAGATATAATTTGTGAGAAGAAATATATAATGCTTAAAAATATGAAGAAATAAGTAAAAGGAATGGCTAAGATGGATATAAATGACATGATCTGAGAAATCTTACCCTTTGCTTGAACCCTGTAATGAAAGATTGTGCAAACGTGGCTGTCTTTTCCACTTTGGAAATGTTAACCCTTACAAGCCGGCATATCCATGCTAGCAAATTCAAGAACTACTCCAATTACCAAAGCCCTAATTTTGTGTACTCAAATATACATATGCTTCCAATACTCCGTGTACTGACAAAGACAAAACACCTAAGGCAATAAGCTGGTTTTTCCAAGAACAAAGTAAGGATTTGCTTTAAACTCCTCCAACCTAATAATCAGCTGCAAAATCAACTTTATGGTTCTGCATTTTCTATTTCCTAGAATTAAAACCATAAAACCAAGTCGGCCATAAAATTCGTATAACTAATTTATGATATCTCGCTGGATATTTAAAGGAGTAAGGGACAAATTTTGAACTTTGAGTTGTCACCCCCATATCAGGAGGTTTGTTTTGGGATAACACAGATTTTCGTCACCTGGGAGTGGTTTTCGTAGGTTTTCACCGCTCTTAAACGATACACGATTTAATCCCAAGTCTGTACTATTGCTCTACTCGATCCCATTAGCTTCTGAGGAAGCTAAAAAAGAAATATGTAGGACAATCAAACTGCAACTTTAATAAATATATTTGAATAGTTCTTATTAAAACATGAGCAAAAGCTGTCCAGTAGTTTGCAAGAAGACTGAAAGCAGCGATCATGTTGTTACCCAGTGCCATCAACTTCACAGTTTCATTTTGTTCTTCTCCTTTAGTCACTGTCACAAAAAAATTCACCTGATTATAAAACAAAATTAGCACCTCAATTCATACTGGTTATTACTACTGAAGTTCCATGTCTCTTACTTGCACCGTTCCAGAAACAGCAGTCTCACAGTTGGGGTTTATTAATACACAAGTAGCACTACTATTTCAATACACACAACTTTTTCCTATCTATAGAAGTTGGATCCTTGAAGTCCAATCAACCATAGGACACCAATGCATCCTGAGGTCTTAAAGGAGAGCCCCCCCCAACTGAGTCCCCTTAAAGTGTCCCCTTCCTCTGAGTCCTTTAAGCTAAGCTGCTAACATGAACCACTGCAATGCTATTAAAATGTTTTAAAGGTAGGAAAAAAAATGCAGACAGCTGTTCATTCTTGTGTTCTATTTCTCAAGAGTACCAGGCTTTGAGATGCAATGAGCGTATGAAAGCCTTGTACTGGAACTTTATTTTTAAAAGATAGGGTAAATAAAGACAGGAAGGGTCCGTGCGTTTCCCTGCGGTGACAGCGCTTTGTCTCAGAAGCGACAGGCCGATTTCTACCCCGAAGGTCTTCGACACGACTCCTCCGGGGTCCCACTTATTTGAGAATCTTGTGGTAAGGGTAGAGGTTCAGCGAGGAGGTGAAGGCGCGGATGTCTGCGATCACCACGGCAGAGGCCAGCGTGGACGTGGCAGGCAGGAAGGTGAGCTTGGACACCTCGCCGTACGAAGAGGTCTTCTGTCCCCCGTCATCACCGCCTACCCCTGGGGAGCAGGAATCTTCAGGTGGGTCGTTCTCAGCCTCTCCAAATCCTACCACCTGTGAGATGCAGAATCAGTGGAGGTCACAAAACACCACATCAGTGTAACCATTACTTACAGCAGTGTATATATAGTTACCGAAGTGTGAAATTTTTCAGCAGACCTGACGTAAAAAACACATTTTTGGGGCTAGAGGGTAGCACGGTGACTAGAGCTGTTGCCTTATACTCAGAGGACCCAAGCTTGAATCCCTGCTTCTGCTGCAGTGCTTTTGTGCAAAGAACTTCTCTAAATTGCTGGAGCAAAAATCAGGGAGCTGTATAAATGGGTGAATTAGTGTACAAACCTAACCTTGTAAGTTTCTTTGGGAAAAAGCATCAGCTAAAGGGATAAATAACATTGTCCTTTTGCACCAGACTGACTATCACAAAGGGAGTTTAAAACTTACATGGACACTGAGCTTCTTGCCGGTTTGACCTCTGTGCTCCATAAAGCAAGAGACCAGCTCTGCTTTGGTCATCTGCTTCAGTGCATCAATCTGTTGCCGAATCACAGAAAGTTGTTACTCATACATCCAAAAAACAACACACATGCATTATGTGAAGAACAGACCTCAAAGGAATGTCTACAGCATGAGCCAGTGGTAAAATATTTATCACATGCACGATTCTCAGCTTTTGCTGTAGGCATCTCACCTCTTTGCCGAGTCTGTCAAACACGTACTGCTGACTGAGAACCTCGAACCAGTTCCTGTCCACCTCCTCGCCAAGATGCGTGTCCTCACACTCCTTGAGCTTGATCAGAGCCGTCACCTGTGTCTTAAAAGCGTCGTCCGAGAGACTGGCCATCTTCTCCCCAAAACTGTCCAGGAACTCTTCAATTTTTGTCTCCACAAGTTCAGTGCTGTTGGTGAGAAAAGAAATCAAACGTTTTCTAGAAGCAGTGTAAGATCTATAAGCTGCAAATGTTTCCAGGAATGATAACGGTAGGGGGCTGCCACAAACCCAAACACGTTCAACCTTAGATGCTGGAATCTCGGGTGCAACATCTTGTCATTATTGTTCGTTATTAATCTCAAACATTTCCAGGAGTGAACAAAAAGCTACTAAAGAAGCTTTCTCTGCGTTTCACGGTGAAGCAACTAACGCCGGTGCCTCACAGCACCTGGGTTGTGGGTTCCAATCCGGTTGAGTCTGCGTGGAGTTTACATGTTCACCCTGTGCTCATATGGGTTTTCTCCAGGTGCTCTCGTTTCCTTGCGCAGTTCAAAAATATGTTTCAGGTGGATTGGTGACCATAGATTCCGTCACGTGTGCGAGTTTTAGCAAATAAGTACGTTACACAGCTGTGCTGTGAAAATGGGTGAAACGATTGTAGGGAGTTTAGTGTTGCGCATCTACCCTTGTAAACTGGGAAGTTAATTATAAGTCGTCAATTATAACTTGACGTTACTTTGGAGAAAAATTTCTGCTCATTGAATAACTGTATTAAAAACCTTGATTATCTGTGAAACACCGGGAGTAAGAAATGCTGGGCAGTGTTGCAATGGAATCCTTAGTGCAAGAAGTAAATGACCTTGCTGCTTTTTAATGCTTGAGTCCAAGTCTGACTCCTGGTTCTTAATCTGAGCACGAATCACCCTTGGCTGTGTTTAACTAAGGGGAGACCCTGTGTCTAAGTGACCAAGCTGGCTGCGGGTGTTTACATAGAACTTCCAGAAATGAAAAACAAGACTGACTCACTTGAACTTTGTGGCCTGTGTCTCCACAGTGACAGAAAATCCCAGAATGCCTGAGGTGTTTCTGCAGGTTGGGTAGACATGATACCTAACGGTGGGGAGGGGGGGGGTTATCACCCAGATCAGAAAAGTAATCTAAACACATACACTGAACACAGCACAAAAAAATGGATTTACAGAGCCTTGACTTCACGCATGTTGCATACTGACATATTTAACAAAAGTTCAAGGGAGGTATTGTTGAACCCACCCTAGCGTCTCCTTGGTTCTCAGGAAATCAAAGCAGGGCTCCTCCATGTGCATCTATTACAAAGCAGGTGATTGGGATTATTCAGTAGTCACACAGCCAGAGCTCACTCGAAACACACTTTCTGAGCAGAACCAATCTGCCGAACAAGCAACATCTGGCATAAGTTCCTGGGAAGTAAACGTGCAACTTTTGTCAGCAACAGCTCTTATTTAAGCATCATGCCACCTGCTGGTTTATGTACCTTTTCTAGGAAGTTAAAGTAGTACTGTGCCCTGCAGTGTGTGCGTAATATATCACACTCACCACAAGGAGCTCCATGAGCGCGTGCTCCCGCAAACTTCTGGGCCCAGACTGCAGCGGAGAGAGACAACAAACACAATGGAGCGGGTCACAGGACAGCAAAATCACAACTGTTCACGTTAAAAAACGGATGCAAGGCATCACTGAGGACCCGAACTGCTCTTCTGTACAGTCATTTTTACTTCTTTTTTTTGTTGTTATATGCTAGTTCATATATTAAATTTCTAGTACGCTAAAAAACTTTGTCTGCCATCTAAACACCCCTTGGTTAACAGCAAAACAGCTCAAGTAAAACTGATCCAAACACACAGAAATCTGTACAACAAAAAAATGAATGGCAATCAACATGTGACAGACACCTGGTAGTAAACTGTGACCTCCGAGTTCGCATCTCCTTTGTTAAGAGACTTCACTTTGCAGAGGTGGTGTTTCTCAGGAAGCTCCACCACCCGGAAGAGGACAGGGACCTCTACTGACAGACGCTTGAACTGCAGCTTGCTGAGAAATTTTAAGGCAACAGGGTTGATGGGCAGAACAAACTCACACTTTGACTGATGTCAGTGCGCAGTGTACTGTAAAATTATAAAACAAAAGGAGAAAACTTGATAATGCCTATTGCGTAGGATAGTTCGTCAGCAATCAAACAGCAATACATCAAATTACCAGGTTGTGAGAACCAGTTCTGATTCTAAAATATAATATTCTGAATAAAAGACAAATAAAGGTCCAAGTTTTAGGGGAAAAAAGGGGCTTACTCTATAATATACTGAAGAAACTCCATGGATTCCTGTAAGGGGAAAAAGAGTAGAAAGCTTTAGGTTCACTCTCGATCTAGCTACTCCATAAACTTGCAAACCACTATCAGGTTTTAAAAAAATAAAAAAAAAAAAAGTACTCCGCTAATTCCATATGCAGCTACTTGTGCAATGTATGCTGGTTTAAGTGTCTTCAACTATATCCTTCAGTCTGTTTGAGAAATGCAATTTTATTTTCTCCGTACATGTACAGCACTTTGGAGAAAAGCATGTGCCAAATCAATAAATGTAAACTCTGGGAGGGAGGGGAGGAGAGGAGGGGGGGGAAGTGAGGCACGTGTTGTACAAGTGAACACGGACAAGGTGTATCCGTGCAGTATGAGGCAGGGTGCTTACGGAGCTGATGAAATTGCCCTGCACCAGTCCCTCTGCATAGAGCTCAGACTTGAAGCTCTGGACAAAGTCCATCAGGTCAGCCACACTGAGACCCTTCATGATGGCCTGGTACTTCTGGACAATTGACCAGCGCGCATGCTCAAGGATAAGTAGCCGCAGGTCTCTGGGGGGGCGGACAGAGGGTGTTACATTAAAAACGCAACACCCAGATACAACACCACCTTATTAGTTTTGACACTAATGTAAATTGAACAGCTGCAAGATTAACATTTGAGTTGGGATTTTGCAATATTTAGACAGCAAAGAATCTCACTGCGATTTCAGTTATGTGCGATTCTCAAGAATCACAAACACTAAAATGCCATCCTGGGATTTTAAAGCACAACCTTCACCACGATGGACTGCTGCCCAAGTCCAAAAGGACATACATATAGATAACCAATGCATGGCTGCTACTCACTTCCCCAGTTTGTCAGGCTTAATAAGGATGTTGAAATAAGTCTTTTTCAGCTGCTCAGAGAACATTGCGAAGACATCCGGTGCTGCCGTGAAGTTGGCCAGGTAGTCCACGATCAGGTTCAGCAGCAGCTGGGTCGGAGAAGAGCACATGGTAGCGGTGGCGAGGTCTCAGCAAGTGCGGCTGTTCTGCAGGTGCCTGCGTCACAGGTCACTCACCGGGAGCTTATGGTTGAAGCCCTTGACCTTGATAACCAGGCCGTGCTCCCCAGCCACAAGCTTGTACTCCAGCTGGGCCACGTCGGCCTCGTAGGCGGGCTCTGCCAAGTTGTGGGCCAGGATGTTCACGAAGATGTCAAAGAGCACCAGGCTGAGGAAAGAGCACCGCAGACGCAACACTGAAGAGTATCACTGCACAGGGAATGTCAAAAGCACTATTAGTCTGTGCCTGGAACAGAAGGTTATGAAAGAGATTTTGGCTTTCGGTTCTTTTTGTTTGTCTTTACTTACTTCTCAGGGGACTTTTGGATCATAGGGGAAATGAGATTGAAGCGGACATAAGCTGCAAGATGGCAAAATAAATATTTTAGGAATGGGGAGACAATAAGAAAATAAAATAAAATAAATAAATAAATAAATAAATAGCACCACCACAAAGCGAAGACAAAACCTATAGAAAGAGAGAGAGACCTTTGGGTATCTTGAATTTGGTGTCCTTCTTGAACCACAGGCAACCTTTCTCATTGTTAACAATCCTGACAGGGAATTCAGTGTCAGGACAATCAGGTGTTTTGAGAGTGAAATCCGTTGCTGGAATCAAGAAGAAAAACAACAGAGAAGGAACCAAGGAACTTGTTCAGTTATGGAGGTTTTTTCATTATAATACAAACTATAACACTTTCAAAGGTGAATACACCTTTAGGTAACACACAAAACAAAAGAGACAAATGATCACCTATGAATTTGTTTTCAGCTGGAAGGTGAAGGTCTGGATTGAGCTCAAAATCTCCTGCCCATCGATCTCTCCACTCCTGCTCTATATCTGAAGGAAGGGAAGCAAAGAGATGGTTACCAGTTTATTTCGGAAGGTGCAATTTTCTAAAATCAGCATGAGGTCTTCTCGCAACCTAAGCTTTTTTTCTGCTTGACTGCAATGAAGGAAACAATTAAAGGGGCTGACCTTCCACACTGTACTGTGTGCCGAACCACTTCTCCTTCAGCTGACAGTGACCCTCATGTTCGGGTGACAGCAGCAACAGATTGGCCTTATCTGGCACGAGCAGGTTCAGAGCTGCCGAGATCACCTATCACAAAAGAAAGCACGGATTTCTCCCACTCTGCAAGCGCTCTTCTCCAAACACCTCACTGGATACGAGCACCCCCATTTAGGTAGGCTGAAAACACAGTGGATTATTTACAACGGCTAAACGCAGCTGACGCTACCCATGGCATTAGCAGCATGAACTCCAACAAGAGGGTGTACCTCTGGATTATACTCAAACATGAGCTGGTCTCCAGTCAGGAAGTCCTCTTTGGGAAACAGCTGCATGTTCTCACAGATGTCCTCTACGTATTCAATGGGGTCAGTCTGCAGGAGCATATCACATACCTCTTGTATTCAAAGGGACTGCTTACAGATAACCAAAAACTCATCGGATTAGGCTGAAAAGGAAACTAGCAACACGTTGTACATATAACATTACACACTGTAAACTTCTTTATACAGGGTTGGGGGATACAAAGGGCATCTACTGAGTTTTAAACTGACTGTTTAAAGTACGCTCCCCTAAAAGGGTGTCGAATTGAACCCGTACAATACAGTGCATGATATAAGACACAGCAGACACCACAAACATCTTGTTTGGGCAAATTAATCATTTCATATTTAAAAAAACCATTGAACACATATTTACAATCATCACGAAGTTTTAAATGCTGCAAATTAACAAAAACGGTATCTTAAATTGGAGGTCTTGTGGGACATGACCCTACCTGTGTAAAACGGATTTGGGGTTACAAACAGCTGCATTTAAATAGGTTTGCACTGTAACTTGGGTTTTGGGGAAATGGTCAGATCATCTTTTCCACTACATTAGAATAACTATTGATTACCTGCTCCTGATAGTGAAATTCATTAGCTTCAATCTTTTGGATTTCCTCATATATTCTACACACAAAAAAAATGGACACAGAGAAAGTAGTTATTGTGTGGGCACAGAACAGCAAGAAGCAAGACTGTAGAATCAATAACAAGGAACATAAAGGTCCAGAGACCCACCTTTGCTGGGGTCCGAGAGTTTGAAGCATTTTCAGGTACTGGAACACTAAATGGACCACCTACAGGAGAACACCGCATTAGATGAAGCAATACACTACTAAAGCAAACCAACAGGAAGAATAAAAAAAACATTACAGTAATTCAGAGACTATTTAAGCCCAAGCCCATAAAAAGAACATACGTACATGACTTGAATAAATATGTTAGTACAGAGTAGGTAACCATTTAGTAACCTGGTAGAAGTTCTGGAAGCCCTCATCCGTCAGGGTGATGGAGATGCTGAAGATGGAGTAGGTGGTGTTTTGATCAAAGCCGGTCTCGCTGTTCCCACCAAACAGAGCCAGAGCCCAGCACCTTCAAACGTAAGACAAAAACAAAAATTAACTCGTATTTCACTTATACAAAACTCACAGAACAAAAATAGAACATTATTCATTGAAACATGTCTTTAAGAAACTATTTAGACAGGATCAGCAGGTGCTGTAACGTTTATTGCAGTGTTCTTATGTATCTTTTATTTAAAGATGGTCCAAGAATATATTAAAAGGTACACAAGTTCTTATAAAGATGCTCCTGTCTAATCAAAGACAAATTTGATTTGCACATTGGAAGTTAGCTTCAGACAACCTTCCTGGTGTAGTCTTCTGAAGGGTGTCAAGGAGGACAAGAGAGAGCAACAGTAGCCTCTCTCCACAGAAAGCAGCTATCGGAAGGCAGCCTGAGACACAGCTCGATCCCTGAATACGGTGAGCAGAGGAGTAAACATCACTTACTTCTTCCTGAGCAAGGAGAGGATGCTGCCAGTGCCTTCGTGACCAATCAGCCAGGAAATATAGTGGAGGGGCTTCACCCTGAGACACACACACAGAAATACAGTCAAATGGATGGGCTACTGCTACAGCATAAACATTGATGTCAAACAATCATGGTTTTTCTTTTTTCCAGAAAAAAAAAAAAAACATTTTATATTAAATTATATTAATAAAAGGTGGACACTGCATACTGTTAAGCTTCAGTAACAAAAAGGATCAATCACAAAAACAATGACTGCCATCCATGACAAAACACTGCGTAGATTGTCAGAAATTTCTAGAAGAATATGGTTACGAAGAAGTGGAAGCTCCCTTTAACCATACTCATGTTTCCCTGTACTCTGTGCTCACCTGTAGTACTTCTCCTGTGGAGGCAATGCCCAGGTGATGGTAAGAGCATGCACCTTCCTCACGGGCACCACTGAAAAATACAACACATACTGTGTACACGGCTCTCTGAAACGGTCCCAAAATATCAGCCAAAGCCATTATTAAAAGACAGGACTGATTGATGGAAGGTATAACATTATATTGGAATTAAAATGCAAACACACAAGTCAACTGCAACATTACCAATTTCAATTTTAGGATGTCTACAGTCTCTGTACCCAACACAAATGCACATTAATCCTATATTACATGTGGGCTTCTTTTGATTGTGCAGAATATCTAAAAACATTACTAAAGCCATCACCTGTGGCACGTTAAGTTTTTCCAACAAGCTAAACGGAACAAGGTAGCCGTCTACAAGTTTACCTCTGTAGAGCTTGTTGAAAGCCGGGGTATCGAAAGGGTCTTGCAGATGAGAGAAATCGGGCTTTGGGAGACCACTGAAAGCAAAATAAACAACTCAGGATTTGTCCAGACCCTTATTTTTGCACGGAGGAATACTTAAACCAGATGTGGGATCACATACTTGTTGGGGATCTTGCTGAAGATCTCTCTCACCCACTCCTCCATTGCGTCCAGGCTCTCTGCGGGAATGCCATTAGACACGGATGGGAAAGTGAATCATACAGACATTCAGAGACCTAACCGAAGAACTGAACGCTGCACTTCTTTACCGCTGCTTTGGAAGGTGAAAGAAGCACAGTTCTGAGAACATTTCGAGTGGCTGCTGCACCTTTTGACTGAACAGCCAAGGTCATGTAGTGGGCAGAATAATGCCTTTTCCAGAATTCCCGGAGACGCTCATAGGTGTTGATGTTCTTCTCTCTGGGTTCATGCTTCAGTGTCTGAGCATTACCTAAGAGGACAAAATAACCTCCATGTTTCCCCAGAAAGAACCACTCATGCACACGAAAACCACCCTGCTTTCTTTTGCTACTAAACCTGAGAAGTTGCCAAATGACGAAAGAACAAATAAACATCACCGAGCCAGAGAATCTAAGACAAATTAATGAACGTATCGATTTCAGAGAAACCTGTCAATCGATAAACTTCCATCACAAAACAAAATACAAGAAACCCAACCACAATGCTTTCAATATCTCACCCCAGCAGAACTTTCCCATAGGGTGAGTGGCCTTTGCCAGGCTACCAAAAAGCATTTCCTTGCGGTGAGAGTCCGAGGGTTTGGCCAACTGGTACTCTGTGACATGGAGACAAAACGATGACAACGACCGCGAGACAGGAAGACAGAGAAAGCAGAGACGTGTAAACAATTCCCCGTTCCTCCCTCACCACTGTCCACAGCCTCCACCTCCCTGTCAATGGCATCTTTGATCATCAGAGGGCAGATGAAGAACTGTGCCCACCTGCGGACAAAAGGAGCACGTTGGCCTGCAACCAAGTCTCAACATCTGTAATCATTTGTGAGAGAAGCTCAGAAAAACTACAACTCTTCAGGTTTTTCCAAGAGCCCCTAAATATTTGCACCCACCCATCATAAATAACTGCTTGTCCAATTCAGTGCCACAGGGGTCCAGGGCCTATCCCGGAGGCACAGGATGCGAGGCAGGGCATGTCGGGCCATCACACACTCTTTTGCTCACACACCAAAATGAAGTTTATGTAAAATCTTTAACCTAAATCAGCTTACAAGATCAAAAGCTGAATAACTTCAAGGGTGTAAATCAAAGGCCCAGGGAGGCACCCACCTGTCCAGGGCTTCTCTGAAGTGCTTCCTCTGCACATCGAACTGGAAGATGGTCCTCTCGCAGTCTGTGGAGGCATTATCACTGCCTCCGTGTTTCTTAAGGAAGGCATCGAAACCATTCTCTGCTGGGTACTTCTCACTGCCCATGAAGACCACTAAGAGAAGCGACAACAGATTTCATACACAGAGCATTTCCGTTGATCAGCGAAAGAATGCGATCATTTCTTGAGGAATTCAGAGGGACAGTCGGTGGAGAGAAAAATGTTACAACTCAAAAATGGCCTTTCGACTGCAGATTGCACGCTCCAGGGTGATGCCTTTACACTCTTTGTCATTTGATGTTTACTGTAACGCTCCGCATTTACTTGACTTTCATACCTTCATCGCTTTACACTTGCTTCCCACGTGAGGAAGGTGAGACTTACTGTGTTCAAGAAAATGTGCCAAGCCTGGCAGGTCATCAGGGTCACTGAAGCTCCCAACTCCAATACACAGAGCAGCTGCAGACTACAAAAGGCAGAATACAGCAAAGATGAGACATCTGACACGCTGTTACGATGCCAAAGACCGAGGAATACCTACATCTAATACCTCTCAGCATACCACTGCAATGGATGCACATGAAGTTGAGCTATAGAGACTGAAATGGTTCATACCAGCTGATCCTTTCATTAAGAATTCTGTTAAGCAGACATATAAAGAAGTCCTTGTCTCGAGAAATCAGCCCCCCCCCCCCCCCCCCCCATTTTCTCTGTTTTTAATTTTTTTCAGTTTAACAGCTAACTGCCAAGTAATGAACTATACAAGCTCAAGTAGTAAATTTACCTGCTTCTCAGAGCATGCTTTTTTCTTTCGTCCTTCGCTGTTCTCATCTAGCTCTTCAAAGTCACTGTCCTGCTCTTCCTCTCCCTCCTCCGACTCCTCCTCCGTCCCCTCGCCAGAGTCCCCTTCTTCCTCCTCCTCCTCCCCACTCTCTCCCTCCTCTCCCTCGCTCTCGTCCCCTTCCGAGTCGTCTTCCTCGGAGGCGGGGTTTCCGTCTGCACCGCTGAGGTCTGAGATGAGGAGTGTTTTCAGCCCGTTGCTCAGCTCAATGTACCTAGAAGAGAGTCGATGTTCAACCACCGGCAACGAGATGGTCAAGATGCAAGAACTGACTTGTTATACTGACAAACAAAAGTTTGACAGGCCCAAAACCTGAAGAACTGCAGCAATTCATTTTTAAAACAAACACTTACGTTGTTTAAACTAAGAACATAACCAAATTGTACCAACAGTACCAAACTAAGAAGCGCAGTGTGTGAAATTGCCTTGCAGTGTGAAGGTCTCCGGTTTGAAATCGACTCCTGCTGTACCTCCCTTGGTCAATGCAATTACCCTGAAATGGTGTTAGACTTTTGATGTTAAACCCACGCACAAGAGGCGCAAAGTGAAAAGTGCGAAGGCTCTCAATTCTGGATTTAATGCGGTGGCGTGGTCTCTCGGAACTGCTGAGTCCCCATCACGTTTCATAAGAGTTTCTAAACATATCTTTTTCAGACCCACTTCTACCTTGACTTCTTATCTACTCCATAAACCTTCACTATTGATCTGTTTAAAACTAATAATAAAATTACTCCCTGCTAATTCAATATGCAGCTACATAATGTATGCTGGGAAAAATTGTAGTACTGTACTAAATCACTGCACTATGAAAATGTCTCCATCTGCATCTCCCCGTTAGTGAAACGCACTTCTGTTCTCTCCGGGTTGTATGTTGCTTTGGAGAAAAGTGTCGGGCGAACGAATCAACGTAACTGATACGGCAAGAAAACACGGCTGTATAAATGAGCGAATCGTTGTACGGTTGACAGTACAACCCTAACTCATCCCTGGCAAGTCGGAGAAAAGCACCGCAGCTTATTTAACACGCAAGAAAGTATCAGATGAAATTAGTCTTCACTCGAGCGCATTCACCCACGAAACAAGAAGCACAGACAGTTTTACGTTACAAACCTTCCCGTTTACGAACGGCATCGCTAACAATCGGGCGTCAAAGAAAGCAGCGGTGTCCCGTAAAAGGTCCCCCCCCTGCAGCCTACGGGTTCTGGGTTCAAACCCCACTTGAACAAAGGTGTCAGCTAACGAAAGATGAATAATGACGGTGGACCAGTGGGCAGTGTGGGTCCATCTCCAGGGTAACGGGTTCCGATCAGGCTCTGTGTGGAGTTCGCATGTATCCGTGTCCATGTCGCTTTGCTTTCCACCCCCATTCGCGGTGCGTTTCGAGCCAACCAGCGCTTAGTCAGCGTGTGCGGGTTTCACCGAGCGAGCGCGTTCGGTTGTCCTGCGATGGCCTGGCATCCTGTTCACAGCACGCCCTCCCTGCCTCTGGGATAGGCTCAGGACCACCGCGACCCTGCACCGGAGAGGCGCTTACTGAATACCAGCAGGTGACATGTGACACGAGGAGGAGAGGGGCTTCCTCCACCGGGCTCACTCGCCGTCCTCGGGGATGCGTGACATTACCTGTACTGTTTGGGGTCACTGGGGGACTTGACTATGAGGCCGTCCCCCTGGTTGTCTCCAGCGCCCACAGCCGATGCGCCCTGTTCCCTGGGCTCCCCCTGTGGCGGAAGCGGCGGCGGCGGAGGCTCCACACCGCCCTGCTGACCGGGACCACACGCCGCAGTCTTGGCCTTGTTCGTCTGGGGCATCTTTCTTGGCGCGGCAACGCACGTGTGAGGGGCACGAGGAGGAGGAGCGGGGGGGCGGCGCGCGGCACTGAGGGACAGCAGGTGACACCTGAGCGCCCTTTTCCCCAGAGGTAGGAGAAGAAGGAGGTCGCGCGCGAGCGATGATGCTGCTGATGCTGCTGCGAGCGCGGCGGCGATGATGATGATGATGATGATGATGATGATGACTAAGCAGGACACCCCAAACACCCGACCCGGCCGAGAGAGCCAAAACGCAATCCTTACAGCGAGCGAGCCGCGACAAACCAACAGGCAACACGGCTAATGAGTGAATCCAAGCGACACTAATTAATGTGACCAATTAATTCAAATGACAACCGCTGTCTTCTTCGTCTACCATCATCATCATCATCATCATCACCACCACCATGGCATCAGCTCAGCTTTGACTTGTGTTCCAACACTTACACCTGTTATGTTGGTCTCAAAGTAAAGCCACACCACTACGATCGTAAATAAACAACCGTTACAATGAAATCATCGCACGATCGTAAATAATGTTTAACAAAGTTCTACGAACAGCTGCGCTTGTCCGGTAAACACACGCTTGTCATACCTCTCCGTTGATGATAAGTCAACCCAAATTATCGCTGCTATGGTAATCCTGCAAGAACAATTGATAGGATTGGACGAAAATGATTACTGAGAAGCAAAGAGCATTTTCATTGGCTACGTCGGGTAGCGCGGCCGCGTCGTAACTGGGCGAGGTTGAGGAAGTGAGACTGAAAGTTTGGTTGAGCTGCACGAAAGCATGTGGGTCTTTAGGGTGCTTCTAATAACAGAAGTAGGAGCTGCGCACACCGTGGAGTGGAGAAATTTTGATGAAGAGACAGACAATAAACAAAAAATAAATGAAGAAATTCAGGGTACCTGGGTCTGATGACACAGTGTGAAATTATGTTTTCGTTCATTTTTCTTTTTTGACATGATGATGTGCCGGCGATGTCTCGCAGCAGAGTCACATGTACTTTATTAAATTATTAGAAAATAATTTTTGTTTCATTTGGCCTACAATCAAAATCATTTTCTTGTGAGTCTATAATCAGCAGATCATATCAGGCTGACCCACATGAGATTCCAGATCTCTGTTCTTATGTTTTGAGCCCTGCAATGATGATCAGATCTTCATGACAAAAGTGCTGCTGAGTTCAATCTGTACAGTACTATGTACTTATTAATTTCCTCATTATTCTACACTGTATGTATGTTATATTCTGCTGCAACCTACAGCAATTTCCCTTTGGGTTTAATAAGGCATTCATTCATTCATTCATTCATTCAATTTTGGGTGCATACACGTCTTCTCCAGTCTCCCTTAAAGAAGGTGACATAAATATTGTCACCTCTTCAACCAGCTTTACACTTTTAAGATTATGAATAGAGTGATGTCAAATTCTATGTCAGTCCAGTTAAACTTAAAGTTATAATGTAGTATTTCTAATGGCAAAATGCATTGTTACTAATGTCTTATGTAGCATTGTAACAACACGCACGTTAAATGTTAAATATTCTTTCCTTTTCAGGTGTCTCTTCCTGGAAAGAAAAAGCAGCACATCGGGTGCACATGATGCTGTAAAATGCTGGCCCAGTGACAAAACGGGAGAAGAGTGCATGAGAAAAAGACGAGTACATTATAAATTTCAGCTCATGTAGCAATGTGAAAACGAGCAAAGTAACTTTACATTCAGACTTGTTTTCATTTAAGGATTTTGAGCCATACAGCTCGCAGTATGATTTCACTGTAGTGTGGAGTCCCGGTGCCTAAAATGCAGTCTGGCTGTTCTAATGTACTTAGAGCGTAACAAGTGCCCCCTTGTGGTTCATCTGTGGATGTGCAGCGCACAGTAAAAGGCTTCAGGCGTTTAACGCGTCCTGCGTTGAGGCTTGATCGATACTCCGCTCTGATGCGCAAATTGCCTCGTTTATGGAATTCAGGATCACCTCGGCACGCGGAAACTTTTCATTAAAACGCCTGCTGCTTCATACAGATTATTTGCAGTATAACTTCGACATGAACGCACAGATGCAGAAGAAACTCAGAGTTCATGCAAAACATCTCAGCACCACGAAAACTATTAAATAGTCTATTTATTGAATTGAATTCAACTGAAGACTTATTGTCATTCATTCATTGTACTGCTGTGCAATACAGCGAAAATTATAGTGGTATTCCCCGAGTTCTTTAGACAATATAAACACACAAACACTTCAAATATCACCTTTCAGGCAAAGAGTATCTGATGAGACTTCTGTTTATACGTTTCGCGTCCTCGGTTATTGTCGGTAAAATTGGGACTAATAAGACAAAACAGAAAGATGCTAATCTTTTTTTTTCTATAATCATGTTAATTTATAATGCAGTGTCCTCGCGAAGAGCGATATGCAGGATCACCATATTTATTTATGGACCCCCGCAGAAATAAAATGTAGTGTCATTGTTTGTACATGATTAGCAGAGTGAAACTTTTGCACTTTAACAATGAAATGCTGTTTAGATATAGGCTCGCCACGACACGAGTGTGCTGTGCTGCTCCGCTCCGGAGGAGGTTCATCCGACCAGGGAGTCCGCGTCGGACTGCCGCATCACTGCGAAACACGATTAAAAAACACGGTAAATGAATTCTGCTCAGCCTTCCAGGGTTCTGGCGCGCGTCGCCTACGTTTTCACTGCATTTTTCTTTCAGAAATGCGGGGTTGAGGAAATGAACGTGCGTCGAGAGCCAGGCTCGGACGCGCCGCCGTCCTCCTGCTGCGGCGCGCGCGGGACACGGGGCGCGGGGGCGCGCGCTCCACGCACGCGGGACACACACGCGCTCCCGAGTTGGTGGCAAAGCGAAGTTGCGGCGGAGAAGCTCGAGGGCGGAAAATGCGGCGCGGGACCGTGGACCGATGCACATCGATCGGATCGATGGCAACCCGCGCGTGAAGAGCGAGAGGGGCTCCGACCGGGCGCGCGGGCGGCGCTCACACTGAACGGGAGCCTCGGCTCGGGTCGCTGAGCTCCCGCATCCGCCGGGCACGGGAATCCAACACCTCCGGCTCCGCGTTATTGACTTTCTGGGGGATTTAACTCAAGATCGGCATCCGCACGCCTTTCCCCTGCTGCCTCAGTCTGTTCATTTTTAAACTCTGCTTCCTTTTTTTTCCTGCAAATACACAGCTACGGCCAAGGTGACCGAGAATGAAGCAAAGCGACTCAACAGCAATTTAATTCTTTTTTTCCTTACGCATACTTTACCATGGCAATGGTACGTGAAATGCAGAAACGGCAAGTGTTTACTGTTCCATTCGGTAACACAGCTGCTCTGACGGACTTGGCGGCGATGAAGGAAATAAAAAATAAACGCAATAAAAATAAAATGAACGGTAAAAGGTGCGGTGTATACAGTATTATAGGGGCAGATCCGTGCCTGCAGAAACAGGGCGTCCTGGATTTCGCTCTTAAGTTTTAGTGAGTGGCCATGCCATCCGTGGCAGTCGTAGCTTTTGACCTTATGGGTCCTGTTATATGCCCCAGGGTGTGAGAGCAAACCGGTGAAAGACAGAAATAAAACGTGTAACGTCGCGTGCTCGTTTTAGGCTTTAAAATAGTTGTTTTGTTAGAGTCGGACCTATGAGTTAGAAGTGTGAGAAGTGCTGATCGACAAGGCGTAGAAACTGGAAAGAAACAGTATCTTATATTATTATTATTATTATCATTATTATTATTGTTGTTGTTGTTGTTGTCGTGTCAGTCACCATGGTATTGCAACTCATACTTCCAGAAATCAAGAAGGTGCAGGGAGTATGATGATCTGGCAGTGTTCGTTGCCATTCTACATTCTCCAAATTTACCTTTAATTTCCCAAAATCGGAGGAAAAGAATGCAGTGGAGTTTGAGATTAAAAGCGCGCCGGAGAAGGTGTTGGGTGTCGGAACCGTTATATCTGCTGCGTCGGCAGCTGCAGCGCTTCTGATAGCGACGCTAACGGCTCCTTTTCTCGCTGTAATTCGCTGGAAATTCGTTCCTCTGCCAAGTCTTTTTCTTTTTCTTTTTCTTTCTTTCTTTCTTTCTTTCTTTCTTTCTTTCTTTCTTTCTTTCTTTCTTTCTTTCTTTCAAGTGGGTTATTCTCCATACCTGGAAGAATTCATCCATTTACTCTATTTAAGCATTTCATCAGTTTCTCCGGGCCTTAAATATTGAATAAAACATAGAATAAAATATAGGATAAAAACGCGCGAATAGGCCTCATTTCAGCATTTCTTGACTTTTCTGTACGTTTTGCGTGCGCAGCACAAAAGCAGCTCCTTAACCACACTGCATCCCACTTCATACATACCGCGTTTCACTCACTTCATGGGTTCTTCATGAAATGTCCACGACTGATGTGCGAACATCTCATGACATATATTTCTGGCCAATCGGCGCAGCAAAAGTACACAGGTAAGTTTCAACTGGTCATGTTTGTTCTACATCATGCAAAAATGTGAGAATCTGGAACATTTACCTTCTTCACAAAACCAGCAAAGCTTTCAAGTGTGAAGCTGCACTGAAGGAAACTTTCTCCCCATTCATTTCATACATTTAAAGTAGCAAATGCTTTGTGACGTTCCTCCATAAGCTTGAAATAAAGAAAATGATGAGTTTAACATTTTTATTTTACAGCACTTTTTACTGTTCCGTCCCCGAAACCCCTTCCAAAAATATCTTTAGGACATTTCAGGACTGATGATATTGGAGCACAGTTGTACCTCCTGTCTCAGGGCTCAACCTGGTTTTATGAGCACAGGGGTGAAAAATATGAGTCTTTTCTTCTGTTTATGATAGCTGAGGAATGTGACAGTGTGCTACTTTGGGAAATTGTAAACAGTAAAGTACTGCCCTTACGGTGAGAGTATGCGCCTGCTCACATACTGTACTTATATAATATCTAGTGAAGAATGAAATCTCTGTAGAAATTCGAGGACAGCGTCCCACAGGTTGGAAGTCTGACTGAGCTGTGGAATCGGTTTAATTCCTGGAGGTTACAGGAGTGGATTTCTTCAGTTTACTATTTACTAAAATACATTTTTGCTTAAAGGCCCAGATTTGCGTTGCTTGAGGTTGGTTCAGCGATTGGTACAGAGGTTCATCCAGGGGTTTGTCCAAGGCTGATGGGCTGAATACAGCAGCAGCTCTGCCTTTGCACGTTATTCCCATTTTCTTGGCAGGCTGTTAACTTCCATTATCAAAAGTTTTGCAATGTAAATGAATTGGTGCAGCAAAATTGAGCTTCTTGTACCAACTTGGGCCCTGGGATACCTGATCGGTCCTGAAGATGCTGTTCCCTTTTCTGTTTTGAATTTTGAATGTATTTACAAAAGCAAATTATAAAAGAAAATATTTCTGACTTCCCCTTGGTTTTTTAAGCCTCCAAATGCTCATTGGAGTGCATTTGCTGTTGTAGATTATATTGATTTCCTTTCATAATGAACAATTTTACTGTGGTGCAGAGTACTGTTTCAGTTTAACAAATTATGTTTTACCTGTTTTAGATTAATAAAATATGACACAGCATGAGGAAAACGTGCTTATATGCCGTTTGTTCAGCCTTCGTTGCTTAATTTCACTTCTTCATGTTCCTGTAATGGTAGAAGTAGGTTTTAAAATATGTCCAGTGTCACTTAATTTGATCAGGTATTTTCCAGATAGTTAATTTTCCAGTGAAATATGAACTTTTCAGTTGGCAACATCCTCTGCTGACAGTGTGAATCTGGATGTTTTATGTGCAAACATCAATTTCTGTTACATTTAAGCCAGGGTTGGTGTTTATAGTACTAAATAACATTTGATTTACAGTAATAATAAGGAACTTGAAATAAAATAACACAAACCCAGTTTACCAGTGACACATTTCTTTGTGTATTTAGCTTAAAAAAGGAGTTAAAAATTGTGAAAACTAGTTAAACCCCGGCATGCTAAGGATGATGGCAGGGTGTTTTCAGAAATCACCCAGGTTACACAGGAGGACGTCTGCGTTCTGAACAGTGTTTATAGAGACTAAATCGTCGTCTCATTTATTTAATATTGTGTATATGCCGACTGGGCGACGTAGAGAACTTTTAGTGGTGTTTACTTTGCCTTCGGCTTTTATTTAAGTGTTTATTACTTCTTTACCAGTTCAAATGGTGCACACAGATTCAGATTGGATTCTTCGAAGGAATTTTGTTTTGTACAGTGACCGAAGCAACTAGAACTAGAGAGTCTCGGTGCAGCAGGAGTTCGTTCGGGAACAGAAACAGCATTTAAGCCGCTGGAAAAAAAGACGTGTGTGTGTGTCGGTGTGTGTCGGGATATCTTCAGAGCCCATCCATTCGAGTGCGAAATACTAGGCAAAGCTCAAAGTGACCCGTTCTGTGTTTGGGGAGTTGTGCGAAAGATCGCGGCCGAGCGCGCAGCCCAAGTGAACGCGGCCGGTAGGAGAAGAGCTCCGCTCTGCGGCGTGCGGTAAATCACGGTACAGCGCAGCGCAGCGCGGTCCTGGAGAGGGGTTCGACGCGCGCACAGCCGCGGGTCCACAGCGCCCTTCCCCAGTGCGGCTCTCGGATCGCGAACACTCTTCGTATTGTCACTTTTTCGGGCTTCTGCCAGCCCCGCCGAGCTGCGGCTCCTCTCAGTCCCGGGGAGCGGTGAAAGTTGCGCGGCGCGCGGGAGAGCTCGAGGCTTTCAGCGTCCCGATAACGGGGGGCGGCGCGGGGAGGGGGTAAAGTTCGCATCCATGGAGCGCAGCTGGAAATGTGAACGAGAGAAGCGCACTTGATCCCCCCTCCCCCTTTAATCCATTTCTTTTTCTTTTCACACATTCGGGGAGCGCGCGATCACTCGCGCGTTGCCACAACTGAACTCGCACCCGCGCGTACGGTACGGTACAGTACACACACACACACACACACGTTGACAGTAGTAACACTTGAGCGCGCGTCGCACTCGTCTTCACAGCAGAATATAGCACGTCGGGCATGTATTCTCCGCTATGTCTGACCCAGGTAAGTCACTGGTGAGCGCCGCGTATGTATGACTGATGATAGTTAGTAGTGAGCGCCGCGAGCGATACACACATTTGATTGTGTGTGTGTGTGTGTGTGTGTGTGTGTTTTCAATAGTGAACACTGCGTGTAACGGTGAGTGCTGTGTGTGTGTGTGTGTGTGTGAGATCGCGAACGCTGTGTGTCCGGCGGAGCAGTGAACAGTAGTGAACACTGTGTAACAGTGAGTTCTGTATGTAATAATATTAATAGTGCTGTGTGTAATAGTGAATTTTGTATGCAGTGGGTTCTGTATGTATTGTAATAGCGTTGTGTCAGTAATATTGGGTTCTGTATGCACTAGTCACTAGTCTAGTGAGTTTTGTATGTAGTAGTGCTGTGTCTAATACTGCTGTGTGTGTGTAAGTGAGTTTTATATGCAGTGGGTTCTGTATGTAATAGTGTTCTGTGTAATGTTGGGTTCTGTATGCATTAGTGAGTTTTGTATGTAGTAGTGCTGTGTGTAATACTGCTGTGTGTAATAGTGAGTTTTCTATAGAGTGGGTTCTGTATGTAATAGTGCTGTGTCTACTAGTAAGTGCTGTGTCTAGTAGTGAGTGATGTTTGTGTACCGGTGAGCTCTGCGTGTAATATTGAATACTATGTGTAGTGGTGAACGCTGTGTGTTATCACGATAATAGTGAACACTATGTGTAATACTAAACACTCTGTCTAATAGTGAGTGCTGCGTGCAGTGTTGTGCATTTGAGTTTAAAACTGAGCACTGTGTGTAATAGTGAATGCTTTGGGTGATATTGAGCGTTGTGTGTAAGTGATGTGTGTGATCGTGAAAACTGTCTGTAATAATGAACCCCCTGTGCAATGGTGAGCTTCGTGTGTAATGGTGAACACTGTGTAATAGTGAGTGCTGGGACAGCTGGTTGCGTAGTGGTTAGAGCTGCTGCCTTTGGACCCAAAGGTCACAAGTAGAATCCCATCTCCAGCTATAGTACCTTTGAGCGAGGTACTTGCCCTAAATTCCTCCAGTAAAATTACCCAGCGGTATAAATGGGTAAATAATTGAAAGTAGCTTTGGAGAAAGTGTTGCTTTTGTGTGTAATAGTGTGTAACACTGTCTGTAGTAGTGAACCCTATGTGTACTAGTAAGCTGTATGTGTAATTGTGAACAGTGTGTCTAATAATGAGTGCTGTGTGCAATATTGAGCGCTGTGCATAGCAGTGTGAGTGCTGTGTGTGACAGTGAACTCATTGTGTTATTCTCTGAGATGTACGTCGCTTTGGAGAAAAGTGGCTGCTAAATGAATAAATGTAAGTGTGTGTAATAGAGAGTGCTCTGTGTAATAGAGCACACTGTACATAATAGTGCACACTGTAATATTGAGTGTTGTGTGTAATAGTGAACACCGCAATAGTGAAAACGGTGTGTGATAGTGAGCACCGTGTCCCTACTGCTGTATTATACTCAGTGTGTGAGTGAGAACAACATAGCAAGGAGCACCTCGATCACCTCCCTCGCTTATCTCCGTGTTCTTCTGCTTCTCTTCTTAGAATTCCTGCATTTTCCCGCTCTTTCAGTTTTGTCTTATAAAGTGTGTTACTTTTGCTCAGTGTGAACTTTTCACACTGTCTAGTTTACTTTTGTAGAACCTGTTGGCTTCTTTCCCTTAACATGGCAATGTGATGTGAATACATAATTTTCCCATGCTTTTGTTATAATAATCTATACCTTTGGCATGATTATCTATACTTGCTTTATAATGGCGGTGAATCAGAATGTCATGTTAGTCATAACGTGGTTAAAGACTTGCAGCTCATGTCATGTCTCCTGTAGGAAATCTCAGCCAAAGGGCTGAAAACAGCAGATGTATCATTGACTTTGAAAAGAGAATTGATAGTTGATTAATGATTCAAATCAAAAATGTCATTTGGAAAAGTGAGAATCAACAGCAGAGTGAGAACACGGACAAAGATCAACCAGCGTTGGAATTTAGCCTTTTTCTTTATTACAGATTGAGGTTAGTAGTGAATATTACAGATATCAGTAAGAAATTGATTTTTATTCTTTGTGCCCAAAGTTCCTAAAATGTAACCAGAAGTAATTTAATCTGTTAGTGTGTGAACTGAAACTTCCATTTTTTTCTCTAATTTTTTCACTTTATTTGCTCATCTGGCATTTTTTTCCCTTCTTCATTCAGAAATCAATGTATCAAAATAACCTAATGATGTACATACTTCTTTTGCATTTACAGTGTGCTTGTTAGTTGATTAAGAAAATTGAAAGCTGGACAATCTTTTAATTATCCCATATTAGGCAGTTTAAATTTTAACATGAGTAAAGGATTATGGTTCCCATGCCACTGTTATGCACTTAATTTTGACCTTTATATGTTTAAGTTAAATGTGATTCAGTATTTGAATAGCTCATTTATTTATCTATGCATTTAGAATGAACTTTTACTTCCACACATTAAACAGCATGAATTTATGAAAAATGTGTTTTTAATATCTTAAATAAGTAGATATGTATTATTTCTATTTTTCAACTACTGTAATAACATACTGGAATATATCTTCCTGTTTTTGTACTGGCTTTCATTATGGTGATGCAGTCACTGTCATCTGTCAGAAAGTGGAAGTGGCATAATAGAGAGACCTGGAAGGGGAAGAGTGGTAATGCTGTGGGAGTAAATATATGTAGGCAACAATTCTTCATCCACAAAGCAAATATTTTGAAAGACTGGTGTCAACAGTGAAGTGAAAGTTCAGCTGAGGGTGTGCTGAGTCTTCAGTTACTTAATTTTTATATTAGGGATCGAGGTCCGCACTTTCAACTGGCATGGCTTTGCTTACATTTCGGTGCCTAAACTTTCTGCGCTTTGTCAGCGCAGCTGGTTATTCACTTGTGCAGTTGTCGTGAAGAACATTATTTAACTCACCAACTCTGCTGTCCCACCTGCAACAGTCATGAAGGTCACAGTTGTCTTATTCTTTGCCCTGTGACATTTTTTTAGGTAGAGCTGCTAATCAAGTGCTGGTACACAGTTTCTTTCAGACCAAATATTGGACAATAATTGTACTTAATAATCTTAATATTGAATCATTTACTATAGTGGCTAAAGTGGCTAAGCCCTGGTGAAAATATCAATGGCTGAATTGCAACTGGCTGTAACACTAATCATAATAAATGTAATATGATATTTTTAGGTTTTTTGATTTTTGAAAATCTCATATAGTATTCTTATTATATTAGACTGAAGTTGCAGGACACATACAGTACATTTTAACAATTCAGTTATCCAGCTATGGGAACCAAAGTGATGGCTTGGACAGATTAGATGGTTTTTTGTTTAAAAAAGTTTAACCTCTTGCAAGCTGGATTTAATATATAGTTTAATTGTGTGTTATCTTTTTACAGTAGTGGCAGTATTTTGCTTCAGAGTACTGCAGAGTTAACAGTTAACAACAAATGATATACAAAAGATTGATCTAATTTTGTTTAAATGTTTTTATTGGGGGGGAAGTTGTATGTCTTCAATATTTTAAACAGCAATCAAACAATTTTCATTAATGAAGGAACAGTTGGTAGAAAAGATTGCCTTTGTGTTTGGCCCTTGTCTAGAACACTGTTCATAGAGACTGCACCAGATTCACACCTAAAATAAAGTACATTGATTATTTAAACACTTCTAAGTCTATTCTACTTAGCCTGTAATGTATAAATCTAAGTTTGGGTGAAGAGACCTTGAGTTTTGGTGTTAATTTGTTAAAGAAACATAATCCTCATAAAAGATTTCTTTTTCAAAATGTTAGTATTATGCACACGTACGTATACAATTAGTCTTGTTTATTCATGTTCTGTAAACACTCCATAGACAGTGCAATAACGATGAAACGGAAACATGTTATGAACTGTACATATTTCTAGTAGTAAGTTATTGTAGAGGAAGCAGAAATAATTTGGCATAGATATATATTTTCTTAGTGTATGTATATTAACTGGTATCTCGAATCAGTGCAATTTGCTTCTTTTTTTGTAATTTTTACAAATCAAGAGGACACAGTTGCATGCAAAGTCTTATGCCTTGAATGACTCGATGAAAGATGAAAATTAAAATTAGTTTAAAATAAGTACACCAAAAAAAGCAAAGGAAAATTTCAAAACTAGAATCTCAGTGCCATTATTTATATGCAAAATGTGTTTACATAGTAATAACCTGTTCCATTATTGCTTATGCTTGGTTTTGGCAGACCATACACAAAAAACCTGCCAAGATCTAGAAGTGCCTTTTATTGCATTCAGCTCTTGTGCTTATTTTCCACTTCCACTAGTGTAGCAGCGCTATTACCCCAAATCTCACAGATATCTTATATGTCTCAAATATTAATATTTATGGAATTAATATCTTACTGTTTAATCTCAGTTTTTATGTACAGACCTATAGTCACAGAACACAGATTTTTTATGCAGACATAACACACACATATAAATTTATATATGGTTCATGATCTTTTATGTCAAAAGCACAAGAGCAAAGCAATTAAACTGACAAATTTGGAAATGTTGGCATAACCTGAAATACTGAAGTTTGTATAACACAGTCTCTTGGGTTCTTTACAATTACATGTTACACTTCAACATGCTTTTTTGTTTTTTTTTTTGTTGTTGCTGCACAGGATGAATTCCATCCTTTCATCGAGGCCCTCCTTCCTCATGTACGTGCCTTTGCCTACACATGGTTCAACTTGCAGGCCCGCAAGAGGAAGTACTTCAAGAAGCATGAGAAACGTATGTCTAAGGAGGAGGAAAGGGCCGCCAAGGATGAGCTGCTGGCCGAGAAGCTGGAGATGAAGCAGAAATGGGCCTCCCAGCTCCTGGCCAAGCTGCGCAAGGACATCCGGCCTGAGTTCCGGGAGGACTTTGTGCTCACCGTGACGGGGAAGAGACCCCCATGCTGCGTGCTCTCCAACCCTGACCAGAAAGGCAAGATAAGGAGAATAGATTGCTTGCGCCAGGCAGACAAGGTCTGGAGGCTGGACTTGGTCATGGTGATTCTATTCAAAGGTATTCCACTTGAAAGTACTGATGGTGAACGACTGGTCAAGTCTCCTCAGTGCTCGCACCCTGGCCTGTGCGTGCAGCCTCATCACATAGGAGTTTCAGTGAAGGAGCTTGACTTGTTCTTAGCTTATTTCGCTCATGAAGGTAAGTGCAGTCCAAATTTTGCTCATTTTCTAGTAATGCAAGCAATGAGTGAAGGGCATTTATAACGCATGTGTTATGCATCAGATAAGCTTTAAAGTGGTTAGTTCAATATTCCCGGATAGAGCAAACCTTTACAAAGTCCCTAAAGCAGACCAATTGATCAGTGACAGTATTTTAGAATAAAAAATGTTTTTCAAAGCTTTTTACCAAGAGAAGTGCAGGAATAGGAATGCAGAAACAGCCTATTTACATTTATATTTATTTACGTAGCTGACATTTTTGTACGGGGGGCATGGTGGTGCAGCCGGCTTGGCCGGGTCCTGCTGTCTGGTGGGTCTGGGGTTTGAGTCCCGCCTGGAGTGCCTTGTGCCAGGCTGGCGTCCCGTCCTGCGTGTGTCCCCTCCCCCTCCAGCTGTACGCCCCGTGCTGCCAGCTTAGGCTCCGGCTTGCCGCAACCCCTGCTGGGGACGAGCGACTTCAGCTGGTGTGTGAGAGAGACATTTTTGTACAACGCGACTTTGATGTTCCATCCTTAGAGCTGACTTTTTAAAAACACATCATGGAAACCCTTTTTCACTCATAGTCTCATATGCAGCAAATCATGCAACTTAGTTTAATGCTGTTTTTAATACAAGTGAAACTTTCAGTTTCTTCCTTCCAGATCTATTTCATTATTGCTAAGGTCTACTCCTACCTAGTAGGGTGTGCTGCAGGACAGTGTGTAATGTGATCTCAGTTGCATTAAAGAAACAAGTTATAAACAAAAAGAATAGTATTGACATCTTCCTATTTCAAAATGTAGATCTGTTATTCTTTCCGTCCCAGCCTTGATGGCCCTTGGTTTCCTTGCCGTACTTCATCCTGCAAACTCGACTTCAGCTTTTGTTTAGTTCTTTTCAGTCATAATCTCAGTAATTTAGTCATAGCCAGTTAGTCAAGTCATACATCTCTTTCTTAAATTATGACAGCTACAGGAGCCCCTGGGGGCAGAGACACACACATCCTCCAATATATACTCTGAACTGAACCACACTCTTCTTCATGGGCTCTATACTTCACTATGTAACGTTACACTCTTGGAGGACAGCATTATATTGACTTTTTCTGTGTGTCGCTAGGGTGGTATGAGGTTTTTTGACTTTATCGCATGAAGGCTCTCATGTGGTATTGTATATGGACCAACAAGGATTTGTTGACTTCACTTCTCACATACACTGTCAGCCCTACAGCCCAGACAAAAAAAAACTTGTTTAATACTCTTGCACTTTAATAATCTGTTAACATGAAAATATTACAGATGGATCATGGGAATTGTCATCAACGCTTTTTCGAAACGATGAGTCGCTCTCAGGTACAGAGTCCTCAACTTAGGGACTCAAATAGGACTAGAAGTCTGCTCATAACTTGATTTGTTGGTAAATCAGAAGTCAGTTTCACCACTAAATCACAATCAATAAAAACTTTATAATACCTATGTCCACAGGGGGTGTGGTGGCGCGGTGGCGCGGTGGGTTGGACCACAGTCCTGCTCTCCGGTGCGTCTGGGGTTCGAGTCCCGTCCTGCGTGTGTCCCCTCCCCCTCTGGCCTTACGCCCTGTGTTACCGGGTTGGCTCCGGTTCCCCGCGACCCCATATGGGACGAGTGGTTCTGAAAATGTGTGTGTGTGTGTACCTATGTCCTTTGATTGATTCATACTTTAGATTCTGTAAAAATACTCAGGAAAAACAATTCAGAAGATGTAGTTTTAATAGTTTATGTTCAGTAAAACTCTTGTATCTAGTGTTAGTAAATGAAAATATGCTGTATTATTGTCATTTTAATAGTTTTGAGCTGTTTTGGTGGCACAGTAGCACAGTGAGTAGTGGTGCGAGAGAACGTGGGTTCGATCTCCGCTCAGTCTGTGTAGAGTTTGTATGTTCTCCCCATGCCTGCATGGGTTTTCTCCGCGTGCTCCGATTTCCTCCCACACTCCAAAGACATGCTCTTCAGGTTCCCCCATAATGTGTGAGTGACAGAGAGAGTGTGTTCCGCTGATGTATGGATGAGTGACCCAGTGTAAGTAGTGTGTCTAGCAGTGTAAGTCACCACGGTGAATAAGGTGTGTGGGCTGATGACACTACATTGAGTTCATTGGAAGTTGCTTTGGAGAAAAGTGTCTGCTAAATAAGTAAATGTTTCATAATTAAAACTAATTTAAAAAGACTAAAAATAAAATACACTCCTTTTCAAATCTGATTGTTGACTTTAATTTTGTCCATATGTATGTAATATTTATGACAGTGTAGCTGTCAGTGTTCACCGTGCTGGGTTGTTTCAGCCTTGCCTATTTAGAGTGTGGTTTCAGAATCTCAGGGAGCCTTTTGGCACGTGCAATAGGTCAAAGGTCATGGCTTAAAATGTCTAGGTTAAGGTCTAGGTTGCTAAGGATTTGACCTTTTAAATAAACAGTAGCTCTTTCTTCACTACAAACTGGTGAAGAAAAGAGCTTTGTTTATGTAAGTATTGGTTCCACGTACTACTGTTAAAACAGTTTTGTTTATGTGTTTGGTTTTTTAGAAGAGCATGCTGAAAATTCTTTAGTGATAATCAGGAGTTAAAAACCAGGAGGGGTAATATGATGCCACTATACAGTCAGTGAAACGCTAATTCTACAAACTTAGCTCAAATAGCAGAACGGCAAAGTGAAAGTGAGGAAACAAAGCACTGAGAATCAAAGAGTCACAAGGAGTCTAACAACTATGGGATGTCACAAAATGCACACTGCAAGAGCTATTCTTTCCTGCTCCTGTTCCTCCTTGACATGCGTTCCCAGCAATTCCAGATCTTGAATTCTGTGATACAGTATTAGGAGCATTGTGAGCAGTGTAGGGTAATACCCTGAAAAAAGGGGAAAGAACTAGAGAAATCAATGCAAATAAATACCAACGTGTACCACTTGTTCCAAAAACCATGCCTTACGAGTGCATATTATGCATAATTCTAATAATGATCCATTATTATTAGTACAAAAATACAATTTGCTTATTTAAATGTTGGTATAATTAATTTCAGTCATTTAATTTTCATAATTTATTTTAGTTTTGAAAGAGGCATAACCACAATATATCAAAAAAATTTGATATCTGGAAAAGGTGAGTTTTCAGACCCTTCTTGAATGTAGACAGAGTTTCTATTAACATGCAGTATATATTTCAGATGCAGCATGTGGTGAACTGATTACAGTTGCCACCTCTGGCCTTGGAGGTTAGAAGTTTGAATCCTGTCCCCTTCTATTGGACTCTTGAGAAAGGTACTTCCCCAAATTACTGTAGCTGTATAAGCAGGTTAATAATTGTAAATTGCTTTGGAGGAAAGTGTCAGCTAAATGAGTAAAGGTATTCCAAATACACCAGTGTCAAAGGATTAGCGTGAACTAAACTTCAGCTGTTTTAATACTGTTGGATATGACCTTCTCTTGCACCTGTTTTACTCACTTTTATTGGATTAAAGATAACTGATAGATACTTGGATTAACAAACATTGCTACTACTCTGCAGTTAAATATCCCAAAATCCTGACTGGGCAGTAAATTGAAGTAATCTCTTTAATGTATCTTTTCAACCTTGCTCTATGTGCGGTGCAAATTTGCAGATTTAAAAACACACATTTGACTCAAGTTAGATGACTTCGATATCATTTATTGTCTCATAGTCTGGGGCCAGAACTGAGGGTATCTTTGAACTCTCTGAGGTGTATTGCAAAATGAAAACTGCATGGAGTGTTATAGACAGACACCCATATGCAGAAACATGTACAGTATGATTAACAAGAAGAACCGTGCACTGACTTCAAGTATGGCAGTGTGAAATTAAAAAAAAATGTTAAATTTCTGACTATGAAAACCCTCTATTTTCTGTTATCATTAATGCTGGTGCAATATCTTTATATATATATATATATATATATAGTGTCTGTAATTATGACAATCTTAATAATAATAAAAATCTTAATAGTGGGTATGGTACAGTTAAAATTTCGCTCAGTCATAATTCACTGTATTATGTAGTTAGGGTTGGGGTTAGGGTAGCTCTTAGTCGAGAGATGTACTCTTCATGCTATGATGCAGCAGTTTGTATGCAATAATTTTATATGCCGGGATATGGACAAGTTCGGATTCTTCCCCGTCATTTACTTTTCTTGCCATAGTGTTGCTCCGTTATGACTTTTTCCTCACATCTGTTTGGGCCTAAACCTGAAGATCAGTGAACTTAGAAAAATTGTTCTAGAACATACTAGCGCTGTTTGTCCTGTCTCTGCATTTATTCATTTTGCTGGCACTTTTCTCCAAAGCAACTTACAATTATTTACCCATTAACACAGCAGGATTATTTTACTGGAGCAGTTCTAGGGTAAGTACTTTGCTCAAAGGTACTACAGTTTCAGGTTGGATTTGCAACCTGTAACCTTTTGGGTTCCAAAGTAGTTGTAATCACTATGCTACCAGCTGTTGCATCTTTTTCGAAAGGATTTGTGGGAATTCTGTAGGGAGCATTTGTGGTTCATACAGACTGCAGAGAGCTGTATCTCTCCGTGTCGTGGAAGAAGAACAGAGGTATGAAAAGTGGGAGGGAGAGGCACGCCGAGCAGGAGAAGACCAGTTTGGAGCCATCCAGGAAGAGGGACTGTCGTGGTGGAATATAAAAGACTAAAGAGACATAAATGAGGCAGCTGTTATTCTCTGTGAGGAAAAGACCCCACAGATGGTGGAAAGGTGCAAAATAATCAACCGTATGGCTGCTTGCTCCTTTGTGTGCATGTGTGTGAGCTTGTGCTCGTGTTTGTGTCTTTTTGGTACCATGGAGCGCTTTTAATCACTGATCTGACATTAAATTATTGGCCTACATTACAGCATGCTGCTCAGCCTGGGATAAATATTCGGAGTCTTTAATTTGTCACTCTGAAAAAGCCAGTCATTATGGATTGTATTTTGCATGTTATTTACACTTAGTGTACTCATTGTAGCTTTTTGGCAAAAGTTCACGTCTGAGAACCTTGCTAAATTTTGTGCTGTGTGCATGGAAGTAGAGGTCGGGTAAATGACTACCCGCTGTAATGCAGAACTGCAGGTCCCAGGTGGTCCCGCGGTAACTGAGCAGCCGATCCATCGACTCTTCCTGCCGCGCTGCTTCGCACGGAGCAGAGGCCGACAAAACTGCTTTTCCGTGTTCAGGGAAGCATGGTACAAGCACTTGTACCGCACCTTGTACCTTGCACTGCAACGGACCTTACGTGGCCATGTACGGGGTGTCTGAGAAAAACCTTTAGGCTACACACTTTAATGCGCAAAAAAATACCACCTTTATAATTTATTGCTGCCGCACTTGGTGTAAAAAAACAGAAAGGTTTGTCCAAGAATTAGTCCGAGTTCCTGGAATATGGACATGTAGGCACTTCTGAATTCTGCAGATGAATGAATGGAAAATGTCAAATGTGTACATATTCTTAGGACACCCTGCGTGTGTGTGTGTTTATATATGTGTGTATGCATATATACACACATACGTATGTACATATTTGATTGATATATGAATGTACAGTTTATTCTTTATTTTTACAAGTTGTCCTGAACATTTTCTTATCATTGCAGTTCGGGTGGATTGGTGACGATGAATTGCCCTTAGTGTGTGAACGGGTGAGTCACTGTGCGTGAGTGGCTACGCTGTTATGGACTGGCATCCCATACAGAGTGTAACCATCTCAGACTTGTGCCCAGTGCTTCTAGGATAGGCTCTGGATCACCGTGACCCTGCCCAGGACAAGTGGTTGTGGAAATTGAAAGGATTAATGTTTTTCTTGTCATAGTATTTTTCTGCTGAAATATCGAGATGCCCACAGCACCTGGTAGACACTCTACGGTTTGATTATGGAGTAACCATAATAATGCAATTATGTGTCGCTTTGCAATTTTTGTATTTTCGGACCGTAACAAAACCCTTCTTTCGTGATTTGACTGTTTGGGATGGCGGAATCAATAAAGAACATCACTGTGAATCAGTATGTGGAAAGGATTTCTGGATGAAAAGTGATTAAGACGTAGTCCAGTTGACTGCAGACTTATTTGGTGAAACAGGTGATAGTGAGGAATGCGATGGATAAACAGACTGCTACCACTCAGTCTCTGTTTTTTCAGACAGCGAGAGGAAAAAAATCAGCTATTATATAGGCTGGGGTGTAACGCTGCATATTTTAAGCGACTGTCTGGCTCCTCTGGACAGTGTCCAGCAAGTGGAATCCACAAAGTTGCGACTTTGTTGCTTGGTGACTAGAAAAGCATTTGGACATTGTCCTCCTTCTTTCAGAGGATAGTTAGAGGGAGGTCTCCATAACCGAGGAGGAAGTTGTTTTAGACCTGGTATTGGGCTATTTGAATTGTGTAAAGATATTAAATCATTTCTCTGCACTTCTTACCATTGGAATTTTAGCAGCACAGTACAGATTATAGACACATAAATAAAAGCGTGGCATGAAAACTGCCCTTCCTGGACCCTCTTCCATATGTAGCAATGAAATTGGATTGCTTTTCTTCAGCAAAATATTAACAATTCCAGCAAGAATAAAACTTGAACATATAACACTCTTGGCTATGTAACCTTGAGAATATGTGTGTAAGAAGGGACACTTGTCTAAGATATATAGAGTACTACTTTTTGTTATCAGCTCAGTAGTTGTGCCTACTGTATGTGCTTTGTCTTAGTTTTACGTTTCAGTTTAAATGTTTAAATGAATTTAGTAATGTTTAAGAATGTTTTCAGTTTAAAGGCACTACAAATAGTATGCTACAAATGCACCCTAGCAAAATGTTAGTCTTTTTTATGTTCAGTTTCTAAGGAAGGCCTTTAAACCTGCTGCCTACCTGTCTTTTATGGCTATTCGCCTTAATATTTTGAGAAATCATGTGACACATTACAGCACGTTGCGTGTAGTGTATGGTTTTAAACAATGTCGATACAAGTGGAGATAATGTTTCTGATATAGCTGGACTTGTTGCCAAGTCTTCCACAGTCATCCCAGCCACATATCGATGAGTAGGAGTCCAGATCTGCCTTCACACATACCTAGAGCAGGGGGCTGGGGGGAAGAGAAGGTAGGGTTCAAAGTCAGACGCAGTGAGATAACGCAACAATCAGTCATCTGTTCTGGGGGACCAGGACAACTCAGTCACCGTGACCAGTCAGGCAGAAATGAGCTCCTCCTCCTGAACACTTAAGGCGAAAGGTGTCAGGGTCTGTTACCATCTGGTTGCATCTCTACGTATGTAAACTGCGGCGGCTCCTCATTTTACGAACACATTTGGGAACAGATTTCTGTTTGTAACTTGATTTGTTCATAAATCCGAAGTTACCTTTAGCTCTGAGTCATAACCAATAAAAGCTTAATAATACAGACGTCTTTTTATTCATGGGTTAAATTCTGGAAAATGTAAGTACGGAACTGGGGGTGCGGTGGCGCAGTGGGTTGGACCACAGTCCTGCTGTCCGGTGGGTCTGGGGTTCAAGTTCCGCTTGGGGTGCCTTGCGACGGACTGGCGTCCCGTCCTGGGTGTGTTCCCTCCCTCTCTGGCCTTACGCCCTGTGTTACCGGGTAGGCTCCGGTTCCCCGTGACCCCGTATGGGACAAGCGGTTCTGAAAATGTGTGTGTGTGTGTGTGTAAGTACGGAACACCTGTGCTGTACATCATGCAAAAATTTTACTAAATATTTAATAAAATTCCAAAATGTTTGTATTTCTCTTCCAAAGCTACTTTCCTCTCTCTGACTCAGTCAAAGTCCAGGGTCTGTGCTTTAGCCTTGTTTCTTAATGAAATTCTTCAATGTCTAAAAGTCCAGCCAAGCAAGTGTCACGGGTGGGGGGAGTAAGGTCTTTAATGCTCCTAAGGGATGAAATTACTTTGATGCAGTTCATTTAGCCCCTGCTCTACACCCCTTGTGTTAATTCTGGATTTTATTTTGGGACAAAAAAATAGAAAATATACAGTTATTCCAATATTTCTTCAGCATAATGTTGAATCAATACAGCTTATTAATATAGCAGCAAAACAGCTTATGGAAAAATGTAAAGAAATGTCTTTGAAAGTTATGTAGAGGTTTTATGGGTTAGATACCTTTTTAGAATGTCAATTTGGGACATAAACTCATATCTCAAGTTCAGTGTAAATTTCTAATGTCCTGTAGCATCGTATGCTGAACATTTCATAAAATCAACGCCAATGAGAAACCCCTGTAAAAATATATCAAGGACTGGGACACAGGCATTGAATGTCATAAAATGAAATTCTGTTAAACAACATTTAAACACTTTGTTCTTTAGCTTGCTTGCTACTCAAGCAGAGAAACCCAGATTCAAAGATGTGGCTTTTTTCCTCCTGCTTCCTTTTGTCCTTTCTTTTGGATTACGTGAAATCTGAAAATATGTTTTTTATTTTAAAAAAGATAATGGTACAGGCTTTCGAATTCTACACTTACTACAACATCGATAACAAGCAGATCAAGCGGAGCTTCACTTGTGGATGATAATCCCAACTGTAAACCTTCATGAAAATAATCCGCGATAAAGATGTTAGGGAGACATACTTTAAGACTGGGATGTTTTGATGTCGTTCAGTTACAGATATCTTAGACCATCTGCAGTGCAAGCCGGGTAAAGCTTTTTATTCAGTAAATAATTATGCAAATTAAAACTATTAAGATGTTAATTAAAATTGAACTTGACACAAACTAAGACTCACATACAGTACATGATGGCATTAAACAATTTCAAATAGGGGATAGTGTCATGGGGGAATCTCAGAAATAGTGAAGAATTATTTAGCACTATTTATTATCACTGTATTTTGGTGCATGTTAAATAGTTTTTAAAAAAGTATAAAAGATTTTAACAGAATTAACGTCACTGTAGACTAAGCAATATATACCGCATTTAAATACGAGTTATTATTAAATCCTGGCTCAAGACAGGTGCTGCAATAGCAAAAAATAAAATTAAAGTGTTTTTCTCATGGAAATTTAAGACAGATGTCTTTTATGAGTTTTACCATTTCTTTTTGTGACAACCAGCTTTTTTGTGGTGTACGACTGGCCACTGTGAAATCCTATGAAATATTTCTGCTCAAGTACAGCTCCTCCAAGAAGGACTTTCTTCTGTCCCGGTTTAACCAAAAAAGCCATTCTCTGATGTTAGCAATGATATTGGTTCTTTTGCTCACAGCTGGACTGCTCTGTGACTGTATCAACTCCACCATACCGCTAAATAATGGTGTGTCACTCCATTCTGAGCCAAATACAGAGAGAAAGCATTTTTAACTTCCTTGTGATGTGTACCATGCTAAACTATGTAGAAAAATCAGTAATATATTTGAGGAGATGCATTATATGAATTCATGGGTGTACCCTATTAGATGAGTGGATATCATATAGTTGTTTATTTTGGATTTTGCCTGGCAGTCTCTCCGCATGGAGGATTTGCAACCATTTACTCTGGACTTCTGGAAAAACAGAACTTTCATGAAGGGATGATAATCAAGGGGTCATCTACTTAAAACCGCAATTTCGCTTTTGTGAAAAAAAAAATACTTGGAAAGCTTTGACTCAACAGAATTACCTTAATGGGGAAATAAACATTACACTAATTAACACTACCTAAATGTTGTAATGACTTACTAATTCCAAGAATGCCTGTCATATTCTTTTCTTTTGGAATTTCAGCTGGCTTGTAAAATAGGTGGAAAAACTAGTATGCATCAATAGAACTGCTCCTGGCTATTTACAGGACTTGATGAATTGGTACACCCCAGCCAGGCCCCTTCGCTCATCTACTTCTGCTCGCTTGGTGGTCCCGCGCATGAAAGGCAAAGCTCAGAGGTTCTCGGTTCTGGGTCCATTGTGGTGAAATGACCTTCCCCTGTCACTCAGAACTGTGGAAACTCTGTCTGTTTTCAAGAAGGGTCTAAAAACCCACCTTTTCCAGATCCACTTCGCCCAAGAGCTCTTCAGATCGTCTATAGTGTAACTGTTCACGCATCGTAACTCCAGAAGCATCCCCAGATACAACCTTTATTCAGCCATTACTCTGATATTGTACTGCTCATTTGTGTATCTTATAATATTTTTTAAAAAAAATTGATGCGGGTATCGGGATTTGTCTGTGTCTTATGCACCTACTTGAATGATGAACCTCGGTGCAGCAAGTGGTGGGGAACAAAAAAGGTTTGTTTGAGACTTTCATGTCTGCAGCTATGTCTCCTTCTCTCAATGTAATGCATACATTGTACTTTTGCTGAGATGTACGTCTGCTAAATGAATAAATGTAAATGTAAATGTATTGTTGTAAATACAGTCAAATATTCAGCATGCAGACCATGCAGCTGTGCATCAGTTCTGTTCATCCAGTCTCACTATGTATTACATCATTTTTTTAGTCCCTGCCAAATACACTTCAGTGGTTTCATACATGACTTCACTTTAGGTGATTTTTTTATTAACCATGGTATTGGTTTCTCTCGTCACAATGTCAGTTAGATATACAAAACTTAATTCACTGTTCATACAACTGGAGATATAACTGCGTACAAAGCAAATAAAAATGGAGAGGATAATGAGTGTTTAGTTGTCCTGACCAAGTGCTGCTGGAATGTGGTGACTGAAAGAGATGGAGGCATGTGAATTGAAAAATGAAGGTCTACCTATGCATTGTATCATATTTCCCATTCCTGTTTTTTTTCCCTCCAAAATTGCAATCCTTCGCCTCACGAAAGTTTAAACCATGTCATTTCGTGATTGGTGGAGTAAGGTGGTTTCACTGGGAAAAAGGTATTCAGCGTTCATATTCGCTGTGGAAGTGCGCACTGATCTCCTTTCCCAGCAGCCACGCAGACCATGATATTTAATCTGTTATCTCTATTTTCAGCAAACACAACGCAAGCTGTCGTGGGCTGAGCGTGGGGCTCAGGACCCATCTGGAGAGCAGCTTGTGTGCGAGGGAATTAGAGGGGAATTTAAGCATGCGGGGTTTGCGTGGGGGGCTGATAACAAGGCCAGCCCAGTCCAGCCTGTTTGTGTTGTTGTAGCTGCTGTACTCATATCTGCGATGCATATTTAATGACCTGTGTTAGAAAAGGGTCTTCCTTTGTTTCTGTTGAGGGTGAAGAGGATGCTTGTGGCTGTCCCTCATAGACAGCCTTTAGTTATTTATAAAAATGTACAATTGTTTACTTGTTGTTCACAGCTGTTAAATCACAGAACAAAAGGGTTTCAAGATGCTTTACAGACATTTATTTAATTTTTATATACAAAGTCTTAATTAGGTTTATTTGTTGCTGTTTCTGGTTATTGCTGTTTTGTCTTTGCATACATGAATAAATGTAAATGTAAACGCATACAACACAGTTGTAAAAAGACTGTTAACTTGTGCTTGGGTAAATTCTAAATTAAGATTTTAAGTGACTGAATTTACTCATCTTGACATGTTTTCACCTTTTTTTTTTTCCGAATAAACTTAGATGTAGTATCTCTGGAGAAAAGAAAACTTTGACTATATTCAAACAATTATACTTTTTTTTTAATCATTGGCAATACTTCAAGGTTGATTCTAATGGAATACAATTTAATATTTTTGCAATATTTCATTATAATACACTGTCAGACACTATCTACTCCTGTAAGTCAAACCTATCAAGCATAAATCTAGCTTATCTTGTCTTTTTGGAGGATCACACAGCCGTAATGACCACAGGGCATTAATATCTTGGTGTTAATGGGATTGGTGAAGGTGTGAGATCCAGCATAAATACGTCAATGTGGTAAAAGAGTTACCTTGTGTGGCTTTGAACTTGGAATGTGAGGAACCAGGACAATACTTCTTCCATTAAAGATGCTATAGAGGAACAGGAGAGAAATATTAAGTATAGTATAAAAATAACAGAATAAATTTTAAAAAAAATCACTCATTCTCTATCAATAATCTCTCATCCAGTCCAGGGTTGCTTTAGTATGGAGCTTATCCTAGTATCCTGTTTTTATTGTATGGATTTCAAAATTAGCATGACTGTTTTGTAACTATTTACAAAATAATTATTTTTTATTCAAATACGAGGAATTAATGACCTGTTGGACAGGTTGAGGCACCAGACAATTTAGTTGTCTTGGTATGTCCTTTCCGATCTGTGAAAAAGAAAAATGTATCAGCATCCAAACGAAGAATAAAACAGAGAAATCCTGGAAGTACCAGCTGATATAAAATTAGATGAGAGGAGTGTTAAGAAGAGATGTAAATAACAGTAGAGGGTTTGTAAAAGTTGTGCGTGTGGATTGAGAAGCTCGCTTCATGGTCGACTGCTTCATGCCATGGTTGGAGCTCATTGTGAGATGGAGCCTGAGAACCCTCTAATAAAGTAGGAATCAGTGAAATGAAACTGGCCATCTCTTCTGGGTGACATTAAACATCAACAGATGTGCACGGCGGCACATTCATCTGCTGCAGTGACAACATCTGATCAAATAAACAACATGCCAGACATATTCGAGAATACAACTAAAAGCCAAATGACAATAACACAAACCTCACAGTTTACAGTTTTTTGCACATTAAAGAAAATATGTCTCATTGTCTTTTAATAGATTTTAAAGCAGCACTTTACTTCCGTTTCTGTCTTCTGCCTTCCAGGATGTTTATTGACAGTTTTCTGCTGTGTTAGAGAGCATTGTTTATTGACATGCCGTTCGTCTGTGTGGAATCCTTTACTGTAGCTCTTTTGCACTCACGGTCTCCCTTTGAGGACTGCTGCTTTTGCATTGAACACTACTTGAAGTTGCTGCATTCTGTGGTCATTCCTCTCCTTGTGTTTTTAATAGATTATAAATAGCAAATAAAATTTTTTATTCATATGCAGATCCCATTCAGATATTAACTGATTGATACCCTGCCCTAGCCTGTGTGTTGAAAGTGTACATATGTGGTAAATTATTGCACGCAAACATATATGAGTCTAGGGGAAAAATACAATATTCTGTTAAAAATTTAATGCTTTTGCTCCAACTCATCCAGAGGAGGATGAACCTTTCAGTATGATTCAACACTCATCAGTACATGCACTGCAAAACTTTAAAAAGCTGGTTCATTAGCTGGACTTCTCTGCTTTTTTAAGAATGCCCCAAATGCAAATCTACATTCAAAAAAACATTTTAACATATTTGAACATCAAATCTCGGTTCTTTGTTTCTTTTGAATGGTGGACTTTTTTTAATGGTATTTTTACAAAGTGTTTCAAAAGATTTTGCCCTATCGTGCTTTGCAGTATCTTTTGCTTTAGGAAGAAGAACCAAAGGAAGTCCCTGACGTTGTGACTAATGGCTTGATTTAGAACATGGACTTTCTTTTGCTAATCCACAGACTGCAGGCCTGCCTTCCATCTCGAAACGATAATGAGAGTTTGAAGATGCTGTGGTGGGCTGGTGGAGACTGATGGGTCCATGTGGGAGATGTAGGCAGCTAGAACAACAGTGTGAGGGTGGGTGGGCTGGAGGAGGAGAGCAGCCGAAATGAAGGTGATGCCACAGGCGCATTGCCATTTGGAACGAGGTCAGATTCCCATCAGTACACCACCAAAAAACATTTTCAGCCCACCAGCAAGCCAAAAATTCACAAAACTTGGCCTCTTTACTGTGGTTCTCCTTCGGCTAAGAAGGAGAATCAGAGGAAAAACACAAGTAGACGTTGCTGGAAAAGGTATTAGTTGCATGTTCCACAAAAATCCTGCGCTTGAATTGGGTTCCTGTGTCTTTGACAAATTTTGTCCTTGATTTAGTTAAATTTCTGCAATGGTTAGTGTCAAGTTAATTCGACTCATTGTTCTGAGCAGGATCAAGTCACTTTGCTACCGACTAACTTTTGAGTAGGTTGTTGCCATGACTGCAGATTCAAATACCTCGCAGTCAGATGTTGCCTTAAAACGTCTATGAAATGCTAATTTTCTTCTGTTTAATGCTGGCTGTACTTGACACATTAACACGCTAGTACATCTTCATTATACCATGTTTGATTCACCAAATTAAATAAAACTTTAGTTAATTTCTATACTTTGTAACTGTCAAGCAAAATGTTGGCTTAAATTTATTCAATTAGCTGATGCTTTTCTCCAAATCTACTTACAATATTAAGCTATTTACAATTATTTACCCATTTATACAGCTGGGTACAGGTGGTGCCCGACTTAAAATAGGGTTACGTTCTGCGAAACCTATAGTAAGTCGAAAATATCCTAAGTCAAAAATGCATTTAATACATCTAATACACACCACTGCATGACAGATTGAGAGATGCGGATTACTGCCGCTACCCAGCATTGAGAGAGTATCGCACTTCATATCGCTTGCCTGGCAAAAAAATCAAAATTCAAAATTCGAAGTACATTTTGTACTGAATGTCTATCACCAGCTCACCATTGTAAAGTCGAAAAAGTCATAAGTCAAACCATCGCAAATCGGGGACCGCCTGTAATTTGTATTGAAGCAATTTAGGGTTAGTACCTTCCTCAAGGGTACTACAGGAGTAGGTAAGATCAGAACTGACAACATTTGGATCTAAAGGCAGCACCTCTGACCACAATGCTGCCAACTGCCCGTAGCTTTTTGCCTAGACTCGGGAAGACAACCAATTTCTTAAAGTGGGGGATCACAACTTCATGTAGTAAAACTTATGAGTAGAACTTATGAGCAAAGGGGACAAACAATGGAAGTAGTCTCAAAACTCCTCTACAGCTGTAAGATAGATATTCTTTTTGAGCTTCTTCTTTTACCTGCCTTTCTCTAGGAATTGACATACGTTCAGCCCCCAACTGTCAGTCTCAACAGTAGGTGTGTTCAGAAGTGATCCAAAATACACTTCCATTCTGTAAGAGTTCTGGCAATTGTCTGGAACAGGCTAAATCCAGCAGCCACCGCGTCAAAAAAGTCTGTCGCTAAGTGAATGCAGCAAGCAAGTGAACACACATGCAAAGCAAGGAGAAGCAAGGAATTGATAAAGGGCATGAACACGTAACCTGAAGGTTGTCAGTGTAGGTACTGCTGCAGTAGCCTTTGGAAAGGTATTCATGGATACCCTGAACTGGCTGTTTTTATTATGTTTATAGAGTACATGCTGGATTTTTTGTTATTGTTGTTCTTATAGGTGGGGCAGCAGGTACCATTGATACCTTATATTTCCTGGGCTGTCAATTTGGATGGCGGTTCAAATCCAGCTTAGTCTGTAGGGAGTGGCATTCCACACGTGTCCAGATGGATTTTTTCCAGGTGCTCTGGTTTTCTGTGTGTGTATGTGTGTGGGAGTGATTCATCTGTAGTGGACTGGGTACCCTGCCTTACTCACTGTGGTTTAGGTATAGGCACAGGAGCACCCTCACCCTGTGTTAGACATTCACTTACTGATAATGAACTAACAAAGGAGTAACTGTTGTTGTGTAAAGCTTCCTTATAAACAACACACACACACACACAAACTACCCCATTTCCTTCCCTTCCAAACATGTTTTTTTTATTTCTTATCACCAGAGACACATTTATTTTCATGTTTTAATGCTGTTATTGATGCATTTACTTTGAAAACTAGCAAGACTTTTGGGATAACCTCTTTTGGTTAGCCATGACATTAGTGTCAGCGCCAAGACCCGGAGACAGGTGGTAGCTTTTTTGGACCCAAGTGTGGGTGCATTTCAGGGAAAAAAATTAGAGGAGCAGATCAAATCGGTGGTCAGGAACAGGCGTTGGTCTTCCGAGGCTCAAACGTCATTTCTGGGGCAAGACAATACTCAGTACATGGGTCAACAAGCAGCGGTCGAAAGCCAGGTGAAAACAGGAACCAGGAACAGGGTGTAGGGGACAAAGTGCTGAATTCGCAAGCCAAGCAGGGAGGCATTGCAAGATTCCACAACCTTGTGCAGGGATGGCGCTGTCTTTATCCCTGGCTTTGTTGATTACCGTCAAGCGGAGCTACTTAGCTTGTGGGCGTGACAATTAATAATGAACTTTACAAAGGTAGGCAGTTCACACAATCTTTTTGCAGCTCTTTGTATCTTTTTAGGATTTCATGGTGAGCCCAGAACCATGACCATCATGGATTCTGGCAATCTATCTGTGTGGAAGGTAAACAGATGCAACGGGATTCCAGGGCCTCTTTATGCAATAGCAAACAGATTGGAGCTACTCGTTACATTCCAGTTAGCTCCCTCCCCCACACCCCACTCCCACTCTCAGTGCCAATGGGGCAGACAGTTTGTCACTTCCTGAAGTTCTCATCCAGTAGCATTGTTTGTTTACATCCCATTGATTTGTTGACTTCAGAACTTGTCTGCATGATCACTGGGCTTGTATGCTTCAAAGATACTGTGTAAACTTTCTGTACTGTGGTAGAGGTGGGTGAGGTGATAACCCTGGAAGGTGAATGAAAGAGCAGTGGTGGGCACAGGAAAATGGAACGAATAACTGCAATCATTTCATTAAGGTACCATTTTTACTTAACTGAATTATACCTTTAAAATATGCAAGAGGGTTTCTTTCATAAATTTGTTGCTCAGTCTTGGTTATTTTTATTATTTCCAAGCTGTTATACCTACACATAGAAAGTGAAGGGGCACATTCTTCAAGTCAGGAAGCAATGTCTGTTCTTCACACTTCCTAATAGATTTTTTCAGTTTGGGATTTTATATTTTATTTTCCTTACTTTAAATACCCATTTATTGTTCTTAACCTCCTCGGTGATGCTACTAATGAGAACACTGATACACACTGAAAGATTATGGTTTTTATTGTAACATCCAAGGTGCTTCTGTCTTCTGAGGAAATTTTGAGCTACGTCTTACTTATTGCTCAGATCAGTTCCTTTAGTTGGTGGAAAAGATAAATATTACAGTTAAGAGTACCTTGGATGCACTGAAGTATGTCTGGCTGTGGTGAGAATGTAAGAAGTTATGCCACAGCGAATCAGTGAAATCCTGTAAGCACGCATGATTATTTACACAGGGACGGTGCCAAGAAAGGGAATTACGGTCATAATTATGTGGCGATTTCCAGTGATTATTAATTGGAGTTAAATGGCACTGTGATCCAATCCAGTGTTTGTTTATGGATCAAATCTATAGATGAAATTTGGGCGGAAGTCATCAGCGATTCTATACTCGTTTAAGAACCAGTGAAGGAAAAATAAGGTCTTTGCAGACATGGTACATTTTTGAGACTGGCTTCCTTAATCTTGGAAACAGCCCAGCTACTGAAATCCTCTAGATGGTTTCCTTAGACAACCCTTGTCTCTGAGTTCTCTTGTCTTGCCTGGCTGTCAGATCTAGGTAAAGTCAATTGTGTTGCAAAATCTACCCCAACCCCCTCACTCTTAACTGGCCCCAACTCACTTGGCTGTTGCTTCTTGAGTCTTGTCCAAGCTGTGACAAGGTTCAGGGTAGATGCCTTCTGTTGTGTCATTTCAGGTCTCGCTGTTTGTATCAAGGGACCAGGCTAAGCGTGTTTAACCCAAGCTGAAAAGTTATATATATTTTACAGTAAATGCAGCAAATGCAAAATAAATGCAAAATGAAAGTAGATATGGAATTGACTGTTTTTCTTCTCTCCAGTAATTAGGTGCAATCAATGTGCTTCTCCTTTCCAGTGGACTATAGTCATCTGTCTTTTCAAGGACTTGTGAGGTGACAAACCCTATGAAGCAGTCACAGGGAAGAGTGGTGTTTGCCTGGAGGCTGAATATCACGTTCTTATTTGCCATTAGCAACTTTCCGAAGAAGGTTGTGTTTCAGGAGTTCCATCTGTTATTCCATATTGCAGCAATTCTAATACCTTGCTGTTAATGCAATTAAAATCACTTCCTTTAGTCATTATGTCATTACTTGGCTTTCATTTCAGTTCAAAACAATTGATGGATTTAGCCACTTTATTCAGATTGACATTTTAGTGGAGCAGTTCAGGTTAAGCACTTTTCACAGGTGGACGACAGCAGGGGACTACACTCACTGCTGTCTTTTCTGTACATCTGATCAGGGTCCAGGACTCCTCACAATTCTCCCAACTGGATGCTTACTGCACCTTCATGCTCTTATGAATGCAGAGAAGGAAACCAGTCATTTAGTTGTGGTTGTTATTCATGTCAAGCTTGCGTGTTTCCTCGTAATTACTACAAATTGTCCCTTTGAGCACTAGAACAACATCAGTTTGATGGCAGTCCAGGGAGATGCTGTACACCACAATGGATGTTGGTGATGATGACAGACAGATCAGCCCTCTCATCCGCAATAAGGTTGTTAGCGTGTGCGAACAACTTGTTCTCAGCGGTAAATGTGCTTTACAAGGAAGAACAGCTGCTCCATGAAATATTTAAAGGATTTCTGTCTCAGGTCTGCCCTCAAGCGCAATCTCTGATGGATCAGGGCCTTACTGATTAATATCAATCTCAATTAGTACTTAATTGCATTTATTTAGCTGTGCTGCCGCTTCAGTTGCAAGGCAAAGAGACGTTGGATTTTGTATCTTGCTGTGTGAGAGTACTTCTGATGTGGCAAGATAGTATGTACTTTCTCTAATATGATACTTATCAAGTCGATTCTTATCATAGTTTTATCATGGTTTTATGGAAACATTTCTCAGCAAGAAATATCCTTACAGAATGTTACTGTTGTGTTTTTTGAAGGTTTTTTAAATGACAGACAGATCATCCACCCAGGTCCATACTCAGGTCATCCACCACAAAATATTAGTATTATAAAAAGGTGGGTGGTATTGCAATGGAGCTATGGAATATTTCTGGAAAAATCAAAATATTGAGATTTTCTCATCTGTTTTGCACATAATTTAATGTTTTTAATTTGCACTGTATGTTTGCAGTTTCATAAGATCAGAGATTGGTAAAATTACTTCAGTGAATTTCTGTAGAGATTATAGAGCCGTAGGCACTGTGCTTACTACACCGTAAAAAAAAATCCCTCAAAACTGTGATTCTGCTCACAGCTGTACCACAGTTACACCGGATGATTGAAAACAACACAGTACTTTTAAAAAATTTACAGAACACCATTTGCAACTGAACAGATACTCTCTTTTACCCATGTAACTCGAAGAGCAGGGCAAAAGTGACAGCAGGAGGGAGATGGCAGTTTTGTAAGATTGTTTTGTAAGCGTCTTTCCTTGTTGCATGACTTGTCTCCGGTCTGCCCCAAGAGATAATCTGTTTGACCCGGCATTTGGCCGGTCAGCGCAGAGTAAAGGCTCCATCACAGGGTTAATTCTGTCAGGACCCGACTGCTGGAGTGGAACATTCCACTGTGATCCTCTTTCAGCTGATTCACTGATGCCTGGGAAGCCGGCAGACTTGATCCGATTAGCTGCCGGGCTTCTTAGAACCAGTGACAAAAACAAACAAAAAAAGATCCTAGCTCAGTGGCCTCACTGGTCAAGAGAACCCTACTAACCAACCCTCCAGTTTTGACTGTTTTGTCCATCTTTTCACTCTCCCCTCTTGTTTGTAACACCTGGATCGGCCTTGTAGGACAACAGAGCTCCTCTTTAATGGAAAAATTCCAATGACCAAAGGAGAGAATGATTGGGTTCTATTTATTTATTTATTTATTTATTTATTTATTTGATTTGAAGGCGTGTTTTCAAGGGGACAAAGTTAATGAAGACATCTTCCACGTCTTGTTTCAGAGTTTCAGGGATTTAGAAGAGTTTGTCCCCAAATCTGGTCCTGAGATTACTGTAATACCTCATGTGATTGAAATCATGGGCTGTGTGCCAACATGTTCATATGATTCTTCACTCTCCACTCTTCAGCATCTAGCAGAAGCCCAGGTTACCCCTTTCCGAATATAGTTTGCTTATTCATATAGTCAAGATGTTTTTCAAGTACATTGGGGTGACTATGATCTTTCATGATGCGCATCGTCTTTCTGAGACAGCGTGTGGTCTAGATGTACTGCTGGTTCAGGACATCTACGCCCTCTACCCTTTCAAGGACATTGTAGAGAGGGTCAACAGCTTCAAATTCCTCGGGGTCACCCTCACTGCAAAACTCACATGGACTGAGCGCACAGCATCGACCATCAAAAAGGCCCATCAACGTCTCCACTTCCTCAGGCATCTGAAGAAAGCCAGGATGCCCACTACAGTCCTCGCCACTTTCTACAAGTGTGCTGTGGAGTCCGTCCTGACAGGGTGTATTACATCCTGGTGTGGCAGCTGCTCCAAACAGTACAAGAAAGCCCTACAGAGGGTGGTCAAAACAGCTCAGGAAGTCATGGTCACACAGCTACCAGCAGTCCAGGACACCTACACCACACGCTGCCTCATGAAGGCGATGCGCATCAAGAAAGATCTCCATCACCCCGCACAGGCACTTTTCTCTTTTCTGCTGTCTGGAAAGCAACTCCTATTCGAAGCCGCACTGCTAGGTGCTAGGTACAGGAATAGCTTTTACCCCACTGCTGTAAGAGTATACAACACTCACCAATATGCCACCTTTTGTAACTAGAGTTGGACTGCTCCTTCCAAGCACATTGGTAGATTACATTGTCACTTTAAGCATTCTCATGTTCTGAGTTCTCTGGCTGTCTACTGTTATTTATTGTTATTATTGTTACCGTCATTTATTGTTATTGTTATTAGCATTACTCATTGTCATTGTTATTGTTTTGTTTTGTGCAGTATTTCTATTGTTTTTGCTCATAGTCTGCGGAGAAGCATTCAAGAAGAATTTCATGATACTTGTACATGGTACTTGTACCTATGACAATAAACTTGAAACTTGACGTATGTGCAAAGACAATAACAGAACATGAAAACTCTGATCAGTGAATTCACCCAAGTAACACTTGAATTCATCAAAGCTCAAGGGCATGTTAACTTACACTGGTAATTTTTCTAAACTCTATCTTTGTTAGTGCATATGCGATCTTGTGCTTTGGTTGGCTTGGGTGTAACAGCGAAAAAGAAAGATGATTTGCATCATGTTTACAAATTGACAAAAAACACAAGCATAAGGCAGTATTTGCAGCACTTGATGCCACTCAGCTAAATGGTAGAATGTGCTTTGTGTATGTGTGTATGTGCCCTGTTGCCCTTTCCTATGACCCCCTTGGTCAGTGCAGTGATGCTACTGTGTCCCCGAGGGCTGAGCGACATAGTGCCAGGGCTGCAATCAGTATGTCCCAGCTGGTCCGTCCAGTGACCCCAGTCTCCTAAACACTGCACGGTGAAGACTCTGTCTTGACCTGATCCCCTTCACCCCCCGTGCCTGCCAGTTCTGTGAATATAATTCTATTAAAGGACTAGTTTATTCTGTATCTCTCTTCTCAAGTCAGTTTCTGAATTGTACTTTTCAGAGTTTCTTTTGGGCATCTGTACAATGTACAGGACATTTGTAAAGGAAAAAAGTATACTTTTACTCTAATATTTCCATCATCCATGTTACACGTGGATTTTTTTTTATGTGATGGTTTAATGTTCGCACCAAGGAGTCAATCAAATCATTTTTACTGTGAAAAACTAGAGATGGTTCCTCACTGTTAGCTGTCATCTTGGGTGTTATTCATTCTGCTCCAGCTTTTCTCCAAAGTTACTTCCAATGATTTATCCATGTGCAGTTGGGAAATTTCTACCGTAGCAATTCAGGGTCAATACCTTGCTCAAGGGTACTACAGCAGAAGGTGTGGGGTTCAAATCTTGATCCTTGGTTTAAGTGCAAAGGGATGGCTCTAACCACTACACTGCCACAAAACCAATTTAATCTATTTGTCAAGCAGCAGAAACTAGTTTTCATATTCAGTTCTGAGATCCCCATATGTTGTTGCAGCATACCGCAGTTCACCCTTTTTCTACGTTTTCCCTCAGGTTTAATATAAATTTGATATCAATCCAGTACCACGGTGGTACTTAATATTTTCAAACACAACAGTTTGCAGATTATCAACACTGAAATGTCCACTGAAACTGTAAGATCATGGAAGTTTTACATGACCTGTGTTGTACTTGGTGGATTTCCCTTCTTGGCTTCTGTCCCAGAGCTACACATAGGGCCTTAGCATGAAAGCTTACCGAATAGTATAATAATGTAAAGAGGTGGGAGAACTTATGTTTTCCTCTCTTTTCTCATGCAGCCCATACTGTATGTAGAGAAAGATCAATAAGAATTTTATTAATCTGAATGGAAATTGCAAGAGGCTGCTACAGCATGCATACAACAGAGTGACTAAATACACTGGAATAACTGGAGTAAATACCACATATCACATTTAGGCAAGTACATGTGTGCAAATAAAAAGTATGCAAATAATACAAAATAGTATTGACAGCTCAGTACCACTTGAGCATGATATGATCTTACTATCCCGACAGCTTGGGGACTCATTATAGAGACGATTGGCCTTAGTAGTGCAGTCATGGCCTCAGGTAGTGCTTCACTGAACAGTGCAACTGGACCAGTCTATTGCTAAATGTACCCCTCCCTTTTGTCAGGGTGGCATATAGTGGGTGATAGTCATTGTCCATGATTGCTTGGAGTTTCTTTCCTCTTCTTTTCTTTCCCACTTCCTCCAGAGTCCAGCCTGACTCCAAGGACCAAACCATCCTTTGTGACTCGAATTCACATAATTGACATTATTGTAAAAGGGTTCAGATGTGCCTAAGATGAAGAAATTACATTGAGGCAACACTTTTGTAAAGATTATGATAAAGTTGTAATAAAAACATCTGTTTCCGACTGGTTCTAAAAAGTTTTTTATGTTTAAAAGAATGTCAAAAGTTGCAGTAATGTCACTCCTGAGAAATTATGTGCAACATTGTGATAATATTAACATTGTTTCTATTTCATAACCAGAACTCTAAGCCAAAATTGAGGAATATTGTGAAAGAATCTATACAAGGGGGTCATGACGGAGCGGCGGATTTGGCTGTTGCCCGCTGTGTGGTGGGTCTGGGATTCGAGCCCTGTTTGGCGTGCCTTGCGACGGACTGGCATCCCGTTGCCGGGTAGACTCCGGTTTGCCGAGACCCCACGCGGGACAAGTGGTTGTTGACAGTGGATGGATGGATGGATGGATGGATGGATGGATGGATGGATGGATGGATGGATGGAATCTATATAAAGCTCAGACTTCATTATTTTCCAGTTGTTTTGCGTGTGATATTCGGAGTCTTATCTTAATTGTTAATGTCTGCATTCTGAAAGAATTCAGTATGCATATACATATTATTTGTACTAGGTTTAATATTAAGATATAGTGATTTGTATTAAAATGTTTTCTTTACTGATCCCACTATGGCACTTGCCACATGCATGTCAAATCAACAAAGATTCTGTAAATAGAAACCAAAATAATTTTTTTTTTAATTAATTATATTGCAATGAGTGAAATCTGTAAAAAAAGATTACTAGTAATTACTGTAGTTTCGGTCAGTTCAGTTTCCATCCACATGCCCAGCTAAGAGCCACAGTGAATTTACTTAGTCTTTTTAATAATAAATTCTAAATATTTATTACTAACGAATACATTTGCAGTCATTATACCTACCAGGACATAGCATATTTAATATTGCAAAAACATGCGGTGTTTCCATTCTATTCCTGTTTGTTTTATTTGACTAATTCACAAAAGCATGGTTTGTATTAACATAGAGTTGTGCTGAACAGGTTCTTAAAGATGAAGGGCAACACAAGCCCCCTTACAGGCAAGCTTATTTGATTATTTTCCTTGGCTTGGAACCAACTGTACAGAGTCTGCGGGGACCGGAAAGGGTTATGTGTTCCGCAAAAGTGTGCAACGTGGACCAGAGGCAGATGGAATTTGGGGAGCAGGCAAGGACATCCGTAAATCAGAATGCCGCTGTGGTTTTTGGGTTCTCCGGGACGGGACATGTTATTGTCATTACAGCACTCCATCCATAACCATGTCAAATAGCTACATGGTGGCCAGCAAACCGCAGCGCTTGGCAGACCGCACCACAGTCCAGGCACACAATGGCCCCATTCTGCTCCACCAGGAAGGCTCGTAAAACCGGCTCGCTCTGCACATGCTCCGAAACGGGAACCAAAGGACTTTTAAAAATCTGTCGGCTCTTACATTGTGGTGTCTAAGATGGAAGGGCAATTTTCAAATTGGACACGTGTTCAAATTATTATTAAAATGAGCGAATTAGTTCAAAATCTTCTTAAATATTAGATATGATTTTGTTTATCCATTAAATATTAACAAAACTGAATCTCAGCAACTGCAGTATGTCGGAGTTACAAAGAGCACTTGTTTCTCAGGTCTGGGACGACAATGAATCCGCTACCGACCAAAAACTGGAAACACTCCGGCAGTGTTTTTCATTTGTTGCCTCCAATTATGATCGTTTGTTCCTCTTGTGCTGCACTCACCACTGTAGCTTAGTAATGAAAGGTCTATAAACTGCTGCTGGAAATTAAAATCCTGCAAGCAAATGAGAAACACATGCAGGCCCTTTTGGGTAATAGCGCGGTATTACAATAAATAATAGCGGCTGCGAGGAGCAAAAGAGCATGTTGTTATTGTACGATCGCACTAAGAGCATGCGTTTATCTTGGTTTTTGCGAAAGGGCACGGTACTGCGCTTTGGTGTTGCAGTTCCACACAAACAGAATGATGTCAGACTTAAGAAGTCCTTTGTCCCCAACAGCTCTGACTCCACCAGTTGCAGCCCTTTACTTTTAGTTCTGCTCTCACACAAACCAGGACATTTGATTAATCCTTCTTCATGGGATGGTTAGAGTTAGGGTTAGGGTTAAGGTCATGTTTTCTCAGAGTTGTCACATGCTACATATGCAAGGAGTGCAATAAGAAGTAGGATATATTCACAGACTTTTCGATAGCTTTCAAGGCCTTCGTAGCTGCACATTTCTTTTTTTCTGCAATTACTATTTGGACTTTCAGAAAGACAAAGAAACGCAAAGCTTAGAAATCTCGTGCAACACCGAAGTACAGTATCAAAAATAAATAAAGCTTTAATTTCTCGGAGAAGTTAAATAACACGCTGTAGCCTTAAAAACAGGTTATTAGATGAAGAGAATAATGTGAGGCTGTGCATCTGTGTGGATAATTTATGTGTTTCATTTTATGTTTGCATGTATCAAAACAAAAACAAATTCATAAACTTTTTTTTTACTGTGAGTTTATGCAAAAGAAGACAGCTGGTAACTTCATAAAGGATTAGAGTCTCCATTTGAAGTGGTTGCACTTTTTCCATCATTTTCTGCAGAAAAAAAAAATTTGCAGATAATGAAATAATGCGTGTTGAGGGAAACCTTCGAGAGATTGTGTTTTCCCTGGGAACAGGGTGAGGGGGGAGGTTGGTGTTAGAGGATTTTAGAGGATGAAAGTGATCACATTATCAGATAACATTTGGAGTAGAGATATTAACTGGGATATACCAGGACAAAGAACACAAACATTGTCTGTCTAATATATGAAGTGGCTTTTTACTATAGTTTGAAATGACAAAAAAGAAGACTGAGATCCTCTTTATTTATGTTATGCATTTATAAAGTATATAGCATCAGATAATTAAAATAAAAATATACATGTCTTGGTTCTGTCCTCCCCTGTTACCAATGAAAAGGATTTTCATACAATAAAGTAGGTTCTACTTGGACCACTTTGCTTGGCTTTTATGAAACTACCTACTTGTAGTGACCTCTCTGGATCTTTTCTAAAATTAATATTTGCTTCCCAGTTTTAAAAAAAATAGCAAGTTTCCAGGCACATTGTGTTTTTGAGTGTTGCTGTATACAAAGATTGCAACCTGGAATTAAAAAGAAGCTGAAACATTGTGCAACAGTAACTATTGCAACTGTTGTTACTTCATTTTATAACACAGCTAATTGTTGGGTTCTAAGCTGTAACATATTTACTCATTTGAAAATTAAAATTTGCATAAAAGACAGGTAATGTAGACGCCTTTATAAAAAGCAATCCAACACGAAATAGTCTGATTTACATATAATGCTGCCAGCATGCCAAATATCTTGATTCTGGAAGTGGTATAGGATTATACAGTAGAAAACATTTAACAAAAATAATTACTAATTCAGTATTAATGTACACTAAAGTAATGTAATGACATCAGTAAATTTACACTATGTCTTCGCAGAGCAAAGTAGTAATTGGCATTGAGATGAGCTTGGATTATATCCGTTGAGAAGAGAAGACCACGATGGTGGTTCAGCCACATAAATAAGGTGACAAAGTGAGAGTTCTGTATGGGCCCACGTAGATTTCGGACCAGGAAAGGCCAATCAATGTTTTTACCCTGCAGAAAAGACAATTTAAGATGCATGGGTAATTTTGTGATCGGCGGCAGCGTTTCGGTTATTTGTTCGGGCCAAGGCAGAGCGATAACCCATATGAAGGTGTTTGGTGTGTGTGTTTGGTGTGTGTGTGTGTGTGTGTGTATGTGTGTGTGTGTGTGTGTGTGTGTGTGTGTGAGAGAGAGAGAGAGAGAGAGCTAGAGCGGGTAGCAGGGTATGAAGAAGCACAGGCACCTAAAAGGAAACTCTCAGCCATCTGCGTGGGGTGTGTGCCAAATCTTTCTTACATGTGCCCGGACCACCTGGCCACGACGCTGGCCAAGTATGCCAGGCTGAGCCCTGCACCCTCTAGGCTCCCACCCCCGAGCCCCCAGCCCCCCCCCCCCCCGGCTTGCCTCGACAGCTTTGAAACTCCAGCGGCCATGGAAACCATGCTGTTGCCTCTCCCTTGCCAATTGCTTTGTTTGAAGCAGGACCGGCTGTGCAGTGTCAGGGTGGCGAGACAGTAGGCAATGCCTGCTCTCAGTTCCCTTCCCCCCAACACCGCCGCTCGCACCCACACACCCACATCTTCTTTTGCTGTTTGGAAAAAGTGGAGGCATTTCCTTTCTCGCAATTTATTTTTTTTGCTTCCCTATTGCTGCTACCTGACATATCGCTTCTGTAACTGCAGTTATTGGTGGACAGGGTAATCGTGGCCCCATTGCTACTTCCCCTCTGCAAAACCCCCCTCCGCCAGCATAGCTTTGCTCTCCGCCTGCCCGGAGAACTGGCCGATTTCTCTGCCATGGAGAGAGCTCCAAACGATCAGTTTACTGTTTATTCCCCCCACTGTCATGTCTTTGTCATTTGTGTCCACATTGTCTGCCTACATCTGTTTCTCCATTGTTATCCCCATTTGCATGGTAAACATAATCATTTATTATTCATTTGTAACCATCTTTATATTTACATTAATTATTCATTTATTAAGATGACACTTTCCTCCAAAGCAGCTTTCAGTGCTTAATATATTTTACTGAAATACTATGCATATCATGCATATCATCTCATATACATACATACATACATACATATATATTATATATATATTCATTCATATGCACAATATATTCATCCTCTAGAAGAAAAATACATTTTTCATGCTGAATGTTGCTGAATGTTGTTCATTGTTGTTGTTCACATGACTAGGGCTAGGTAACCAGTGTGTTGCCTCAATCTGGTGGCATGAGGAGGGGCCGAGCGAGTGAGGATAATCCAGCGTAGCAGGTTGGCAGGCTGGCTGGGACTGGGTTTCTCACTACAGTAGGCTGGGTAAAAAGGACAGACTGTTTCTGTGGCACTCTAGATTAGATGCTAAAGTGCCCAAATGATTCCGTTTCCAGGACTCACGATGAGTACAATATGAATAGCGGAACTGCCAGACTGAAATTCTGAAAGTGTATATTTCAATGAACTGACCCATAATTAGGTTTCTGGTCTCGTTTTAGCATGCTTGATTTATTCGGACGTTTCATTTTTTCACAGCTTTGGTTTATGTAGTTTGGGTTTGGCTTGTTGAGGCTTGTTGATTTGTTCATTTGTGAACTCCGCTATGTGGTTGCAGTTAATTTAACACAGTTTCAAGTGGTTTAGTCTTAGTCTAAGTGCAATTATACATGGTCTTTTTTGCATGTTTTTTAATCAAAACCATGTCCATGGGAAGCTGTAAAAATACCATGAATAAACTGAACTGCAATGTGAATTGTGCCTTGTTACAGTGAATTAGAGTATCTCAGCTTCAATGATGATTTTTAACTTGTGTTTTTTTTTGTCAGGGCCAGTTAGTTGAACAATTTTTGTGCGCTACATCTGCCAGTATTTGTGTAATGAGATGGAGAGACAGAGTGCACCTTTTCATTTTCTGCTTTTATTGTTCATATGCTGTATATTAAAGAATGCAAAGTGGAAATACAGTAGAAATACCCATTTGTATAATTCCCTTCTCTGTTGAACCAGTCATTGGAACTTTTTTCAGCCCTCTGCGTCACCCTGGTAAGAAGAACGCGCCATAAAAACAAATTGAATTAAAGTGAATTGAATTTTAATTATTAGCATATGGACATTTTATATATAAAATGAAGAGCACTGTATATGTTTCCATTTGAGGAGTACTCTCTACTGCTACATATTAGATTTAGCAGTTTGCTTTTCTATCCCTGCTCTTCTAGTGGAAAACACAGCTTTGTGTCTCTTGAATAAATGGAAAAATTACTTCACGCCTCTGAATGAAATCTGCTTTTGGAAACACTTTCTGTGGTTCCTTTTACTGGCACATGTACAGTATAATCGCAGTCTCGCACACACACACACACACACACACACACACACACACACACACACAGACACACACACACACACACACATACCCCTGACCTTCAGTCCCTCTGCCCCCCTCCCCCTATGTCCAGCTCCCTCCTCTTTCACAGCACACATTAGATCCCTGACAGTTCCAACTTCTTTCTCACAGCATGGCTATATAGAGAGAAAGACAAATTCAGGGAGAGCAGATTGAAAGTAGCTCCAAGACTGTATATTTCACTGTATCCTTAGGGATTCGTGGCATTCGCTGTCTTCCTGGGAAAGTGCCAAGAACTTCTTTGAACCCCTCCCCCCCCCCCCAACCCTACTTTTATTCTTGGAGTCACATGTGATATTGAGGGACATACTTTTAGGAGAGAAGGTTTTCAGAAGAAAACAAGACATGAGAAGCCGTTGTCTCCATGAGTGCCCGTGTCGAAGGGATCACCTGCTCTGGGTTTGACACTTTCCAGATGTCATGTACAGACTAGTGGGGGAGCTCCGTCTGTCTCACTGCTCCTCCCTTACAATGGGAGCGATGGGCCAGGGCTGGGACGGAGGGAGGAGAAAAGAGCCATCCCCAAAGTATGTGAAAGAAAATCTACAGAAAGTGCAGGATAGAAGGAATGCCTGTACTGTTTTCTTTCCTTTTCTTCTGCCGACAGATGACACACCGCTGAAGGGAAAATCGACATGGTGCTGGCAGCAAAAACACGTCCAAAAAGAGCTTTTGAAGAGATCTGCTGAGACAAGCAGTGGCAATTTTGCACCTTATCTTTTTGATATTCACGTTTTCAATTAAAGAAAAGCCTGAGAGCACAGGTGTCAAAGTGAACCCCTGGTGGGGCATGCAAATGCACGAAGGCTTTCGCTCCAGCTTCGTCCCGTAATTATTTAATTAGCTCCGTCACTTCGACACCTGAAATGAAGATTGCAGCTGTTTCGCCTGTTTTCGGGAAATAGTTTATTCAGTGAACTCATACATTAACCATAATATAATGCCAGTTGAAGATTTAATTATGAAATACTATTTTTGAAAACAGGGGGTGCGGTGGCGCAGTGGGTTGGACCACGGTCCTGCTGTCCGGTGGGTCTGGGGTTCGAGTCCCGCTTGGGGTGTCTTGCGACGGACTGGCGTCCCGTCCTGGGTGTGTCCCCTCCCCCTCTGGCCTTACGCCCTGTGTTGCCGGGTAGGCTCCGGTTCCCCGTGACCCCGTATGGGACAAGCGGTTCTGAAAATGTGTGTGTGTGTGTGTGTGTGTATTTTTGAAAACCTTACTGGCATTTCTGTTCCTATTTTCAATTAATCAATTCACAGATCTATGGGTTATGGACTTTCTTGACCTGTACTCTCATATGTTTTATTTTTAAGATGATGAAACTGAATGAGTTAGAAATTACCAGTCCACATTATGTTTTTCTATAAGTCCAGGATGAAGCAAACGAGGTCATTGCCCTTGTTGTTGTATTTATCTCTTCTCCATTTATTGTCACCCTACGGTTTTTGCTTTTAGTGAAGTGAAGACCAGCCCATTGTCTTTGCCACTGGTCCTAGAATCATTCCTAGTGCACATGAAATCCATCACTTCTCACAGGGCACCATGCTTTTTTTTTGTGTGGGAGCACTATAATTCAGTCAGGTTTATATTTTAAATTAATTGTTTTGCTTCTCTAATTCTTCGAAGAGTTTTGAACTGGATGGCTGGAAGTGTAGACATAGACCTGGGAGGGGCATAGAGGCCCCTACACATTCGGAATAAGCCCAGATAATGTTGTCTCATTTGGAGCCTGAGCTGAGTACCAGATAGAGTGTTGCGTCAGTTGACCTAAGAGTCACACATGGCTCATCATATAGCCTATAGCACATAATCTAGAAGCCATCATTTTCATTATTCTTTCACTTGTACTATATTATATATATGAATTATGGGCAGGACCGTTTCAGAACCTTGTTGAGCACATTGCTGAACATCCAGTACACTGACCCGAAACATCATGGCTTCTTTATTGTTAGGTTTGTTTACCACTAGCAGTAATTTTTCTGAGCTGGGGTGTTTTTCACTACTGTCTTCGGAGGAACCGATAAACTTACAAAAGACGGAGATACCCTCAGCGTCATTTTTACTGAATTTTGAAAGAAAAGGGAGCTAAACTACACAGAGACCAGACTGTGGCTTTGAGCCATTTTGAGCACTAAGTGAAAACTGCTCTTTTCTATAAACTTGTTTGCAGTGTTTTGTTGTTTCCTGAGGGCACCCAGTGGATGTATATGCAGGTGTGATGCAGAAATTGGCTCTCACGCTTCATTTGCGTATTTAGGGAAAGGAAAAGGGGTAAGAACACTTAGTTTAGGGGGGCACTGCTTGAACCCATCCCCCGCCCATCATCTGCCCCCTCCAGCTCCATCATCCTTCTTTCAGATATGGATTTGCTGTTGCTAGGGGGACTCAGAAAGCTTTTGTTTTAAGCTTTTGGTGCAGACTCCAGAGCTGAGCAGAATGTAGCCAAGCCTCTAATTTGTTTAATTTGCATGCGAGTGGAATGGCAATTAGACTTTTTTCTTAAGAATTTATTTATCTGGTATATTTTTGTGCCTGCTTTTCATTGCTTTAGCTTTCTCACAGTCACAATTTTTGTTCATGTCACATCACTGTGAGGTGTATGTTTGATGAAGGGTCATACTGACTGGTTTACATATAATTTTGTGTTCTTTTGGGACTTCCCCACGATATGGCTTGGTAGCATTGGGATATTTATTCCTGTTGCCTTATTTTTTTAAGTGTACTTGCATAAAACCTAAAGTGGGGGTTTCTGACCTGGAGTCCATGGAGCCCTTTAGGGTTTGTGGATGGGCTTCTGATGATCTGTACAAAGAAAAACTGTTACTATGCTATTATCATCTATGATGTTATTCTGTATAATGATATTTCAGTTAAATAAGTTCATTGCAATATCTTTTCCAAATTTTTGTACAGTCATTTTTCTAGTAGAGGTCATTTATTGTTCATGAGGTTCTTAAAGGGTTCCATGGCCTAGCATAAGCTAAGAGCCTCTGGTGTTAACTAAGCCCTCAGAATGTTAACATGCACACACACGTATACATTAACAAAGAAATGCACACGTATGTTACAGTATTACACAGACTGTGTAAGACCAGTGAGTTTCGGAAATGCCTGTGTTTTATTATTCAAGTGAATTGAGTGGATAAGTACATTTTTATGAAGGAATCAACCAGACTGAGATTGAGGAAGTGTGTGATTCTGTGGTCTTACATTAACTTAGTATGGAAGTTGGAAACAAATTCCATAAATGAATTAAATTCATAATTTATACATCAGTTGTGTCACATTAGATCCCTGACAATGGTGAACGTATACAAAAACAAGAGTGGAACAGGAGAGCATCCTCACGCTGCCTGCTACACTGCACTGGGTGACAAATCAACACCAGTATACTATAGTACCGAAAAGAAGTTTGAGGAAATCTGCTATTTTTTGTAGTAATGAATTTATTAGCCCTGAGTTGTTAAAATCACGAGACATTTGCTGATAAAAGAGCACCATCAGTAATACCAATGCAAGATGTCACTTTGGAAGTGTTTACTAACCTACTCATCTGTTAAGGGCATGTACTGAGATGTTTACTGTAAAACTGTAGTGGAAAATAATTTTAAAAGAGGTGTGCTGTGGGGGAGTGTAGTGGCGCAGTGGCGCAGTGGGTTTGACCCGGTCCTGCTCTCTGGTGGGTCTGGGGTTTGAGTCCCGCTTGGGGTGCTTTGCAATGGACTGGCATCCTGTCCTGGGTCTGTCCCCTCCCCCTCCAGCCTTGCGTCCCGTGTTGCCGGGTTAGGCTCCGGCTCTTGTCCGTATGGGACAAGTGGTTTCAGATGGTGTGTGTGTGTGTGTGTGTGTGTGTGTGTGTGTGTGTGTGTGTGTGTGTGTGTGTGTGTGTGTGTGTGAGAGTGAGCTGTGCTGTACAATGAAATGAAACCTAGTCAGCTTATGAAAATAGCTGTGGCTATCAGACTAGAAGAGAGAAGACCTTGGGTTGGAGCTAAGAAAGACTTGGAGTTACTGTTGTTTAAATCAGACGGGAGCTTGGACAGCCTGCTGTTGAGGGACAGTCACTGGGGTTCGTCACCTGCCCTGCTTTGTAGCTCAGCTTCTCTCCCATGTGAAGAAAGAGCCATGTAAACTCAGTCACAGTACAAGCTCCAGATATAGCATGTAAGCAGTGTTAAAAGTGATATTTAATGTGAGTATTTGGTTTCAGACTGATCAATTAGCTGATACTGATTTCTGTGGTTTACATACAACATTTCCTCTGCAATATTTTCTCTAGATCCAGGGAGGTCAGATAGTCCGGAACAGGACGGAGAGCCCGATTCCAAGGAGTTTCCAGAAAATGGTGAGTTGTGCTTTGAAACCATGCTTAAATCAGTCCTACCACACTGAGAACACACACAATATCTGCAACCGCTTGACCCAAGCAGAGCTGTGGCAAGCCAGAGCCTGGCCTGGCAACACAGGGCACAGGGCTGGGGGAGAGGGGACACACCCAGGATGGGACATCAGTCTGTCGCAAGGCAACCCAAGCAGGACTCGAGCTCCAGACCCACCACAGAGCGGGCCCCGGCCAAACCTGCTGCACCACCATGCCCTGCCGTGTTGGGAACACACATATAAAGCTTAAGTGGGTATGGTTCAGCTGCAGCCTGTGCAAATGCCCCAAGGATTTTTCTTAACTCGGGCTTTTTGTCATTGCAGACAAACCTGTTCTTGTAAGTGATACAGACTTTTCTCTTCCTCTCCTCCATAAGCCATAGAATTGTGGTTATATTAAGAGGATTGGGTCCTTGTGAGTTCCTCGCAACAGGGGCTGAAGTGTGTCTTTCATAACCATTAGGATCTAGTGGCCTAGATGTGATTGAACAGTCGCCATTCTGCAATGGAAATATGTGGGTTAATGCTTACGGATACATTTCTACTGTCTCTGATTGTTTTGTCAGGCCACACAAACAGTTTAACTTCGAAAAACTACAAGAGAAACAATATAATCCTACATGTTTTCCTCCATTTTTACCATATGAATGTAACATACTTAACATATCTTACCGTGTCTCACATCACACATTATATTATTCAATTCATTTCATTTTTGTACTACTGTAATTGCTAAGAAACACAAGGTCACATCTCTCTGAACTTGGCTTGTTTTATAAATGGATGTGTGATTCTACACTTTTGATATGACCGTTGTTATCACATCAAATTACTTAATCTATAACCTGGATGTTCCTGCAGTGCCAGTCAGCGGGGAGGCTGCATCTACGAGACTTTCACCTCATCTGCTTCCTTTAAACTTAAGTCTCTTATTCCTAAGGGCCTGGACTCACCGTACACCTTCATAGTCTAATATTATTAACAGATTCCTTTTATTCCTTTTATTTAAGATTAACATAGTTTACGATTTACAAAATAAAAAAAATTTAGATTGCATATCTCGCTGAAGGGTACAGCGGAAATATTTCGTACTACACACACACACACACATTTTCAGAACCGCTTGTCCCATACGGGGTCACGGGGAACCGGAGCCTACCCGGCAACACAGGGCGTAAGGCCGGAAGGGGAGGGGACACACCCAGGACGGGACGCCAGTCCGTCGCAAGGTACCCCAAGCAGGACTCGAACCCCAGACCCACTGGACAGCAGGACTGCGGCCCAACCCACTGCGCCACCGCACCCCCTGTAGACTAAATATTATTTGTCAGGAGTGGGATGTTGCTAATTTATTCCAGTGCAGTTTAGGCTTTTGCGTATTCATCTATCCTTCATCAAGAACTGCTTGACCAGTCCAGGGTCTTTGTGGTCTGGAGCCTATCCCAAAAGCACAAGGTGTGCGACAGGGTACGCACCCTGGATGGAAAATGAATTAACTGCAAACTAGTTTTTGCTATTTCACTTTTACACATAATTTGTTTGGGGTTAGATCAAGAATACATCTATATGTTCCGTCAAATATAGAAATGTGCCGTTTCCACAGGATTCGGTGTCTGCTCCCACTGTTGTACCCTTGATGAATGTGTTTTCCCTGAATTATTCCAGTAAAAATGTCCTGTTGAAAAACTGGTAATAACTGCACATAGCATAATATTCGAACCTATTCTTATAAATTGCTTATACAGGGAATTGTGTAAATTAATGTATAATAATAAATAAATATTGTGTACTATACCTAACCTTGAAAAATTTTGAACGCTAGATAAAATTTGGAATTTCAAGATAACAGCTATATGTAGAAAGTGATCTTCCTTCCTAGCCTGAGAACTGTGGCCTCTTGCTGTGACCTTTGAGTAGTAACAGCCGCAAGACACTTCCTTTGAGGTGTTCATCTGACCGCAGTAGGACACAGTTTCACACTGAGCTTACAGGTGCTCCAAGACCTTCTCTGCAAAGCTTTGTTTTTCTTCTTTTGCCTTTATCTGCTATAACTTTGCCCCTTTCCACAGCAGGAAAGTACGATGCTCAGCCCTTCTCTGTTGTTTGTCCTGGCAGCCACTGCACCATGTGCCAGTTCACACAGCTTTGTCGAGGGTCTTGTGGACATAAGGAGTGGGTACATACATCAGAATGCGAAGACGCTCTATGACATGCTTTTTTTTTTTTTTGCACCGCAGTGTTACCACATCGCGCTCCTTTCAAATACACAATGTGCCGCATTGTGTCATTGTGTTTTTAATTAGAACAACAGCATCGCTGGGTCACAGCAACATGAAAACAAAGGCAACAGCACCGAGAAATAATGGGAACGACTGCAAGTATGAAACCAGGCGTTACAATGTTTCTCAGAAGTGATCAACGGCCGCTGTCCAAGTCCGTTGTTCAAGGAAGTATGCAGAGTACCTCTGATTTGTCACAGGCCCAGATAACTTTATCTAATTGAAGCAAATTCATTACAAACATTCTTCATGTATAAAGAAATATAAATATCTTATAACATATATACACACACTTTCTGAACCGCTCATCCCATACGGGGTTGCAGGGAGCCAGAGCCTAACCCGGCAACACAGGGCATAAGGCTGGAAGGGGAGGGGACACACCCAGGAAAGGATGCCAGTCTGTCGCAAGGCACCCCAAGTGGGACTCGAACCCCAGACCCACCGAAGAGCACCCCCCGTTCTAATATACACACACACACATTTTCAGAACCGCTCATCCCAAGCGGGGTCACGGGGAACCGGAGCCTACCCGGTAACACAGGGCGTAAGGCCGGAGGGGGAGGGGACACACCCAGGACGGGACGCCAGTCCATCGCAAGGCACCCCAAGCGGGACTTGAACCCCAGACCCACTGGAAGGCAGGACTGTGGTCCAACCCACTGAGCCACAGCACCCCCCTCGTTCTAATATATATCTCTGGAATATATAAATATAGTATATAAACATCATATATAAAGATATATAAAGAAAAATACAAGTATAGACCACAACTGCACAATATACTTGAGGAATGACTTAAGGAAAAAGACTTACACAGGTATTTAAGAATTTTGTTACAGTTCTCTGAAGACTAATTTTGCAATATTTAATTATACTGAAACCCTCCTACTTATATTGACAAGCCAAATGAAGATTTTAACTGGACACTCACTTTTACAATAGTAACCCAAGAAACACCGTCTTTTCTATTGTCTGAGTACTGGAACATGTGACCCTGTGAGGTAGAAGTAAGAAAAGAGAGAGATGATGATTGTGTGACTTTTAAAATACACATAGCAGTGTACAATCGCTGAAATCTTCATTGCTTGGCTTTTTCCCTGCAAATGACAAAATTAGCATAGCAATATAGATCAGGAAAAGAGGACTGTATATAGAAGTCCATTATAGTATGTCTGAAAGAACATATATATTTTTTTCTTATGTTTATGCCCTCATTACTTTGTGTGTTTTCCATATTAGGAATGTGTTCGCTCAGCTAAATCAGAGATGATAACAGCAGTTGTGTGCTAAGGCGGAAATATGTGAAAGTACACATCTGTCTCTAGAACTTTTCAGATTACACAGCTGGAAGTCATTTTCCTTATTGTGATACAAATCGATGCTGCACCCCCACCCTACCGCCAGGAACCACCACCAACCTCTTGGCCTCATGATTCCCATATGAGGCAGTGGTGGAGTCACTCCGCTCAGCCCAGATGTATATTTAGCAAATTTCATCCCAATCGACCGCCCCCTCTCTTACTCAGTTGCGTCACCAGACGCATTTGCACTAATGGTACTTCGGGACTCTGCTCTATGACGTTGCTTTACGGCATAATCGACATATAGCTGTGTGGAGATGTACAGCTGTGCATCTCACACCTCCTACCTCATTATAGTGTGGTTCTCCATCTCTCTCTTTGCAACAGGCATGTGGGATCTCAGCGGTTTTTCCAGCAGTGAGCCATATTGTAGATAATGTCTCACTATTTCCAGGATTAAAAAAGAATAATCTAATTCCTCCCATATATATCTGTCTCTAGCGACAATCTAACAAATGTAAACCAATTTCAACGGGCTCACATTTAAAGAACAAATATGGACGGATGTTTTAATTTGTTCTTGCGGATTGTGGATGCAACATTTGAAAATAATCTGCTACAGTAATCCTGTGCTGCTGCGTGTTCAGCTTTCAGTAGATACTTCCTGTAATGATCTTCATTGGACGTCATTATTTTAAAGTCCTCGATTGCTATATTCATTGTAACCTGCTCACCTGAGACTCTTTCTCGTCCCCTTTATTCCGTTATTTTTTACAGCACCCATGCACTTGCTTCTTTCCCCACGGGTGCCATTGTGGTGAAATTGGCTCCTACGGGTTCCTCTGTCTTTCTTTCTTCCAGGACAGATGAGCTTCCAGGACAGTTTCGTCACCTCTGGTGTATTCAGTGTCTCAGAGCTGGTGCGAGTGTCCCAGAGTAAGTTTACCCACCCTTTTTCCAACTGTTTAACATGCATAGCCAAGAGCACAATGCTTGCAGTGAGAGATGCCACACTTGGTCAGGTTTTGAAAGTACAGTATCACTATGATCATCAATTGTCTCTGACTTCCTGCTGATGATCATGTGCTGCTGTCAAGCAGGTAAGACACAAGATCTGGACAGTGAGGGTCTGTGGGTAGAGTCGGAGTGGGAAGGACTGGAGTGGGTGGGGTTATAGGAGGCATAACTTGCCTTAACTGAGGTGGCATTCATAACATTTCAATACTTGCAGTAAACAATACTCCTAACTGAACAGATACTGCTGATCAATTTTTACTTGACACCTCTTCAAAATGCCCCTTAATAATGCATGCGCACACACACACACGCACAACGGCTGAAGCTTCTTGTCCCGGTGAGCCGGAGCAAGGGAGGAAAAACACTCAGGACGGGACACCAGTCTGTCTCAGGGCACCCCAAACAGGACTCGAACCCCGGACCAGCCAGAGAGCAGGACCCGATTAAACCCGCTGCGTCACCGCACCCCCCGTTTATAATGTTGCACACATAATTGGAACAATCTTGTCTTTATTTTTATTTCTCGAAAAATATGACTGAACACATTGTTTTCAGTCTGAGCACTTATGCATATTTGGAAGTTTTTTCTATCAGAATTTCATGTAGGTTAAAGGTGTCTTATCACACAAAGATAAGGATATCTTTAAATGCATTTAAATTGCATTAGCAATAGTGTAGTCAGGGAAAATACACACAAGATTTACTCAGCTTTTCTTTACTGGGGTATTTAAACATTTTGACACTATTTATTTTTTACCGAACGATAAAGAGAAGCTATGACCGCTAACGCTCTGACTCCAGTCCAGTGGCCTTTTCATTCCCGTCTGAGTTATCTGACTGTGGCAATGCACAGCCATCACACATCTCCTTGGTGACTCAGTCAAAAACCGTTCTGTTGATCAGTTTCATATTAATAGATTTAACAAGACACTTACCCTCAGTTGCTCCATATGTAAATAATTGTAGGTACCTTAACATTGTAAGTCATGTTAGTGAAAATCCAATGCAATACCTACAACTGCTGGTCTCAAGCAGGGTCATGGTGAGCCAGAGCCTAGCTGGCAACGCAGGGTGCAAGAGACACACCCTGGATAGGATACCGGTCCACTGCAAGGCACCCAACGCTGGGCTCGAACCCCTGACCTGCCACATAGCGAGCACAGGCCAGGTACCCTGTGTCACCGTGCCACCATGCCCCCCCTCCTTTTGGTGAAAAGCATCTGCTAAATAAATAAATGTAATGTAAATCTAAATGTATCTTACAAAACATAGAGTGGGGCAGAATAAACAATTCAAAACTTCTAGATAGAGGAGGCACTTCATAATAATCACAGTCACCTGAAAAAGTCTCGTTTTCTCACTTTTACAGGAACAGGGATGTGCATGTTGAATAGGGGAGGGGAATCCAGTAACCACCAGTTCCATGAGTTATAATGTTTCTCAAGAATATCAAACAGTTAAAGTCCTGTAAATCAAGAAAATTATTAAGGAATATACAGAGTCCAGGTTTTTCAAGGGCCTCCTTTGTGAAGGTGTTGCAGAAATGACTGCTGCGAAATATTACATGAATATTAAATGACTGAGAAATATTACATCGAACTGTGCTGGAGCTGATCTTCCATGGCTGACTCAGCATGTGAGTGACAAAGTCTCATCGACAGCATAGGCTTCACTTCTCATAACAGCCCTGTAGGTGCGGACGATGAACAAGACACAGGAGGCCTGCTGGTGGATGGGCTCTCATTTCAAGCTGATCATACAATTTTTGGTCCCATGGTTCCATTTGGAGATCCCTAAGGAGATGCAGACCCCTTTTTCTGTTAATCTTGTTCTGTTGACAGGTTCAGGGGTAATGGACACGGGTGAGGGAAGCTTGACATGGTTTTTTTTAGTTTTAAAGAAAGTTTTTTTGTTGGAGCAAGGAATTCAAGACATCGGGGAAGAATCCATAAGAACAGAGGATTCCTTTGAGAGCCAGAGTACAGTAAGGAACTTGGGGATTCAAGTGTACTTGCTGACATGCAATCAGGCAAATCTATGCATCCATCATCACGGGCAGCCACTGGGGAAAGCAAGAATACCTGTGCTCCTCTGGGAGCATGAAGACACACACACCTACCGCTGGCTCCTTTGCTCCACACACCCACCCTTTCTGGAGTTTCTACAGGATGGAGCACATTCCTCTGCGCCAAAGAGTCCCACAGACAGATAAGACCGCAACGCACTGCTAGTTCTACGGGAGAATGCAAGAGGGAGAGTAAGATCAATGTAGGGCTCATAGTTGTGAGCTTTACATGCAGCCCGCTGAGTAAAAGCACTAGATAAAGTCCTTTAAGTGGGTGGAACTGGCTGATCCCCTCTGTGATTGATTTCCAATGCAGTCAGACAGAATGCAGCATGGTCATTTTTCTGGCCCCTCCAGCCAACCCGTGTATGGCAGCAGCATGGCGCCCAGGTTAGCTCTCTCACAAATTGCCCCTGCTCTCATGATTAGTCATACGACTTTATGGCTCCTCGCAAATTAAGCTGCCACTCCTCCCTAATGGCAAGGGAGACTTAAAGAATATCATAATATAATTACTAAAAAAAAAAAAGAAAAAACAGGTGACTCTTGTTATGCTTCCTTTTTCTCTTTGTGAATCTGAGTAATGGTTTTTTTTTTTTGTAGCGTCCACACGGTAATTCATTATTCTTGCCTGTAAGCACTGTCCTCTTCCAATGTTAATGAACTACTCCATCAAGGTCTCTGTCAGTCTTGGGATGCGTGGCCTCTGCTGTCGTGTGCCTCCCTCATTACTCAGCGACATGTTTTGTATGCAGCGCCATTCCTTCCCTTGAACATTTACACTGTTCTCATCAAAAACAGTGCTCTCAGTCACGCACCTTTGCACCATGTGAGATGTTCAGCGATGCTCAGTACTGAATGTAGAGCCGTGCTGCGAAAGAGACGCCGCTGCGTGGCCGGACCACGTGTCAGAACCGTCCAGAGAACACTTTTATTTCACGTCCTTCAGAACAAACGGTATTAACCTTTAGGCAGACCCACACTGCCCCCATCCATCTGTGACCTAGTGGGGTAATGAGATAATGTAATTGAGGGAGTGCTCTCATTCTATCTCATTGTGCACCTGCCTGTTGCAGCCCCCATTGCGTCAGGGGTGGGATCCACCTTCTCGCTTACAGACCTGGAGAGCTCCTCCTACTACAGCATGAGTCCAGGGGCCATGCGCCGGCCACTGCCCAGCACTTCCAGCAGGTAACTAATCCATTCCAAATGATTTCCTTTTGCTGTCTCACTTGGGCAACTCCGTTGTATTTCATTAATTCACAGAGGTGGTGTTTCACCACTCTCAATGCAGGGAAGTAAGAAATCAAATGAAAAATGTCTTACTGAAATCATTGCACATGTCATCATCATCAAAGACTGTGGGTTGTCCTTGCAAGGATGGGTGATTATATTTTACTCACTTAGACTGTTCACATACTACCGTGACCATACGTTGAATCACACACACACACACACACACACACACACACACACACACACACACACACACACACACACTGTCTGAAACGCTTGTCCCATACGGGGTCACGAGGAGCCAGAGCCTAACCTGGCAACACAGGGCGTAAGGCTGGAGGGGGAGGGGACACACCCAGGACGGGACGCCAGTCCGTCGCAAGGCACCCCAAGCGGGATTTGAACCCCAGACCCACCGGAGAGCAGGACCCGGTCCAACCCACTGCACCACCGCACCCCACCCACGTTGAATTATAAGTTAGCAATAATTAATTAATAAAATAATTACATTTTGTCATACTTGGAAAAAGCAGGCTGGAGACAGGTAGGTGGTGGACCCAGTTGCGGGCTGGTTTTAATCTTTCAACGAGGTTCGTAGGACAGGACACAAACGAAGTCAGGGACAGGCAAAGGTCTTGCAAGGCACGAACGTCACAGTACAGGCAATCCGAAGTCAATACTCAGGAAGAACGGGCGAGAGTCAAAAACCGGGAACAAGGGAACGAGCAAGGAAAGGATGCTGAGACTGCAAAACCACAAAGGTGTTTGCGAGAATCCGCATCGTGGTGTGGACTCAGAGCTCCTTATATCCCGAGGGTTCTCAATTAGCCACAGGTGTTGCCGCTCCGCTCGTTCCCGGGGCCGTGACAACATTTACAATACATTTACACGTCATACCTTGCTTTGTTGCAGGTTGTGGCAAAATATGTGCTCTGAGTGTATGGCATGTTGAAGCATCTTCCTCCACCATGCATGAGTTTGCTTGACCTCCAATTTCCCCACAGCTCTGCCAAGCGTATCAAGTGCGTAGAGGATGATGTTGGCAGCCCAGGAGAAGAGTCCTTCTATGCAGGGCAAGGACGATCACCAGGGAGCAGCAGCTGGCATGAGGTGGACACAGGTACCTGACCTCCCCCCTGCAATACCCATATCCTTATTGGATCCTTGGTACTGACCATTGAGGCAGTTACTCTATAACTTTGGAAAATGATCACCGGGATTGAGTGAGAAGGGTTAGCGTTAGGGGTGGTGGGTGCATAGTAATTAATGATGCGGACATTGTGCTGTAACTTTCCATTTGTGATTTATAACTCACTTCTTGGAAATCATAAATTCATTGTTATTTTCCGTAAATAATTTTATGTGGAAAATAGTTCTGGAGAGACTTTTGCATGTACAAGAAACCTGAGATGCAGGAGAGAAATACCATAAACAGAAGCATCACATTGCTATTATTGTGAGAAATTACCTACCAAGATGAAAACCTACCCCATGCAGTTTGTTCTCTTTTTTCCATATGATATCATGGGGACTGCTCTTATAAACTGAGTACACTGGTCCTCAATTTACAAATGCAACTGGGAGTGGATTTCTATTCATAACTCAATTTGCTTGTAAATCCAAACTCATTTTTACCACTACATCACAACCAGCAAAATCTTATTAATACAGATGTCCATCGAATTATTCACAGGGTAGACGTTCTGTAAGAAACCAAAGGTAAAACTACAATGAATTGAAATATGCTGTAAGACTTTTATTAATTAAGTTATTTATTTAGTTATTCGATTTTCATCAACCATTTGCAATAAGCAGGGTCACTTTGTTCTGGAGTCTGTGTTGAAAACAAATACAGGGAGCACTGTGGATGAAACACCAGTTTGGTACAGGACATTTCTATCATTATCTTTTATTAACTTGAAACAACTTGAAATTTACCTTACACTTTTTTCGAAGAGACTTACAATTATTTACTCATTTATACAGCTGGGTAATTTTACTGGAGCAATTTAGGGTAAGTACCTTGCTCAAGAGTACTACCACCAGGGGTGGAAATTGAGTCTGTGACCTTCAGGTCCCAAGGCAATAGCTCTAACCAGTTTGCTACCAGTGAAAATTAAAATAAAAGTTAACATAAAGTCTGCATTAAAATTCTGGAAAATTAAAAAAAATTTGGCATCTCCACAACTAATTTGGTGTTGATTGTCGACTGATTCATTACATAAGCACATTCAGCTTTTGTCAGCATTTGCCCAGTTTCAGTTTGCCTTATTGTTTATATATGTTTATTAGCTACACTATTATTAAAAGCATAATCACAGAACTGTACCCTGATTTTTCAGTAAAAGTCTAAGATATAGCTATAATAATAAAAAAAATAAACTGAATGGCTTTTCAAAATATTTATTCACTTCCAGCTACACTAAAATTACAACATATTTAAAATGCCTTAAAATAAAAACATATAGTCTTTATGAACTCTTGTTCTCTGCCATTTTTATGTAATTTACATACACAACATTCTTCATCTTGTTATATTATTGCGCAGCACTCAGAAACACCAGACACAAAGTCTAAACACTGGAGAAGCAAGTAGGATTAGTCCAAGTCATATTCATGCTAAGTGATTTTTGCTGCCAACTAATGGCTGGATGTGGAAACACAGGTTGCTTTCATGGCAACAAACATTTGACATTTTTGAAAACAGACAAGTGAAGAAAGTAAATTAAAAATAAATAGAAAGCAAAATGTAGCTTTGAAAATTCTAAAATGGAATGCTAATAACACGAGGACCCAGTGTATACTGGAAACAGGTCCACAGTCAGTTGCAGTTTGATCTCAGGTGGATACCAGGTTCAGCCAGGTTCAGTGGGGATCTTGTATGACAACAGAGGCCAGCAGAGCTTTTTGTTCAAAGAAGTGATGGGGCTGGTTCAAGACCCAGGCCCACACGTTTCTGAGAAGAGCAGAAGTCAGGGCTCTCCCCGGATGCGAGAACAGCACGCCATCCATCACACCCATGTCAGAAATCAAACCTTCATATGCGTTTTTACACAATGTGGCTACTTCGGTGATAAGGTAATACACAAAAGAAAAATGTGCATTTACCTTGCTTACTATTTTTGTTCCCTTATTCTTTTTCCTTGTCTTTCGAAGCTGCATATAAACTGCGTGGCTCACTAGCTAGTACATTCATCTTGAGACAAGGTAATAATACCCTTCTGTTTCACACTTTGTGGCCTGTTGGGACAGAATAGCTTACTTTTTTGTTTAGTATGTTCGTGCTGTGGTCAGTGTGAAACATTTTTCTAGCCCCATGTAACTGCATTATTGATGTTATCTGTGCAATGTTTACTGGTGTCATCTGTTACAACTTGGCTGTCAACTTGTGTAAATGGACAAAATACAGATTTCCTTCGACAAACAAGTGTAATTTGTTCTTAAAATTCTGTTTCTAAAGTAAATTTTCGTATAGAAATCTCTCCGTTACCTTTACATTAAATTGGGAAAAATAAAGGGTTTTTTGAACTCTAGACACCTTTAAATCTAAGCTTAATATTCAGAATCATTTGTGTGTTCCTTTTTTTCCCCTTTCCCTCTCATCTTATATCTTTTATTTCATTTATAATGTAGTGTGCTTTTTTATTCTGTTGTTCTTAGGACGATAATGCCTCACATCTCCTGACTCAGTTCTAAGTGTTCTCTCCATGTGAATGTCATTTCCTTTCAACTGTCTAAAGACATGTTTCAGGTGATTTGGTGCCTCTAAATTGCCCTTCGTGTGTGTGTGTGTGTAAGTGAGTGAATGAGTATATGTGATTGTCCTATGGTGTCCAGGGTGTACCCTGCCTCAAGTTGGTCATAGCAGACCAGAAGCCATCTCAGAAACATAGGGGATAAGAATAAGAAGGGTACAATCTGAGTGGGACTCCAGTCCATTACAAAGGAGGCAGAGATACAATTATTCACTCACACATTATGTGCAGTTTACAATCACCAATTCACCTGAATTGCATATGTTTGGACTGTGGGAGGAAACCAGGGCATCTGGGTAAATCCCACACAAACATGAAGACAACATGCAAATTCTACACTGACTGAGCTGGATTCAAACCTACACCTAAACAGCTCAGGTTCTGTAAGGCAGCAATGATATTGTGCCACTGTAAATATAATCATAGTAATAAGCTGAGAGGTAAGGCTTTCCTTTGCCTTTTAACATTTTCAACACCTTTTGCACTTTCTTTGAAACTTTTTCGCTTTAGGGCTCATTATTATAATAAATGTTAAGAAGTCAAGATTTTGGAGTTGCAGGCATACAGCTACAACACAACTTAGATGTGCAAGAGAACCCAGATCACATATGGAGGGTGGGGGCTGCTTGGCTTGTATGCTTCTTGACATCACCAACCTATTTTGAGTTGAAATTTTGTAAAGTGTTCCATCTAAGTATGAGTTAATAACTCATTAAGCACATTTTAGGTTACAAATTACAAGTGTTCATAAGTCCGAATTCTTGTAAAAGGAGCCTTCGGGAAATGCGGGAAGCCTGTAATTTCCTTTGAGGAAAAGAAAAAATAGGAATGAAAAACCATATAATCTGTTTTCAAGAGGAATCATTAGTCTCAGACTAGATATTTTTTTTGTTGAACTGCCCCTGTAGTTTGCTTATATTCAGACACACATCATAGCCTACCTCTATAAACAAGTTATTCAACCAAATAGCTATCGGGATACTGTGTTGTTGCGCATCATGGGTTACATGTAGACGATGCTGAGCGTCACCTTAGATTCGACAAGAGCTCACGGACACACAGAATCTTCTCTGTATTTCCTGGAGTTTGCCTGTACGTCTGTGGAGAAGGAATACAGGGGGAACACACAGGTCAAAAAACATGGTGTGTCTCTAATAGGGTTTTCGATGAGAAAATGCTGAGTTTACGAGTCCAGATTTCAGGTGAGAGAACATTTTAAGGTGTTTGTTCCTCACTTTCAGTCTTCAAGTTTGCCACATCCTGTCCTATGCACAGACTGGATTGGTCCCATTTTGCACGTTTGCACACACACACACACACACACACACACACACACACACACACACACACACACACACACTCATACACGTATGTATTCTTTTGATTGAGTTTTGCTCAGTTCACCAGAACTTTTGGGACAAAGAATCTTTAATGTTTAGAGGCTATGAGTGCACCATATTATGTACTGATGATGATTGGGAAAGAAGATAAGAGGCTGTCACATCAGGTCAAAACAGGTGTTCAGCCTAAAGCAGTGCTGAACCACACTTAACACATCAGAGTGAGGTAGAGGTTGCTGTTGGCTCCTTGACACTTGACCAAAGAAATAACTAAAAAGGGCACTAGAATAAAGGCACTGAAGAGTCAGAATTCTTAATGTTAAGTTTAATCAACACTGTGCTCTCCTGCAAAAGTGCAGCTTCTCTTGAGCACATGTTCTTTCATCTCTTTAGGCTTCAGACCAAAGGCTGTGATGTGTTCTTATTCAGAAAGATCAGGGAACCTGTCTCTTATGATGTGGATATTTAATCGGTACTGTCATATTACATTCCACAGTCTTATAATGCAAAATATGTCCTACATGTAAGTTTACTGGTTCTTTATTCTTCTATTATTGGTGATTTACAGTGTCATACTACTAATTACTTTTAAGGACTAAGGAAGAAACTTGATCAATGCAAAACAAAAATGAAATTATAAATATAACATGAATTCCAGATTGTTATGTTGTGTAGAAGACATTCAGAGTATGTTGATGTGCAGCTTGATCCTGGAGAGAGACAAACAGAGTAGTGGTTGCTCTATAAGATCACTTTGTGGTGCATTTCATTCTTTTGTTTCTTGTCTTGATGTTTGACCACACACGGTGCAACAGTAAAGTGTCAGTGATTGGATGTGTGTTCGGCAGGTTTAGCAAAGTCATTGTAATTCTGTTGTTGTTCAGACATCTAGTCAACATTACCCATCATTCTTTCATGCTCCATCAGTCATGTAACCTACACCAAAGCACTGGTGTCTTGCGTTGATGAAACTTTGTTGCTATCAGCAGTGATCAGGGTCCTCCCTGAAAGATGGAGCACAGTAATGCAGATGAAGACAATGCAATCTCCCCAGCGTCACATATTGATTTTCTGTATGCAGATGCTCTTCCTCTCATTGAACAGTCCCATATCTGTATCTGGTGGCAAGATTTGATCATTTCAGTATAAATGCATACACAGAAATTCCGAGATACCAGTCAACAGACATCAAATGCATCCATATCCTCTCTAATGCAAGACATTGGAAACTGAAAGATGCCAAGCAGTTTTTCTTAGGGTTGAGGTTGAGGCGGGTGTGATCATTAATTATTCTAAAATGGTTTGTTAACATAGCTGCTTATATTTATGGACAACATATTCTGTCATATATTTCTGCACATTTATTGTAGAAAGGCTATTGTAATCTTATCATTTACAAAGAATATCACAATTCACTTGCTACCTGGGGGAGCATGGTGGTGCAACAGGCTTGGCCGGGTCCTGCTCTCTAGCGGGTCTGGGGTTTGAGCCCTGCTTGGGGTTCCTCGTGACTGGCATCCTGTCCTGGGTGTGTCCTTGTTCCCTGTGTTGCTGGGTTAGGCTCCAGCTCTCTACAACCTAACTTGCTGCAGTGTGTGTGAGTTGCTACATGGATGGATTTGGGATAAAAAAAGAAGGATTGGGAAATACAGGAAGTAACATGGCCTTGAGTAACAGTAATCCTTTCATAATTCAGGGTTTTGATTATTGCTGTAGGTTAGGACAAGACAAGAGAGGCTTTATTGTCATTTCAACCATATACAGCTGGTACAGTACAGAGTGAAACGAAACAACGTTCCTCCAAGACCGTGGTGCTACATAAAACAACACAGTTAGCTACACAGACTACATAAACTGCATACGTGCAAGACTTGTGCAAACAGTGCTAGACATTTCAACATTTCTACCTAATGGTATGAGATGATGCCAGATGGTTTTCTATTATATGTTCAAAAACTTTTACATGTACATGTACACGCTTGCATCTTATGGGACAGCTAGTAGGTACCATAGTGGTTAGAGCTACTGCCTTTGGCTCCAAAGGTTGTAGATTTGATTCCCCACTCTGGCTGTAGTACCCTTGAGCAAGGTACTTCCTCTAAATTGCTCCAGAAAAATTATGCAGCTGTGTAAATGGGTGAATAGCTGTGACCTTAACACTGTAAGTCACTCTGGAGAAATGCATCAACTAAATGAATAAATGTATGTACTCAATAATTTTGCACTTGCACAGAGTATTGCACTGTCATTCTGAGAGCTGCATTGGAATATATAAATGCAGGATGGTTTGGCATTGATTTTACTAACTTCTTATTTGTTTTAACCGAATTGATCTGATAATGAAAAGACCTTATATGAATAGTCTATTCTCAGTTTATGACTGGTGTGTAATAGAATATTTGCACAGAACAAGACTCACATTTTGTTTTCCCTGTTCTACCAAATTAATAGAAACATTCACTCACTCACTCACTCACTCACTCACACTGTCTCAAACCGCTTGTCCTGAGTGGGGTTCCAGCAAACTGGAGCCTAACCCGGCAACACAGGGCGCAAGGCTGGAGGGAGAGGGGACGCACCCAGGACGGGACGCCAGTCCAACACAAGGCACCCCAAGTAGAACTTAAACACCAGACCCACCAGAGAGCAGGACCCAGCCAAACCCGCTGCACCAGCACGCCCCCTGTACCAAATTAGTATTTACTGCTTTATTCTTGGTGTACAATGGATTCCTTAATACAGTTAATGTCTTAAACACTGAAGCTTTCAATGTTTCTTGGACTGAACACTGAATGTTTAAACATCCATTAATATATTCCCTTTGCACCTGAAATGCCATGTCTTAAACATACAGAAAGGATTTAGCTACACGTATTTGGTGAATTTTAATGCAAAATTCATGACATGTAAAAATTTGTGTTGTTTATTTGTTAGCAGTCAGTGCAGATTATTTGAACTACCTGTAAAAAAACACAGCGGGCTTGGCCTGTGTCTGCTCTCTGGCAGGTCTGGAGTTTGAGTCCTTCTTGGGTTCCTTGTGATAGATTGGCATCCCGCCCTGGGTGTCCCCCCCCACCCTGTCGAGCTTGTTGCGACCCCGCTTGGGGCAAGCAGTTTCAGATAGTGTGTGTGTGTGTAAAAAACACCTGCTTTGTACAACTTTGGTTAATATAAATGACATGGCTGAAGGCAGTAAAAAGAATATGTGACTGATGTTCGAATTTGTGGTAAACGTATATCAGCTTCCTAGTGACTGGGCTGTTCCTTGCTGAGTTTCAGTTATTCCAGGTGTATCTCCTAATGTATAAAATATGGCCAGGATGTGAACGCATCATGGTCTGGATCCCGCATCATGTGACCAAAGAAACTTTTCCACAGTAATGACACTCCTCCACAATCATAAGTAATGCTGGATTTTTGGTCCCATTTTTATTCGACTTTTGTAGGGGAATGTACATCAGAAAAAATAAATTTATTCACACAGAGATGCCTCAATGCAATCCCATGTCTCATCTTTCCGTAACAGATCCCCTTCCATTTTGCCTTGGCTGAACCTTAACGCTGTTCCTTACCCCACCTCCCCCTGTGTTCTCTCGCACCCCCATGCTGCCCTGTAACTCCATGAGCTTTGCATGATTAAAGTGCACTTATTAATCGCTCTTGCCAGGGATGCTGTCACCCACTGCATTAAAGAAGTCAGAAAGGTCTGGTTTCAGCAGCCCAGTCCCTTTGCAGACCCATTCTCGAACGGCTTTCTCACACCATCACCGGCCCATCCTCACGGGGCCCAAAGGTGAGTGCCCCACCCAGTGACCCCTAGACCTTTCTTGTAACTTGTCTCATTTGATCATAAACGACTTGCGACCACGGTAATAAACACCCTAACACTCTGTGACTTAGCATCATTTTACCTTTTCCATGTTTTGTAAGTAAATGGCTGGGAAATCCATACATGCTTAGGTATTTCTCTTACCTGTCTTATGTATGGTGTCATGGTGTTATGTTCATAGTGATGTTTTGTGAAAAAAAAAATGTTTCTCTTAGTTGTGATGATTGAATTTGTTCTGAAGTGAACAAAAAAGTGATTGCTTATTTCGTGTCGTTTTCTTAGCTATAATATGTTCTCTTTTTCACTGTCTTGACAATATTTGATATCATCCAGCTGAACAGAAATAAAACGCAAGATTTTGTGTCAGATGCTGTACAGATTTTATTGTAGAAAACGTTAGTTGTTTTTGGCTCCTTTCAGTGAGGACTGGGAGTTTTGTGGTGTACACTGGCGCTGCCGGCACTGACCGTGCCTTGCGAAGAAGGTGCTGTAAGGGGCTCTCATGCTCTTCACCCCAGTCAAAGCTGTGCGTGTCAGAAGTTCAGGGTTCAGGAACAGTCAGAGAGAGGCTATCATCCTCCAGAGAGCTTGTTAATGTGTTCCACCTGCTGTGAATGACCTGATATTATCTGGAAAATGCATGCATCTGGGAGATTACAGACTTCATACATAATTGTATTTTTATCCGGAAATTTGAAACCCTGTGGCTTATGGGGCTGAGCAAAGCAGGATTACATTCTGTCACTATGCGGTATCACAGAGGAACCTCAAATTTTATATTGAAAAACCAGACCGAAATAATATGTTTGGTCCTCTCTCTCTCTCCAAAAAAGCAGTCCTGGAAATTTTGGGACAGAGGGTGCGTTGGAAAATTGTTGTGCGTCATACTATGGAGGCCCGGGTTCGAATACACAGGCACGTGTCACATGTCCCTTTGGGTGAGTGAGATAGCTGGGGTCCTTTCCTGCTCACAGCGCCACTTATGGTGAGCTGGGCACCTGCAAAGTTAGCAATAGCACTGCTTTGCAATCTGAAACAGGCAATGAATCTGTGCTCTGGAAGACAGACATCTAATGTTGTTAAAATAACTCTTGAAATAAGGTACCTGAACTACTGAAAGGTGTGGTCAGTTGGTCAAGATGATGCAGTACCTTGCTGTGTACCTTAAAGTTGCTTGTGTAGCATTGTAAGTTGCCTAGAAAAAAGGTGTCAGCTAAACAAACAATTATAACAAGAGCGTTAACATTCATTTGATGCTTTTCTCCAAAGCAACTTACAGTGTTAGTCTACCTTCAATTAGTTACCCATTTCTACAGCTGGGTAACTTTACTGGAGCAATTGAGGGGAAGTACCTTGCTTAAGGGTGCTACGGCCAGAAGTGGGAATTGAACCTGTAACCTTTAGGTTCAAAAGCAATAGCTGTAACCAGGACACTACCAGCTGTCCCATATAAGCGCACCTATTTAACTGACACTTTTCTCCAAAACGACTTACAATGTTAAGGTTACAGTTATTACAAACTTCCATTTATTTACCCATTTATACAGCTGGATAATTTTTTTTACTGAACAACAAGAATAATGAATTAATATTAATTATTAATCATTATTAAAAATTAAAGGGGGGGGGGGGGGTGTGGTAGCCCAACAGGCTTGGCTGGGTCCTGCTCTCTGGTGGGTCTTGGGTTCAAGTCCCACTTGGGGTGCCTTGTGATGGACTGGCGTCCCATCCTGGGTGTGTCCCTCTCCAGCCCCGTTTCCAGGTTAGGCTCTGGCTCACCACAACCCCGCTTGGGACAAGCAACTTCAGCAAATGTGTGTGTGTGTGTGTGTGTGTATTAAAAATTAATGTTCATCAATCTTTTGTTCTTGTCGTGTACTGCACTGCTGAAGTTATAACTCTTACGTTTTTTGCCAGCTCTAAATTTTAACTCCAGTGCAGAGCTCTTTCAGTCAACTGTCTAATAGCCGATGAAACACTTTGATGAATCAGTGTTATGAGTGCCACAGGTAAAACTCAAGGAGTTGGAAAAAGTATGCAATTCTGTATCTAAAATACCAGTTGGTGAAATATTTCTGAGAGTTAGTTTTTATGAAGATGATGAAAGCTTTGCATGATGTCAGTTGAACTGTTGTTAAAGAATGTTACTCAGTGTTATATTGCTGAATATAATGCAAAAATTGGCAAGATGACATACACCTGAAGCAGAGGTAACTTTTTAATTTGAAATAAATATCGAATGAAGTCAAGCCCCACACTGTTCTCGTACCTTTGGTACTCTGTCTTGATACGGCAAGAATGCGCTGCTGTAAAAGTGGGCAAATCATTGTGAAGCTGATTCTGACATTTCAGTCACCTTGGACAGAGAAGTGAGCTAAATAACGGTGACTATTTACGAAGGTAGGGATCCAGGGGCAAATTGCAGAAGGGTCATGATGTCAGCTACGAAGACTGATGCTGAAATTCCAGACGTAAACTGCAAAACATGAAGCAGAAACATTATGGCACAAATACTGCAGATTGTGTGACACCTGACATACCTGCATGTGACATGGTGCTCACACAAATACACAAAATTCCTCAAAGTGTTTATATACAGTATAAACTGAGGGGCAGTAAAATGGTAAAATTGCTTTAAAAAAAATTACAAACTGTAATTTGTCTTGTTTTGTTTTCTGAAGAATTAGTGAGCCGAACTAATTGTTTACCACGGATCTATGTGCCCTCAATGAACAATGAGTTTACAGTCGACGTGCTGTGGGCTCACAATGGATGGCCAAAAGATTCAGAGTGGATTATTTGAGGGTGTGCAGTGATTTCACAGTAATTTTCCAGCGCGCAGGTGGTACAGTGGACACACGCTTTCTCCTTTCTTCAAGAACTTTCTTGCCCGAAGCTTTCCTCATTTCTGCAACTTCTCCTCCAGAAGTGTGTTTCCTGACTCTTGAACAGCGACGGGACATGAAAAGCCAATGAAATAAATGACAGATTAAAAGGAAGAAGCCTGAAATTCTGGCCAATGTATTATCGCTGTAAAATGAATGCTCGCGTAGCAGTCTTGACGTCCACTTTCCAGTCACCAAGTATTGACAGAGTCATAAATCATGGCCAAGTTAAGTGAATTACTGCAGCAAGGAGCTCTGTTTTTTGCACTGTTTATGTAGTATGGCTGTGTAGCCTTATTAATTGAGCTGCAATGCATCTCTGCTAAAATGACCTGCGCGTCATATTCCTTATATTGCTTTAATAACTAATAGCTATATATTATGTTAACAGTAGTGTAATTAAATTTTTTTTATCACACGCTGACATTTTCATTTATTTTTGCGGAAGGCGCTTTTCTCTGAACTAGGCATACTGATCAGGGTTTACAAAAACTTCAGTCGCACTCAAGCTTTCAGTCCCAGGTGCAGAACTGTCCGCGGTCGGTGACTAGCAATATCAATTAATTGCGTCAGACAGTAACTTTTGTCGTTTCTGTTTTTTATTTTTTTTCTTTTTTAATTGATCTGGCGCCAAATAAAATATTAACACAAAGCACATTTTCAGAATAAAGGACATTCCGGTCACTTTTCCTCTTTTTTTCTTTCTAACTGTTTTTTGTGCTTTGGATGAGTTTGCAGTCATGTTCCTGTGTTCCTTGGAATAAGAAAGTTTTTTGCTGTCGTCTCAGAACATCTTGATTATGTTATGTTGTCTTTTTTCATCACAGTCACTCCAGAAGTTCTCCTTTTCTGTAAAAGCTTGAATTATGGTCTGTATTTCTTTGTGTGCGTATGCCCGAGTTCCTGTGTTCTTTGGATAGTCCACATGTTTGCTCATCTTCTCCATCCACTACCCCCTGTTGCTAATCTTCGTGTCTCTTTCTTTTCCAGCGAGTCCACACACTTCGCCATCAGCCCTCCATTTCCCCACATCGCCGATCATCCAACAGCCCGGCTCTTATTTCTCCCACCCTGCCATCCGCTACCACCCTCAGGACACCCTTAAGGAGTTTGTCCAACTTGTCTGCCCTGACAGCGGTCAGCCGGCTGGACAGGTGGGCTTTCTTCATGTAAGCTTTACCCTCCTTCTTTTACTCCCACGGTTTTCTGTTTGTGTGCACATTTACACTTAGCACAATTTAAAAATGTGCATATTTGTGTGTGTGTGGGGAGGCTTCAGTAGCGGTCTGAGTGTTCACTTGTCGTATTGCATTCTGAATTATTAAGGAATTCATGTGCGCTTTTCAACACAATATATAATTCCTTAAAAACAGATTATCCTGTTTATTTATGCAAAGCCACACTGCACTCACATATTGTATGATTCTCACAGTATATCTGAGATCTGATACACACACCTCATCCATGATCTCCGCAATAACAGTTGCGTAATATCTGTGCAAACATAAGGGAAACATTTAGCTGTTTATCAAGCACTGATGTAGTCTTAATAGTCCAGAGGGAGCGTGTTGCTTAGAAACTGGAATGCCTAAGTTGGTGTGACCTGGGGGACAGAGAGCTCAGAGCTCGCATATGACTGCGGATTCTTCAGCTATGAAGCAGTTCAAACATAAATCCAAGCAGCAGCTGTTAGCAACCCAACACAATAATTTGAAAAACACACCGTAGCAACAGCCCACTCGACCATCCTCCACTCCTGATCTCATGTTCGAGAGGCATGGATAAACCACGCATAAGCTCCCTCTTAGAATTTTGTTTACTATTCACAGAGGCCTCCTGTCCACCATTATCTGACTCTTCAACACATCTACGTCTACAGCGCTATAGGAAAACTATTGTTGCAACCAAAAAGTCACAGGCCCATAGTATTAGTATTAAAATACATGGAATTTGATTTTGTAAAACACACACATACACACGCACACACCCGCTGTGATCAGACATTGATAGGTCAGCCGTACATCAGCCCAATAGTATATGTATAGTTATGCCAGAGCGGGTGAACCTAGATGTTATCTTTCATATGTAAGTGTGGGATAATCAGAAAGGTTTGCAGCTCTTTGTGTCACTGTAATATCTTTCAAATACTGAGAACTCACAGAAGTTTGGGATTACATCAAAAAACTTTGTAAACTTGTCTCTCTCTGTCTTTCTCTCCCTCTCTGCATAGCCCAATGGAAGCACTCAAGGGAAGGTTCCCAACCCATTCCTCCACACCCCCATGTTGCCCCCACCTCCCCCACCGCCCATGGCGCGTCCTGTTCCCCTGCCCATGCCGGACTCAAAACCCCCGGCAACCCCTGTCGAAGGGGACGGGAACTCCCCAGACTCACCAAGTACGTCAGCCTCATCCCAACAAGTGCCTTCAGCTGTGCTTTGAAAGACAGAACACGGTTTAAACCTTTAAAATGCACCCATCTCTGGTCCGGCTTATTTTGTTCTGCTGATATCTCGGTTCTCTGAGGTCATATTACTGGGAGTGTGGTAGCCAAACTGATTCACAGAAATCTCTCATTCACACAAACTCCAGTAGAGTGTAGCCTAGAATGATCTGTGATGTCCAGAGGAGCAGACTCGCCTGTTAATTAGTGGTAATTAAGAAAAGTACTTCTTTAATATGACTATAGTGACCGAAACGTGGACGTTCCCTCTGAAGAGATTAAAGGTGATATATAAGAGCTTCCCGGAACCAATTTGGGTATCCTCAGCATTGAATTGCATCTGTCGTGTATGTCAGAGAAACTTTTTAAATAGAATTTTTTCTAATGAGAAGGACATATACCCAAGGGTGTGTTGATAACCCTGATAATATAGAGGTGACTAAAATAAGAGCATGTACCAGGGACAACTGGTAGTGTAGTGGTTAGAACTCCTGTCTGTAGACCCACAGGTTTAAGTCTGGCTGTAGTACCCTTGAGCAAGGTACTTGCCCTAAAGTGGTCCAGTAAAATTACCCAACTGTAAAAAGAGGGAAAAATAATTGTAGGTAGATTAACTGTATAAGTTGCTTTGCAAAAAAGCATCAGCTAAATGAATAAATATAAATGTATCACTCTGGTTGACTAAATACCTGAAGTTTGCTGGTTTAAATGGCAGAATTGACCTTGCTATAGTACTCCTGAGCAAGGTACTTGTCTTGAATTTCTCCAGGATAACATGCAGGTATATTTACTCGTAAAACTGTGAGTTGCTTGCCACAAAACTGGGGGGCTGTACAACAGCATAATATTGACAATAACATATTCCTGTGTTAAACCAGTTAAAGAGTGTATCAGGATACAGGTAACTTTACGTAACGTATATGGCTTTCTTGGTCAGTACTCTGTGGAATCCACAGACAGCCAGACCTATAGCTCTTAGTCTCCTCGCTGTGAAGTCTGTGTATGCTCTCCCCCCCACAGCCTACCCAACCCCCACCACCAGCACGTCCCCAAGTCAGCGCTTTGTCAGCATTGGTCCTCGAGAGCCTGGATTCCTGAACATCCCACAGCAGCCTCAGGTGAGCAGTAGAATGTCTCAGTCAGTCATGTTTTTGCATGTTTTCCCTCAGTTTCCTTAAGCACTTGTCCAAGCGAGAGTTACAACCTACCCTCGAAGCACAAGACACAAGACTATGTAAGGTACACAGCATACCTACATGCACTTATTCACAGTCTAACTACAACTCTGAGTCACCCGTTCACTTGAAACACCTTTCTTTGGACTGTGGGAGGAAATCTGTGTGAACATGAGGAGAACATGCAAGCTCCACTCAGACTGAGTAGGATTTGAACCTACACCCTAGGAGCTCAGGTACTCGGAGGCGGCAGCTCGACTTGCGGCCCCACCCTGTGATTTCCTCCATATCTTTCAAATATCCCCTGTAAATGATGAAACGTGTTTCATTTTGTGCCAATAACTGACATAAGGCAGCCATTCTTTTGGAACATTGCATCTGCGTAGTCTAACTTTTTTCAAGTATGGCAACGTTATATATAAAAGTAAGTATTAATTTCTTCTAGCTTGATTACTTACTTCTTTACTTACCCACTGTTATTTACGTACTTACACACTACTTCATGGCACATAATAGTACTCTTTATTCTGATTAGTTGTACTTGTTTTGGTATCCACCCCACCTCTAGACCCTGATCCTTTGGTGGAACTCATGTTTGTCTGTAGCTCTGTATGTGTAAGCATCATGATTTGCTAACCTCCTGGAAACATTTTGAAACAAAATGCACTTATAAAGGTAGTAAGCCATGGGAAAACCCTGCTCTTGCTCTTTGAAACACATGAGTGAGTGTCCATGCGGAAGTTTGCTGGGTATTGCCTCTATGTGTCAAAAGCACCGATGAATGAACTCATTATTGATGATGCTGTTAGGTCTTCCATTTAAATACCAGCAAATATTTTCTGCATCTTTTAAAATATTTTTTCTCTGTCCAGGAAATCTCTTTCAGCTACTTGACACTATAGTTATGATTGATTTGAGTGTGTTATGGGATATGAAATATGTTACGTGCACATCAACATGACACTCAGATAGATGGGGAAGAACTTTTGTGCTTTCTGAGGAAGGTGAAAACGGAGCTCTTTTGAGAACATCTGTTTGCACTGCCAATTTGAAGTAAAGTAAAAGTCCCGTAGTCTGTTTTTCTGTCAGTTCTTCAGTTAGGGCTGGATTGATGTCGGATAAGAGAATGCTTAGAACATAGCGCTAAATCACAGGTGGACCATGCTTGTAAGAGTCCTAAATCACAACAAGAGATGTGAAGAACAGGAAGGAAAGAGCCTCGGAAACATGAAGGAGGAAGATGAACAGATGTTGAGGAGATGAGAGTGGAAGATAGAGGGGATAGTGGCTGAGAAATAGTCTGAAAGAGACAGAACAGTAGCAGGGTGTGGGGGAGCCTGTAATATGTTTCCTTTCAACCATCAGTTAGCTTGGCCGTTTCACTGGTGTTGGCTGGACTGGCAGTGAGCCGTTGACCTCTAATAAGCCCTTTCTTCAATTTATTGGCTGTCACAGACCGTGAGACATGATCCCTGAAGAAGGATGGCAGCAGACAATTTCCACAGCAGTGTTATCATTTATGGCCTCTATTTATTTATTTCCACAAATCTGCTCTTCATTCTTGTTCCTTCTGAAATGGGTCAAGTCACGCTAAAACTGTTTTTATTGCTACGGTTTGCATGGCATAGTGTGATTTGCATGGAGGTTTAGCCACAGCACCTCTTTCGTTTGTCATGTTGGAATCCATCAGTCATCTAGGTACAACTCATCTCCATCTCCTGACAACCCCATCGCAAAAGTCCAATAATTCAGTTCCTTTTACTTGTCTTAATATTAAATCCCATCCTGGTAAAGAAAGAGACCTGTGGATGGTAACAGAGGCTGTTTTTGTGAACATTCAAGGAGCTGTTAGTTGGATGTCACATGGCTCAGGGTCAGATCAGTGTCTCTGCTTAGGAGTCACCTGGTAGCTGGATGACGCTACACAAAAGAACCCACATAAACTTCCTGTCCCTGATATTCAGTGTCCTTTAAAGTAACTAATGGATTCAACATACACAGAGAAAACATTCAGGATTAAAGCAAACGTGGGTCTAGACCCGTGAGCCCATGCAATTTTTTTCTTATCGATTCTGCAGTAATTGTTCAATAAATTTGTTCTCTGTTATATATCATTTTCATTTAATTTTTTAATGTAATCTTTAAAATGTGCAAGGGGAATTGCGTTTTGCATTCCCAGTCTCCAGAGTGCAGGCTATTCAGGTCCACGTTTATACGGTATGCGTATGAGCTGAAATAAAAGTGGCACAGATTTCCTGCATCAATATGGCAATAAACAAGCCCCCCTACACTGTATTGACAAGATTTTAATTCAGTTGTCTGAGATCTGCTGAGGCAGATAAGAGAAGGGAGATAATAGTTTGTAACCGACTCATAGCCTTAACTTCAATGTGATCTAAAGCTTTTGCTTTTATGATTTTTATCTTAAAAAATTTTTGTAACAGGCCTCCAGGTCAGTCACTGTCAGAGATTTGCATCAAATGTATTATGTTTAACCATTCAATAATCGTGTTTTTTTTTTTTATTTTGGCTGCTGGGAAATGATTCCATCTAATATTTCTTGATTTTTAGCTCTAGATATATTTAGAAGCAGGTTTTAAATCCAAAGGTGCATTGTTTGTGAATTCTGACATTGCATCAAATTTTATGAAGGTTATGCATGACAGATTTCTGTTGGGACCCAAAATTATGTATATCGACATATTAGGCAGAAGTTCTTTTTTCATGAGCACACAATTTATGTGAGTTTAATTTGTGGTTATTGTTAGCGAGTCTTAAAAGTGGAGCTGGTGTTGCCAGATCGAGGGTGTCGCTGAATTGAAATGTAGTAATAAATAAGGTTTCTCTTCGGATGTAGATCCAGGTTGTTTGTGAGCAGCAGAAGAGGATATGGGTTTCAATATAAGTGCTCAAAAGCTGGTTTGTATTATATGAGGCCCGGGATGACATCCATCCGCAGTCTCTTCACCAGAATCCTGAGTCGGCAGTTCTCAAAGTTATTAAATTGCTACTCTGTTGAAGGCGTTTATGGTGCAGAAAAAGTCTGCGTCGTTGTGAGTGTGTGCCTGAGTGTGAGTATGCCTATATCTTGGCAGGTAAAGATAATGTGGAATACATTATTATTTGTCCAGTGTTTGGGAATATTTACTTCAGAAAGGGCAGCCAGCATTTCAGCACATGTAACATTTTATTTACAGAAACATTTTCAGGCAAACCTCAGTGACCGTGCGTGTGACAGTAAAGCAAGTGTGAGCATGACGTTGTTAGAATTATTAAATAAGACGTAAATAATTAAAAGAACAAACAATAGCAGAAACATACAATAGCTTCCCATCCTTGGCAATCACCAGCCGTAGGTTCCTGTGTCATTTTAGTGCTCATTTTTTCGGTGCGGACGAGTGGTCTGTAACTTTACCTGTCGGCCGTGGTGAAGGAGAAGAATGCAGAGAACAGAGGCAACAGGAGCTTTCCCGCAATAAAATGATCAGGAAATACCCCAGTGTTAGAAGTGCATTACGGTACAGTAGTTTATGGCTACCTGTCTGATCTAAATTGGTTAATTGCAATGAACCAGTGCATTGTAGTTAAACGGATTTCAGCTGACATGGATTTTAGTGTAGACGTTCAAATATAGTTTTTAGGAGATATTTCCATAGTGTCATGTTACATTTTTTTTGCTGCTTGGATAAACAGCTGTTAGCCATAGTATAAAAGTGATGTCATGTATGTCATGAATAATAGAGACACGGGAAATCGAAATTAGTTCACTTGAGAATAATGTGTGGTCCTGACTCCCAGATCACATGGTTTTGTTTTTTAGTGTTTTGTGCAATTATTACATTTTCAGTCGTGTTCAGGAGTCCAAGTCCGGTGCCTTAACTACAGCATCATCCGCATCCTTCATAGGCAATAGCTCTGTGTAATGTCTAGTTGAGCACAGTCTGCTATTGAAATCACAACTCATGTCTGTCCAGTCTCAGCTCTGTGTTCACATGATAAAGTGGGAGATGTTAAGGATCTTTCTGTAGAAGACCGGTCTGTAGAAGACCGGTCTGTAGAAGACCGGTCTGTATAAGACGTTTCAGGACAAGCTATGGGGGGGGGGGGGGGGGGGGGGGGGGGGGGGGGGGGAACTGAAGAGAATTTTTCTTTAAAGCCTTTGAGTCAATAGATGAAGACATAAGGAAGGTGGACTGTGGTGAAGCAGAAAGTCCGGAGTCAGCAGCTCCCACTGATTAAAAAGAACCTCTGGCTTTCTCAGCTGCATTGCTGGCAGGCGGCAGAATTTCAACAAGTTCGAACCTGAACCAGAGCATCCTGGATGCAAAGTAAAAACTTCCTTTATTTCTGTCTTTGTCATCAGTCACTCTGAACTTTTTTGTTGTTTTATTTCCTTCGACTTTTGAGAATCTCGAGAATTTCTTAAATTGTGTCGGAGGGGAATATTTTTAATCGTCTGTATTGGCCCCAATTCTGCTTTCCTCTGTTGAAAAGTGTTGCATATACCCCCTAAGAAGGGCTACAACAAACATCCGTTTTCACTAACTACTTATTCGTGTTGGTGCTGTAGTTATCTGGAGGTAATCTGTGGATGGATACGCTGTCAAGCAGGGTCCGCACTCAAAAACACACTAGTGTGTCACAGGGCACTTGCAAAATAATTGAATGTGTGAAAGAATGAATTATGGTGCCAGGTCGGCTGGTTAAGGCGTTTTATACTTTGGCGGAGAATAAAAAGTTTGGGGATTGTACAGTAACTCAATTTTGATCAATACTCACACTCCATGAATGCAGATCAAGGAGCGGCAGAGCTGAGCAAGCAGGAAGGAGTGAAAAGAGCGGGACTGAGTGGAAGAGAGGAAGGCAGAGCCTGGCCTTGCCAATGATAGTCACGTTCGCATCTGTCTGGTTTTCCCCAGCAGCCAGACATGATGTAATGGCAGGACGAACTTGAGCTCGGTGGGAGGAGGGAAACTGAGAAGGCAGCCCGGTTGCGTTCGCTCGCATGCTGGAAACGCCGGCAGTTCAGCAGATCGATCAATACGCCCATTTCACTTAAGGATTAGGACCTTGTCTTCTGGGTGCTTTTGTCCGGGAGGGTGGCGGACCCTGCAGTGCTCGTTGAAAATCAAGAGCTGGATGTAAGATGTGCAATAGGAAGGGGGTGGCAAAATGTACGATCAGTGATTATTGCATTTACAATATTTATTAATTTAGCTTACACCCGTCTCCAAGACAGTTTGCAAAGACTTACCCATTTATAGAGTTGGGCAATTTAGAATAAGTACCTTGGTCTGGCAAAGGTTGGATTTGAGCCTGGGTACAGGGCTCTAACCACTATACCGCCTATTGCCCACATGTATATGATGCACATACAGTATTTTGACAAACTATTTCATCTGTAACGTGAGGAGACATAATAATGGAAATTCCAGGGCGGAGCACTGAATGGGACAACCGTTGTTTAGGAGTAGGCTCAGTACTAAATTTTTGGTGCCTTTAGACAACAATCAATCCAAGACCCCTTAGAGGTCTGTCTGTAAATTAATAATGGTATACATACATATATATGACATTTTTGTTTTAGGTATGTATACAGATCATGAAGCAGGGAAAGTAAAAATTGAATTTATAAATTAAACATTATTTTCATGTAATTATTTATGATAATGCCGATGTGAACGTCATATATGGAGAAAACAAATTCATAGTTTAACAACTAAAAATGGATTGAAAAATAAAATTATTTTCAAGACTATTGTTTGTTAAGGGAGCAAATAAATGAATGCTCTTTACTGCATAGAAAAAGAATTTGTTTAATAGAAAATTACTCCCACTAAGCTGCAACATTTCAAAGATGTGGAGTGGCATACAATGTTTATATAAAATATAAGGCTGCAAATCTTCAATTTTCTAATAAAGCTGTTTATGATTAGGCAACGTTTTTAATGAATTCTTTCCAAGACTGTATTTTTCTTTTTGATTTTAGTAGCAAAATTTTTGCGAACCTTGGTAATTGCCCAGATTCACTGAATCATAAAACTGGCACTGAACAGCAGAGTTCCCTGATGCTGGGGTATGAACCTACCATTGTCTTTAACTGCGAATCTTCAGCTACTAAAAATCTCTTGATCTCACAAAAGAACTCAGATACATTAAAGTTCTAGTCCAAGGATAGTGAAACCTGGTCCTGAAGGGACACAGTTTATGCTGGTTTTTCCGTAACTCAAAATTTGTAAATATGAGAATTTATTTGGGTGGTATGTTATCCCATCTGATGTTATGAGGTCTAAATCAGAAGATAATTAAAATATTTTCTCCAAAACATGCTGGATTTTGACTCTCCGGGATCACGGACAGTCACCTGTGTTTGAGTTCTCTGAACAAACACGACTGATCCTTCTCCTGGTCCTCCTGTCTGTTCACAGTGGTATCTAGGATGAAGATGACAGGCTCACGTTTTCCGCTCCAAAGACTGCTGGACCTTCGGGGGGGTGTCCCTGAGCACGAATTGCACACCTGTCAGTGAGGACGGAGAGTTTGCCTGGGAGCCTTGACCACCGCTCTTCAAATAAGAGGAGTCCAGGCACACAGACACACGCTTACATGCACCTATGCATTTTTACCATATGTATTTATGTATGTACATATAGTTTTTAAATTTGTGTTTATATGGAAGCAGGGTTCTTTTGTGTTCATTGGATGACCGTGGAAGAGCAGTATTGTCTCAAGAAGAAGTGTCCTTTTTTGGTGTTGTCACCTCTTCTGGTGTAGAGGAGAAAAAGGGACTTAATCAAAGAACTTCCCTTCCACCTTTCTTTATACCTTGTCTTAAATACGAGTGAACTGCAAGCTCACAGAAAGCTATGCATTTAAATGTATGCAAACACACTTAGGTACAAAATGCTTATATAGCTATTTATGGTACAAAAAAAAAAAATCAATGGATGTTCTAAGCCTGATTTTCAGTTTGTCTTGTTGTTTGTCTGTTTGCGTTGCTCTGGTTGGGTTATTAAGGAATTTGGAGGCTTCAGCACTGTTTGACAGCAGTACAGTAAAACCTTCATGCTTCTCTGGGGTATAATACAGGTGGAATGGTGTGGGACATGGGCAGTAAACACACTGCATCTCAGCTTCAATGGGAAATATTTTAAACAATCCGTACATTCAAATGCAATGCAGTATCGATGAAAACATAGTAAAGAATAGTTTGAAACTGTTTTGAAACTGGACAATGCATAACACAGTGACCAGTTCCAGTGCTGGAATCAACTTATTAGAAAGGAACCCATGCAAAAATAACATGCAATATATACAGCTGAAATGATGAAAATAATTATTTTGCACAAAGAATGTGCATTGGTTGGATACATGACAGTTGCTGAAGTATCCTTCAAATGTTTAGAATGATTTATGCAAAGCATTATTTTTCTACCTAGCGTGGTCACACCAGGACTCTAAAATACTGGAGTTTGAGAGCTAAAAATGTATGAGAAAATGGGAGCTGTATTGTCTATTTATGTCGCTTTTGTCTGTTTATTATGTAAATTGTATTTTTATTACCAAAATATGTTGAGATATTAGCCATTATACAGTTAAGTTGTTCGTACTGCAGGATATTAATTGCTACTTTTAAAAAGGAATATTATATACTCCAGTTAACACTTGACAATGAAATATGCATATATGTATTTATCCATTAGGTCACTATCATGAATGTACATTATTGTACTTTATCAGTTTTGTATCTGTAAGATCAGGGATGGGCAGCCTAGTGCCTCTGTACCTGGAATTTAGCCTCAAAGGTTGGTAGTTCAAATGTCAAAGGAGGACTTGCTGTTGTACCATAGAGAAAGGTACATTTGTAAAATGTTTATCCTGAATGTGTAAGCAAATACCCAGCTATAAATGTATAAATTTGCAACCAGGCAGAGAACGCTGTTCAGTAGCTCTACATGCAGATATTCTTTTCTATGTATACTTTTGCTTTTTCCTGTAAACCGTTTCTACAAAATTTTGACGCACCCACTGTCGGATAAAACAAAGCAAACACAAAAACAGCTAAAAGAATAGACTGCATGTTCATTAGTTCGTCTTATATAGATAGTTTACAGAATAAAATAAGTCCTAGTTCAGCACTTGCCAATAGTATGTATTGTCCTGGCCCTTGAAACAAGGGTTTTTTTTTTTTTTTTTTTCTATTGCTGTACTTTACAGTTAACCAGCAGAACATCCTTTATCTTTTAAATACATTTTTCATTTCAGATTTTCTTCACTTGCTACGTTTCTGAGAAACAATGAAGAAAATGAGCAATATATTTTTATGTTTCTCCACTGCAAAAAAAAATTTATGGTCATCATCATTGTGCCTTGACCGATGGCCAATAAGTTCTCGAACAACAACCAGCATCATTTTTTTCTACCCTGATCCCTTCTCTCTTAGTGTGAGAGGTTTGTACATTCATATTAAAACATTTATCAGTGACACGGACAATTATGTGCTGAGTGTCATCTCTTCCTGATAATTGGCCTCTTGCTTTGTCACAGTCCTATTATCTGCAGTGCTTCTCCTGCCCAATCTGTAAAATTAGGCTTATTCATATAGCACCTTCCTAGATGTTCAGAATTTGTACATTGATATTTCTGGGATTTTCTGAAATATATAAATGAAAACTGTTTTTTGTTTTATTTTGTTTTATTTTTATTTAGTTTTGTTCTCATGAATTCAAAACATTGAGGGGTCGGGTGTGTTCTCGTACTCATGGAAATTTTTAATTTCATTCCTTTACTTTGTTTACCACAATAATAGCTGCACCTTTGAAATGGCTGGAGCTTCTATAAGTCTCTGCATGAAGACAAGGTCCTGGATCCCTTGGTCCAGTCACCTTCAGCAGGCTATCTGTGATGCTCTCAAGTAAGCCTTAAAAAAGTCAACTTTCTCTTCATGTAAATTGACACCCATTTTTGCACAGGTTAAAATATAACTTTCTAAACAATGAAAACACTAATTTTTCTATTCTCAGCTATGACTTTTGAACTAATTTTGATTTTCTGTTCAGAAATTAAATGCTTGGATTATTTAGGTATTTATTTAGGTATTTAATGGAAAAATGCAATTCAGTGTTTTTTTTTTTCCCCTTTGGCATCCTTTTTGCAAAACAATAATGACAAGTCTGTGATGAAAAATGATCAGCGTTTGAGTGCAAAAGGTTATATGTGCACTAAAACTTTTTGTCACAGAAACCCTGTTTTACCATTGAAACATCCAACCAGAAAAATGTGTCTCTATGTTTATTATGGCAAAATATAAGTATTAAAGCAATAGTTGGCAAAGTCTGCTTCTGAAGTGGATAATTTACAAATGGCAGAGTGTTACTCCGAAATAAAACAGTAAAGAGCAGAACAATGGGGAGAAAGAAGAAAAACTATCCGGACATTGTGGAGTTGTCATTTGTACCTTGTACAGTTTTATTAATTACACCAATTTTAAAGCTGCCCTATTTTATAAAGCAAAACTTTTGTAACATTGTTTAATTGTGGAGAAACATTGTTTAATGGGGAGTAATTTAAATTCTGTGATTGTTTCTATTGAAGCCAAATGATTAGAATTTTTTTTTGCTGTTCTGCAGAAGCTCAGTTTAAATCTCCTTTTTCCATGTGTATTTCAGTTCGTTGTATTTCTTCCTATAATTCTCTAGCATCTCTCTGCTTAAAAATGAAAGGGAACTGTGATGGAGGTGTTGTAAATGGATGTTACACGTGTGCTCTGTGTATTGAAAAGTTTAATGATGCATCAGTATTGATTAAGTAAATCAATGTCACCCTTGCAATTCTGGCAAGGTTTTTATGCATAAGGTTGTTCACAGCAGACAACAACGGCACAGACAGCCCAGGGGATTTCCTGTATAATAAATACATTAATACATCATTCTGTGTCCATCATTCCATGCAGAAAAAAAAAAAAATAAATGGCTTGATGTGCAATGCAGTCCTTTTTGTTTTCCACACATCCCCCCTGCTCCTCCCACTGTGGTCACTGCCATCATCCTGGACCCTCCACTTTGTGTTGCCCTCCTAGTCACTGCACCATTACAGCCTTATACAGGAAGCTCTGTGGGTTCATACTGTACGTGTGTGTGTGTGTGTGTGTGTGTGTGTGTGTGTGTGTGTGTGTGTGCCTACACACATATGCATGCTACGCCTTGGCAATTCCCATATTCATAACACCATCGTATGGTGCCTTCAGTCACAAAAAGGAGATGTTGCATTAGATGGTACTGCTGTATGCTGGTGTTTCTAATGAGAATATTTTTATTTGCTTATATATACTGCCAAGGAATGTATTTATTTACAGTACTCATTTACTCACTTCCGTTAATCACTTGTCCTGGTCAGGGTCACTGTGATCCAGAGCCCATCCTGGAAGCACTGGGTGCAAGGTGGGGTGGCACACCCCGGATGAGACGCCAGTCCACGACAGTTATTCAGAGAAATTTTTCAAGGACACAGTTTGTATTGGTTGGCAGTAAGAAAAATCAGTAGAAAGAGGACAGGCTCTGTGGACATGCAACAGCTTCCAGGCGATTTTACTGTAGCGGAAAGAGCCGTCTCAACCATACACAGTGGACCAACAGAGACCATGAGTTCTACAGGCCTCAGTCACACAACCCTACCAAAGACTCAAGAGAACTTAACCCAGGCAGGAAATATATTATAGGTCCAGAAAACAACTGATAGCCAGTGATACTGGGCAGCAAAGCAGGTTTTTCGAAGATAAGTTCTCTTCCATGTGCCATAGCCTAACACATTAGAAATAAATTCGTCAAGCTCTTTTAACCATCAAAGAACATTCAATATTGTCCCGAAGATGAAATCAGTGTGAAATATTTGTTGATGGCTTCATGACAACTGATAAAATCTTTAAGCTGGTTGAGTGGCAGTGCAGCTGGTGTTGTTTTAGATTATGAATTTAACCCTGTAAAACGGTGCTGAAATGTGCATTCTAATAGGAGAAAGGCAATGACTCCAGCCTAACCATTACCTTCTTTCTCCTTTCCATGTTTATGACTTGAACAATGCTGGTGCGTATTGTGCCTCTGTGACATGTGCCCATGCCGTAGGACTGGGACAGAGGTTCAAGGCTGTTTTCCACCGCTTCCTAATGTCAATAATGACAGTGGCAGTAAATGTCTCATGTTCCCTTATCTACTGCCTGCTCAATAATATTGAGTAGTCAGTTAACACTTGACCATGTGAAGCCATAATTTTATCATTGTACTTATCTAGCTCTGAAAGGAAGGAATATTTCTTGTTCATCTTTTGTGAGCGAAGGCTCTCGCACCCACAACAAAACTGAAGTGACGTGACAGATGTACAGTGTCTTGTGGAAGACATATAAAAAAAACTTTACATCGGCCTTTAGGGTTTCCAGAAGTCTGGAAATATGACATAAAAAAGTGTGTTAGAACAATAAATAAAAATTACTTCAAAATTTTCTCAGCAATAGTGTTTTACCTTCCTGATATTGTGTAAAAATGTAAAGTTTATGAGTAAGATTGTACCTCAACTGCTGCAAAATTATTACATGATGCTAATGTGTACAGTACTAGTAAATGATAAACTGGATGGATAACAAAATGATATCTTTCTGTAATATAAAGTGTCTTATGAGTACAGAAGTTGTACATTTAATCTCCAAGTCCTTTTTTTAACTTTGTCTTAAGTTGCCAATGTGCAGAACACTGATATAATGCAATCACTTATCATGTAAATGGTTTAAACTGCCTCAGACAAAACCCTTAGGAAAATAATAATAATAATAATAATAATAATAATGTAGATCGTAAAAGAAAAAAGGTTCTGTGCATAAAACCTGAAAGTAATAGAAAATTTTATAATGTCAAGCAGACCCTCAAAACTACTGAATGTAAAGCATCTGCTCAACACATTTCTTGATCTATATACCATTATTAGTCTTTTCTGGAGCACTGGCTTCAACACTAAATAATTAATTTTAAATTAACTGTCTCTTAATACTGTAAATACAGAGTACATGCTACAAAAGAGATAAATTATTAGATGTTTTAAAAGGTCTTGCGCAGGGAAATATACATGTGGAGATATAGACATGTAGATTGTTGTTTTTAGTTAACTTGTTTGTGTGTTTCTTATTCATTGCATGTATGAACAGTTCACTTTCATCACTTAAGCACTTCTTATCAATAACCTTAACAAATGCAAAGAGTAATCATGAAAAGACAATCATAAATTCTAGCGTTGACAACACCAGAGATTTTGTCATTTGTCCAAACTCAGTCTTTCTGTGTCCCTTACCTCCTGCTTCACTGCCAAGCCATAATTTTATTACTGCGCTGATATCTTCATGCAAGGGTTTTATGACCATTTCCGACCGGCTTTATCCTCCAATATGATTGAGAAAGTTAGTCCAATTTCACGAATGGAAACTTTGTGCCTCTGTTATCCCTCAAGTGAACTGCATAGTAACTGTAAATGTCCATTGTTAGTATATAGCAGTACTAGCTCTATTTTGGAGGAACTACTGCTGTTGTTTTATGTGTATATGTGGATTATTTCCATTTATACATTAATAAATCAAACCAACAGACAGAAACAAATATTGGAATCTAAGTGTATATTTCCTATTGAATACAGAATAAATGCTTACGCTGTAATTGTGTTTGTTGTTTTTTCTCTGAATTCTCATTAAAAAAGTTTTAAATTGTATTTCTTCCTAAAAATCTTAATAATAATAACTTAAACTGTTTTGAATATTTTAAGAATAATTGATTGCTAAAGAGGGGGTGCGGTGGTGCAGTGGGTTGGACCAGGTCCTGCTCTCCGGTGGGTCTGGGGTTCGAGTCCCGCTTGGGGTGCCTTGTGAACGACTGGCGTCCTGTCCTGGGTGTGTCCCCTCACCCTCTGGCCTTGTGCCCTGTGTTGCCGGGTAGGCTCCGGTTCCCCGCGACCCCGTATGGGACAAGCGGTTCAGAAAATGTGTGTGTGTGATTGCTAAGGGGGCAAATCTGGCAAAATCCCCTCTAATTTCCTCCACAATATGTTAGCAACAGTTGCTCATGTATACTGTAATCTAGCATTTGGTTAAGATTTCAACCTAGAGATATTATGGTGGAGAATCATAACATGAAACAATTTTTGAGCTTTCTTGTTTTTCATGTATATATATATATATATATATATATATTTACATTTCTTAAACACCATTAAGAAAAAACAAACTCGTTGTTAAAGCACATAACACATTCAGTTCTTAAGAGAGGACACTTTGCCACGGACTTGGCTCAAGTCTTTATACCAGGATAAACCAAGGTAAACTTTCTTGAAGTTCACATAACTGAATATCTGTGTAGAGGCTCTTAAGGAAAGGGCTTATAATGGATCATTTTACCTGACCCTTTTTGAACAAAAAGTGTGATATCTTAGTCCTGGGTTTGTTTATTTACAGGGATGGGGGGAATGCCCCCCCCCAAATATTATACTGAAACGGCCATGACATCCAGCTTTCCACCTGGGGGTTTGTTGCCTCACCCAGCTGAATAGATTGCTTATACAATACTCCAATACAGCACTACCTCAGTCAGCAGCATTGATTGAATACACCGGCAGGGCAAGTAGTCCCAAGATGCAGAAACAGCCAGAAGCTGGACATAAAGGTTGTTTTTATTAGGAAAATAATCTTTCAGTTAGCCTCCACAGTGGGGTTAGCATATAGTGTCGCCTCCAACACAAGACATGCCCATCTACAGTCACCTCAGTGACTCCCCTACAGTGCAGGCATTTGTATGTAAAGACAAACCTCTACTTACGTAAATTCGATTTACGGAAAAAAAATTCCAGGCATACACATTATTTACGGAGAGCGCTTTTTTTCACGCAAAACATCTGAAATACATTGCGGTCAAGTTGGCGTAACCAGACAAGGCAGGAAGCTGCATCTTCCCAGTTCCTGCGTGTTTTGAACCGTGAACACATCTCCTCTCATTAGTGTAGTGCTTTTTTCCAATATTTTTACCCATTTCATTATTCACAATACCTGCGCTTGAAGAAAATCGAGAACTGTCTCGCAAGCATACACCAACTCATTTGGAGGTGAAATTGAAAATAATAAGGAAGTAAGGTGAACAAAGATTATCATCTATAGCATGGGAACAATGCAATAACTGGGTTGTGAAGGGATAAGGAAACAGCATGTCGGCATGACACTGTAATTCCTTCCAATTTTTCACTTTTACGTGCACATACTTTTCAACACAGAAAAACCAGTGGAATCAAAACCGATGAGAGAAAGCTGAAATGTGTTGTGTATAAAAATAAGAAAACAAAAGGTTTGATGGGCAGCAAGAACTCAACAGCATAATTAAAAGCTTCATGATGTTCATTAGTAGCAGTACTTGATAAATGATGGAACAGGGTTTTGCAGTATCGACTATAAATACGATAGTGAAGGACACTGCACATATAAAGGAGCACATTAAAGGAACATCTAGCAAGAAAACAACAATAATAACGAAGAAATGTCAAGGTGCAATAACTGAGACGGAAAAATTATAAATTATGCAACAATAGCACCCTCTGGTGTGTCAGCATACTATTAGATTTAAGGTAAGCACTCACAGTACAATACCGTACGCGTACCGCATGCAGTAGTCTATTTTTTTTTAATTAAATTTGTGCTTTATACAAATGAAAAATATTATTTCATTGACTAGGCCTATACCTTATTACAGTATTTAATATCTCTGACATTTACAAGAGAATTATATTGTGTAATTTTTTTAGACCCATCTTTGCAACAAATGCAAAGGAAACTAGAAGGCTTGGCTCTTTAACAGGGTGGGAGGGGGAATCCGACATACGTAAATTCCAACTTGCATAAGGAGTTGAAGAACGGTCTATTTCCGTAAGTCAAAGGGGCGTCTGTATTACACTGTATTATTGGTATTGGCGGCACCAGTATCTGGCAGATAAAAGCAATGTTATCAGCATTTTCTTCAGTCTGGGCAATTTTTCCACATTTATGTTAATAACTAGGGTCAGTGTAAATTAAAGTCAATGTTAAACTAATATTTATTCTCTTTGTCAAGTTAATGTTAATTTTGCTTATAAACCTATCAGCTAAAAAAAAGAGAGTAATGTCTTTTTTTATTTCAAGACAATGTTGGTAATAAGTTACCTGTTTGGCATAACAAAAAATATAGTCCTAATTGTTCTCCTTTAGGTCTCATCCATCAATCTGTCAGAGCAGGAAGGCTGATTTGATTAAAGAGCGCAATGCATTAAGTGTATTGAATTTCTCTACCATGGGGTGCACTAAATTGAAATGAAAAGTCCAGGAATGATGATGTGTGAATGCTGAGACTACGGACAACAGACAGACCACTGGCGGCTCATAAGCAGTGTCTGCAGAATCAGAACTTCCATGACTTTTAAACTGATCAGTGTCCATGGAGATGGGCATGTGCAGTGACACGTTTACCTCTGTACAAAGGAATTTCGAAAAAAAAACATTGGTTTACTCCTGCATATAACTTTATTATGTGACTTATAATTTAAGTCAAGCAGCACTAACAGAGCTGAAGTAATAACCTGTTGCTTGATTATAAGATCACAAATAATACAACGTTTTAAGTGGTTCAAATGAGATAGATAGATAGATAGATAGATAGATAGATAGATAGATAGATAGATAGATAGATAGATAGATAGATAGATAGGTTGACTGGTTGATTGCAAGTTCTTCTCTCTGTGTCCTACTTTTTGAAGAGCTCCATGGGTTGAAGACCCCTGTCAAATGCTGTTTCTTGAAGTTCCCTGCATGCTGAATGAAGGGCTCGGTGTTGCTTTCCCTTGTCTACCCTTCCCAAACACACTCGAAATACAGGGCTGTGTCTCCGTGAATCATTTGTCAGGATGAGGAACAGCCTACCCTGGTGGCTGGAAGGGAGTTGCAATGCTTGCCTGCCTCTCTGTGGAATGTGCTCTATTAATCTCTTCCCTGTTGTCCATGCGTTGTATTGACAAGCCAGGCTCTGCTGCAGATGGGCAAGAGAGGCAAACTAGGGGTTGTGTGGGGATAAGGAAACAGCATGTCGCCATGACACTGTAACTCCTTCCAGTTTTTCACTATTATGTGCACATGCTTTTCAACACAGAAAAACCAGTGGAATCAAAACCGATGAGAGAAAGCTGAAATGTAGTGTATATGAAAATAAGAAAACAAAAGGTTTGACGGGCAGCAGGAATTCAACAGCAGAATTAAAAGCTTCATGATGTTCATTAGTAGCAGTACTTGATAAACGATGGATTTCTCCATCTCTAAATGTCTGACATAATCTGCAAGACAGTCACTGACTGACTGTTTAGCATAGATGCATTCTATTACTAATAGTTTTGTCTGTATTAATGGAAATGTTAAGACACTGAGTTACATGGCTTCTCTACATCTCTGCTTACCTGAAGGGTGAATCTCAAACACACTGAAACCACTTGTCCCAAGCTAGGTTGCAGTGAGCCAAAGCCTATCCCAGCAACACAGGACATGGGGCTGGGGCTGGAGCAGGAGAAAACACACACAGGACAGGATACCAGGCTGTCACAAGGCACCCTAAGTGAGACTCAAACCCCAGACCCATCAAAAAATAGGACCCAGCCAAACCTGCTGCACCACCGCATCCCTTGCTAAAGATGTACCATTTAAAGATCTTTGTCAACATTCAGTTATTGCAGGTTTGGCCACAATTACTCAGTAAGTATTTCTTAACTTAGTTGTTTGGTACCAATTTAATAGGTACTAATTTGTTAGGCAGCATGTGTATGTGTGCTTCCTTAAATTATGAATAAATAAATGAACAGTGTATCAGTTGAAAGGCATTACTGGTTTGAAGACGGTTAAGTCACAGGCTTTTTGTGAGTTAAAGCTGATACTCTCGTGTCAGTCTCCCTTGTGGGTCTATCATTCTGCCACCCTGGTTTGAATAATTGCTTTGTCTGGGTTATATTGATGAAAATAGTGAGAACATGCACAGTCAGCCCATGCTAAATCGGTAGGCTGATGCGTCTCCAAAATGCAAGCCCAAAGGTAATTGATATATTACCTGTTGGGGTCAAGGTTTAGAAGCAGAGGATTAAATTGATTTTTGTTGTTCTGGTTTTTCATGGCTCAGCCTGCTCAACCTTTGGAACATCTTTATATTTTTGGTTAACTTTAACAAAATTTTCCAAGACAAACAGAACTGACTACTTCATGGATATATGCATTCATCTGGCCTGACACACACACACACACACACACACATTTTCAGAACCGCTTGTCCCATACAGGGTCACGGGGAACCGGAGCCTAACCCAGCAACTCAGGGCGTAGGGCTGGAGGGGGAGGGGACACACCCAGGACGGGACGCCAGTCCGTCGCAAGGCACCCCAAGCGGGACTCGAACCCCAGACCCACCGGAGAGCAGGACTGTGGTCCAACCCACTGCGCCACCACACCCCCTGGCCTGACACATTCAACAGTTATTTAAGGTGGGGTGCACCCCAGGTATAAACCCTGTCCATCACCCACACACACAACACATGGTCATTCACTTTGAAAGGTCTATGTAAAGAGTGGTTTCAAGGTTAGTAGTTCTTCACAACAGTTATTTTTAAATTTAATAACTTTATGTGCTCATTGAGGCATATGGACATTCATTAATTTTCATGTTAGCACAGTTGAATGTGAGTACATGCAATATGTACGTAGGTGATGCAGTTTTAGCCACCAGTAGGTAGTTGAAAGACATCAGTTTCCAGAGTATCTCATATGTTCATTAAATAATATAGGGGACAGCTGGTAGTGGAGTGGTTAGTGCTGCTGCCTTTGGATCAAAGGTCATGGATTTGATCCCAACCTTTAGCTGTAGTACCTTTGAGTAAGGTATTACCCTGAAAGCGCTCTAGTAAGAACTACCAACATGGGTAAATGAATGTAGGTACATTAACCTTGTAAGCTTCTTTGAAGAAAAACATCAGCTAAATGAGTGAATGTATATTTTTAACCTTGGATCTTTCTTCTTAACATCCTTCCTTGTTTTTGCTGACGGGGCGTCACACATAGAAAAGCACATCCAGACTCGTGACTATTTAACACCTCAAGGTCTCTCCAAGAGGCGACATTCTGCGATAATCGGCTCTGGGTGAACAGGCTGTAGCTCCTGGAAAGCAGCTTGGTTGACAGGTGGTGACTAGAGGCTCCAGCGGTCATTTCAGGTCACACTTCAGACTCTCCAGCAGGGAAGCACCCAAAAACTGTGCAGAGCTTCTGCATGGAAAGAGTGATTCAGGCCATGCGGGCCAAGGCACGTAAACGTAATTCCGACTCTCGTGCATGTTTTCGATATTGGGAAATGTCGTTTAGAAAAAATGTACAGGTATATGTTTAACCTGTAATCTTAAAAAGTCAAATCTTCACATTTTCTCTAATACATGGGAAGTACAACCACAAGTCATCAAAGCCCAGAAGTGAATAGCTTCATAACCCTTATACCATCTGAACAGCTATTAAGCACACACACACACACACACACACACACACACACATATATTTTCTGAACTGCTCATCCCATACGGGGTCACGGGGAGCCAGAGCCTAACCTGGCAACACAGGGCATAAGACCGGAGGGGGAGGGGACACACCCAGGACAGGACGCCAGTCTGTCAAAAGGAACCCCCAGTGGGACTTGAACCCCAGACCCAGCGGAGAGCAGGATCTGGTCCAACCCACCGCGCCACTGCACCCCCTTATTAAGCACTAATCTCAAAATAAAAATATTTAAATAATTACTGCAGTATAGCAATGTACATACACACACACACACACACACACATTTTCAGAACCGCTCGTCCCATATGGGGCTACGGGGAACCGGAGCCTACCCGGCAACACAGGGTGTAAGGCTGGAGGGGGAGGGGACACACCCAGGACGGGACGCCAGTCCGTCACAAGGCACCCCAAGCTGGACTCGAACCCCAGACCCACCAGAGAGCAGGACTGTGGTCCAACCCACTGCGCCACCGCGCCCCCAATGTACATACAGTATGCATTTATAAAAAATTAAGTTTTTAAAATGAATACATTCGTCTTCAATTAAGAAAATTTAGCTCAGTGATTACGTTTATCGGCCTGAGCTGTATGGATATGGATGGCCTAACAAGTTGCGATGTGTGCTGTGACATTTTTGCAACAGATCAGGGAGCCAGTCAGGGTCACGGTAAATAAAGCAGCCCCTGCATATGTGCAGATGATGAGAACTGTGACGTAATGCCAACAGGGAGGCATCGCTCAGTCCATTGGAAGCAGGAGGATGTGACTATTAATTACTCTTGTTTGAGCCTGCATCTTCTGTGTCCAGAAAACCTGTCCAATATCTGGAAGTGAGTTCTGGTTTCACTGCAGCTCTTCCCCTCTTTGTTTCTCCACAGCAGGATTTTTTTTTTAAGCATGGTAGCAGACAAAATAACTGCTGCGCCACAAAAGATCTCAGCTTCAAGTGCATGTGTTGACATTATTGCACCAACGCGGCTCGGTGTCGATTAACTGGACACACGACCAGTTCCTGGAATTCTACAGAGTCGTAATTCCGAGGAGGGGAAGCGGTTCGTGGGGACAGGCGGGGACGTTGTCATGCCGGAAGAAGGGAAGTTGGGGCGTTGGTGCGTTGGACCCAATGGCAGGTTCTTTTATTATCACCAAAACCAAAGGGGCAGGTGTGGGTTAGGCGATAAGCGATCGGGGTTTCGAACGAGGGACGCAGTCGTGAAGACGCAGCGAAGAATCAGATGCCAGAGAAGCAGGAATAGAAAAGAGCCAGGAACGTGAAGCACACGGTAGTTGCGGTTGCTTGAAATGAGGTTCCGCAAGCAGGCGTGGCGTCCCGGCCTCTTTATCCCGTGCCTCCCTGATGAGAGGCAGGCGTGGGTGTCGTGCGCGTGACAACTGTTCCTATTCGTGCTTCAGGTTTATTGGCAGGACGGCAATAAGATTTGAGCCGCGACATCCTTTCTTTTAAGATTTAAAAGAAGCTGTTTTTCAGAAGTGTACCTGTGTACTGACTGCGAAGAACTGGCTAAAAATTGTCATGGAACACCGGGGAGAATTCCCGGTGCCCTTAATCGCTTAGATTTCAAAGCCTGCGGTCGTGGACCTTCCAATCACTCATCCACGAACCTCCACTGGCAAGAAAAAAAAAATCCACATGAAACAAATGTATTTTCAGATGTCTCGCTGAGGTCAGGTTGCACTTTTACGAGCTCCCTGCCATGCAGTGCCGCAGATGCTTCTGATGCTCTTGTGGGTTTCACTGGAGACCCTGTTTGACCTTTTGTGAGTCCATTTGTAATGGACTGTAGCGCCCCCTACTGGAGCACTCTGCGCTGTGTGGATTACTCAGGCTGTGTTGTGTCCCTCACTGTCCCCTACAGGTGTACCCTGGGGCTCTTTGTTGTTTTTACCCTCGTCTTTCTTTCCTATCCACCCCAACACGACTAGTGTGTTATTGCTACTTTTTGCAAAGTGATACAGACCTTTGTCGCTATATTTCTACTGTCGGTCTTCTGTATTCAAGCTGCTAATTTACTTTTTCTTTGATTCTAAACTATTCATGTAGGTATACCCCATGTAGGGAGACATTTTAGTAGAAATTAATCATGACGTTTTACTTTGTTTCCCTCGTTGACTGTAATTGTATTGTATTTGGTTGTAATACAAGACCCATTATGCTATGACTTTGTAAATATTTCTATTGCCAGTGAGTTAAAAAGAACTCATTCACGTACCGATGTCAATAACCCTACATGAAACCAGGTAATTTTACTCAGGATGACAGGCAGCATCTTATCAGCCCACACACCTTATTCACAGCGGTGACTTACACTGCTACATATGCTACTTACACTGGGTCACTCATCCATACATCAGTGGAACACACTCTCTCTGTGTCACTCACACACTAGGGGGGAACCTGAACAGCAGGTCTTTGGACTGTGGGAGGAAACCAGAGCACCCGAAGGAAACCTACACATACACAGGGAGAACATGCAAACTCCACACAGACTGAGTGGGGATTGAACCCATGTCCTCTCACATCACCCCGGTGCTGTGAGACAGCAGTGCTACTTGAATTGAATTGAATTGAATTGAATTGAAGACTTACTGTCATTGTACTGCTGTGCAATACAACAAAATTATAGTGGTATTCCCTGAGTTCTTTACACAGCCACATAAAACAACAATATAAAACACAAACATTTAAGCATAAAAAGACAAAATTAAATAATTTAAACAAAAAAATACAGTAGACCAGTGAGACAGTAGGAAAAACAATAAACACAAGTAAATAAAAAACAGACTATGAAGCGCATGTGTAGTTGCACGTTTTATGTGTGTATTTGGGGGGTGAAAATCAGGCAGTGTTTAGCTGTTTCACGGCTCTAGGGAAGAAGCTGTTTTTCATCCTTGCGGTGTGTGAGTGAATTGTCCTGTATCGCCTGCCAGAGGGGAGCAGTTTCAAGAGGTGGTGCGCAGGGTGAGCGGAGTCCCTGATCATTTTGGAGGCTCTCCTGTGCCACCGTGCCGCCCTACATGCTTTTTAACATGGAAAGATCAAATATTGTTTCAAGGATGAAGGTCTGAATCCACAAGTTTTGTCATCCTGTCCTAGGAATAATGTCTGGCTCATTGGAAAATATGAGTTGCACATTACATTTATGATCACACCCTATTTTATGGGAAGACCTAAAAATGTCGATGGTCTCTTGTTTTGCTGAAACACGATGCTTCCTTTTGTGTTCCGGAGCAGTTTGGAAGTTGACTCAAAAGAAGACAGATTGGATTAGCATGACTTCACACTGCAGGTGCGTGAAGAAAAATTGGTTGTGCGCTGCAATAACCGTAATGAGAGACGCACTGAGTCAGCTGGTCTTGGGAAGCGGTGCGTCCCTGTGTGTCGAGTGCCAAAACTCAAGTGACCCAAAGTGCAAAAACAAGGGGACGCAGCGGGTTTCTCCTGGCCATGTGTGCTCTTAAACTTTGCAGATATCCTAAAATGAGCAGAGTTTCTGTCTAGAACACAGCAGTATGACAATTTCTGTGCAGTGGACAGGAGTGGACAGTACTCATGTTAAATGCTTCTCACACCGTCAATGGATCGGGACTGAACTGAACTCCCAGTTCTTGCACCTTTTGCAGTTGTAAGCAATCATTCTTCCATGTATGGGACCAGTCAAAAGTTTGAGTACATGTGGGAGACCTGGGCAATGCCTGTATGGAACAAACTGGACAGAAGAATAGAAGAAAAGCGGCTCCCGCATGTCCTGCATCTCTGGGAACTGCTGCATAAGAGATGGGGAGAAATGTTGGATCATTGCCTCGTCAAACATGTTAACCCAACGTCAAATGGGAGAAAAAAAGCAGTTTCCAACAAGTGGACTCGCGTTTTTCACTGCTCCTGTATGTCCTTCTCCAGATACAAAGAGGTAGCAGTGATTCTGCTATGCCAATAAATTAGACACACACACACACACAGGGAGGCAGACTGTAAGCGGGTTGTCCTGTATATTGTATATTTATCAGCCATTGAGCAGAAATGCAACCTTTTTTTGAACTTGTTTACTGCTTCTCGGCTCTGGGACGAATCAGCCTGACAGCGGGGGATAACAGAAGGAACCGCAGCTCAGTAAACATGTGAGGATGATGTCTTCGCTGCTGGTGTCACGGGACTGCGCTGTGTGCAGGATTTCCAGCTCTCGTTCAATATAGTCCAAGAATTTGGAGAGAGATCATAAATTTAGTACCTCTAAGAAAATAAGGGCGATTAAAGTTGTCACCCTGCACCTGAAGAACGTGGGTTTGAATCCCTGCTTCCTCTGTAGTACACTTGAGAAAGGTACTTAGGCTGAACTGAAAAAAATTACCCAGCTGTGTCAATGGGCAAAGCATTGGAAGTACCTTAACATGCTCTGTCACTTTGATGAGAACTGTCAGCTGAATTAATACACACACACACACATTTTCAGAACCGCCTGTCCCGTACGGGGTCACGGGGAACCGGAGCCCACCCGGCAACACAGGGCGTAAGACCGGAGGGGGAAGGGCACACACCCAGGATGGGACGCCAGTCCGCCGCAAGGCACCCCAAGCGGGACTCGAACCCCAGACCCACCGGAAAGCAGGACTGTGGGCCAACCCACTGCACCACCGCACCCCCTCAGCTGAATTAATAATTCATAGTAATAATTACATCAGTGCATAAGCAGGCAGGTAAAATGGAAGCCTCCACACCGCATGGCCCTCTACTGTCCACACAGCCTCAAGCCTCTGACCTGCTCCTCTGTCCAGCCTTCTACTGCCTGCTCTCCCAGCATCCCTCCACCATAGCCACTCTCAGTCACCCCCCTCCCCGCACCCCATCAGTGTGCAGCCCCTCTTCCTTGGGGGTACACGGTGAGCCTATCAAACCCCATCTGGCTGAATGGCAGTGCTCATTAAATTCTATCTCACCATATCTATCTGACCGTTAACAAGCTTAAAATTCTAGCAATAATTTAATTTGTACATTAGAATCAAGTATCAGTTTAGAAAAGTGATGGGAGGCTATGCACGATCAGGAAAGGATCTTCACAAATTTAATTAAGATTTATATACTGAAATCAGCAATTAATAGCAGGTTTTAATTAAAAATTGTCCTTGCGAACAGATTTATGTTTTACAAAGACATCAGCAGGATTCATTAGGAAGCCATGTGGTGTATTCTGTGTCATTTTAAGAGATAGCTGCTTTAATAATTGACCAGATAATGTCCATTTCTGAGAAGGCAAAATGAAAGCGGAAACCTTGGATGCTGCTTTCTGGGCCTGTTACGACTTTATAGCCAGTGTTGATAAAAATTACCTCCAAATCTCTATAATGGGCTGAGGAAATGTGAGGCTTTAGGTTATCTGCACTCTCTTGCTCATAAAAAGAATGCAAATATGACGGTATTATAAATTAGGCAGTGACCTTTCATTGCTGATTAGGGTCTTATGCAGCAGAGTTGATAGCAGGATGGCTGATAATGAGGAAAATGCTGAAAGACTGGAGTTGTACTATAATTACTGAATGTTGTGTTTGTCCAGGTTTACAGAGAGTCTACCTATCTTACCTGCACTCTCATACTATTGCGAAGAGCCTTGTTAGAAGACACTGAACCTGAAATATGGTCATTAGATGAATGCCAGATAATCTCTGAACAGAGATAATGAACTTTTGTGTCTTGACATGGTGCAGGTTTTCCATCATTGCTCATCAGAAGAAAATAATCAGATATGAGTCTTGACATGAGTGCTATTGAAAATGAATTGGTCTGACAAGTTGTTTATATGTAGACACCTTAGATGCAATTGTCTTTTACCCCCATTATGGCACTTTCTGCTCTTGCCTCTCTTCAATAAAACTTGGAGATGTCTGTGGCTCAGAGGCCCACAGCTCTGGACCACAACCTGGCCCTCAGCTCTGACCACCCAGGATCTGGCCAGTGTCTCTGTGTGATGCTGAGTGGACAGTGATAAATGGTGTTCATTAACCACCCTTCCTCTAGGACAGCTGAATCTGCACACCCCCTGGACTGCCCAGAAGGTGAAGGGGTTTACAGAGCTAAGTGGGATGCTAATGGGGATCAGTCCATCATGTTGGCTGCCCAGTTCAGAGATTCTGCTTTCTCTGGGTGGGGTTTGAGCTTTAATTTCATAGATAAACTGTCCTTCTTCATCAATTACCTGTGTATCAATCTTCTTCAAAATTGAAAATAGACAGGCAGACATACAGCCAGCCATAGGGACAAAGAGATGGACAGATTGACAGACAGACTAGCTGACTGCCGAACAGACTGACTGATTGATTCATAAAAACTTTGGATAGAAGTTTATGTTGTTTTAATAGTATAAATAATAAGAATAATATAGGAAAACAACTCTACAATAACAAATTGTAGCTCACTAAAGCTCATACACATTAGAGCTCACATTAGAGTCCACACAAATTATAGTACCTTGATATTAAGATACATGACATCAGATTTTATTGCACCTGTTTATACAGGTTGCAGTACCAAGTGAAAACTAATTCTAGCAGGAATCTGGAATAGAAAGTAAGGAGTGGCACACCTATGATGAGAGTTTAATATTGGATCCTGGTGTGTCTCTCATATGTGATAATATAGTATGTATAATAGCGTAATGTAACATATTAAACCCACTGAACTAGGAGGAGGCTTTTTAATGACAGAGCACCACCTTGTGGACACAGAGCTGACCGACATTCTATTAACCCCTAATACCAAGCAACCCACACACACACACACACACACTAAAACCGCTTGTCCCCGAGTGGGGTCACAGCCAGCCAGAGCCTAACCCAGCAACACAGGACATAAGGCCGGGGGGGGGGGGGAGGGATACACCCAAGACAGGACGACAGTCTGCCGCAAGGCACCCCAAGCGGGACTCGAACCCCAGACCGACCAGAGAGCAGGCCGCACCACCGCGTCCACCAACCAACTTCAATAGTCGCTTGTCCCGAGTGGGATCGTGGCGAGCCGGAGCCTATCCCAGAGACATTGGAGCAAGGCTGAAGGGGTGGGGGCACACCCTGAACAGATGCCAGTCCATCGCAGGGCCATAACTTGGTACCCAGGCACACAGCTGGGCGAAGGTACTAGAGCAATTGCAGGACAAGCACCTTACTCAAGGGCACTACAGCCAGAGGAGGTGATCGAACCAGCAACCCTCGCAGCCAAAGGCAACCGCTCCAATGACCCCTAATGATACAAACTAATATAAAAGTATTTTTTAAATGAGTTAATTTGATTTTCAAAAGAGCTATGGAAAATTTGGCAGATTACTTATAGTATTTACCTCTGAATGATATACAATGATCAGGATTTTTTCCAGCATTAATTTTACAGACATGGGGGGAACAGTGCTCCCTTAGAAGGAAAGGAAATATCCAGATCCTACACAGAAACCCTGGAGCTCCATGGAAGCAGGGGGGAACTGTGTGCGGAGTGCAGGACTCCTGTGCTCAGATTTCCCAGGAGGAAGAAAGGAGCTGGTCAAAGAGAAACACTGATGGTGACGGTAGCAGGTGAAGGAAGGAGAATCGCCCGTTTTATGGGGAGTTACAAACCGCCACGAAGAGGTTAAGAGGCACATATATAAAACCAACCCATGATTTGTGCAGGTAAAGGAGAAGCTCAGCTCAGGTGAAGTACGTCCGAAACCCAGCGGAGCTAAAGCAGCCTTCACAATGAATTGAAAGATATGAATGAAGGAGCGCTAATGAGCTCGTTACGGCGCCGAGACACTGCATCGGGACTGTTAATGAGGTGAATCGTAAGCCTGCCGTGTCCGAGCGCAGCCCATTCATCCTGGAGCAGGACCTGCAGGCGGGACAATCGCCCGGCCACCAGCCCGAGTTACACGGGACCCGTCCCACGCGTGTCACTCTTGGATTTGCACGACCGACGAAAGCACGCATTACACTTTGTTCACTGTAGACGGACACGTTCATTGCACTATGTCTGTTTCAGACTGAAAGTTGCCGGATGAAACTGGTTTTCTACAATAATAAAGCCACGCGCGCGCACGCTCGCTCCTTCTGCTGTACGTTCATGGAAGTGTGTGTGTGTGTGTGTGTGTGTGTGTGTTGTGCGCCCCTGCAGCAGTTTTGTGGATGCACACGTTACAGTGCGTTCGGCCAAGGAGTAAACGCAAATACACGATTGTGCCCCTGAGTGTGTTTTCCGTGATTTCTCTGTGTGTGTGTGTGTGTGTGCGTGTGCGTGTGCGTGCGTGGAATAGATTTCGCCGTGTTGCCGTGCTGTGTCACGGGACGCCGCAGCGCTGTACAGTTATCAGTCTCGCGCAGATGGATGGTACCCGGCCTCACACCAGCAGATTATTCTAGTCCTATGCAAATGAGCCTTTATCAGCCGCTCTCCAGGAAGCGCGCGGCGGGCCTTCAGACAGCGCAGCCACGGCTGCCAAGCGCTGATTACAGCGCCAATTACAGCTTAGCACTGTCGCGCATGCGCACACGCACTGCATGGGGACATGCCTCTCTTTCGGCTAGTACAAGGGTCCCATTCCGTCTCCCTTCCCTCCCCTCCCCTCCCCTCCCCTCTCGGGCACCTTGGCACTCCCACGCGGCCCATCGCGCGGCGTACAGTATTTGCTCCAAAGTGTCCGGTGCGCACTGCTTTCCCCAGGCGCCGCGCACCAAGGTGCGTCTGTGAGATAAGTGAGCGGGAGGACAGCGGCGCGCCGCCCCAGCAGCTCCCTCACAGCCCGCTCTCTAAACACCGCTTTGTTTGCTTTCTGCCGTTCGTTCATTGTTTACGCTTTTTTTTAGCTGCTTCTTTAATGCCTGGGACTATGCTGGGTTTTTTTTTTTTTTTTTTTTTTTTAAACCCACGTGATTTTTGCGTCTAGGGTACAAAAAAGTAAATATAGGATGCAAATGAGGCAAAAAAACACTGAACTGAACACTTTGCCTCACAGGTAATACCTACCCACGTTATGCAGTTCAAAACATTTCTTCCTGATCTATTTTTTGGTGAATTTTTAGGTATGGTTTGGAGCTCATAAAATTATTTGAATTTAAATGTTGTACTTGTTTCTGTTTTTTTTTTATGCCCTGCAATACAGTGATGTCCCATTGAGGGAGTAACCGCTACAGTCCTGCACTGGGCAAGCGGTTTCTGAGAATTACTACATTCAAACATGTATTGATAGTATTAAAACAATTTAATCCATGGTGGTACAGCAGTCAGTGCATGTGCCTCACAGCTCCAGGGCTGTAGGTTTTGCTGTGGATTTGAATGCAGTTCAGTCTTTATGGCGTTTTCATGTTCTCTTCATGTTTGCGTGGGTTTCATCTGGGTGCTCTGGTTTCCTCTCACAGTCCAAGGACACAAGTTTCAGGTGGGCTAGTGACTATAAATTGCCTATAGTGTGTGTGTGAGTAAAATGGACTGGCATTGGAAATGGAATGATATTTCGTTCAGAGTGCACTCTGCCTCAAACCATGTTTTTCTGGGATAGCCTCTGAACCCCTGTGACCCAGCTTTGGAAAAGTGGTTATTGATAGTGGATGAAAAAAGAATTATCAATTAACCTTAATCTCTATTTTCAGCTATAATGGGTCTAGTTTGTCTATTGTAGCACACTTTGTGTATTTTTACCACTTTAATTTTGACATGGCCTGCAAGACTGCTGCGGCAGATTGAACAGAAACATTTTTGTAAGAAAAAAAAAAAAAAACATGATGCATGTAAACAACGTTGAACTTAGAATTTTAAATAGTCTCATCCCAGAAAAGCATTCATAAAAATGTATATAAACATTGAATTTAGTTATAATAGTGAGATGACTGAGTATGACCCCTGTACAGTTAGTACTTCTTAGTGTTTTTTTACAGAGGGGTGGAACAAAGATACGAGTCAACAAATCTTTTGGTTCAAAACCAATTTAGCATTTTGAGTCCAAAACAAGACACCATTATTTTTTCTTGGGTGTTCAAGACTGATTTTAATTTAGACTACATGTGAGTTATGCAAACCTTATTTTAGAGTCGTTTTGCTGTGTATCAGGGCCTCATGTCTCAGTACCCTGCAGTTTGAGTGTGGACACATGTGACAATGACAGGAAATCCTGTAGGTCACAAGGGCCACGCTGACCTTGACAGGAAGTTGTCGTAACTGGGAAGAACAGAGGATACCGATAAATGCCTGTTTAGGGTTCTCTAGGGGCAATGCGTTACTCTTACGGTGCAAGAAAGAATAAATTTGGCATCGTTGATCACAATTCCACATCTTCTGGACCTCGCCAGTTCCAGCAATCTTTCCTTTCCTTATTTTTCTAATCCGGGTTTCTTTTCCAAAATGCTCTGCCTTTACCAGTACAATTACCCTGTGGTCTGTATCCAGTCAGCCAAAGGTCATACTACATTAGTACCTATTCCTTTGATATCAGTCCACATAATGATATTTCTGGGATGCTGCTTGGAGAGCTTCCTAAGTGTGAGTACATTTGTTCCTGGCTTGAAGTCTGTGTGTGGAGTCACATCTGGCTGCTGGAACAAGGTTGCTGGCTTTCCATTAGGACATTGTAGGTTCAAAAGTTGTGAAGATGAAAATTTTGCATAAAGTGTGTTCAGTTACTTCACTTTTTTACCGGGTCAAGTTTTTCTTTATGTGTGTGGAAAAAATAATGTACATCTGAATTTCAGAATCTAGAGCTTTTAATTTAAGCTGTTTGACCTAAGTGAAGTCAACCGTGTGCCTGTTAAAAAAAAAAGACTAAGGAGGTCATTTTAAGAAACCCTGATGTAACAGTTAAATGAATATAGCCGAAGTGTAAAAGGTTTTTGGTTTGCTGTGTGTCTAGTAGAGGGCAAATGGAGCTTGGAGCCCTTTGTGTTTCCCGAAAGGTGTTGGCAGCACAAGGGGACAGGTCTTTAGAGCTGAGGAAACGTCCAAGACCTCACTACCCATGGGCCACCAGCAGACCAGTGAGTGAGGACAGCTAGATGTGGGTCTCACTTGTTCATGAGGGATATTATTGATTCCTTAACAAGTCTTTTGTTGTTAACTTTATCAGAGATCAGTCAAGACCTCTTTGCTGTCCATCAGTCCTGAAGGGAAACATGGACAGACGATTCTTATCAATGAACAGTGATGACCGCATTCAAGCTCTCTTTAAATGTTCTCTTAAAGATCTTGAGAAAGATCTTGCAGTATTCACACATGTAAAAGGAAAATGCCGTATATGCACGACAGTGTGGGTGGCACTTTGAATTTTTATACCACAAGACAGTAGCTGTTCCATTATTTTGCGTGACGAAATGCAGCTATTTTTATTTGTGTGACTGGAAATGGGTGTGGATTTATTGGCATATTGTTTTATGAAACTGAGAGCTTCTGACTAGTCAGCCTTCCAAAAATGTAGTCATCACAGCTAACCCTAATACAGATAATACCACCGCAGTGATGTGCAGTTATAAAGTACATAAACCAGACCAGAATAAACTGTTCAGATTTTCAGAAAAAAAATGTATTCGTCAGCACTCATATCAATTTTATTCTACACTGTCTTTGTCTTAAGCTAAAAAGGATGAGGGCAGAGGGTACATGGTCAAGTGAGAAGAGTGAGGAATGTGCTCATGCCACGTCCACACCAGTATCATAGCTGCAGAGAGGTGAGCCGAAACCAGTATGGAACGAATGGATGCCTCCAGTTTCCCAGTTCAAAAGACCAACATCCACCAGGACTAGTGGGCCATTAGTGACGGCTGCTTTCTGAGCTATGAATTTAATATCAGACAACAGATACGTGTGATCCAAAAACATCCCAAAGAAAAAGAGAGAAGGAGAGCAAGACGGAACAGTATGAGTCCATAAAAAGTAGAGCCTGTTTCAGAGCACAGAATTTATATATGAAAGATTTTTTTAATCAAAACACAATCCATCTTCTGAGGCTAAATTCGTCCTACATGGTTTGAAAAATATGGTATTAACTGTGGACGGTCAAATTGTGGCCCGTAAATGAGAATTCACATACACACAGTTCAAGTTTTGTAAGTATAATGTACAAATTTAAACCAAGTAACAGATTATATTCTTTAAATGGCTGCAGCCGGTGGTCTGTTTGTATTGTTTGTTTCATTAAATACAATAAATAGTCCACGGCATATTTTTGTCTACAGTTTTGTCATTGTCATATTTTTTCAGAATCCATACAAAAAACAAAAAGCATTTCTTGTGATTCCTTTAATTTTGTTTTGTATAAAATTCTGTGTGATATTACAATGCATAAATTTATAGATATATCCATAGTCATACAAATTGTTTCTACTAAATATCACATAAAATGTTTTTTTTTTTTTGTATTTTGTATAATACATAAAATAAAGGTACCAAGACTGGTTACTCCAAAGTCTGCTAAAAAAGCAGAAATCATCAACATAAAACAGAGTGATGAAACACTCACTGGAAGAAAGCTCTACAATCAAAGAGTTGTCCTGTCACAACGCAAGACAGAGGGTAAGTGGTGGTCCTTTATGTACCATACTAAATCACGATAAACAGGGAAAATAACTGACAGGTTTCATTACACAGACTTACACCTCTGTGTTGTACACTAAGGCAAAGACCACTGGTACCTCATGGCGAAAACAAAACTTTCATTTAATTCCTATCACTAACATTCCGCTGACATACACATTATTTTTTCTAAATTAAAAAAACAATGTCATTTTCTTCAAAAACTCTGAACTCTTTTCAATGGAAAAGACCAAAATGGAGAATGAAACAATAAATTAAGTAGACTAATGTAAGTACCCGGATTAAAATGATTTTTCTTCTCCCTCGTATTTATGGGCTTTTGTGTTAAAATGATTGAATTTGACTGGGCTGACATAACTGCAACAACAGGAATAATCATGATGCATATAATCAATTTAATTTCAAATACTAGAAGTTATGTATATAATGGTACAATGGCTTTTTATAGTTACAATGCTTGTCAAAATAGTCTCTGTACAGTGTACCTTTTTAATGTGGGGCAAATAAGGTTTGTCTTTAGAAGGGTTTGTTTTATGTGTATAATGTATGAGGGTAAGACAAAGGTGTCCGCAATATTGTTTTAACTTTATTATAATGAAATTTTTAACATTTTTGTCGATACTTTTTGACTCGCCCCAGTATATTGGTTTCATTTAGCACAAGTTTAACTTCTGACAGTATTTATAGTATCTCAGGCAGTGTTAGTCATGTCTCCCCACGATAAATCACAGCAATTGAAAAGAAGACCCTGCCAGTTCAGTTGTTTAACGTCTTCATGTGCTTCACTAGAAAGGTTAATCTTCGTAAAATCCAGCTACCTTTACTGTATAGGGTGTACCGCTGTCTACTGGAGAGCCATTACTGGGTATTTAGGGGGGAAGGTGTGCACAAAGGTCAAAAACAGAAGGAAGAAAGTAACCAAACACGTCATGGAATACAGAAAATCCAACATGGCGCCTGCCAACGTTCTGCACGCTTCCCATGTCGTCTTTCCCGTCCCAGTGCGTCTCTTTTTCTCATCATCGCTGGGCGTTCCCATCTAGTGGAGCTCGAGGATGGTGCAGGTTTCTAGCAACAGGGCGCGATTCCACCGCAGAGTCCTGCTCCTCGCTGAAACTCTCCGGGCTCCCGTCTCCATCCAGCAAGCTGCCGCAGCTGGAGTTGGGGGACGGCACGTCCTGCAGCAGGTCGTCCCCAGCCAAAGTGGCTCTGGAGCCCGTGCCCCCGCCCCCTATCACCTCGTCCTGGTCATTGAGGAGCTTGGCCAGGAAATTGATGTACTTCATGGCCAGTCGCAAGATCTCATTCTTGCTGAGCTTCTTGTCAGGTGGGTGTGTGGGGATGAGCTTGCGCAGCTCTGCGAAAGCCCCGTTCACGTTCTGCTGCCTCCAGCGCTCCCGGCTGTTGGTGAAGATCCTGCGCACAATCTTCGGCTGCCCAGCTGAAAATAAAAAATTGCACAGAAAACAGTATGAGTGTATGGTTTCGTTGTTCCACTGCTCTTTTACCCAGGGGGCATCAGTGGGTGTCACTTTCTCCCCTCTTCTGATATGTCTTGCAACTGTCACAGTGGCTCCTCAAATTTGAGTCTCAGCTCTACTGACGGATACAGTTGTTAAAAACGTAGCAGTTTTGAATGATCTGTAATAATCCAATTCCATTCCCAACAGCGGCTAATCCGTTCCATATCCGTTTGATTGGAAAAGCTGCATAGAACACCTTAATTGCAATAAATAATATTTTTTATTGTTTAATGAGCAATGTGGAAAATGGAAAAATGTCACCTAGGTTAGCTATTGATATGACACAAAAAAGTTAAAGAATTTTAACATTTGTTATAGAGTAACAGTGTAAAGCAATTACACAAGTTAGTTTCTTGAGAACGGTTCAAGGTTTACGATTCAATGCCACCACGTATCATTTAGTTTCCTAAGAACTCTTTCCTTCTGAACTGCACGAAAGCAGAAATATGACGAGCCCTGAGATGATGTGACAGGTCGAGAACAGCTGAAGGATTGTAATGTCAAATGTGATCATTAATTCCTTGCAGCACAGTAACTCCGCATATCAAAATCCCAGGAACAGTGCAGAAATGGATTCACAGAAGGCAAGAACAGAAAGATAGCTCAATTTAAAAATGATAGAACCTCCAAGTGAAGCATAAAAAAAGAATACTGTATACCAAATGTGATATATGAGTGAAAACAGTGTTTATTTTGCAAAACTACATACTGCAGTCATGTCTCCATTCCCTCCTAATCCTTCCACTCGGTCTGGAACTTGGCCGGGGCCAGAACCACATATCTCCATTTTTACGGCAACCTCAGGCCATCTTCTCCAGATATGTTCTGCCTGTGAGCACCTTCAAAAGCATCTATACCCCCACCACCTTCCCTCCATCCGTCTCCGCTTCCCTCCATGTGTCCCTCTCCTCTAACGGCTTACTGCGCTTACTGCAAATGCGATGAGAAGACTGAGATGAGAAGAAAGAGAATAAAATGCCACATTTCGGGCTGCAACGCACGGTTGTGTTTTACCAGGACTGCATGACATCCACCTCACAAATGTCTCTGTCTCATTATTATTCCCTGCTAAATTAACTTCACGGTGTCATTTTGCAATAAGATTTTGCCGAATATTATGACAATCTCACATTTATGGCCATTTATTCTTTATAGGCACCTGATTTGCCTGCTTATTAAAGATAAATGAAGAATGCTTTGCAGTGTTACACGTTAGCAGATATTGTATAGTTTATAAGACATACTGGTGTTAATATATTATAACCCTTAGCGTTACTCTCTATATCTTGCTATCGTCTTGAAATACTGAGGGTTTATAGATAGTAGGAATAGGTTTAGCTAACAGGAATCCAAGAACTAGGAGCTAAAGCGGAGTGATGCTTTTTCTATATTTAACACTTCCACCCCTTAATACCAGGAAGCTGTTTTAAAAATGTAGTTGTGTGTTTGTACAAACGGAAGATGCAATGATAAAAAATATTCCGAAGGCGTAAGAGATGATGGTAGGGAAATACTCACCAAGCAGAGCTATATAACAGCGCATTTAAAATGCACATTTGTATGCATAGACTGCTTTACCTGAGTGTTTAAAGCCTTAAATCCCATCAAACATCACTGTGATTTGCTTCATTTCCAAGACGACTTTAAGAACTGTGCTGAAAGCCTTTATTTATGCGATGTAGGCTGTGAGCATCTCGTTGATCTCGAAATCCAAGCAATCTATGCATCAAATAAGGTAAACTGGGTCGGGAGAGGAGCGGATGATGTCGTCAGGGTTGGGATGATGAGTGACTTTAATTGTGACACAGCAAAAGTGCGTCTTACCATACTGATAAAGATCTAAAATGCGCCTACCCTCGTTGAGTTCAACCTCATAAGGTGCAGGTCGGCGCTTCACCCTGTTACTGGGGTACATGCCGTACTGCTCCGGGTCCCCGAAGCTGCTGTGGGGCACAAGTGAGCGACCATCAACACCGCTTCTTGAAATACTCTCATTCACTTTCTGACTCCTTTATTCACAGCCAACCTCATCACTATGGTTTATGCATCTGTCCCCCAGGATATTTTTACTATGTCACTTCAGGGTAAGTACAGTACCTTGATCTGCACTGCAACAGGAATGGGATGTGAACTGTGAAAGCGAGGGCATTCAGGTTAGAGCAGCCCTAGCCATGCAGGACACTACTCTGTCTTTCCAAGCCTTGGTGTCATAATAGGAAATGATCTTCTTATCCCTTCAGCAACAACAACTTTGCTTTTAATTGGTCCGGAATGGAAAATTAACACATTCAAAATAACAAAATAAATCACTGTCCATTTTGAACACTGAATGATTCGTGCGCAACTGTGGATTTTAATTTCTATAGGCGTTAGACAGTCAGTAACGCAGATGTCTTACGTCCCAAGGCTGGACAAAAATCAGAGCAAACTGCAGGAATAAATTTATTGTTTGTTGATTTGTTTGCTTATTGTTGATTGACAGCGTTTTTCCAAATCATAGTACATACATAATACTTTTTATCTTTAAACACTGTAAGCAGTTACATTCAGCAGTAGTTACATTGACGGCAATTTATTAACCATAGTGATAATAGGAAAATTAGGCTATGCGCGTTAGTACTGGAATAGCTACATTGATAAAACAGAAATGACAAGTATGCAAGAAATACCATACAGTAGTGTAATTAATAATATAGTATACTAAAATTTAGAACCGGGTAAATTCGGTGCAATTATGTGATTTTCATACCATAATTAATTGCATACATATCTGTACAAATCATGCGATTGCAGTGGTTTACATACAATTTCGTTTCAATCATTACAAATTCGTACTTTAACATTTATAATATCGAATTTTTGAAACTGCGGGTGGCTGAAATAAATAAATTGTCTCGCCGCAGCCTACGGGTAAAACTAAAAGGTAAAAAAAAAGGAAAGTGTAAAAGTGCTAAAAACCGAAGGGCTTAGACTAGTAGTGAAGGACTAAACCTGAGCGCGGAGCAGTGCGGAAACCCCGCTTTCAGCAAGAGACTTTGCGGTATTAATACTCAGCGGGTTGCGGAGGACGACGATCACGATGTTATCGACTCGAGGGCGTTGAGTTGAGGATGCGCGCGCCTCACCTGTTCACGGGCGCGAGCGGTTGCGCCACGTTACCGTAGAGCATGGCGCGTGCCGGCAGCGGGAAGGCGGGCGGGCTCAGCTGCACCATTCGAGTCTCGTGCTGCGCGTCGCGTGCAGACAGCGGCGGCGGGAGGGGCACCGGGGGTCTGCGCAGCTCCGTCGTCTGCACCGTGTGATCGTGCGCGCTCGTCTCCCCGCCTTTTATAGGGGCGAGCTCGATCACGGGCACTTCCCTTTTCAGCTCGGCGGGGTTGTGAGGCGTTGCCTTGGCAACGCTGTGAATGATGACGGTCCCGTTGCGGCGGTCCCTCGGGGGACCCTCGGCGCTCTGCCGGCTCTCCTCCGAGTCCTCCGCCGCCTGCTTCTCCTGGCCCGATGCGGCGGCGGAGGCGGCGGCGTTGGCGGCGGCGTTGGCGGCGGGTCCAGCCGGGCTCGCAGTGTCTGCCGGCCTCGCGGAGCGGCACATCTTCCCCTCGGGGCTGTTCTGGCACAGCTCTGCCTTCACCTTTTCCATCATTGTCGCGAGATACCCGGGGCCAGGCCACGAGACGATAGCGCTCAACGGAAAGAAGTCCGAGTTTATACCTGAGGACGGACGAATCGCTAAATTACAACAGAATCCGGTGTAAAGGAGCCCGGCATGAGGTCCTGTATTGCACAGCGCGTGATGTTACCTGTAAGAGACAAATATGCGTCAATCGAAGGCCTGCTGGCATTAAAGTGTCACACAAAGACATGGGCTCTGTGCGCGAGCGTGCGTGCGTGCGTGCGTGCGTGCGTGCGTGTGTGTGTACGAGCGTGGGTGTGTACACGCTGCGCCCCAGCGGAGAAACAATTTGACAGGTACGGGAGAACGAAAAAAAAAAACAATACTACTCAATCAATCAATGGAGTTTTACACTAAAACTGGGGGCGGGGCGGGGGGTGGGGGTATATTAAGGCTTGCTTGAACAATGGAGGGGCACATACATTTTATATAATAACATTAGCGCAAGTGGGATTTTAGGTCATGATGTTCAGTAGTTATAATCTCGCGCACACACACACAGCCTCACAGTTTTACGATCTCCTACGTTTTACCTGTCGCCTGAGGGAAAACAGGGTAGCAAAGCTCTGAATTACAACCTGAACAAGATGGGGTCATGTCCTTGAAGAACAGACAAACATGTATTTTATATATACTGTATATATATATAAATCTTGTAATGTACTTCAAATATTTCAGCCCTGAATAGGAATATTCGTGACTGTAATAACTAGTAATTAATTAAATGGCTCAAATGTGCTTTCCAAGGGCAGCGCTCCGTCTTGTCTGGAGTGTGTGTGTGTGTGTGTGTGTGTGTGTGTGTGTGTGTGTGTGCACTGCAGACCGCTTCCTTGTTTGGATTGGTCATTTCTATGCCACACACTGGTCATTTAAGAAAAAAACATATGGTTCCATATTGACAAAGCTTGCCTGCCTGCTTTTAATATAAGTGAAAATGTGCACATTGGAAATAAAGCAAGCAGGTCGTTCAGTCACAACGGTGTGTTCATTTTCGGTTATTACTTCGAGACTCTCTGATCTTTGTGCACATTAAAATATTGCTTAATTGTAATACCTTACGTACACATTTTTTACTACCTTAAAAATATTAAAAAGCACCAGAGCTGTCGTTTTATTCTCATTTATTTATCTTGTTCTGCATAAGGCTGTTTCGGGTTCGAATCCCATTCACTCCTACTGTAATGTTCTTTGATCAAGGTTCTTACCCTGTATTGATACGGTACAAATACACCGCTAAAGGGGTAAAGCGTTGATTGATAATAAAACACTATAAGACACCTTGGAAAATGCTGTCAGTAAATAATAATTATAACCCTGGCCTGGTTCATTTGCCCTCATTTTTACATAAACATTGAGAAAGTGTTGCGTCTACAGGAAGAAATCCTGCTGTTTTTCCTGTTTCCCCGAACAGTGTTATAATTCCTCCACGTGGAAAAGCTAAAACGTTAGTCTTAGCAATCGAATATTTGTTATTAATGTTCTCAGCATGTTACATTTCTGCAGCCTTTTGTCTGAATCCACCGTGTTAAGAAGTCGCCCTTTTTGCCACTCCGTTGTACGTAACATGGTAACATTGTATCAAATATTAAATAAGCATATTTTCTACAATTATGTATTTTAACTGTTGAGTAGCATCAAATAAATGTCATTATATCGTGCAACAATTGTAAACAGCCAGCACAGCATCTTATGTTTTACTTTTATTATTGCCAGCCAGTATTGCCATATTCCTGTTTTGTGCATTGTTTTTTGACATTTTTATATATTTTTCTCTGCTAAACCAAACTGATCTCCAGAGACATTTTCCCGGTCGACATTTTTTTTTAATATCTGACCAAATACTCCTAAAACAATGTCATTTTATCTTGATCTGCACACCCTTCAGCAAAACGTCAATTATTAACCTTTTCACAAAAATATGCTTCCAATTTTACACGTCTGCAACTGCAGAAATAATTATCCGCGAGGAAAATCGATCGCTGTTTTCCTGTTCTGCGTTTGTACTTTAAAAAAATGGGACAAAAATGAGCATAAATTACTGGACAGCATCGTCCGGTATCGCTCCTTTTAACGGCGTTTAACGCTCCTTTTCAATCAATGTCATTCATATCATATCAGCCCGTTTTATTAATTATTTTTCTTGCGTTTAAATGCACATGGGATTAATTTCTGAACACTGTCGCGCAGTTCATTCGATCGCATTGGCAATTTAGCCACTGAATACCGAATATACTATATACGTAGAGGACCGTTAATAAAGGGCGTGATTTTTCATCGCTTCATTTTCATGAAGTGTCGAACATATTCATTTTTGAAAGGCATATTTGGAGAGGAAGCTACGAAAACGGCGGATCCAGCAATAGTCTACTTGTCCACGAATGATCTAAACAATCTGCTTAGTATGAAAAATAATGAACGATGAATTTATTAAATGCGTTTTCCCGCGAGGACGGCTGAGGTTTAGGAAACCCGAAAAAAAAACAAAAAAAAAAAAAACGGGCCTCGTCGTTTTCTCAACAACTGTCCGAACCCCGCGTAACAAACAAACAAGTGCGAAAACAACAGCGCGCAGTGGGATATATATATTTCAAATCGGGAGCAACGTCTCCGAAAGCGGAAAATAACGACGGATTGTGAATATCTGAAATTATTTCCATGTATTTGTTGCTTACCATCGGAGGAATGTTGTATCGCACCGGTGTGTGTGTGGAGCCATTTTGTGCGGGGTCATCCATGTCTGGGGTGTTACACTCGCTCGAGTGTGGACCCTCTCTCTCTCTCTCTGTGTGTGTGGAGCTGGGAGTGAACTGAGCTCTATATAATTCCACATCACGTCCACGGCGAGCGCGCGGAGCGGAACAGGGCTGCAATGTGGCCGCGCGAGATAAGCGCTCCGCACCGGCCACTCCGGGCTAGATAAACCCCTAAACCCATTATTTATGAAATGATTCATTATTATTTGGCTTTTTTTTTTTATCGTGGAGGGCAAAAGCACGAAAAAAAAAAAAAGACATATAGACCCAATGAGCAGGGATATGCATAGGAATAGCTTTTAAAAGCACCCTCTATTCCTGTAAATACAGGCATAACCTGATGTGTGTTTTATTAAAAACACAGGAGTAATCAAATATGAAGCGCATTAACATTTCCGAGAGATACCTGCGGGAGATCAAATTAACCTCCGAATGGCTGTGCGATTTAGAAAAGTGCATTAATATTGTAATTATTATCTTTTTGTCGAGATGTCAAGGAAGTCACGACATCTTCCGTTATTTCCTCTGCTGTTTTTCCACACGAAAAAAATTAAAAAAAAAAATAAGACAAATGCCTAAGATTAAGGTAAGTAGTATCACTTTGGCTGTGTGTAATAAAAGGGAAATATTAATAAAGGAAGGATTAGTTGTCGCCTACTATCTGAAGCAGCAATACAGGGACCCGCTGACTCAGGACGGTGTTTTATTTCAATTAAATGAATTAAAAATCATGTATTAGAAAGTGTCCTGGGGATGTTGTGCTGGAATGACATTTTTCCCAGCGCGCGCGCGCGCGCCATCGCGCTCATAATGAATTAGATGGGATCTGATAACGCGCTTAATCAGCAGAGCCTCTCTTGACAAAGGGAATTCGCTTGTGAGGGAGCCCTGTGTCTTAATCCCAAATTTCAGGCGCAGAAAAGAGGCCAAGGACAAAAATCTGGCTTGGATTGCGCTCAAAATCATTGATAACAATTCACTGAGAACGAGGCCGATAACGGGGAACTGAGAGGACCGGCGACGAGGAATCTCAGCAGCTGTCATTCCGGCAAGTGCTGGTTCCGGAATGAAATGTGCCGAGATCCTGCGCTCGCCCAATTACCAATTCCTTTTTTTTTTTTTTCCTTAACGTTATTTATTCTGGAAAACTCAGGCGGATGAATGCATGAATTAATAAGCAAAAAAGAGGCCCTCGAAGCCCTTGATCTCGCTGCGCCCACGGGGGGTTTCGGCCGGTTTCCGACGTCGCCGGCGCACGAGGGCTTCGCAGAATCGGTGTAAATCCCCGGGGACCACCTTGCAGAGAGAGATAAGACCGTATCTGGGAGCCTGTGACCTTCGCTTCAGCGTCCCCCAAGAGGATGTAACCTGTAACCGTGGTAACGCTCGTGTTACCTCAAGATATTGCAATAACCTCATCTGAGCCCATTGCTGCCTCGCCTGCTGCTCTTTGTTTGTTTTTCGAACAACTGCTGTCATTTCCTTGCGATCCGACGGTTGCTGGTTCGAATCCCACTTCTGCTGCAGCACTACCCTTGATCACGGTACTTTACCTGAACTGCTCCGCTCAGGATACCCTGCGGTGGGAATGGTTCAGTCATTTACCACTCAATTTCTCAACAGCAAAAGCCTTGGACAAGGGCCAGTATTACCTAAATAAAGATGAATCAATAATAATAAAGAATTTTAAAACTGTTTCATAGTTAATCAGCATGAAAAGCAGATCTGGAGTGTAGCGGTTAAACATTAAGACTGAAAAAACAACCAAATATATAAGGAGGCCTAATTACCACTCATTTATAGTGGCTTGTGGTCACACTGAAACCACCAGTATATTAGTTCAAATATGAGGCTTTATGAACAGCTGTGCTGGTGAAAGCACTTTCTCCAGTATATGAGGCAGTTAAATTTCATTCTAGATATCAGTTTTTTTTTCACATTTTACTGGTAGCTGTTAAGTTTTGGGTTTTGGGCCCCTGTAAGAGATCCAGAGCGCGGACACATGGAGCAGTTCTACAGCTGGAACACCCGCTTAAGAAGGCTTAACCATTAACTGAAAAGGAAAATTTGTTAAAAAATATGTATCTAATCTATACAGTTCAGGTTCAGTAATAGGAGTATGGAGTGTGTCTTGAAATGCTACCAGGTTCCTTATTGCATGTGAAAAATTAATTATTTTTGTGCAGTGTTTCATGAAAGCCAAAACAAGCAGATAAATAAACAAATGCTGCCTTGCTTCTTCCTATGGACTGCAAAACAAGACAATGACCTTAATAATTTTACCAATAAAAATTTCACTATCCCATTGAGATAGTAATGTTTAATTTCCCATTTCTACAGCCAGGTGAAAAGTGAAGTCAAGATTTATGGTATTGTTACTTGGAAATCAATCTGCAAATCAATGTGATCCAGAGGACGTTTACATTTTGTGACTTAGTACTTTATTCTGGTAAACACTTAAATCAAGTTTCTCAGAAGAAAAGAGACACGGGCTTTGCATGTATTTTAGAAATAGGCCTACATCTGAAATTTAAGATATTTTTAAAGGACATAAATACACAAAAAGTTGAAAAAATTACTGTAACCACATTTATTGGAAAGCTTTCCTTTAACAGACATTTTCCAATCATTATTATGTATCAGTTTTATGTTAAATATTCATTTTCACTTATTTGCAATAACTACTACTGTACATACGTTTACATTTTACATTTATTCATTTAGCAGACGCTTTTCTCCAAATATCTCATAGAAAATACAATGTAGGCATTACATTAGGAGAAAGAGACATAGTTACAGACCTGTGATTCTTAAGGACAGTCACTTTGTTTCTTTCCACCATGTTCATCACTGAGTAGCTGCATAAACACCACGTGCTCTGATTTAAGAGATTTTTTTCTCTGAATTCAATATTTATTCACACATCTATGCGCAGATACCGAGTAAATTCCAAAATTAAAGTACTGTTGCAGCTTAATAAAGTAAAATTCCTTGCTGACAGAAATATTCCCTAATGCTTTCTGTAAAATGGTTAACTGCATAAACAATAATAATAATAAATTACAGTACTCTTCTGAGACTTGTTTTCATTCATTAGCTGTAGAATTTTAGCTGCAGTTATTCACAAAAAAATGAAATAGCAAATTTCTTTTAAAATCCCCTAGGGTCACAACAATCGTCTGCGTTGAAACCGCTCAGTGCGTCTGTTTTAGTTTTATAAAGTTGTTCCCAGACTTACGAATTTAACCGGGACCAACAGCTGGTTCATTGCTGGGAAACCTGGTGTGTGGAAAGCGGCTCGGAGCAGAACGAGGGGTTCGCGTCGGTTCTACTGGCAGCTCCTCCTTCAACGTGTGTGGGCCAAATCTGTGCTTTGGACTCGGTGGCTGTGTATTTCGAGAGTCGCGTCTGCACCTGTCTGGTGAAGAAATGCACTTTAGTTCAATTAATCTGCTGAGTGAGTGAGTGAGTGAGTGAGTGAGTGAGTGAGTGACAGAGAGAGTGTGTTCCACTGTATGGATGAGTGACCCATTGTAAGTCGTGTATCTAGCAGTGTAAGTCACCTTGGTCAATAGGTGTGTGGGCTGAGGCCACTAGTATTCGTTGGAAATTGCTTTGGAGAAAAGCATCTGCTAAATCAGCAAATGTAATATATATCATTATGTAGGTGTTTCTTTTTGTCTACTCTGCACTATGATGAGCCATTGGGAACGGAAGCCAAATTCCCTGTATCATGTGTGTGAATACTTGACGAAATAAATCGGATTCTGATTCTGACTAAACTTGAACGTTTGGACTGCGCTTCGATATCGGGGAAGAGCTGGCGCACGATTTGAAATGTTATGGTAGCTCCTTTATTCTGACAAATAAATACTAAATACTCCTCTGTAACGTTTCTAAGGGCAGAAAGTGCGTTAGTAGAAAGTTCGTGAGTCTTCGAAACCGCTGTGTTTAGAAAGACGAGTAAAAATGGGTGTAATGCATTTACACTGTATGTCCACAAGGTGTCGCTCTGCTATTCTGTTTTTTGGGGCGTTTAACATTAAAACGGATATCGTATGAAGGACTCCATTTTTATATTCTGTGCAGTTATAACCACTTTTAAATATTAATTTACCCAAAGCAGTCAGTTTTTCTTAAATTTCAGCCAGCAGCACTGAAAGAAGCCATGATGCTGATTTTTAATTCTGTAAGGCAGAGCAGCAATAAGAGTACTTTACCAGAGTACTGACTCTTGCAACACACTCCAACCCCCAAGAGAGTAGAGTTTGCTTCCCTTCCCCAGGGCTTTTCTTCTCTCTACCACAATTTCAGATTCACTAATATCATGCTCAGATGGCATCTGCCTCTGTTCTACAGCTACAAATCTGCTTCTGGGTTTCTTAAGAGAAAAGTTTAACGTTTAAGGAACCCTTTGTTCTGAGCATTAACAGAAACATGTCAATGACTTTGACTCATCAGTAAGTGATCCCCAGAAGACTGTGAGGTATTTGACTGGAAATCTGCTGCCGACGCCGTTTGAGGCGGGAGACCCCGTTTTGTACTTAGCCCTTGCCACAACCAGTAGGTGGTCCAGGATCCGGTGCTTGTGATCAGCTTTTCCACTTTATCTCCTGGTAGGGTTCCCAGCTCCTCTATCCGCTCATGCACATTCTTTTTCCGCATTCAGAGCCTGCTATAGTCTCCTTACACTGCTGCTGTAGGCATCTGTTCCTTGGGTCGCCTGAGGACAGGATTGGGAAACAGGAGCACAGACGCTCCGTAGGTCACCGTAGCTTGTGCGTATGACGCCCTCAGCTCCTGGGGTTTGGGCCCCAAGGACAATTCTGATAGTTGGCAGATTGTTCAATATCCAATGTAAGTGGATTCCTTTAATACTCAGTCTTGGAAATAGAAATGTGACTCCAGGCACATCATGGTGTAACCGATCACAGGGTAGCTGGTTCAAAGATGCAATATCTCGCTCATATACAAAATTAAATTTCAACAACACTAGCTTGCAAGATCAACATACGTAACATTAAATTTTCACCCAGTCGCCCATCATAGTTAGTACTTTCAAATTGCACATGACATCTAAAAAATGTGAATGTATAGCAGTGCAGGATGATCACCTTATTTGCCCATTATGTACACATAGAACATACAGTTTAAGGATGTTCATTTTCACGTTGTTTAGGTGGCTCCAAACTTCTTTTAATCCAGTTTTTCATAAGCGGATTCATGCCGAAGGACAGTTAGTGCCGTTAATGGGTGGTACCACGATTATGGAGGCTGCTGCTTGAGATAAATCTGTTTGCAGAAAATGTCGGAGTCCCGTCTCTTCGGCACGGGAGGGTCCTGCGTGTTCGTCTTTACGGCAAAAGCGATCGCTTTGAGTGCCAAGCAGATATTGTACTGAGGGATGAGCTACTTATAGAAAGTTGTTATCATCTATGCGTGCAGCTTATATGGCATGTTTTTATTTAGTATTTGCGTAAAGTTGTTTGTCATACTGTTTTATAGTCAACTAGGTGCTTATCTGGCATATACTTATCATGCACTTGTTACATTGCTGCGCAACTAGCAATATTTTTGAGTCTGCAAGTGTCCTTATCTCTTCTTTACAGGAAACGGAATCCTGTTAACATCCTCTGCAAAAGAATCTGCAAAAAACAATTAATATAAGTATGGAGAGCCACTGTCACAGATGGTTTGCAACATGCCACATTTCTGGTTTCCCCCCCCCCTTTGTTCATACGAAAGTCTCATAATGTAGAGTTCTAGTGAAAAGTGCGAGCACATGAAGGCAACTTGGACAATCATTGTACGGGACAAACTGGACAGAGGAGTGTAAGAAAAGCGACCCACAAGCGTCCTACGTCTCTGGGAACTGCTGCAGAAGAGCTGGGGAGATGCTGTGGCTCGACGTGATCAAACTTTGCAACCACGCGCCTTGTGAGAAAAACCACTTTGCAGCAAGTTTTCTCACATTTTTCACTGGTACTGCACATTATGTAACACATCTTGTTACTTGTAATGACCATAATATTAGTCATGAATGGGAGGGATGAAGGAATATTTTTTGAAGCAAAACTAGTGTTTGGGTTTTCTCCTTTTCCCCCATTGTGTAGCGAGGAAAAAGGTTCTATCGAAGTACTGGTCCATTTATACCCTTTAGATACCCTTTTGACTTTGTGACCTGTATCAATACATGATATAATTGTCAGAGCGTGTTCCTGCAATTTATAGCAATATCTTCAAATGCTGACCCCCCCCAGCTACTGTCTCAGTATGTCCCTTGTTAGACTGTCATGTTGTACTACTGCATTTAGTGTGTGCAATCATTATGGCAGAGAATAAACCAGATAACCTGGTGATTGGCAGTTTTTTCAGAAATTTAAAGAAAAATCTAACTTTTTCAAGTGCAGGTAAGATAACGTATCAAAATCTAACCAGCTTTTCCAAAACAGTCTCTTCTATGCAGAGAAAAAATTAAAGGTCTGTGCAAAACTGAAAAGCAGACCTAATTTAAAATGTTTGGTTGGAGAAGCTTGTGACAACCAAGATAAACACCAAATTCTTTATTTTAAATGCTTAACAAAACTGGACCAATAAACTCAGTACTTTAAACCTTGAAAAAGCTATTTACACTAAGCACAAGAACAGGTGCCGTTGAGTCTAATTCAGCTCTTATTGAAGAAGAAGAACTAAAGCTGAGGTTTTTAAAGAAGCTTACTTTTAAATCTAACCCATGACTTCAGATAGACTATAAATTAGATTAATTAATCATAATGTTTAAAAGGTGTTTCAAACATGTTCTATAGATTGTCCTGCCTTAAATGTCAAATAACCTACAAACATGGTTTACCAGCTTCACATTATTTCCATCATTGACACTGATTCATCCCTGCAGACACTTACTGTCTGTCTTTGGTACAAATGTCACTTTATGGTAACTGGAGAAGAAAAATACTCTTTCTCATCGTCGATATAAAGTAAAACTTCTGTTCTAATTTCTTCTAAAACTTCACCACGTGGATGGAGTTCTACTGGGGAAAAAAAAGTTGCTATTATTAGCTATTTCAGCCTACATTTAAGACAATGCAAAGTGGAGAAAAAAAAAAAAAAAAGAGATGCGCAAAGTCAGAAAGCCACAACCGCAGAACCCCAGGGACTGATGCTTTTCAGAGCAAGTTCCCCAAACGTCTGGCCAGACCCTGGGTCTTCAGTCACGGGTCTTGACAAGTTGGATCTCAACACATCTGTGAGGTCGGACGTGTCTCCAGTGTCCATTGCACTTTCCTCTTCGCCGTCCTCCTTAGTCTGGGCCTTGGGTGGAGCTGCTTTGCTCTGCTTCCCTGGGACAGCACTCTGCGGTGAAGAGCCCGCAGTTCTCTTCCTCCCGATGCCCCCACACGTGTCGTATTGAGTGACAGCAGCATCGCAGCATCTGCAGTCAGATCTCCAGCATCGCCCACGGATGCTCGGTCCTCCACCGTCTCCAGCATGCACCCCATCCAAGACACTGTGTCTGGCACCTGTGTGACACGTGGTCCACACTGACATCTCCTCTGAAGGAGGCACCTGGCTCAGGCTCTCCACGGAGAAGCACTCACTGATGCTCCCAGACTTTGCCTCCTGCAGCTCACATGTGACCCGCTCAGGAATGGGTTCCGGTTCCTCTACAGCCCAACAGACTGCGCTTGGACCGTAGCACGGTTGTGAGAACGGATCCTGGATGCCCTTCGTCATCATCATCATCATCATCATCATGTCCCGTCCTTTGCGCTGGAGCTCCTCTTCCAGCAGCTCCATGGTCATGGTGTCGGGCTCCGGAGCGCCGAGCGTCTGTCGAGCGCAGCGCACAAGCCGCCAAACCAGGAGACTCTTGCGCAGGTTTATCCCGCCTCTCTGAAGCCGGGAGCTACACATCTTCTCCAAAGACATGCTCATAATTTGCTGGGCATCTAAGGCGCGTTCCATATCCAGAGAACCTCGCGCGAGGAAAGGAGAAGAGCGAGCGATGAAGCGCACGCCGGAATTTAAAGATTTGAACGGCGGAGCCCGCGCGCTATTGGACGCGACGGCAGCCAAACGGACCGCGCGCTCGGCCGCGAGACGCGAAGAGAGCGCGAGGCGAGCTTCGCTTGTTTCCCCGCTACCCATCATCATCATTATTATTATTATTATTGCTGCGACAAGCTGTTGTTGTAGAGACATTGGTTGATTAGTTATTACTTTATTTTACCATTGTTACCACGCTTTGAAGCACTACACACGCCGGTTAGCGACGTAGTACCTGTTGTCTGGGATCCACAGGGTGATGCATTGCGTATATATATATATATATATATGGCATGGAAATGTTGTACGAAAACTGGAATTTTCCAGAAGCCGCTCGCCTAGAACTTCGAAACACGCTCGGGACTTCGACTCCTTCCTGGGGACACACGCTCTTTTCGAGGCTCAGATACGAACGCATTTATTTTACCTATTCACTTAACTGATGCTTTTCTCCGAAGACACTGGGTACTGGTACTTAAATATCTTGGGTTTTTTTTTCCCCCCCTCCTATTACTAGCAGGAGATGAAACTCGAACCTGCAACATTCAGGTCTAGAGGTAAGAACGCCAACCACTCTACCAGCAGCACGGTTAACAATGACTATTATTAAGCTACTTGCAGTAATTTATCCATTTAAACAGTTGGACAACTTTGTTTAAGTTCACACCTGGAGGTGAGGTGAGAGTCAAACCTTTGACTCTGGAATCCAAAGCAGAGGCTTTTAATCACTGCACCACCACATGTACAGGGCTTCCTTACCCTGGCTAATAATGTTAAGCTACTAACAGTTATTTATCCATTTAAACAGTTGGGCAGTTTTATTCAATTACTAGGTAGACATGGGATTTGAACCTATGACCAGGGATCTAAGGCAGGAATTCCAAGCACTACACTATGAGGTGCACTGAGTTACTTGAGCGCAGCTAATTACGTTAAGCTACTAACAGTTGGACAGTTTTGTTAAATGTAAGAACTACAGGTGGGATTTAAACCTATAACCTTCAGCTCCAAAGGGAGGAGCACTAACCAATACATTACCCAGTGTACTCCTTTTACTGAGTGCAGCTAACACTGTCATCTATTAACAATTATTTATCCATTTATAGAGTTGGATTACTTTATTAAACATAAGAACTAGAGGTGGGATTCCCACCTATGACCTTCAGGTCCATAGGACCAACTGTAACCACTATACCACCAGGTGTACTGGGGTTCTTGAGTGCAGCTAACATTGTTAAGCTACTGACAGTTATTTAGAGAGCTGGGCAATTTTAAGTAAACAACAGCAGGTGGGATTCAAACCTTCGCCCCTTTGCACCAAAGGGAGCCACCCCACCAGCTTGCTCCAGGTTATCAGTTGTATTAAAGCACAGGTAACTGCCTAAGGACTAAACACCTTTCTGGCCTGGTCAGCTTTACTAACTTTCATTATAACCATCAGAAATTACGTGTTAAGTCCCGTTAAAATACTGTATGTAACTTTTGTTTGGAACACTGCAACCAATATAATATAATGTAACATTTCCAGGGGTCATTACAACCCTTACACCCCTCCAAAGGTCTCCCAACATCGTTGTTGCAAGAAAAGGTCATTTGTTGGCTCGATCCACTGGACTTTCTCAGAGGAGGAAACAGACTGATGCTGTAGCCACTGTACAGCAAGAAACATTTATTTTTTTATTTATTGGTATCCGTGTATCACTCAGCATATAACTCATCGAAGGACACACAGAGCTCATGTAGACACCTTTTACAAACTGGACAGTAGAAGTATTTAGTACTGCTATGTAAGTTATAGTCACCTAATAGTGCCAAATAAGGAGGATTAATAATTCATCTGATATCCCAGTCTTTGCAAGAAATGTGGTGGTATTATTATTATTATTATTATTATTATTATTATTATTATTATTATTATTATGCAGTGAAGTCATTCTGAAAATATTAACATACCTAATTCAGATGAGAACCACTTGTTCTTGGCTATATGGAGAATTTCACACTGAGACTCCGTGCTGTGCTGTTTTGAAGGCCTCTCGTGTCTTCTGAAGGCTGGCTTCTCCTTCACTGGCTCCTCTGCTGGATTCATCTTCTAGCTCCTTCACCCTCTCTCTCTCTCCCACCTTGTCGCTCCCGCAAGCGAACCCAGTCCTTTGCTAGTTCTGTGTCCGACGATGTCTCAGAACACGAATAGAGGCTGTGCTGCCCTGGGTCATGAGCCAGGTGACCTGTTCCAGACTCAGCCCGGCCACCTTCTCCCCGTTCACCTCCAGGATCTCATCCCCAACCCCCAGTAGACCTGCATATATCTTCTGTGTGCTGCTGTCACTGATCTCCTCTACGTAAACACCTGAAACAAATCACAGGCAGAATCCACACATTAGCACTCGGTCTCATTACTATTCATCTGTTTAGGGTTAAATAATCAACAGATAGGTATAAATGGCTGTTGTAACACTTTTATAAGCCCCTTTTTATAGCAGTGCAGGTACAGGAGCATAAACAGTTCAGATGCCTTAATCAATACACCACCTACTGTCATATTTATATTTGTAATTCTCTGTTTAGTTAGTTAATCATTTTCATTGAATGTGTTGTTTTATTAGAAATTAAAAAAAAGTGCAGTGACTCGGAATGTATTTTTGGCACCTGAGTCCGCTCGACCTTTTCCTCGGGAGATGAGGAAGCCGAAAGCCCCGTGTGGAGGTCGGGTGAGTTCCAGGAGCAGTGTCCCATCAGAGAAGGCCTGAGAGACCCGACCCACCGAGCGCATCCCACTGGGGCTGCCTACATCATCCACACTCAAAGTACGGGGCAGCCCGTTGCTGGACACACAGGGGAGGCCAAAATAGGGTTTGTCCAGCATAAGAAAATCAGCATTTATTACCTTGCCTAATTTCATAGATAATTACGTCCGTTAAACCGCAACCCTGACATTAATAAAGGGGTTTGGGTACTGAATGAATGAATGTTTACAAATATTTAACCAAGCCGAATCAGGTAATGGGGGGACGCAGTGGCGCGGTGGGCTTGACTGGGTCCTATTCTCTGGTGGGTCTGGGGTTCGACCCCTGCTTGGGGTGCCTTGCGATGGACTGGCGTCCCATCCTGGGTGTTTCACCTCCAGCTTTGCGCCCTGTGTTGTTGGGTTAGGCTCCGGTTCACCGCGACCCCGCTTGGGACAAATCAGTTTGAGACAGTGTGTGTATAATCAGGTAAAATAAATAATGCGGATATATGCATATTGGAGAACACAGCCTGGTTGCGGTCCTAAAGAACTAGTTCCTTATCTCACTATGAAACAGTTATAGTCATGTCATCAGCTGTTAGTTCTGTTACATTCACACCACCCCTAACTTCACACATGCAATTTTCATACATTTTTTAAGTATATGTCGCACCTGTACACGGGGCCGATGGGGTGGCCTCCAGGCGTGTAAGAACTGGAAGTGCCGTGTTTCTTCTTGGGCGAAAGCAGACTTTGTACCGATGAGGCCTTCTGAAGGTGTGCCAGGGGAGACGCCTGCTGGAGGGACATGGCAAAAGAAAACGACTGCCTGTCTTTAGACTTCTGTTAGACTTTTCTGGTTTTCTGGGGATCAAGAAGTGGCAACATTCCCACTGAAAGCGCTTAAAAGCCATGTGGGACCATGGCTGTTTTGGGGGCAGCGGTGCGGTCTCTCTCACCAGGCGCAGGGACTGCAGCGAGGGGGCCTTTTTCAGCCGGCCGCGTTGCTTGTGCGCGGGGCCCGGCGATGCACAGCTGGGGTTCGGGGAGGAGCTCAGGTGCTCCATGCTGCTGGAACGGCCCTTGCCCAGCTTCCCTGCACCGTTGAGGGTGATGGAGGAGAAGAACTGGCGCAGCGAGAGCTTGGCCTTCCCTCCGCGTTGACGAGAACCTGCCATCAGACCTTTACTCTGCGGGTCCAGGAGGCTTAACGTTGGAGCACGCAAGAAGGCAAAAAACCACAAGCATTGCAAATAATACTTCAGCTGAGTGCTTAAGTGCGTACATAGAATAAAGAATATTTACAGCATAATAAATATATATCTGCAGAAGCATGTCTGAGAGTTAAGAGCTACAGATGCCGCTTTCCATCCTACCGCAGACAGCCTTGTGAGAATCACGGCACCTTTACAGCCCTGCTTTCGAGCTGATCGCATTTCATTAGACATTTGAAAATGAATCTTCACGACACCGTCCGCGATCTCAGCAGATGTGAGCAGTTTATTCCTCCGAAAGCTATACGACTATATGCCACACCGAAGGTGTACCACCTGCGTGTGATAATGAAGAGTAAAATGTTAAAGGGGTCTGTTCTGCGTTGCAAGGCAGTGTGTTTGAGGAACTGTACCACTGAAACACATTTGAACATCTAGAAAACTCCTCCACTAAACATCTAGGTGCATGAGTAGAAAAGATGCTGAGTGAAATGGGTACGTCGGTAGGCGGCACGAACTGCGGAGGGACTCACTGTGCTGGCTCTGCGCTGTCCTCTGACAGCAGCTCACGCCCAGCTGGACGTGTGCAGAATGGCTCCACAGAGTGTCCAGGTGTGGGGACGGCACTGGGACAGTTGATGAGGTTATTCTGAGACAGGTCCCCCTGCATCCACTGACTCAGACTCATGGCTGGGGGACACGGTAAAAGAGGGATATGGAGAACAAGAGATATGATGGGAACCAACAAACCTATACTATTAAATAATATTGTGAGAGCCATGTATGAATATGGTAGTATTAATAAAAGTATTATTAGTCCTAATAATAACAATATTATTTAGAAAGGCAGCAGGTGGCACAGTGGTTCTATATACTGCTTTGCCCTCAAAGAACTTACCGCACATTTAAATCCCGCTGCTGTAGTACTGTTTGCCTTAAACCGCACCACACCAAAAAATACCCACCTGCATAAATGGGTAAAACAATATGAGCAGCTTAACATGTTGAGATGCTTTCCGAAAGCGTCAGCTACAAGAAGGAAAAACTACAGACATTCACATATGCAGTTGGTAGTGTAGTGGTGAGACCTGCCGCCCTTGGACCCAAAGGTCTCAGATCTGAGCCTCACCGCCAGCTGAAGTAGTACTCTTGAGTTAAGGTACTTATCCTAAATTGTTCCAGTAAAAAATACCCAACTGTGTAAATAGTGGTAAGTACTGTAACATTGTAATTCACTTTGAATAAAGGAACCTGCTAAGTGTAGATGTGATTTAAGGGACAGTCAGTACCTGAATAGTGTTATTACTTGTTTTGCCACTGGGTGGCACTGCACTCACAGCAGACAGACACACACACACACACACACACACACACACACACACACACACACACACACACACACACACACACAGAGTGAGGGTACAGAAGTGGGGAGAGTTTATGTTTTTGACTTTTAAGGCTATTGCTCACAGACAAGCTCTTATCTTATAAGTAATGCTTCTTACAATAAATTAGAATCCAAGAAGAGAGTATGGAGATAAAAGTACAACAGTTTAACTTTTTCTGTGGGTGACAGCAAGTAGCGCTGCTGTCTCACAGCACCTGGGTGGTGCGAGAGGATGTGGGTTCAGTCCCTGCTCAGTCTGCGTGAACTTTGCATGTTCTCCCCGTGTCTGTGGGTTTCCTCCGGGTGCTCTGGTTTCCTCCCACAGTCCAAAGACATGCTGATCAGGTTCACCCGTAGTATGTGAATGACAGAGAGAGAGTGTGTTCCACTGGTGTATGGATGAGTGACCCATTGTAAGTAGTGTATCTAGCAGTGTAAGTCACCATGGTGAATAAGGTGTGTGGGCTGGTAACACTACATAGAGTTCATGGGAAGTTGTTTTGGAGAAAAGGATCTGCTAAAAAAATTAATGTAAACTGGCACTCACTGCGTCTCTCCGGCACTTCTCACATGTGATGTAATAAAAAAACTCCCTTGCTAAGCATTACAGGATTCTTAGTCACTAGCTATTGCATTTATTTTGCCATTAAGTTTTTTAATGGGTGTGCTCGAAAAACATTACATAATCTGTTTGGTTTGTGCCCCTGCCATAACCAAACATCTGCAACATGTGCTTCTAAGGGCTTAGAACTTGACCCGATGTTGCCAGCTAAGATGAAAAAAGGTTGTATCAGCTCAGCATCATTATGTGAGCTTTGACAATGGGGCTGATTGTAGAGGGGTGTCTCGTCGGGATTTTCCAAACTGGGATTGTCCAGCCCTAATCCCCGGGAGCTACAGGTCATGCTGGTTTGGCAGCAAACTCCTTCCTGGATGTAACTGTTTGGACAGCGAGTCACCTTGGCAGCTGTTTCAGTTGTTACTTTTACAGGACATTTACATCATTTTCTCTGGAACCTGCCGACAGTGGCCCCTGGAGGGCTGCAGGTGCCCGCCACGTTCCATGCTGGTCCAAAGCTCTGGGCACGGCACCGACTGAGGTCACGGCCCCTCAAGCCTGGTTAAACGGTGATTTGGAGGTTAATCTTTTTTTTCTGCCCCTTTTCTGAAAAATAACAGCCACCACAAATGTGTCAAACAGTCATAATCCTTCCCCGCCTGCCTGCCAAGAGCCCAGACAGCACTCCACTTGTGTTCACCCCATTCAACCTTATTTTGAATTTAAACACTTTCCATCCAATCTGGTATGAAAGTCATGGATGATGAGTCAAGTCTAGAAGCGCTCTATACATGACATCATCCAGTTTCTACTGCCGCAAACAACTTGCTGTGAGACTTCTGTCACTGGCCTTACATTTGCATTCCTTTAGCTGACACTTTTTTCCAAAATGACTAATAATGTCATCCTACGTACAGTCATTTCCCCTTTTATGTCATAGGGAATTCTTAGCAATTCAGGGTAAGTACTTTTGCCACACTTCACACCTTGGTGTGTCGCGAATGTGCTTCCTCTGTTACAGTGGTAAGTCGTAACAAACCTTGTTAGTGCCAAAGGTGTTTATTAAAGTGCCAAAGTAAATAGGAAACGATAACTATATTCAGTATTTACAGAAGCCCAAAATACTTCTTATTTGCCATCAGCAGGGTACACCATATACCTCTACGTACTTCTCTGGAACATGAAAAAAAATCCCTTTTATAGCCTCCCTTTGTTTTTAGAGGAAGGACTGAATCATTTTTACCAAAAAAAAAGAAAAAAACAGGTATCAGTGATAAAGATGGGACCTCAGCAAAAGTGATCGACGGATGTCCGGTTACAATGAATGAGTGACTTTCTCCTGACCCCTCACTGAGACAGATGCCTTCTATCCCAACTTTGCTCAAGGATATGACAGCAGAAGCGGTATTCAAACTCCGGTCTTTTAGGCGTAAGGCAGAAACTCTTAATCATTACACCACCTCCTGCCACACTTAGCAGCGACTTAAGAAATTGTCATAATACATTGTGACAGCCAGAGTTCCCTTGTTTCTGCTAAATGAGCTATTCCTTCTCATGAAATAAGCAGTTTCCCAACAATCCTTTCAGCGCCTCGAACCCCTCCGACTGACCTTGCGTTTCGGGTGCAGATGTGGATCCCCGTCGCACTCCTTGGTCGGGGTGTTTTCTGGATGTGGTTGACGTCCGTGTGCAGGTGCTCTCGCTGGCACGTGGCCCCTGGGAGTCAAGCTCTGTGGGTGATGGGTTGTCCTCCATGCAGCCCACATCGGTGTGGGAATCCTCCTGGTGCGGCTGACCATGGGACTCCTCCTGCTGTTGGTCGGGATCCGGGTTGGAAAGTTCGTCCTCAGAGTCCAAATGTATGAGACGGTACTGCAGCGATGGCAGGATTTTGACCCGCTGGCCAGGAGACCGAGTCCTGGGCGTGTGGCTCAAGGCCGACTTCCTGGGCTGCGGGGAGGTCAGGGTCACCTTGGCCTGCGGCTGGACAGAAGTCTTCGCAGAGGAGGACATCTGACATCCGCCAGCAGCACAAGGAACAGAAGAGTATCCGGACACACCCACACTTTGACCACAAGGGCTGGGGGGCCTTACACTCTCCAGTCCACACTGTCTTATCTCAGGGTAGAAAGTCTCAGGTAGCACTAAGAGGTCATCTCCACCACCGTCAGCCTCTGGCTGTACATGAAGCCCTGTCTCTAACCTTGGATCGCCTCTGCCCTTCCCCTTCAGTGTTTCGTGAGCCGACGCACTCTCCTGTCCACGCGATACACTCTCGCTCTCAGTATGGCTGAGATCCATCCCTTGAACAGATGCAACTTTCCCACTGTAGTCTGTATCAGTGGCCAGATGTGGGTGGGAAGGAGCCACCCAGCAAGGCAGCATCTTGCGTTCAGAGGCAGTCTGTAAGGGCTGTGAGGGGGAACAAGGGTTCAAGTGCGGCTCTGGAACAGTCTCCAGGACAGTTCCACACGAGTGGCACTTTCTAGCCAATGCTTCCTCTGACCTGCAGCCGTTCTTGCTGAGGCTCCCGTCACGGATCTCCAAGTTCCTGTTGTGTGCTGGCCTGTCGGCTGCGAGGCTACAGTCCCTTGTACTGCTGGGGTTGTCGGAAAGGCCAGGCCGCAACCCCAGCAGGTCCCGCGCCCTTTCAACCGCCCGACGTCTCTGCCGTTCCAGGTAGCGCACTTCCGCGTCCTTCTCAGACTCGTCCTGGAAGCGCACTCTTGTGGGGGAGATGCCACGGCGTCGCCGGAGGCCACAGGCAGAGTCACCGCTTGACGAGTCGCTCAGGTTCCCCGCTGCGAGGCTCTCGGTCCCAGGAAGGGGGCTCCGGTGGGCTGCAGCATCACCTAGTTCCCTACAAGAGTCCCACAAGTGGACAGACAATGGAATCCACTTGGTGGTCTCCACATTTTCGACAGTGGACACAAAGGCCTGCTTAATGGACACAGAATTCTTGTCTCTAGAAGGTAGGAGCTCATCCCCAAAAAAACCACAGCATACTTGGAATGTTTTAATGCTTGAGATGCAGTGATTTGTTGAACTGATCAGACTAACACCCAATGCACACATGTTAACCGTGTATTACACTGTACTCTCTGTTCTGAGTCATTCATGTTAAAAAATAGAATCAATTCATCACTGTAAGCGTTTTATTTCCGTACTATTATTATCTTAGCAAGTTTGGTTCCAGATAACCACTTTAAACTAGGACAAACGGCAGTGTGCTGGTTTACAGCAAGCACTAGTCCCTGGGGCTGTGTGGCATAGAGTCCAACCCATGTGTGCCTTCCTGGGCACTTCCTGAAAATTGCGCCAAGGAGAATGAGTCAAACTTTTCCGGCACCCAGCGGTTAAAACTGTGTGACATTAATACAGGCGCTACTTCTGCTTCATGTTCCTTATATAAGTCTCAACTCATTGCGCGATTTCGCATTTACTCATTGAGCTGACACATTTCTGCAAAGTGACTTCTAACGGTGAGCTGTTTACACTGATTTACCCATTCATACAGGAGCACAATCTTTCATGACGCAATTCAGGGTAAGTACCTTGATCATTGTAATACAGCAGAAGGTTGGTCGCAAATGCGCAACCTCCAAGTGCAGCGGTAGCAGATCTAACCACTACACCACCTATTTACATTTATTCATTGAGCTAAAGCTTTTTTTTTTACCACAAAGCAAATTAGAATATTAAACTACTTATACAGCTGGCTAATTTTACTGGTGCAATTTAGGCTAAATACCTTGCTCAAGGTGGGATTCAAAGCTGCAACTTTTAGGTCCAACAGCAACAGCTCTAACGTCTACGCTACCAGCGATTTCGCTTCTGTTTCGTGTTGAATTGTGTGAAGTGAAGATTTTCAAGACAGTAACTGCTGCCGTTCTCATTATTGCAATCATATTGCAGGAATCAGAGTGGAATTAACATGAATTCCTATTTGATCTCTGAAATCCACAGTAATCACGTGGTTACATAACCCATGGCTGGGAAATTGTTGTGGAGTGTCTGGGGAATACTCTCCATGAGCTCTCAGGCTTTACAGAGACACTAATCGAGGTATTGCGATAACATGGGGACCGTCGTCATGCCTGCTTGATGGTTGCATAATTCCAGCCAGTTTGCATAATGTGCGTGGCAGAAATAGAACAGAAGGGATGAGCCAGCAGGGCGCGTCTCCTTTACTTCTGTTGCTGTCCTTTGCCCAGAAAACCACTTCGCTCTTGCCCCAGTTATGCATTTCATCAAGCCAATTAAAGCGCGCACACACACACACCACCTGAAACCACTTGTCCCATACAGGGTCGCGGGGAGCCGGAGCCTAACCCGGCAACACAGGGAGAAAGGCTGGAGGGGGGACACCCAGGACGGGACACCAGTCTGTCGCAATGCACCCAAAGCGGGACTCAAACCCCAGACCCACCGGAGAGCAGGACCCGGTCCAACCCACTGCGCCACCGCACCCCCGAACTTACACTAAAATGAATGCAAATAAATTACAGATGAGAAATGTTTTGGCCAATGTACCCACTATGACAGTAGTAAGAACAGCTCTTCCTATAGTAACTGATATTATGAAATACAGCACATGTAAACGATGTCTGTAAAGCCTTACAGCTGCTGCTATTGCCTTTTAATGATCAGCACATGATGTACCTAACCGGTTTGAATAAGGCTGCCACTGGGGCAATTTCAGTAGCCCACCAAGGCAAAAAAACAAAAGCACATTGCAGAAATGCTGAGGGAGCAGCAACAGACTCAGTGGCATGGGCTCAGATACAAGGTCCACCGGAGCGGTCAGACAAGCACATCGAGAGAGGAATGGGAGAGAGGTGCTCGAGAAGTGCGCGGCACTGACTTACGTGCGACCGCTCTGCAGGGGCAGGATAGTGTGGTCACCTTTGATGGGGCAACGGCGGGTCTTTGCTCGCGCCCGCTCCAGAAGAACCTTGGCCTGTTGGAGCCTCGGGCTCAACGGCAGCTCATCACCAGAGACCAAGGACCTGTTGGGGAAGTGTAGGAGAGGCCACAGATTGGTGTGTGTTTAAGGGAGGAAACACTCAACCATACACATACCTAAGTGAGCAAGCTAGCAACAAGGGTGGGCATTTTTTTCCATTTAATTACATTTTTACTGAGTGAGGATGATCAGTAGGATTGTTATTATTATTAAATCACCAAACGGATTTAACTTGAATTTTTGGAGCACTTTTTTCCGTCAGTTGTCTCGTCCGTGTTTAAGGTAGCTCACGCCGCCCTTCGGCTTTCAGCTCCAAGTTTTTATTTGTGTGACGTCATCGTATGCTGTTCATGGATTTTAAAAGGAAGAAAACACAAACATGTTTGCCAGCCACCTTATGCAACAGCTGCGAAGGAGCGGGTCGCAGTAATATGAACAATGCAATCTTAATCTTTTCCTAAAGACGCGCTCAGATTGTAGCTCGGTAACACTTTGAACGTCTCCTTCGCAGAGTTGCGAAAAGGACATTTTTATAATCACACATTAAAGAGCTTTTGGGGTCATATCACAGCTGTTTTTTTATTTGTGTGTGTGTTTGCACTTCAACCCTGTGCAACATTCTGAATAGTTGCAATACTTTGGGATAATTTGAGAAGATGTTGTTTTCCATTTCCGTCATAACATTATTGCAGCGTGTGGAACATCTGCCAGCTGAGTACTCTGAGCCATTTGTAAGCACAGATAATCTTTTACACATGCTTTCATCCATGCAAAACCAAATTGTATTTCCAGACGTCTGAATTCCCTCACATGGTTTTCTAAGACATGATGTCTTTACAAGAAAAGCTGACACAATCCATGTCATGAATTCACACGTCGGAAAACGAGAAACGAGAAAAAGTAACGCATTACACAGCAGCAGAGAAAGTGCGATTTTTCTTTTTTTTTTTTTTTTTTTTTTACCTGTGTGTGTGTTCACTGTCTTGCAGAGAGATTCCAGAGTCCCAGTCACTGTCATTGAGGGAAATCAAGCCTACGGCAACAGAGGGATTCCAGTCTTAACCAACGATGCGCTCTCATGACACAGCTTTTGCGCCTTAAATTGAAATCCCAGAACGGGACTGGAGAGAGGATGTCAAGAATGAAGTGTTTAAAATTTAATTTGGCATGTGAATGTAATTAACCAACTGTATGAATGGGTATATAATTGTAAGTAGCTTTACAGTGCAAGTCGCTTTGGAGAAAAGCGCCAGCTAAACGAAGCAGTGCAATCGCATGTGTCTTCTGATGGTCAGTTTCTCCCTTGTCTATTAATAGGCATATTTGCAGTGCTGGCTTCATTGCACTAACACAAGCAGCACATCTGCTCTCCTGGGCTGTATGCAGGCATCTCCTGGGGGAGCTGTTGTTCCACCAGGGTGGAAACCCGATCGCCTTAACTGTCAAAAATCTAGTCTGAGCAGCCCAGCCTCTCCCTCTTCACCTCCGCTGTAACCAAACGCGGTAACCTTGAGACCAGGTCATGCGTGACTTTCCCTTACCCTTAATTGAAATTAAAATTCAAAAGTACTTTCCACATTTCTCACATGGCTTAAAAGCACAAAGTGCAGTGCTGAAAAATTACTGCAGAGCAAAAAAAAATTGTAATTTTTAAATTCTGTAAGGCACAGCAGAGACAAGGAAAGGATGGTGCTGGAAAGGGTTTTCTCATTCCTGGACTGCATCCCTCTCTGTGGTAAACACTTGCCCTGACGCATCCTTATCGCTTTTTTTTGCCCTTCCCAGCCTTCTCTTGCCACTGTGCTGATTTCGGCCCAGAAACTACAGACACTGCGGTCGGGTCTAGGAGAATCTCTCTTTGCGCTGATCTCTTACTCTCATGTTTACATATTTATCCGATTACCATGCGCTTCATCCAAAGCGGCTTATAACTCTTGCACTTGTACCAGTGGAAACATCTGGATGATCGCTGAAGTGATGAAGATTAAGTACCTTGCTCAGATCTAAAACTCCTGCGGAACATTACCTATTGCTCCACATGCCATTCTCCTGTAAGATTTCAAGAAATGTACCTCGGCCGTTGCCTTGCGTCATCTCCTTGCTGTTGCCAGATTGTTCTGTCTCCAGGGCACCTGCCTCTTTAACACCTTTACGCCAAGCCTTGTTCAACATGTGCTTCAGGATCCCCCGGTTCATCTCCACACGCTCAGCCAGCGATACGGAGCTGCTGCTGCTGCACACGCTGTCCCAGCTATCGGCCCTCCACAGTCCCCCACGGGGGCCCGCAGAGCCCGTCTCCTTCTGCGAGCGCCTCCACGGATGGCTCGCTGTGGAGTTCCTAGACCGCTGCTGTTCCCATCTGGGACCCTGTTCCGCTGCAGGTCTGACGTTCCTCTGGCGCCCTGTCCCCACCGGCGCTTCGCCAGATGGCCCATCTCTTAACTGGGCGCTCGCATTCAGCAGCAGGGTCTCGGGACGGACGGCCTTCCAGTGTTCTTTTGGACAAATCCAGGGTTTTACTGAGGGTGGCTCATCCTCCTGGAACCGATACATGTCAAACAGGTTCTCCAGACTTGCCCCCTCCCCCGATCCACGAGAAAGGGCAAAAACACCCATCGTAGACTGTGCAGCCCCTTCTTCCTCCTTCTGCTCATCCCCATCCGTCTGCGGGGGGTCAGTCAAGTAAGTCCGCACTTGGTACTGGGGCTCAACCTCTTCATCACTGCTGCCGGACCTTTTCCCCGTAGCAGAAGACACCGGTAGGGAAAGGGGGGCTGACACCTTTTTCTCTCTACCCCTCTTAATGTGCTGGCTGTGGCTGGGCCCCAGAGCCACTGGCTCCCTACCATCCCGGCCTCTCTTTGCCGTCCTGTTCTGCGACTGTGCCTTCACCTTGGACTGAAGGGACGAAACCGCGGTCCCCGGAGACGATGGAGGCTGCGGGTGCGGGGAGGGCCAGAACGGGAGGGCGCTGGGCGTGGCGCTCTCATTGGACAGATCAGTGGTTGGCAGGGTAATCTGCGACTTCCTGTCCAGATGTCTGTGCAGCTCTTCAGATACAGGGAACATTCTGGACGGAGCTACTTCGTCCATGGCGGAATTAGGCAATTAGAGGAGGAGAAGAGCTGAGGGAGGAGCAGCAAAGAAGAAACACTAATTAGTATTTTTGAATCCGAAACGCTGCGGTTCACCCCGGAACTTCCCACGCAGGCTTCCGATTTAATTTGTTTTCCACAGTTTCTGGGGCAATGAACCCAGCGTGTGCTGTGCAGGAATTGAGAAACCACCTTTTCTTCAGCACTGCCATCCTGTCTATTGATGGATGCGGTGTACAAACGAGAAATTCCTTACAGGAAGCGCGCTCTCTTAATCATATACACACATTTACGCTCATGTGAACAAGTATAAAATTGAACCAGAATGAACTGAGATAAATATGTAATAAATCTGATGTTTTTCTTTCTTAAGTAATATTGTACTGCAGACACTTTTTTCCATTTACCCTCGTATTTAAGTAGATTAACACAGAATACTCTTGCGTGCGCTAAACACTCATACAAAGCATACTTTAGCAAACGCCACTTAGGAACGATATTACGGTCTGAATGGCCACAGATCATTTTTTTCGAAAAAAAAAAAAACTGAAGCAGCAGTTGAAAGCACAATCCTAGCAGAACAGCAGCTCCCCCATAATAATTTTTGAAGCCATAACACAGCAGCTAATAGCGTAGCGGTTACAACTATACTGCTCTCGGATGGAAAAGTTGCAGGTTTGATTCTCATCTCTCTGAGTGTAGCACCCTTGCTCTAAATCCCTGCAGTAAAATTACCCATGTGTCTAAATACCTTAACATTGTAAGCTGCTTTGGAGAAAAGCATCACCTCAATGAGTAAATATAAATTTCTCAAACTGCCATGCAACAGTTTCTTTTTTGAAGGTCCCTTTCATTCTTTTTTATCTACATAAAATAACATAAATCCCCAAACGGTAAAAATAGCAAGCTTTTAGATATTTTTATAATCTATAAATCTTCTGGGCTCATTTACTGTAGACTGTAGCCTGAGCTGTGGCCTCTTTTCTGCACTGGACTCACCAGTAAATGGAGCAGAGCTGAAGTCCTTCTTTTCTACACATACCAAGCCTCTTTTTGTGCAAGTCACCTTTGTTTCAGCTTCTGTGAAATTGACCTGTCAGTTATTCTGAATAATGCAGTGAGCTACAGTATATAAGTAAATGTAAATAAAACATGGTAGATGGCACGAAAGAAAAAAAAATGGGAAAAGGGAATATAGATACCATAATGACACAGAATGATGGATCAGCAAGTCAGTCTTTGTGCTTTCAAGTCTTTATAAACAGGGGCTTCACAATCAACACAAGCAATAAAAGTTAAATGGTGACAAAGTGCTGACAATGGTGGTAACTATACAGCTGGGCCAGGAAGTCATAAAGGGTGGGCATCTTTCGTCTGTTGTTAAAATGGAGATGGACCCTCTTTTGTCTTATAAGATGAACACACACTTTTACAGGCAGCAAATATGCTGTTTCACCTGAAAAACGGGATACACTGGGGAACAAAAAGCATGTTTGAAAAAAATCTTCATTATTCTCAGGCTCTTCCATGCTAAATACACACATTTTCCGAACCGCTTGTCCCATACGGGGCCGGGGGGGAACCGGAGCCTAACCCGGCAACTCAGGGAGTAAGGCTGGAGGGGGAGGGGACACACCCAGGAGGGGACGTCAGTCCGTCGCAAGGCACCCCAAGCGGGACTCAAACCCCAGACCCACCGGAGAGCAGGACCCGGTCCAACCCACTGCGTTACCGCACCCTTGGCCATGCTAAATATTTTTATAGAAAACCATGTAAGAACAATACTTGGTAAAGTGATTCCATCACTTCAGTTTTCAAATCCTCATTACATTTTTTTAGCAGATACTTCTCTCTAAGAAACTTCCAACAGATACTATGTAGTGCTATCAGCCCACACACCTTATTCACTGCGGTGACTTACACTGCTAGATACACTACTTACACTGGGTCACTCATCCATACATCAGTGGAACACACTCTCTCTGACACTTACACACTAGGGGTGAACCTGAACAGCATGTCTTTGGGAGGAATCCCACACAGACACAGGGAGAACATGCAAACTCCATACAGACTCAGCAGGGACTGAACCGACGCCCTCTTGTACCACCCAGGTGCTGTAAGACAACAGCACTACTCTCTGTCCCACCATGCCACTCCATTCTGATAATTATTGATACTGCACACAGTAAACAATGAGGCCTGTTTTTTCAAATGTAAGCATCCGTCAATCGTGCCCTAAAGCTTTAAGAACAGGACAGATTTTTACATATTGACACCTTTCGGCTCTGTCTTCTTAATTAAATTGTTTGTTGAGGCTCTTATTCTCACCTGGCTGCAAATTAAACCGCCGAGACCTTCAGAGCGCACATATCACCATCCCACTAGAGGTAAAGGGAAAAATGTCATCATCAAATCTCACATTAGCAGCGAGAAAATAAACGCATCCTGGATCTGGACCAGTATAAAGGTCTTTCTCGGAGTGTGAAGGGCAGAAGTTACCGGGTACAGTTTCTCATGCTCTGAATAAAGGAGCGCTCCGTTGTTATTCAGCCCAAAATGAAACGTGCATTTCTAAAGAGCGAGAAACATTGGAGTACCCTGGACACATCTCATGCATTGTTTGTTTCCTTGACAAGGCTAATTTAATTTAATCTGACTTCCACTCCTGCTCTCAGCACACACCCCTCCCCCCCTACTGCTTTGTCAGACAAAAGCACTAGTGAGTAACTGCAGAAGGTCAGCGGTGCCATTCCTTAACTCCTTCTGTATGCATATAACTGAAAACTTTAAACGTAACACTCGTTTTTAAGGCCATGAGAAATTTACTTTAAGTACCTAAGCTTCTGGACTACTTGTAAGGACTGCCCATCAATAGCACATTTTTTCCAGTCTGTATAATTTCAGCCCGGTACAGAGTGCTGCGCTGGAGTCCTAGAAAAGAAAACGTCCCACAGTAATGTTCAATCAACATACCACAGACAAAAATGTTGGTTTTGGAAAGCCAGATGGCTGAAAGGGGAGGTATAACTACTTTTTTGTCCACTCTTTCTAAGCCAAACCCTTGCTGCCATAAAATCACTTCTATATTACAAGCATGGGCCAAGAAGAAAGAGTCAGTCCGCAGCTATCGTGCAGCATGGAGAATGAGGACATTCATTTAATTGTTTTATTTAGTTACACTCATTTACTTTTTCCTTGTACCACAGAATGTTTGTCTCTTTACCTGCAACTTTTATATGTTTCTGAAAGCATGTTGTACTCAACGTACGGGAAAGAGTGACTGCAAGAAACCATTTATTATAATAACACAGTATGGAGACAGCAGCTGAGAAGATATTGGAGATGTAGGTATCTTGCACACTTTCGAAGGTAAAATTGCCCCGCAGTTCGTCATTTTCCAGCGCTGGCCAACGGGAACATTTACATTTTGTGCCTAAACACAACTATTTAGCTAAATGAAACCTGAGGTAGAAGATATTTGATACGGTTTTATTAAGACAGATGTTCTAGTTCAGAACTAAACGAACTGTAAGAATTGGTTTGCGTCTAACGCAGAAGAGCTCCAAAGATAAGAAATAAAAGACAAGCAACTGTTTCTTACCTCTTTCCCCTCTGCTGATGGTTCGGTCAATGAAGCTTCTTGTTTCTGGGGCAGCTCGGCTAAAAGTGGAGCACAAGACTGAGCCATACTCATGTTTATATTTCCTCGGTACGTCAGAGCATGCAGGAGGCTCTCAGTTCCCTTCTTCTCTGCTCCAGTTGTTTTCTCTCTCTGCTCCAGCTGTGGTGAAGCACTAGAGGCGGTCTGTGTCGTCTATGCACTTTCTGCTTCCTTGGGAGATATACCGAATCTGGACATCGTAGCAATCCAACCCTTCCAATCACCAAAATGAAATCCCCAGCACCAAAAAGGTGGATCAAACATGTGGAACTTCAGCTCTGCTCCACGAACCACTCACTTTACATTAGTCATGTCCAAAGCCAGCCTGGATTGCCTGCTTCAAACCCATGCTGAATCTTATTAGTGGCGACCTTGTGTAGGACCCTCCCCCCAAGGAGGTGGAGATTCAGTAAATCCAGACTTGAGTTTCAGGGAGAAAAAGTATTGGAAATGTTCAGCGCAGAGGAAGTGGCGATATGCCTGCAAGCACAAATTCTACCTCCCCTGGGATTTCACATTTTTTATGTGCTTGTCATGTGTCAAAACAGCTTTCATTATTTTGGTAGAACATCTGTGACAGTGATCATGAAGATTAAGCATGTATAGTATGTGTTCATTCATTTTCTGAAACCCTTGTTTACTCATGAGGGTCATGGCAGAAGAACATATACAGTGCTGACATAATAGGTGCGTAATGACCAATTCCATATGTTGGTTTAGAAGAAATCATGTGTGTATTAGAAAAAGGGAAGCAGGGCAGGTGCAGAAATAATCGAACCCCAAGTTGCATTGGTTAAACCAAGTAGGTAAGTAGAATCAGGTGTGTAAATCAAAATCATTTAATCATTTCATAACGTCATTTTAAGATTAAGATTTTATGAGTCTGCTTAAATACTTTGTAGAAAAATAACGACCATCCCTCGGGTTCACTTACTTTCAAACGGCACTGCATTTTTGTACAATGTTCAGAAATAAGTGTATTAGACGTCTTCACATCTGCAGGCTTTTTTCCACCATGTCAGACATAGCAGCAGTAAAACACATGCAAACTGAAGACACAAATAACTCCTGTGTGAAAACCTACAATCTGTGGGATTTGGCGCTGTGTCCCGCTACTCCTCCAAACCATGGAATTCCCTGGCCGAGAACATCAGAGATGCTCCTCCTCTGAGCACCTTCAAATCAAAGCTCAAGTCCTCCTTTTCAAAAACACTTCCTCTGCTATTTTCTTTTATATTTATTATAGATTTTCTATCATTTTGCCACCTTTTGCAAATATCTTTTTTTATTATGCTGATTGCTTCGAGGGGGTGCGGTGGTGCAGTGGGTTGGACCGGGTCCTGCTCTCCAGTGGGTCTGGGGTTCAAGTTCCACTTGGGGTGTCATCCTGGGTGTGTCCCCTCCCCCTCCAGCTGTACACCCTGAGTTGCTGGGTTAGGCTCTGGTTCCCCGCGACCCCGTATGGGACAAGCGGTTCAGAAAATGTGATCGCTTTGATTTTTTTTTTTACTCGTTTTATTATTGTACCCGAGATCTTTCTTTTCTGCACAGTAAAGTACAATACTTTGAGAAGTTACTTTTACAGGCACTGCAGAAAATAACCAAATCTTCAGAGTGCTACAGTTCTTCTCATGTGAATAAATGAACTGTAAAAACCTTGTTAACTCATTATAAGTGAAATGGAATAAATGAAAATACCACTGCATTGCTACTTGTTTTAGTGATAGCAGCAGCATTTCCAACTTGTAAGTGTCTTTCAGGCAGTGCTTCACCGTACGGAGCACAATGCAATCTGCAGTGTTGAAGCTGATGGGGGTTCACTGCAATACAACATGACACCAGTAGTGTTGTGGAGCATGACCCTCAGAATCCATTGTAACACCGGCGGGTTAGTGGTTCGCAGCAGTGTCACCGTGTCTGCTCTTTCACACACTGGGAGTGTCTCCCACAAATTCACACTCCGTGTGTGCGCTTGCTTGGCTGATCTGCTCAGATGTTAGGAGGATTAGGCAAATAATGGAAAGAAAAACATGAGCAGACTTCAGCATTAAATTGCGTAACTGGGGGCAGTCTGTGGGCCATCTCGCCGCCAACATGGCCACCTTGGTCTACAAGAGCGCGGTTCAAATTTAGACGCGACGTATTATTCATCATGTGACGTAACTTCCGGCGGATCTGGAGGAGGATATTCCGCAAAATCTGAGACGCTGGAACGTTCCGCAAAAATCCGTATAATGGATTTGAGTGTTTTTTTTTTTTTTTTTCCTCTCTCTCTCCAGTGAAGTCGTCCCTTCGCCCAAACCTCGAAAATGAAACTGGTTCTGTAATTAAGTTAGTGGGGTCTGTCCGTTTTGGAGCAGAAAACGAAACCTTTTTCAATTATTTCAATATAAAGAAATCCGACGAAAAGTCGGATTTGAATATGCGTTTCAATACGTAACTCACACACAAACACATTGTCTGAAACCGCTTGTCCCAAGCAGGGTCGCGGGGAGCCGGAGCCTAACCCGGCAACACAGGGCGCATGGCTGGAGGGGGAGGGGACACACCCAGGACGGGACGCCAGTGTGTCGCAAGGCACCCCAAGCGGGACTTGAACCCCTGACCTGCGAGAGAGCAGGACCCGGTCAAACCCACTACGCCCCCTCACTACATAACTGCTCATTGTACTTTTATGGTGTGGAAATAGATTTATAACGTGTTTCACTCATCTGTGCTGGAGTGTGAGCTCGTGAAGTTGTACATTACAGTGCTTTGCTTTTGCGATGACACACTAGCATTGCTTTCAAATACGAACCTACCAACTTGAGTCAAAACGAGTTTCTTAGTAACGTTTCATTAATAATACCTTCAACTGATGTTCACTGAATTATTATTTTTTTTTAAATTTTGCAATGCAGGGTCACGGTGGTCCGGAGCCTGTTCTGGGGGGTGTCCATGATAGGACAATCACAAACATTATTATATACATTACATTTGTTAATTTAGCTGACGCTTTTCTTAAACGCAACCTACAATTATTTTTCCATTTATAGAGCAGGGTTAATTTTACAGGAGCTATTTATGGTAAGTACCTTGCTCAAGAGTACTGCTGCTGGAAGTGAGATTCTAACCACATGCGACCTTTGAAAAAAAAGGCAACGGTTCTTAGTCTCACGGCTCCCTTGCTAACCCTCACTGAAATTATAATTATAATAATACATTGCGTAAGGGTAATGCAGCGGAAATGTCTTGAAAACCGTGTCCGTAACCGCTATACTACATGGCGTTATGCTCTGAATGCAGCTCCGACTAGCTTGCTTTACCCACATGCTCCACGGGTATCCACGCCGCTCCCCCACCCCTGTTACTCGTGTTTACTGCATGTGTGGATGAGCTGCGTAGGCTGCGCTGGGTGCACGTCACACCTGCAGTAGCGCGGCAGTGCCGCAGGGGGCGCCCACGTCCGCACTCTCGGGGCCGCCTGCGTTTCCTCCTTTCGCTCGTTATGTGTGTCAGTTGTAATCCCCCCCCCATCAGAACTTCGGCTCGCGCTACGCGGTCGACATGGCGACCGAAAAAATAACACATTTGACTCAAAACAGCTGAAGATTGACCCAAGTTCAATCGGAGATTGTAAGTACAGCGCATCTTTATGTTAATTTCTGTTTGCTGAAGCATTTCCGCAGATGATATACGCTGTTTTTTTTTTTTTTTTTAAACCACGAACCGGACGATTAGCGAACGGACGGTGTTATTCCGTAGCTTTCTATTTTGGCCCCCTCGGTCGGTGCAGCCCTTTTCCTGGCAAAGTAGGAACAATGGAGCCGTTAGCACTAGCCGCAGCTAACTAGCTTCAGCGCCTTCTCTCTGCTACCGCATAACGTCTCAAACAACGTCACTTATTTATCATTCTTGCTTTTTATATGCTTGTTTTGACATGTAAGTGTCAGCTGTAACTAAGTCAATAAGCGGGCTAGGTGCACAAATACAGCTAGAAGTTATGTCATCCTAGCCGGTTAGCAGCATTGTCATGCTAACGAGTTAGCTACGCTACGTGACAATTCAGCAGTCCGCTTGGTTGCTCAGGCAACGACTGCTTTTCTTTTTTTAAAACCAGTCCTTGACACGCTTGCGGTCAGTTAAGCTCGTTTTCATCGCATAGGTAGGATCTAGGATGCGTGTTTTTTTTTTTTTTTTTATATGTTATTACCGAGCTAGTCGGTTAGCTAGCTTTCCCGAGCTAACTACGTACGGACTGGCTCACCGTCGTCCACCGAGAAATGGTCAATCTGCAACAGCCTTAAGAAGTAAAGTAATTTTTAATAGCATACCCCGCTGCTTCTGTCGACTATAGATGAATTTAGCATATCTATTTGCGTAGGTAGTATAGCTAGCATCGTTCGCTGTGTAAGTCTTCGTTGGGCCTACGGAGCTAGCGTTGGCTAATCGCTCCAGCGGAACGCCCAGAAAGGGGGTGAAATGGACGAAATGAACAAAGTAACGAAGGTGTAATTGTGGAGGCGCTCTCTTGTTTCAGATGTACAGTTGTAAATAAGTGCCGTTGGGCAGTTTGGCCTCAGCAGACTCTGCTTTGCCCGTTCTTTTGTCTGTGTTGCTTAGTAGGCCTCAGGCTCTGTTTGGCGAGCAGGGCGGATTCCGTCCATTGTCACCAGCCGCTTTCCGTTTGCTTACTAACGTTCTCTTTGTCAACTCTCACACACACTTTACCCTGGTGTAATCGTAAATAACAACAACTTCACGTGTTAGAATTCGATTTTGCATTGCCCCCCCCCCCCGTTGGGTGTTTATTCGTAACATAACGCGATCTTCACAACGCTCTGCGTACAGCACAATAACTGTTTATTAAGTGTCGAGTTCAGCCCCAGTTGGCCGTTGTCGTTACTCTTAAGTATTGTCTTACCCATAGTTTTTGCATTGTTGTAGTAATACTAAGAACAACTAATAAAAGGTGTTTTGCGCTGATGCAGTTCTTTGACGACCTCAGATTTGTTTTAATTTCTTTTATTTTTGATCCCTTTTACCCGCCGGCTTTAGTTCATCTAAAGAGAGCTATGTAAAACGTGTCTCTGATGTTGTCAGTGCTCAGTCACATTTGTGTTTTCTCCTAGTCTTGGCTCCTTGGTGAAGCACTGCTTCCTTTAACGTGCTTCTGTTGTTGTTAATCCGTTTGCTAGTAATATCTTTGAGTGAAATAAAGAGCAAATGCAGTTTTTTTTTTTTATGTCACTTTTGAGCAAGGGTTGCCACTCCCGTGGGAGCTGATGGCGAAGCTGCTTGTCACAAGTGCAAAAATGGGTTCAATGAGCAGCTGCCGAAGGGGATTGTTTCTTTCGAGACTCCTCTCATAGCTGCCCGCTGTTTGAGGAGCACAGAGGAAAATATTGTAACCAATAAGTTTCAGTTTTCTAAAAAGACAGTTCCAGCTGTCGTTTCGGATTGCGGTAATTGAGTTTGAGTTCACGATTCTTTTTAAAAACAAATCAGAGTATGAATAACCATCACTGAAATGTATTGCAGATGAAATTGGGAAGTCGGGGAGGGAAGTTACCTCGCAGTTGGTTAAGATGCATCAGAGGGGTTCAGGTTACTTGGGAGAGAAAGGCAGTTGCGTCAGGCGGTTTTTGTTCGGGAACCACCTGATTCATTCTGTGGGCAGGGAGCCACCGTCAAGGAGTCTTGGTTGTGGTTGCGCTCTTAGAGGGGGATGCACTCCGTACCGAGCAAGTACGTGATCTAGTCCCAGAAAGCAAAACGTTTTTGGCATCATTGACTGGGCTGCTGGTTCCTAGCCCGAATCAGTAAACATTCCAGCGTTCAGCATGTATACGTATAATATGTAATGTTACAGTTGTAATTATTTATCTTAGAAAATATTCTAAACTGTCTTCAAATATGTGGCATCGAAAATGATTTCAGAAAACCTCATCTGCAGCCTTTTTCTACTTGTATCTGAACAAAATGCTGTAGCTTTTTATTAACATTATAAATGTGAAATAATGTTTTTGGCATCTTTCTTTATCACCAAGTCTATAAATGTCACTGCCACTAACAGATGTTTTAACATTTGAAAATGTGATTGAAGGGATTGACATTTTGGTAAAACGTCAGAACAACAAATGTCAGTACGACTAGTTTGACATTCTAATGCCACTTGATGTGCAATATCTTTGTTCCTTTACCTAGCACAGTACTGGGAGTACCAGCTTGCTTGGCTGAAATGAATAAAATCAAATTAACCTACTTTGCAGAAGTAGGTTGTCGCAAGTGATGGTTCCGTTAAGGCAGTGTTTTTTGGATCACTATTACTCTTTGGTGATTGTATTTTATCATATACAGCTTTCTAATCTGTAAGATGAAACTTTATTGTCTGGGAAGGTTCTGCATCGTTCAGCCTTCAAAGGATGGCCGTTCTCGTGTCAGCTATGGTTAGATTGACAGAATGGTTTGTAAATCTCTGAAGAGGACTGCATCAGGTTTGTGAAAATGTAATACAGACTTCCGCAACTTGCAGTTTTTATTTTCATGTGAATGTTTGTGCACATTTTATATAGCTTTGAAAAATTTTAGATGGCAAATAATTATTGGACTTCTGATTAGAGGTTTTAAGCTGAGAATTAGGTATTGAGAGGTAAAAATACTTTCAGTGACAAAATGTTTCCTCTCTGACTCATGTAAATCCACCTGTGAACTACATTGTAATATGTTTCAGGATTGCATTACAGTGTGTTTCGTATGAACATTTCCTCCTCTGACAGCCTTCTGTTTTTTGATTGCAATAGAAAATACGTTTAACCATTCCAACAGAGTATTTCCCGTGCTAATAATAATTAAATGTACAGTGTGACATGTGAAATAGACGTTTCAGTACTGGCCTATATAAAAAAAGACTTTTTGCCACATAACTAATTTGAGTGTGACACCATCTGTGTCTAAACTGGAAATACAGTGCAAATTTCAGCAACCTTTTTCCTGTTTTGTAGTGAAGACATACTGGTCGATCTGTTCTCTTGTACATTTGGAACCTCTGCTGTACTAAGCAGTGTTTGCACCCATTTTTGAGCTGATATTCAGTGGCGCTTTACATAATGTATTTCCGTGTCAGCATTTTTGTACTCGTGCTGAACTGGTTGATGGCTGTGCAGTTAGGTGTGTCTCATAGTAAAGTAGTAGAAGAATGCAAAGCAGCTCAGACTGGTTTAAATTTAAGATGAAAGGTTCTATAAATGGTGCTAATTTTTTTAGCGTTTACACTGATTAGAAAAATAGTTTTGAGGGTTTTCACATTTATTGTATCCAGGTTGATTAGTGTCTTCATGCTATACAGTGTTCGCATTTGCTTTGGTCATTACAATTTTTCACCCGGGAGTACTTACCACAATATTAATTATTATTCTTTACTTACTTCACACCTTTTTCCAAGGTGACTTATAATGATAGCTCTATACCAGGCAACAAAAAGTGCTTACAAGGTAAATATTATTAAAAACATTACACTTTGCACTTTTATATATACTTGGAATTCCATGACTACTTTTTTGTGATTTAAAATTCTCCCCATTTATTGTTTGCTTTTTCTTAATATAATTTGGCTGAAGCATAGACCTGCAACAGCAGGTGTCACCTGGGATTATAGCTGGTAATATATGATGAAATATGTTTCTCATTTTGATTGGACTAAAAAGTAATGCTTAACATCAAACTAAATAAAACAATTTTATTTCGTGATTTCTTTTTTAAAAATGTTATATGTCAGATTGCTTGTAAATTTATGCATTTATTGAGCTGATTTCACCTTTTTTATGAATTGTTTTAAAAAAGTAATTGATTATTATTCAGTTGGTACAAATGTGTATGCCTAATTGTCATGCACTGAAAGTGATTTTTGTCTCTCTTTTTCAGGTTTCATATTTCACACTATGTGATGAATGTCTACAATGTCAGAATATACTGAAGAACATTGATGTTTGGAAGGTTTTTTTTTGATTCCAGTGGAATCTGTTGGATTTTTTTGTTTGTTTTTAAAAAACCAAACAAAAGCACACATTTACCACCATTATAAAAGAGATTTATATGTAGAGTAAATCTGTTACAATGCCCGTACAAGCGCCACAATGGACAGAGTTTCTGTTGTGTCCCATCTGCACTCAAACGTTCGAGGAGACTATTCGCAAGCCCATCAGCTTGGGCTGTGGCCACACTGTGTGCAAGATGTGCTTGAACAAACTGCACCGCAAAGCTTGCCCTTTCGACCAGACCACCATCAACACCGACATCGAGCAACTCCCGGTCAACTCTGCTCTGCTGCAGCTGGTCAGCGGACAGGTGGGGTCAAGTAACCGTACAGATTGGACTCTCTTACTGTCCCTACTCTTTTCTTTTTCACCTTTTCTAGCTATCACTTAATTTTTTTTCTTACTGTCATTTCATTTTTGGCCTAATGCTTCTCTAGCTCTATTACAGTAATATTTCATTTCAGTGTTCATTTGGCAGAAAAATTGTCCTGCACTTAAATAAAAATAACCTGCAGGAACAAAAAAGTTCTAAAAACATTCTTCAATGTGACGAAGCACTGCTTGTCAGACAAAGCGATATCAAAATGTTATGCCATCCTTAATGAGTTTTGTTTTGGAACCAAAATAGTGCTTTCAATTTGAAAAGTTTTTTTGGTGTTATTTAATAGAAAAGCCATGGTTCTTAGTATTGAATTTCAGTGTCTGTGTACAAGGCGGTTTTTCTGGCTGGATAAGATTCCAGAACTGTTAGACTCCATGGCTTGATGGCAGTTTATTTTTTCCTCTTGTGTCTTTGTGTGTGAGAATTGTACTTGATTAACACACTACAAAGGACTTCCTCTAAAGCAGAACACAAGTGTCAAAGCCCAGACATGAGCTTTCATTGTTTCTGCATAACACCTTAGCCAGAGCATACCTGATCTTTACTGCTATCAAAGACTTTCAAGGGGAACCTCCTCTTCTGCCTTTTATGAAACTTGATGATGCATGGCAATGGCATTTACAGAAAATAGAAACTCTTCTACCCTTCTGTTTCAGTATAAGACATTTCAAAGATACCAGCAGTGCACTACGCATATTTTCTCCGTAGATTTTTTTCCTTCACAACTGCTTATGTTTATTAGTTTGGGAAACTACATAGCAAATGTAGGGTGTGTGCCACGGTTGTGAACCACAATGAACCTTCAGTCCACAACTTACTGAGGTTTAGTGGTAACAAAAACCCTTGCTGAATATATCAGTGGGCCTCTTGACTGAATTGTTTATCAGTAGTGATCATCATTACTCAAGGTGAATTCTGTTGTCACTGAGGTTATGGGACAAGGTTGTAGGTTATCTTCCCTGTTACAGGACGCTCTTTAGTTATTTCTGCCTGTGCTTACAGGTTCCCACACTGCAGCCTGTGACCCTGCTGACCAGTGCAGAAGACACAAAGCACTATCATGAAGCCCGCAAGTGTGTAGAGGAACTGGCCCTTTACCTTAAACCACTGAGCAGCACCAGAGGTAAAATACTGCCATTGCAAGCAGGCCCCATTTTGACAATCCACCTCCAAACCTGTGTGCATCTAGGACCTGAGACCTCAGGATGAGGGCAGCAGTTAGCGTAGTGGTTAGAGCATGTGCCTTACATTCAGAGGAACCAGGTTGAAATCCCACCTCCTGGTGTAGAACCTTTGAGCAAGGTACTTAACCCTGAATTCCTCCACTAGATATTATCCAGCTATATAAATAGGAGAATCATATTTAAGTAGGTTAACATTCTGAGTCATTTGGAGAACTGTCAGGACTGTCAAATTAGCAAAAATTAACCAGATGTACCATCCACTTCAGCTGATACAGTTCTGTCTGGGCTGTCTGACCAGACGCTTTTTTGATACAGCATTTCAGTGAACTTCCAGGGTTTCTCTGTTCACTTCGATTTTCTCTTCTTCTAGTTGTGGGCCTCAGCAGCGCGGCCCAAAGCACGCTGAGCCGGCCCATGCAGCGCAAGCTGGTCACCCTGGTACACTGCCAACTGGTGGAGGAGGAGGGCCGGGTGCGTGCCATGCGGGCTGCCCGCTCTCTGGGCGAGCGTACTGTCACTGAGCTCATCCTGCAGCACCAGAACCCCCAGCAGCTCTCCTCCAACTTGTGGGCTGCTGTGCGGGCTCGTGGCTGCCAGTTCCTAGGTCCTGGTAAGAGGTCTGATCTATGTCATCTTACCAAAGAGCTTGTTAGTGCATGCAACAAAAGGTTTTAATACATAAATGAAAATGTTTTGTGCAGCAATGCAGGAGGAGGCCTTGAAACTGGTCTTGTTGGCACTTGAGGATGGCTCAGCTTTGTCCAGGAAAGTCCTGGTGCTTTTTGTGGTGCAGAGGCTGGAGCCACGTTTTCCACAGGCCTCCAAAACCAGCATAGGACATGTGGTGCAGCTCCTTTACAGAGCCTCCTGCTTTAAGGTACAGTTCTTTTCCTCCCCTCTCTTGAAATCATCCAGATCACAATCCCCATAGTATGTGATTAAATACTTTCAGGGTGTTGTACAAAGACCTCAGATATTTGGAGGACAAGAAGGATTGTATCTCTGTTTAGTTTTGTGGTTCTGTGAATCCTAAGCAGTTTTTTCCATAATGCCTTTTTGTGGGAATGTCTGTGGTGAAAATTGTGCTTGTCCCTAACCCCAGGTGACAAAGCGCGACGAAGACTCTTCTCTGATGCAGCTCAAAGAAGAGTTCCGCACATATGAGGCCCTAAGACGTGAGCATGACTCCCAGATAGTGCAGATTGCCATGGAGGGGGGCCTCCGCATCGCCCCGGATCAGTGGTCCTCCCTCCTTTATGGGGACCAGTCACACAAGTCCCACATGCAGTCTATCATTGACAAGGTAGAGTTCTGTTTCTTAATCTGGGGTAATCTTGTTAATCTTTGTTTGCTTTTTACAAAACCCCTTTTTTTTCCTTCCTTTGTCATAAGTATCCAAACTTTCAAACATCTAACATATTGAAAACATAATAAAGCATTAAGTACAGAGAACATCCAGCCATTTAATACATGTTTTGCAAAGCAGACAGTGTGCAGCATCTTCCATTGAAGTTTTTTTTTTTTAAATCTGATTTACTAGTCCTTGTATGTTGTTTTCTGCACAAATACAGATCAGCTAAACATTATACACAAAGGGAGTAATGGCTTAAATAAAATTCTGTGGGATGCTTGACAGCCAGTGGCTATTTTACCATGATGAACTTTCGTTGTCTTTAGAAGTGCAGGGGTTTATTAACGCAAACTATAAAAAAAGGTTATTGGCTTCTTTGTGTATCTTCAGTTATTAAAGGTGTTCATGGGTGACACTGGAGGTGTAATGAAACAAAAACATGGTATGCATAAGTAAAGGGTGACTAACGATATCCAAACCTTTGGAGGTGGTTTTTCTCTACCTGCTAAACTGTGAATAACCTGTGGACCTGATCTAAATTGTACAGTAAACCTATTCCTGGTAATGCATGTTTACATTATGAACCAACATGGCTATTTGTCCATTTTCTTTCACTTTCCTTCTATAGGGTATGTAGCCAAGGTAGGTTTTATGTTACTGTAAAGGCTTTATTTTAAAGAGAGCCAGTATCCCCCCCCCCCCCCCAGATGAAATCTCTCCACTTTGCTGTATAGGTTTCTTTGTACAAGCACATCACCCTTTACATGGAGCAGTTTAGTAGTATTATGAGGAAATATTTGCATAGTTCCATGTCTGAAAATTTGTTTAAACATCTTCAGTCTGGGTCATCTGTATTTGGCTGCATTATTTCTGATGCATTTATGGTCGTAGTGGTTTCTTGTTTGGATGTTAGAAAACCTCTTATCAAAGAAATGTGTCACTTGTATCCTCTCTATCAGTTTCAAGGTCAGACTATGCAGTCAATTCCAGAGCTTTCTGGAATGTTAGTTTCCATATTTGGTTAAGAAATCATCTGCAGTCCACTAGTATTTAGCCTGTGCTGGAATTGTTAATCTTTTCAATAGATATCAAAATGTACTCCCTCGCTTTACTTTGGTATCATTTGTGGTGTTTTGTTTTCCTGAAAGCACAGAATAATATGAAGTTCACTGTCCGATTTGAAAATCAAAGAAATACCTTAATTTATTGTGCATCTGACCATGTTTTAAATCAATGGGGACTGGGTCAGTGGTGGCTGTGAAATGACCTTTTCACTAGGACTTACTCTGTTTTAATGATAGCTCTTAGTTAATTCCATAAAATTGTGCCATTTTCATTGTTGCTGTGAATATAAACCTGGATTGTCTCAGATAATGTGAATTTGCTTGGTAGCATCTGAGGCATAGTGTTCTAAAACTGGAAATGTGATGTCAAAAAATGTTGATCGGCATTGCTGTGAATCACAGCAGCTAATTCTAAAATGGCAGGAACTCAACTGTATATGGAAATGAACCAGCTGGTGTGTATGAGGAGTCTAACAGGTATTGGTTTTGTGACTCAGTTGCAGACGCCTGCATCGTTTGCACAGAGTGTGCAGGAGCTGACCATTGCCCTGCAAAGGACTGGAGACCCTGCTAACCTCAACCGACTGAGACCCCATTTGGAGCTGCTGGCCAATATTGACCCCAGCCCAGGTCAGACACATCTGCATCTGCACTCAGTTAGGCCAGTGCACTTCACAAAGACCTTTTGTTGGACAAATGGTTATTAATGATGGAAGGAGGGATGGGGGGACAAATGTAGGTTAGCTGATGGCGCAGTGGATGAAGTTACCACCTTTGATAGAAAGGTCGCAGGTTCAAAACCAACCTTACAGCTATAGTGCCCTTGAGGAAGGTACTTAACCTAAATTACTCTGGTAAAAAATTCCCCACCTGTGCAAATGGGTATTTGTAGATAGCTTAATGTTGCAAATCGCTGTGGAGAAAAGCATCAGCAAAATAAATAAATGTGTATTAAAGTACTTAACTCTGTTAAAAAGTAATGGCACACTTTTTCCTGCCATCAGTGTATGTTTCTGGACATAATTCAAACTTTATTACATGTCCTTTTTGGTTGCTACAGATGCACCTCCACCAACCTGGGAGCAGCTGGAGAAGGGGCTGGTGGCAGTGAAGACTGTTGTCCATGGCCTAGTGGACTTCATCCAGAACCACAGCAAGAAGGGAACTGACCAGCAGCAGGTTTGTGGCTATGAGATTTGAGGAGCTGCTCTGGCAACATACCTTGCAGTCTGCGTGCTTCAACTTACTCGGTTCTTCTTGGCCCTCTTCTAGCCACCCCAGCACAGCAAATACAAGACTTACATGTGCCGAGACATGAAGCAGAAGGGCGGTTGTCCTCGTGGGGCCAGCTGCACGTTTGCCCATTCCCAGGATGAGCTGGAGAAGTGAGTGTCTCTCGGTTGCAGCACAAGGACCTTTAGGGTGTGTCTGGTTTTGATGAGAAGGCTGGCCAAAAATTCTGCATATTTTAAGAAGGGGGAAAAAAAAACATAGAGTTTTAGACAGTTCAGTTTCTGTAGAATAAAACAAATGTGCTTGGCGCTATATGCCTTCCCTACACTGTAATATTGGTCTAATTCTTTGCTACCCTGATGTCCGGTCTTTGTAGGCTTCCTTTTGCAAGTTCTCACAGCTTCTGCATCAGAGATTGCTTCTGTAATGTTTTGGTCAAGGCCTGATTGCTTGTGTTTCTCCTCCAACCACTTCCCCAGGTACCGAAAGATGAACAAACGTCTGGCTGCCCGCCGGCCACTTAGCCAGTCTCTTACCCAGCTGAACGAGGTGGGCCACCCCTGCTCCCCAGTTCTGCTGCCAGAGGAGGGAGGCACTGTGGAGGCAGTAACACATAAGGCCTCCCCACTCACCAACGGCATTGTGACAGCTGGATCAGGCTCGGCTCTGACACAGCTCATTTCACGCGGCACCGACCCGGCCTATGATGCAGCACGCAAATCTGTGAAGCTAGACACAGGGAGCTTGAGCGCCCCAGGATCTCCACCTGATTCGTGAGTAGTCACCCCCCCATTTTAATTCCTGCTTGTTTGTCTCTTCTTTCCATAACCTGTCAGCCTCTCAATTTTCCTGGAATCTAAACAAACCATCTAATGCCATCAAAGCTCTGAAATGCAATTACAGTATTAAATCGGAAAGCTGGGTCTTGTCCAAGGAAGCTGTTGTGTGAAACAGTGCTGTATGGAAATTGATCTTCTCGTTTCGTGCAGGCTGGACTCCGTCCCTAAGTCTGTGATGCCCATGAACTCGCACACAATGTCCCATCCCAGGATGGCTGCGGATCACCTCCCCATGCCCAAGCAGATGCCTATGGTCCCCAGGGGACCGCAGATATACCCCCCACAGCAGCCTGACATGTTCTACCCAGAGCCTAGGCCACCTGCTTCAGCTTCACAATATGATCACACCCAGTACCCCACAGGTAAATGCAGCGAGCACACGTTTATGCTCCTTTTTCAGGATAGTTTTCTTGTCCATATTGCATTCTGCCACCATTTTCAAGAAAGTGTATTTGCATACATTGTATAAGGTATTATATAACTCTTATTTGCATATTGAATATCACATTAAATGTGTCCTAACTATTGAGAGACAAATCAAAATATTTTCTGCTTTATCTTCTGTTAGTGTAGACTGGATGTTGATAGATAAATGGGAAGCAAAAGTATACAGAATATGTATACAAATCCTTTCTTATTTTTCACTAGATATGTTCGTGCCATTTTAGATGCAGTTTTTACTCAGCTGTCTTTTGTGAAATCGTTGTATGTATTGAATGATATAGATTTTTGATTCTGTGCTCTTGTTCAGCAACTGTTACATTTTAGCGGTAAAGGGTTTTTTTTAAATGAGGAGCCAAGCAAATATTGAAGTTTTTTGATTAATAGATATTGTTAATCCTGTAATTTTTGCATGAAACGGGAAGAAAAGGTCAGTAGATGCTGTTGATCATTTTACAGGTCTTTATGAATGGTTTAACCCCTCCTGTCCTTTCAGGTAATGCATACAGCTACCAGCCCCCCCAGTACGTCCAGCCGCGCTACATACGTAACCCACCACCCCCCAGCGACACAAGCGTGCCCCCGTACCAAGACACCTACCCAGGTTATGGCCCAGATCGCCCGTACCCGAGTGCCCCCTCAGCACCCGCATTCTCAGCTGTTACACAACATGTGTACCCTCCTCACTATGATGGACGCCGACACGGCCCCTATGGCGGGCCGCCACAGCCCTTCCCACCAAGAGACGAGCTGGTGAGAATGAGCCCTGTGCCTGTGGACTTGGCCCCCCAAGCTCCACCCCCACTGGCTGGATCCCAGTATCATCCAGAATCATCACGGGAGCGCTACCCTCCAGAGAGTTACTGTCCTGCAGGGCCCCACCCTGGCCAGATGAGACCGTACCTCCGGGTACGTACTGCTAGCCTTCTGTTTAACTGTACCATTTAAAAATGAGGTGAACAGTTTGAAATTCACTTCACAGCTAAAATGCAGCACATCTTTGCTATTTTAAACAGTTTTATAATATTGTGTAATTCTGCCAAGCCTAGAGGTGTAATTTATTAATTTCAGTTCAGAAGATCAAAAACCAGCTAAAGTACATTAGTTTCTGCTGTAGGGAAACCTGAGAAAAGTGTTTGCATTTACAGATCAATAAGAAAATTTAATTTAAGAAATAGCAGCATCATTATGGATGCTCTCAAATGTGTGTTGAATAGGGTCAAAAGCGTAACATTAGGTAAGTTTTCAAGCTTTGTTAGTTTGCGCCTCTGAGGGCTCTGTTAGCACATTATGATGCAAGTGCCTTCAGTTTTTTCTAACGTCCATTGACTAGTGTGTTTGTTTCTGTTTATGGTGTTTCCAAATTGTTTACATTGGTCTTCAGTGGTCAACATTGTACGTAAGAACTTGAGAAAGAATTCAAAATTGCCAGAATGAAGTATATTCTAAATCTTGACATGGATTTAACAGGATTGCTTGTATGTGGATTTTAAAGTACGTCCAACTTGAGTACATTACTTTAATCACTACAGTATCTGTTGCACTTAAACAGTTTGTTATAAGACACAGACTGGGTGATGTAAAGTTGTGTGTGTTTTTGTATGAATCATTTGCAGATATATTGTTTGCATCTTTCTCTTCACTGTAATTTCATATTCTGTCTCTGATCGCCAGGATCCTTACAGTCGACCCCAACACAGTCTTGACTACCTTCATCGTAGACGCAAGGAGATCATGGCACAACTAGAGGAGAGAAAAGTAATTTCTCCCCCTCCTTTTGCTGCCTCGCCAACACTACCACATACTTTCCCAGCCGACTACCCATCAGAGGTGAGTGGGCTCAGCTAAATGAGGTGTGAAACCTCTTTTACTGGGCACTATATTGATTACATTTTTTGTTGAATTGTTAAAATAGTATAATAATGTTCTGTATTAAGTGTAATCTTACTGTGCAAACCCATGAATAAGATTCAAGTGCAGTTCAGTTTAACATGGTAATTGACAAAGCACCTAAAGCAAAAAATCCCATGCAACTAGTTCACCAAATAAGCACTTTGGAATATGCTCATGCTTACCGACAACAATAATGTAAATGGAATTATAAACCTACATTGATCATTCAAACAAGAAGCTTTTAAAAAATTACACCGTACAATTCTGTATAGCTTTCATAAAAAAACTATTGAAGTTTACGCTGAGATACTAGTAGGCATAAGAACATGGGTGAACTGAGAATAAAATGTGTGAGGGAGATTTGGAGGTTGTAAGTTGCCCAGGAAAGGGTTGGACAGCCTCACTAGGCAACTTAGTTGGTGTGTAGTGCATTCAGAAACACTAAATACATGCACAGATCTATTCTTGCATATTTTGTCCACAAAAAATGTTTTTAAATGTTACTCATTTAGCTGACACTTTTCTCCAAAGTGACTTACAAAGTTAAGCATCCTATAGCTATTTACCCATCTACAGAGCTGGGTAAATTTACTTGATTAAACTAGGCCAAGTACCTTGCTCAAGGGTATTACAGTAGTAGGTGGGATTTGAACCGGAAACCTTTGGATCCAAAGGCAACGGCTCTAACCACTGCATTATCAGCTGTCCCAGTTTTGCTCAAAGACAGCTCAGATGTAGTTGCTAATCTGGCTGTGAATTGATGTTTTACTTGTTTGCCTAATTGCTATACTGAGGTCTGTAATATCATGATGTTGTTGACTGCAACATCTCATTTAGGTGTGTATTCATTCCCTTTCTCTTTGTGTGTATTGCAGCAGTACATAGAGGAGAACAGTAAGGCCTTCGGGAAGTGTAGAGAGTCGGATTATGCTGGACAATACTCCCCTTGGTCTTGCGACACCATTGGCTCCTACATTGGCACAAAGGACATCAAGCCCAAAGATGTCATGGCACCTGGTGCAATGGAAATTATGGTGATTATGACATTACTGTAATTGTTACTGTTAAGGTGGTCAATGCAAAACCTGAAACTAATACTAAATGGTCTTTTAGTATGAAAATACATAAAATGTTCATTTGTATTTTATAGAAATAATGTTTATTATTTTTGGAAATGTTTGAAAACTCCAGATATCCACTGCAGTATATAAAACAGGAAGTTGTTTTTGATGGAAGGGTCCGCTACTTTTGCAGAGTTCAGACAGTAAGTGTCTGAGGGACACGCCAATGGACGTGCAGCGGCGGTCGACAGAGGCCAAAGATGATGACCCCATCATCCCATTTGGCCCACAGCCCACTGTGTCCCGTTTTGGTGCCATCTCGCGAACTTCTAAAACGGGCTACCAGACCACTGGACCGGTTCAAGCCATGGCCTCCTCACAGGGATCTGCCACCAAACACATCTCAGTTGCAGGTGCAGAGAAGATACACTTAGGTTTTGAAAACAGTGTTTCGTAGTCTTTGTTCTCATATTGTTTTTCACTTTTTTTGACTACAGCTGAGTACAGTTATGGGAACCATGGATGTTGGGGAGGAGCTTCATACCCTCCCCACCAAAATGTCACTTCTCAGGGACACTTTACTGAACGGTATGATCTCTTGTGTCATCCGTTTCCCCGATTGCTGTACTGTAATTTTGTTTCTTCTGAGTGACCCCTCTTCTTTGAAATTGTACTCACTGGTCATCCAGATTGCCCATGCCATCTGCGGACAGGGAACAGCTGAAAATGGAACTGCAGCAGGTCAACCAGCAGATCAACCAACAGACTCAGATTCGTGGCATGGAGGTGTGAAAGCTTTTGTTGGTGTATATACATACTGTATTTTTGGATTCAGTATCATAACCATAATCAATCTAGGTCTCCAGTTTTCAGTAATGTGGAAAACTGGAAACTTGCAACCAATGCAGTAAAAGTAATGCATCTACATATTAGATTTTAGACTTTTTTTGATTTTGAAACCATTCTTTATTTCTACTTCTGGTTAGAAATTCATACCATATTTTATTTTCATAACACAGTGATATCTGGTGGTTTCTAGGACTAAGACTTTAAGCTTAGTTAAGAATTAATGTAGAATAATACTAAATATATTTTAAAATAATGTTGACCTTGTAATGCCTTTCATAATCATAGCTAGTGGAAATTTTTAAAGTGTTTCAATCTGTACAGTTATTGTGTAATACATTTCACCCAACTAACCGGAACTATTTTGGCGTGTTTCACACGATGTTATGGGTGTTAAAATATTTTGTTTTTGAATATGTATGTAAGCAAAATTTCCCTGTGCTGTAGGCGGCCAGCAATAGCATGCTTCTGCAGAAGGAAGCAAGCACACTGGGCCCCCAGCCGGGATCAGCGAAGTGGCCCGCAGGCACGGTGTCCAGCGAGCAGCTCAGTCTGGAGCTGCACCATGTAGAGAGGGAGATTGGCAAGAGGACTCGGGAGATCGCCCTGGTGCGTAGAGGACTCTACGAAGCTGACGCTGGCCTCGTACAGTAGTGCTTGTTTGTGTTGTTTTTCTCTTCCAAGTGGAATTATGTTAAAATGCTATATTAACTGAATTTGTTGACCCAAATTTTACAGAAATTTGGGCATATGTCCATCGATCCTGTATTCTAATCCATTGAGAGTTTGAACCACCGCTGAGGCAGAAGTGTTACTGAAATAGCTGTTATGTGTAACAAAGATGTGCCATAGATTTGAGTTCCACTGGATGTCATCTGTTGGTTCTTGGGTGTCTAAATTTAAGGTTGTCATTGTTGGCAGCAATGTATAGGCTATGTCTATAATCCAGATTACTGTAATTATAACAAATATTGCCTTACTGTTTGTCCATATAATCAAATGTATGAATGGTTCTCATACAGGAAAGCCAGTCATCCCGAGAAGTTCAGTACACGCTGAAAACCACAGAGAATGGGCAGCCTGACCACAAGGTCCAGCTGGAGGACCTCTCCTTGGGTCTTAGGTGAGACAGTGTATCTATCCCCTTAATGAGGATTCCTTTTTATCTGCTTCACTTCATCTCTGCATAGTGTTGCATGATGCTCAAAACAGTCATTAGTAGACTGTAAGGGCACGTGAATGTTCAGGTGTTCTTGTTTCTAGGAGGAGTTTTGTTTTTCCTGCATAGTGTAAACCACATGTGAATAACAACAAATAATCTACATATGTAGGTAAGGAGGTGATTCTGCCTTTGATCTTAAGCACTTGATGTGACTAGGGCTATTTGTAGGTGTCCCCCATCACCGTGGTGTTTATGTACATAGTTAAAGCATGTGAAATTGAGGTGGCAAACACAGTAAAAATTTAACATTTTTACAAATGCTCCACTGTGCTTCTCTTTCTTTCTCTATATTCTGTTTCAGCGAGGCCTCAAATGGTTCTAGCAGCTTGCAGGACAGCACTGTTAGCAGCAACAGCATGTTGTCTCTGACTAGCAAGACCTCGTCCCTCTGCTTGTCCACTGACCCAGGAGCAGGCAGCTCAGATCTGCAGAAAAATGGTGTGGTCCATCCCTGCTCATAGAGCTCTCTCTTCTCTGGTGCTGGGCTCCATCCCATTGCTACCACTACTTCCTACCTGCGCTGATGGGTCAATTTGTGTGTGGCTCTACCCACCCCCACTCACTCTTTCGTGGTGTGGGTGGGGCCACACACCCCTTCCTTCAGTGTAACTCTACTCACACTGGCTGAAATGTAATGGCCTTTGAAATTTTAACAATGGATGTCCAGGTTGTGAGAGACCGTTTTAGGTTTCCAGGTTGTCATTATATTGAGTCATATAAGGGCTATGAATTAAAGGAGAACAGCATTCAGAATCAAGCATCTGATACATTTTATAATTTGAATGAAAGCCTAAGTGTGCAATTCGGGAACGGTTGTGAAATAGTGCATTGACACATAATATATCAAATCTCCTTTCTTGTCTGCTGTCGGTGGCTTGTCTGTTATCCCCTGACTGCTGGGAATTCTTCTGGCTTTAACAGCAACCGTACTTTTTTCTTTTCCTGTGGAAAGGTCTCTGATCATGTAAAACCACAAATAAGGTATTGGATTAATGCATCAGGTGTGATTACATAACATTCCCAATACCAGACTCTTTCAGCCAAGAGATGGCAGACACGGAAGTAATGGGGAGACATGAGAAATCAGCTCAGTCCTCCAGCTGATGTGATTCCAAGGAAGCAGGTCAAAGTTTTTGATAAGAGATTTGATATAGGTTATAAAGCATATCTTATTGCTGATGTTGCAAGTTCTCTCCTAAGCTCCCAGATTAAATTCCATCATTTAACTTTTGTGCATGTTAAGAACTTGAGGTGATCAAAATAGATTCACAAGTGCACACAAGCAAACGTTCTCACACACAAAACCAGTTTTCTTGTTTTATTTAGAGATAAGCAGTATCTGCTGTGAGTTGTTTTCTTCTTTTGTTCTGTGAATGAACTTTATTTTACCAGAACTTTTTCTGCCTTGGAAACCATTATGTTTTTTCTTAAAGCATTTAAAAACTAGGCAAGTTTAAAAAGGAAAAAAAAAAAACTAAAAACAGTAACATTATGATGATAACAAAGCCATTTCCCTGGTATATAAATTGTTCACTCGTTTTGGAAGCTGATAAGAGTTCAGAAGCCATTTTTGCCGCTTCCTTGAAATAGAAATTAGATCAGCTAACTTTTCTGTTTGTTCGTGTTGTTGCTGTTGTTTCCCTTGGAACTCTGTTTGCTGAGGAGACCCGAGATCTGAATTTCCAGAGTGGATTTTCCTGCTGCACCTGACATAGTGTTGCATAGAAAGGCTGATGGGAAATATCTTGATTTGGCCTCTTTTCAGACTTTTTCAGTGTAGTGTGTTGCGTGCTGACCAGTTGGCAAAACCGAGCACCATAGTAACACAGACATCATGCTGTATGGCAGGCACATTTTCATCATCCTAGCTGTTTGCAGTGTTACGTACTGGAGGGGAAGGTGTTTAGTTCTTTCAGTGCCCTGCAGATGAGCTCATCCAGTAAGGTTTCAGACATGGCTGCTTAATGTTATCAGCCGGGCCAGTGCTTCGATTTTTTTTATTTTATAGAAAACCTGCAATTTTGCTGCCCCCCCTCCCCCCCCCCCAAACAATCAGTTTATAAAACAATTTGTACCTATTTCTAGTAATGAGTTGACCAAAAGCTTGAACTTGAAATGCCCTACCTGAAATTTTCAGTTGAATGTTTTTGCATGAATCATAATTGATATTTTGCTATTTAATCTTATTTATGCATTTACAAGCATTCTTTTTGTACTTAAAACAGACATGCAATTTTAGGGTTTTCAGAAGTGCATCTAGAGAGCTTCTGCAGGATCACCATTAGTATATGTTGCTAGTCTTTCCATGTTCCCTCTTATACTGGGCACATGATGAGTAAAGAAGGCACAGCTCTGGCTGACTTCAGAAGTGCAAGATTAATATTTGTTGTTACCAAGAAAGGAGTTGGGGTTCATGCACACTGAGTTAATGGTTTCCACCCTAACCACATGGCGTGCTGCCTGATCCTCAGTCTCTGGAGGGGGGAAAAAAATAAACAAAATGCCCACCACCCCGAACTTTCACATTGAATTTGATTTAACAGGCGTGGCTTGTCTCAGCTGGGGTGGGGGAACAACACATATTAGCTTGGAATTCAAGCATTGCTTTTTTTTTTTTTTTCTTTTTTTTCCTTTGAGTAGTAGTAACAAGAGCATTTACTTTTTGTGAAGTGCTCCATGTCAGTTGGCTTTATTGATTGAGAGTTCTAAGGTCTAACGAAGATTATGGATCACTGAGCTATGGCTCCATTCAGAAATTTGGAACCTGTTTAAAAGGATAGAAGAAAAGTGCTAAGTATTCTATTTTAGGAAATTGAACAAAGTAAATGTTACATTTTTTCAGTGTTTTTTCCCCCAAAATAAGGTTATTTATTTATTTGAGTAAAATTAGTTAAAAATTAGAGTAAACATGCTAAGGGACATACTCTTAACACTGTAAATTAATTCCCACAAAGGCATTTGCTGTATTTGAAATTAAAGTACTGTAGAATTGCTCTTATGTAGATGCAGTGTTTTTTTTTTTCTCTCCTCCTTTGCTGTATCATAGGACAGGCTCAAAATGCTCTGAAAAATTTTGTCAGCTGCTGAAAATTAAGCATTTTTTTTGTTCTGACTTCTATGAAGTTGCACATTTTTTGTTTTATGTATGGGTAGTTCCCCCCCCCCCCTCCAGAGATCACTGAGGAGGAAAAGTCCATGTGGCTTATTATCTTAGGTGCACAGAGCAGTCAGATACCGTACATTACATCCATGTTGGCCCTGATTTTGTTCTGGACAGTTTTCACTTCCATCACTTCTGTCTTTAAAACATAAGTTCAGTACTTGAGGAAAAGAGGCTTCTTTCCTTAAATAACTTGCACACTTTTATTCCCACGTTTTTATTGGTGTTAACCTTGTTCTTGAATTTTAAGTTATTTAACTTTTAAGACGGTTATTTTATTTGATACAAAATTTAGTGTGTGCATGCATTTATTTCATAGATGGAAAAATAGCTCTTAGATCATGGCCTATAGCTGATCTGTAAAGGCTTAGTTAAGTTCAATTATGTGAAGTTGAACTGTATTCTGAACCCTTTCCTACTGTACTCTTCTGCCCAATTCGTAGTAATTTTTGAGCTTTACTGTGGTAGAGGGAGGAAACATCTGGTCTAATTTGATTTGCATGCAAAATCCTCCCCTTCCTCTCCCTCATTGCTCAAATATAAGGACTGACTCTTGCATTCTGAATATAAGTTGAATATTTCCTTAGACACTCAAGCCAGTCAGTAGTAGTACGACTCTCCGGTACAGACCTGTGTGTATCTTGAAGCCACTGGCTAGGGAAAGCATAGCAGCACTGTTTATTGTATTTGCTTGTTTGCAGGAGAACACACACCCACACTGGCATCAAGAAATCTGCTCTTACACTGTCACACATGGATCTTTCCAAATCTTTGACCAGCATTGCTGCGGCTCTTATAGAAAGCACGTTAAATGCATGAGCCGGGCAGGTTGAGTAGCCTACAAGAGTGCTTACCAACACGTAAAGTAGCAGATGTACTGTGGATTTGTTGGGAAGCAGATGTTTACCGGGTTGCCAACAAAACGCATCCATCTTTAATTCACCACTGCACAATTTGTGCCATGGCATTCAGGAGAATGTGCAGTCACACTGGTAAATGACCGTAAATGATGTGATATATAAGGATATAGAAGATCCATGTTCATATCCCCATTTATTTAGAGGAGCTTTTAAAAGCGATTGTCCAATGTTTAATGAATATTCAAGTGTGCAGTCCATAAACTAGAATGTCTGTTTCTTAACAAATATTCCATTAATAATGCTAGTGGTGATTTATTCTTGCCTTTCTGGATATGCTTACACATCCACTGTGTTTATGTACACTGACTGTTTTAGGAGAGAAAGAGGGTAAAGAAACCACCTGAAGACATGGCGAGTTGCCCCTGTTGTAGCATTAATGATGTAAGGCCACTCAACGGCACCTTCCTCTCTGACGTCTGCTTTGCAGGGTATGCACTCATTCCCTGCTTTCTCCTCATAGTCCGTGACTCCTGCCTCTTCAAACGGCTTTCACATCACCTGACTCTTCAGCTGAGGATTAAGACGTAGTAACTAATGTACGTTCTTGGTACATTTTTTTTCCCCTTTTTTTTTTTATTTTTAAATTTCAGGTGTGACTCTTTCTGATGTGTTTGCTAGTATTTTGTAGACCAACATATTCTGGTCTCTCGAGACAGTCTACAATCTTAAAGCACCGATTTTGGTGCAAATTCTTTATAAAATATAATCTCTGTGTAATATTGCATTTATTACTATTACCATTGTTGTTGCAGTTCTTGTTGTTATTAATGCTTGGGAAAAGAGCTATTTACATTTAAGCAATCGTCAAGATTGGATACAAAGAGTCCTGCTGAAATGCACAGATACAGAGAAACTGAGACAAACTTTGCTTCCTCACAGTGTCTTGCAAGTGCTTTCTCGTGTTGAATAAATTGGAGCTGTTGTAGATGTTGTCATTCGTCTGAAGAGCCCACTTTTGGTTAACTGGTGTTGCTTTGTAAATTTGCTAGACATAGTCTTATTTACTACCGATATGACTGGCCTGCTCTCCTTTATGGGACAGTTTGGTCTAGAACGATATTCTTTTGATGGTGTTACAGATTGCCCAGTCTGAAGTCCTTCCCTAAAAAACCAATTTCTGAAGCTCATGATCATGGGATTTGATTTGAGCCATAAGAAGAATGTAAAGCAAAGGTTTCATGTCCACTTAGTTGGTGCCCTGTCCACCCTTGGATAGAAGCTCCCCTGGTCCTTGGTCATTTCCATCTCCACCAGTCAAACGGGCCTCAGTCGTCCCGCAGATTTCAGCCCCCTTGTTTGATGTGCCTTTCAGCAGGCTCTTAACTGTCTTTAACGTTTGGGTACATACACTTGTATATAGTACTGTAATGTGCAACTGCTAATCCACTTGCTCTGAGTCAGCATTTATATTAAATGATCTCTACAAATCAGTAATGCAAAGATCTCTGTTGACTGGTTGCCAATGCAGAGCTGAGCATCTCTTATCCTTTCTGAGACAAAGGAGTTCAGTGCCAGAATGTGTAACATTTGTTTACTTAACCATTTTGTTTCTGTTAAAATGACACACTTCAGAAGGGTAAGACAAATGTTTTGTTCTGCATATAAGGTGTTAGTTTAGCAAAGAATGGCCTGTTTTGTGTGTTGCTGTTGATCGCAGTTTAACTGTATGCAGGAGTGAAGCAGGTTTTAATATTAGCGTTATATGTTCAGCATTGTTTACCTTTATAGAGCTTGTAGTTCACTCATTTTAGAAACAGATAAAATCTTATATAATATTTTCTCATGTGGACCCAGTGTTTCGAAAAAAAAAAAAAAAAACTTTACATTTGTTAAGGACATTAATGATACTTCTAACAGGCTGAGAACTGTGGCTTATTTCACTTGTTTGGGTAACTAGTTAGCCAGCTAACTGTCTCAAACATGTTGCCAGAACCTGAGATTACACAGTAGAAAGTGTGATCTGACTTCTGTTAACACAAGTTATTTTACTGCTGCAGTACTTCCCAGGTCTACTGAAATCTTAGTTACTTGCAAAAAATTGTCATAAGTAGTATAATTGAATTTCACAAACTGTCTTAAACCACCAGTTCCTTTTCCAGTTGTTTTATTGACACACATTTTATTGAAACCTTAGAGCTTGCTAATATAGTTCCATCATTCTCAAATTTAACTTTTAAAAATTACTCAGCCAGTGTTAAGTTTTCAGGTAAAATGATTTGGATGGAACATTTGCACAAGTTAAATAAGCAAGAGTCAAAGATTTGTTTTGAACGGTTATACTGCTTTTGAATATTGCCACATTCAAAAGCTGATTGCAAAATTTTACCTGAAAAATTAACACAATGTTAGTTTATATTTAAAGAAACTAAACTAAAAACGGTAGTTCTGCAATGGAAAATGAGTGCCCTGAATAAGTAAAACAAAGTATACAGGATCCATACATTTTGAGAAAAGTATTAGTGTATGTTAATTGTCATTGTTATGGGAATTTTTTTTTTCTCCTTTTCTCAACGAGAAATGTTTAGACTCACTTGTAACTTTATTTTATGATCACTGAGGTAACATACCATGTTTACAGAGGATTGAATCATGTTGGCCATTTGCAAACAACATTGAAAACTATTGAAAAGGAACATGAAGATGTCAGTATATTGCAGGACATCACACACACACACACACACACACACACACACACACACACAAAGTACTAGTGTTTTAGCTCGTAGCTGTAGGAAAGTGACAAGTGTTTGGGTTCTGTGTGAATTGGTGTATACGGGGGGAGTGCTTCACTCTTTGGCATCTTGTTTGTGCCGAGTGCTCTCGATGCCTAGACTCGCTCAGTGAACGAATATGAACAAGATTGGGCTGTTCTTGTTGCTTTGTTTTTAATTTTATTCCTCACATTGGGAAATGTAATTGCTTTTGAAGATTTCTCCCAACTTTTCTTGTTAAGACTGCTTAAATTGAGGTACAGGTTAAACTTCAACAAGAAAAATATGAAAATGTATGTTTTTATATTATACTCCATTAAGGAATGTTTAGAATTATCTTTCTCCAATGTGGATGTAGCTGTTATTATGCCATTTTTTTTCTTTGTAAAAGAATTCACTGTGTGAAAATTGGTTTGCATTTTTGTATAATACAATCTGCTTTTTTGTTTCTTGAGAAGGGGGGAATTGACTAACTGGAAGTTTGAAGAAAAGAAAAAAAAAAAAACCTGTGATACTGAAAATGTAACTTATGTACAACAGTGATTCTTTACTTGCAGGGACTGTGATTAAATAATATTGTAAATTGGCACTAATTGTATTTCTTTCCCTTCCCCCTTTCCGGAACCTACACTCAGTATGGCATACTGTTATAGTTCCTATTCTGGAAATACAGGGTCGGGGGCAGAGAACAGAGGGGTCACAGACATCAGGCACACAGACGCATGAGAGAGGCAGCTGAGCCACCGACTCACTTGAAATACATGAAGGTGGAGAGAACATGCAAACACCACACAAAACTGAGCCAGATTCAACCCATGACTGAAATAATGGTGTGGAAGTTGCTGGTATTGGCAAAGCAAAATGATAAAGATGACAAGACAGTTTTTATTTTATATTCAGTGTTTAAATAATAGTAATAAAATGCACAACTTTAGTAACTATGGATATAAACTAAAAAAATTTAAAAAGGAACATATCAGTATTACTTTTTCAGCACCAATAGGGTTATACACAACTTTAATGATACAAAAAATATTTCAAAAGGCTTGGTACAAGCATTAGAAAAAAAACCTGCAGTTCTGATCAGGTTGATATTTTTCTTCCCCATTAATAACATGCATGCCTTACTTCACTGCAAAGAAAATGTTTTTAATCACAAACAGAATACAGTGATTTCACTGGAGAGACTCTTTACCAGTCCCACATGAGCCTAGGGGGAGTAAAGCTTCATAACCCATGCATTTAGAGACAAACAAAATTTATGTCCACATTTGTAAAAATTTCACTGTCAGCCAAGAGAACCAGGTAAGGATGGCACTGATGGAAAAGGCTTTTAGCTGTTCATCTGCCTGGGTTTTTCGCCGAATATCCTAAAACCGTGGGACCTTTCATACAAACCCTGAAACGGACACAGACGGGATTCCTTCACAGTAACACGTAAAGTGCTTAGTTTCTTCTGAGAAACACGATGAGGCTTAGATCGTTCGCGAGCTTTACAACTGGGGCTGTTGAACACCATGACCTAGTGGTTGTTATGAAGGTTTTCAATTGCACACATTGATTTAAGGAAACACATACCTGCCCTGAAACTAATCTTTAGGCCAAAAACGCTTCCTCCCCCCACATATCTTGACCAACAGCATAATCTTAACCCAATAAGTAGAATCTTACATATAAACCATGCAATCCAATGACATAGAGACAGGCAATGACAAAAAAAAAAAAAAAAAAATTCCATTTTAACTTGATGCACCTTTCAGTGACACTTAACTTTTACAATTTTTTTTTAAAGTTACCACTTTTGGTTAACATTTTGCACTTTTATTTAAATCCGTGAGTTAAATATTTGGCATGGGACCGAGAATGTTGTGACAAAACAAAAAAAAAAAAAAAATTCAGGTTAATACGGAAGAAAGAAAACAACCACTTTGAAGAAAGCACTTGCCATCTATTAAATGACAGAAATGCTGCGATCTGTATTGAGGAGGAATGCAACCACATTTGACAAGACAATGCTCTACGGAGAGTGCGTTACAGTGTTCCCTTTGAGTAAACAAGAACTTGTGAACCGAGTCCCTCGCAACCTAGGAAAGCGTCAACGTTCAAGCGACGCTTCCTGCTGGGGCCTGAACCAGTGTCAGCATCTCGTTCACGGCAACGCGTGACTACAGCCTTGACTGGGCCCCCACTTGGTCATTACAGACATTTCGGTGAACGTCCTTCGAGACTGCGTAAGAAATAAAACATTGCTTTTTCACAGAACTTACACAAAAACCGTAACGTTAAGACACAATAAGTAACCGCGAGACAACAGAGCAGGCGCTGTACGCACTGCCAGGTTAAGGGGAAATCTAAAAGCCTGCATGTCGTCGTTTTTTTTGCATAAAAGTTCCGTTAAAAATTTCAGACCATAGAAATGGCTCGCGTATCTATACTCACATCATACATTTATCCAGCTATTCACTATTAAAGCTTTAAAATGTCTTAAATGAGTTCCTGTTGTAATTGGCACAAGGAAAAAAAAGTGAAGATACCAGCAAGTTCAGAGCCAGGCAAGATGTGTCCACTGCCCAAACAAGGTCCCCTCCTTTTATTCCTATAAAACGTTCAACATCAAAACTTCTACTTCCATAGCAAATGCAACCGGAACAATTGAAAAAGAAAAACCTTCGCAGAAGAACATGGGATGGTGACAAACTTCCAACAAAAGTCTGATCCAATCAGAGTTCAAAACAGTTCGACATCCAATTATCTTTAACATAATTCTACATACATTAATAACTGTATGCAAGAAATTGGCATGTCTCAGGATCGCATCAAAGACAAGGAGCGTGCTTCACCGTGCCAGATAAGGCTGAAGAACTACCTCGTCTCCACATTGTTCTGGTGACAATCATCTCAAACTTTACTTGGAGATCCACGGTAGTATCTAATCACAACTGGCCCATATTTAGAACAAGAGAATATCCAAAGCCTATAAAATAACCATTAGAAAAAAAATTAATGCCAGTTTAACTGAACCTTTAACAAACTAATTATGTGTAACATATGAGAGAAGTCAAAATAAAAACACCACCATGCTGTATGTATCCATGGCAGAGATGTTTCAAAGTCCTCGAAGTAGGAAAGGGATGTAAGCGTAAAAGTTGGCATCACCGCCAATTCAACCGAGGTTCAACTGGAGAGGCGAGTGATGATATTTAATCGGATGAACCCAGCAACTGGTAAGTGAAGCTACAGAAATACAGTACTCTGGAAAACTGTAACACCCAGCTGACAAAGACCTCTGCAGGGGTTAAAGTGACTCTGGTTTGGAAAAACACCACATGGTCCTGTGGCTCACACCAACTACTTCTTATTGTTATATCTCAGTTGCAACTATCACTGTATCAATATATTACAACACTATATATATTCACGTTTCTGGAAAAAAAAAAAAGTTTTAAAACAAGTGTAAGCTGATTTACAACCACACCGTACATATTAAGCACATGCAATAAAATATTTCACCCCTACAGAAAGACAATTCCAAAGCTTAGTCTTATATATCTGAAAATATAAAATATACAAAAATTATTTAAAAAAAAGAAAAAAAAAAAACATACCTGATATTTGCATTGTAACGCAGTATTGTTTATAGATGTGTTTCTTGGCAACTGTTTAGGACCTTTGATCAAAAGTATAGTCTTCTAGCGATAAATGAGAGCTTTGTAGAGTCGTTCAGAGAGAACAGCACATACGAAAAAAATTCTACAGAGCAATCAGTAGCTGTAATGTTTCTTTCTTTCCTCATGTACACATTCGACCTTCCATAAAAATCTTGCCAAGCACCCACGTGCGATTCACAGCCGAGAAAAAAACTAAAACGTATCAATTAGTCTGACTATGCTGCTACATAACTTTGAATCTCCATTGCTGTACACATAAACATTTCCTTAAAAACACATATACATATATATTTAGTGATAGAGAAAAAGATGCAAAAATCTTATTTTCTTTGTTTTCTTAGACTCCTTTTTTAAACTCTAAATATTGTAATTTGGCTTATGAGTGTAGAAATAGCATTTTCTTTTATTATTCAACAGTCAGAAAGACCTCAGATATGTTTGTTTTTTTTTCTAAGCCCTGAACCCAAAACATAACGGTATTGGCTTGATATTCCCTTATCCTCCTGAGACCCAGTCATTCACTTTTATTCACTCTAGAGGACAATTTTTTTCTGAGCGTATCTCTCAAACTGTATGTTACAGTATTGAGTCTTAATGCAACTTATAGTGGACAATCTCTACTGATACTAAGTGTTTGGAATTTGCTTTGGACAACTTTCCAGAAATTCGAGAAACACATCCAAATACCTTTTTTTTTTTTTTTTTTTTGCTGGGTCTCGAAAGGATCTATGTCACAGTAATAAAACTGCATTAGTGAACCTATTTTTAATAAAGTGAACGTTCCATTGCGTGTGGTCTTCCACTAGACCTCGGCAATCCCACACTACACTATCAGCTAATCTTTTACCTTTGTAATCGTTTTCTCTTTTTTGGTTAAAGTGTTCCTTATTTTCTGGCCTGCTTTGCTTGCCTCTCAAAATAAAATTTAAAAAAAAAAAAAAAAAAAAAACAAAAAATCATTCACAGAAGTTCCATCTTACTCCAGCTCAGACATCTAGGAGTCACAAACACAACGAGAAGACACAACAATGCGACCGACTCCTCTTTCCAAAGCAGTCGCGCTCACACCAAGAAAAACGCACAACCTACGAAAAACGCACAACTCAAACGAAAACGTTTCACGAAACAATTCGGCAAAGTGCATGCACCAATCTGCCTGTAGCAGAGCTGTATTGCATGGAGATGTGTGCATATGTGTGTATGTGTGTGTACATATGTGTGAAGGAGGTAACTAATCCCAGAGATTTCACTGTTAGCTTATCTGCAGTTGAAGTCTGTTTTATTACGTTAGATTGGAAAGACGAGAAGAAGGAGGGGGAAGGAAAAAAAAAAAAAAAGGAAAAACCTTTCAGCAGCTAGTTGAATCGATTTAGAACCATAAACCGGAGCTCAAGGAGGAACATAAATACGAATAAAGAACAAGTAACGTCGAAATTCTAAGTGTACGTATTACTATTTAAACTGCTTGCAGCTGTCGGAATTTTCTAAGTGCTTCTGACCATTTATTGTCATGCAGCCCACAGGTAGGTAGTTCAGCTGTACATATTTGTTCATAGTAGTCTCTCTGCTCATCTATTCTTGAAACAGTGCATATGTTACAAAGTGAGCATTAAAACCACTTAAAATTCAGTATTACCATATAGTAAAAAAACATAGATACGGTCAGTCTAATTAGGCCACAATAAAATGATCAACTGCTTGAGTTACATGCAGGAAATATTATTTTCACCCTGCACTGCTGACCACACGATTGTCCAGAGGCATAAATTGTGAAGAGTATTTCGTAACCATTTAGTCTTATTTATTGTCTCAACTATGACTACTTTTAAACCTATAAATGCCTGGCACAGAAGGTTCTGGCAATGTTATTTCAATTATATTTAAGAGCTAGACAAATCATAATATCTCTTGCTACATATTCAATCCTAATCTCTCAATACAATTCAGGAGTAAAAATGACTAATAAGTAGAAGACATGTAAAGGCAAATAAGTTTCCAATATAATCTGAGGTTTTCGTGGAGTTTCTTCATTAGTTTTTTCTGAGTATGGTCTTTTATTGCAGGTAGATGTGGTTTTGAAATATAAATTTATAAATAACAACTGTAAAAATGTTTACTGTAACATTTTAAGTCTGTCTGACCAGAAACTGATGACTGAAAGCAAAATAATCTCTTATAAAATATCTGTGACATGCAAAAGTCAATATTTTGGATCTTCCCTTTTTCTCCTATATTCAGGAAAAGCAAATCCACAAATTACCCCGAAACAACATTAAACTAATCCACCCGCTTTCCATCGGCCACCCATCAAATCTCAAACGATCCGTCAACTGGAGAGCACAGAACGGGGGACAGGCGGATGCACTTGCGGTACCTCGAAAGCAGGGGGTCGCCGTTGAGCGACCCGCTGCCCTTGTCCCCCTCCCCGGTCGCTGTGCCCGCCGACTGCCGCTCCACCCTCCCCGGTCAGTCTGGGCCAGTGGTGGACACGGAGGGCTGCACGGCCTCCCCGAAGGAGTTCGCGTCCCCGCCGCTGCCCCCGCCCGCGTCCTCCTGGCTGGACGACTCGTCCTCGTTGGGCCCGCCGCGGGAGCTGACGGTGGTGGTGGTCTCGGGGGAGGCGCTATGGGAGCCCTCCTGAGGGGCGCAGCCCGGGTGGTTTTTGCGGAAGTGCTGATTGAGGATGGCCTGGAAGGGGAAGCTCTTGCCGCAGACGTGGCAGTGGAAGGGCTTGTTTCCCGTGTGCTTGCGGATGTGGTACTCGAGCTGGTCCTTGCGCGTGTACTTCTTTCCGCAGATGCGGCAGGCGAACGGCGTGATGCCCATGTGCAGCCGCATGTGTCGGTCCAGGCTGCCCTTCTGGTTGAAGGACTTGCAGCAGTAGATGCAGGTGAGGCGTGGGTTGTAGCGGAACCAGCGGTCTCCCACTTGCTCCCGCAGGTACTCCTCGTACCCTCCCATGTCAAACACGGCCTGCTCCTCCCCCTGGTCACACACAGGACAGGCGTGGCAGGAAACTACTGAACACGCGACGACGACTTCATATTGATCGATAGAAACAGAACAGAAAATGACCCAGTGCTGTGCTTTTCAATCAGGCACACCTGAAAGTGCCAGGGGTGCTGCTGCAAGATCATCAGTCATCTTGCCAAGGCTTAATCATCTTACTTGTCTGAAAAATTATGACAGTAATTATTATCTGCTGCAGCAGAGATGTAACAGTTTTCTGGAACAGATGTCATCTCTTTCAAACTAGTACACATACACACGATTAATGATTAAGACAAAGTCACCATCTGTTTGACATCAGTTGGTTTATAGTTACCCACCCTCCAACATGTGATCGGTTTTCATCAGCTAATGTGCTTGACTTGTCCGGGGGACGTAACGAGCCGCTTTCGTACTCATTAATACAGTACTGACTGAGCCTGCTTGAGGGAAAGCGCTCCAGGAGAAAAACGACTGGGGTGCAACAGAGTAGGATATGTGACTTGAGGGTCCGTCGCAAAAAAAAGGTTAAAAACCACTGATCTAGTGCTATTGAAACTCCACAATTAAGGGCTTGAGGTAATCATTCGATTGCCAAGTAAACCCTCCATCCGGTCACGGAACCTGAATTATTCCTGGAATTCTGTCTATAAGGAGGTGGTCTGAATGCCAAAGAAATTATTCCCTTTATTTCTTACAGGGAAAATCACAGCGGGACCCCAGGTTATGAACATTCAAGTAGAGCACCACAGGTCCGCACCTGCCCCGATAGAATGACGACCAGCTGCTGCCCATGGAGCTGTCAACAGGGACTTCGAGAGGCAGCTGGTCTGAACACTCAGGAGAGCTGGGGTTAAGCGTGGAAGTGAGCAGGAAGGCTTCCTACACCGGGCCCCACTTTGTCCTCTAGGGGTCATTTTTCTGGTCTTTTCGTGTTGGTTTTATGTTTTAGTTCTTGGCTGATGTTATCGCGCGGAAGGGGCCGTTTTTTTTCTCTGCCCGTTTTATGTTTGAGCAACGAAGCCTGTGCGGGTGGTAAAACCTACTGTGCAGAACCTCTGCCCCACAAATGAGCACAGCTTGTACCGGGTATTAGTGAATTTTTCTATGCTGTGTTGGATATTGAAAAAGATGCTAGAGCCACACATAAGCACAAGCGCCCTGGGGTCCGGCTCCAGACAGTTTTATATTGTGCTTTCTCACCTCCAGCTGTAGTACCATTGAGCAAGGTACTTACCCTAAATTGCTCCAGTAAAATCACTCAGCTGTATAAATGGGTAAAGAACTAAGTAGCTTAACATTGTAAGTTGCTTTTAAGAAAAGCATCAGCTAAATGAATAAATGTAGAAGTGCATTTCACAACAGAGACAGACATGTGATTTTCGAAGTCCAATACCAACGGTTTTATACAACTAGCTGCATGCAGAACCGACGACGAGTCCCTCGCCTGCTGATCCCAATTAAGGTCCTAAGTAGGGGACCCGCTGCAATCTGTTATCTGACTGACACAAGTGAACGCTAAAAATGACAAAAGTACACAACCTTAAATAAAATCATTCTAAGCTTACTGTGATTACATTATAAAGAAAATCTCTTATCACACAAGTTGTTCTGATTATCAAGTCTGAAAAAAGCTGCTTACTACTGGTGTACATTGATGTTACTGGAGTGGGGGTGTCATATTCTGCAACACACACACACACACACACACACACACACACACACACACACACACACACACACACACACTGGTTGAAGCCGCTTGTCCGTCCTGAGTGGGGTCGCGGCGAGCTGGAGCCTAACCGAGCAACACAGGGCGTGGGGCTGAAGGGGGAGGGGACACACCCAGGACGGGACGCCAGTCCATCACAAGGCACCCCAAGCAGGACTCGAACCCCAGACCCACCAGAGGGCAGAACCTGGCCAAACCCACTGCGCCCCCCATATTCTGCTAGCACAATACAATTTTAACGACAATTTCCATATTTACAGGGAAACAGTACAAGACAAATTTTTCCATCTTTTCAACATTCTCAGTGCCCTTAGCCTGACCGCACAGCTGGGACTAGTTACTCATCTGAGCATATTATCTGGTTTCTTTCAGCTCTCACACTTCATACACTTAGGGACCGGAAAGTCCAGATTACTGGAGACGAAGTCCTTACGCTGTAGTGAGTACTACATTTTTTTTTTTTTTTTTTTTTTTTGAAGTCTGGATAAGTGAATGTCCACAGAACAAATGACGGTGTAACAGGTGGTGGGAGTTCAGCAGCTGCTAACCATTGTCAGGGAGCAGGAAAGCCAAGGTAAGACTTCACACACAGACGTGGGGCAGGTTCCGAGGAAGTGTGGGGTACGAGTGTGTGGTGCGTACCTGAGAGGTGGGCTGTCTCTGGTCATCCACTCTTCCTGGAGACTCACTCTTGGCTCTTTGGCGCTCAGCTGTCACCACCACACTACCAGTCGGGCTAAACCTGGCAAGCCAAAAAAGCGCCACAAATCACCCTTAGATTAATGACGTGTTCATATTATTGTTAATAAATGCTAGCATGAAATATGTTACACACACATTGTCTGAACCACTTGTCCCATACAGGGTCGCGGGAAGCCGGAGCCTAACCCGGCAGCACAGGGCGTAAGGGACACACCCAGGACGGAACGCCAGTCCGTCGCAAGGCACCCCAAGCGGGACGTGAACCCCAAACCCACCGGAGATCAGGACCCGGTCCAACCCACTGCGCCACCGCGCCCCTCACCCGTGTGATGCGTTACAGCCAATACTTTTTAAGGCTGACGTTCCTGTGCCAAACGTGCTGATCGTTTTCAACAGCAGCAGCACCACACAATGACATATCTTAGAACTTACTGACTGTGCCACACATATAGTGCCTCATTCAAGGAATTGCAGCATTAAAGTGTACCTAGATAAATAAATCTAATCATGGTTCAATCATATTTAATTTCTTGTTTCTTATTAATCCAGAGATCATTATGTTGGCCCTATGTAGCGAATCTGTCTCTTTCCACTTTAAAACATGGTAAGCCTTATTATAAACAACACGCTACTATAAAGCCTGCTTTTTTTTTTTCCCCATTTTACAGCTTCTTTTGACATGCAATGCAAATCAACACAATTTAAGAGACAGTATAAGAATGCGTGTACATACATATCATACATAAATGCAACAAGGTAGTCTTTCTGAATTTACTTGAAAGAAATGCAGAATTTTCTATACACAGTTTCATTTTTTTTTTTTAAGTTACACCTGCGGGTATTTCTTCCTGGGCTTCCTGTGATTGTGCGGCAGGATTAAGGAACGTAGCCGTCACGACGACTTCTGGAAAGTGACCGAGAGCTGCAGCCACACACCTGTCTCTTTCGCTGATACTGCTCGAGGGCTGCGAGCTCTTTTGCCCAGGGGCTGCCGCCGCCGCAAAGCCTTCATGGCCCAGGTTTCTGTGCCCTGTAGTATCAATCATCATCGCGGCCACCTCCTCCGCGCTGCTCCCTTCTTCCCCGGACGCCTGGGTCTCCACACCCATCCACTCCTCCAGGCGCTCCGTCTTGATCCGCATCCCCTCCACCACACGCACGCCCTCGTCGTTCCCGCGGCCCGCCTCCGGCCCGGTCTCCACGTACCACTGCCCGGCCCGATTGATGCGCAGTATGGGCTCTTTCGTCCCGACGCCACCCGGCCCACAGAGCCCTCCGGGTCCCGAGCTACTGTGCTCCACGATCTGGGGGCTCATGGATTCCCCCGGAGGGCTCACCTCCCGCACCTCTCTCAAGTCCCGAACATCGACGGTTCCCGCGGCACGTCGCGTGTTCATCGCACGGTGGCTGCCGTGCCGCGGGCTGATGGAGCGCGACCCTGTAGCCGCCGAACCCGGACCCGCCACGGCTTTCCCCGACTCCAGTCCCCGGCCGCCTCCCCTGTGAGACTGTTCGCCGCCTCCCAGCTCGGCCTCGACGTCAGCGAGGCTGATTTTGAAGTGGATGCCCTCGAGGATCTGCGTGCAGCGGTCGATGATGTGCTGCATCTGCAGGAAGCTGGCCGCCGTTAGGTAGCTGATGATGTCGGCCAGCTGCAGGCAGAGGCGCCCCGTGTAGCAGAAGGAGAGGAGCTGCTCGAACACGGAAGGGTTGCGGATCACGGCGATGGACACGGTGCTCATCTCGCTCAGCGACATGTGGTCTCGGAAGTATGGCGAGCTGGCGGCCAGGACCACCTTGTGCGCGCGGAAGCTCTGGCCCTGAACGTTCACCACTATGTCGCAGAGGCGGCCCTGCATGCGCAGCTGGTTCAGGTGGGACAGCACCGAGTTGCTGAAGTCTGGAATATCCAGCTGGATGCTGTCCGTTCGCTCCATCTTGACACCTCTACCTCGAAACACAAACAACGACAACAAGGGTTATTTGATCTGAGGGGTGTCACAGCAAAATGAATACTAGTAACCATAAAACTATGTGTGCGTGCACGTATGCATATGCACAACTAGATATAACTATATACGTGTAATGTTTATATTCACATATAGAAATACTTAAATTCTTGTATATATAGATAAGCGGCAGGGTGGCACAGCAAGTGGCGCCGCTGCGAAAGGACGTGGGTTCGATCCCTGCTTAGTCTGTGTAGAGAGTTTGCATATTCTCCCCATGTCTGTGTGAGGGAGTGCTCCGGTTTCCTCCCACATTCCAGAGACATGCTGATGGATGTATGGATGAGTGACCCAGTGTAAGTAGTGTATTTTGCAGTGTAAGTCACCGTGGTGAATAAAGGTGCGCGGGCTCATAACACTACATAGAGTTCACTGGAAGTCGCTTTGGAGAAAAGTGTTTGCTGAATAAATGTAATGAAAAAAATATATATACAGTATGTTCACATTGTATATAAACATACAGATACTGGGCTTAGTTGCACTAACTCCTCAGTTCCCAGCTTTATAAAGCCGAGGTTACATACGAGCTTCCGAACTTTGATATTTACTGCATTTTGCATTAGTAACCAGACACAAAACGTGCAGCGAAAATGTCAAAGCAGAAGCAAATTTCACGTGTTTCCCTCCTTCACACCACATCAACAGACTGAGACTGAGCTAGTAGCGCTGACTCAATTTGGGAAAGTTAAAGCCATTCGACTCGTGTGTGGTCGATCAAGTCAAGTGGGCAGCGGAGAGAAAATTGTTTCAAGCGGATTTCGCAAAAAGAATAACAAATGGAGCCGATCTTACCTGTCCTCCTGTCCCAGTTAAGTTGACAGCAGTTGTCGAGCCTGAGGCAGGCGGGGGAAGCTGACAGTCAGCTAGTAGCTACCTAGCAGCAGCTACCTAGCTAGTCTAGACTATGCAGAAAGACAAATTAGCTTGCCAGTAATTTCACGCGCTGGGAGTTAAACTCGCGTGAAACGTGCTATGGTTCCACTGAACCATTTAAAACAAACTTAAAGGCCAGCTCAGCAAGCTGACGCGCGTTTTAAAAAAAAAAAAAAAAAAAAAAAAAAGAAAAAAAAAATCCACTAGCTGGCAGCACTGTAGTATGTTAGCTCGTTGCTAACTAGCTAGCCGCTCCGCCCAGTCGCTCCGCAGCCCGCTAGGCCGCGCCGGCCCAGCCCCGCCGTGGTCGCCTTTCCCGGTCAGCGTTGCGCACTCGAGGCCGGTGATCGGCCCCAAAAGCGCCGTGTAGCCCAATTCACCGTGTATGGGGAGGTGTCCGGATCCGTCATAAACTACTCGATGAAACATCTAACAGACCGCACTTTCACTCCGACGCGCCGCCGAACGGTTGTCGCATGTCTGTATCTAGCGCTCATCGTTGACTATTGAATGAATGTTTAAATATGTCTTCTTTTTGCCCCGAAAGCACGCGGGTGCAGGGCCGAGCGGAGCCGAGCGGAGCGGAGGACCTGCGTTCAGTCTAATGCCCGATGCGAGGCTGTAGTTTCAAAGCCCACATCGCTGCAAAATCATGTACAATATGATCATGTCACTAGGATCATGGCACCCGCGCTTCTTATATCATATGGACATATCATCATGTATACCGTTTCAGTTCCTCCTTCATTAGCCACGATAAAAAATGAAGAATTAAAAGATTAAACGGAAGAAACGAGATAATCTGAGCTGAACTGCGAGAAAAAAATGCTCGCACAATTTCGCTAGTATTACTCAGTAGGGTTATTATAATAATATATGTCGGTTTCTGACTTTACTTTCTCAGAAAAACTTTTTTTTTGTTTGTTCACTTTAAATAAATTAATTAAAAGTATGTCCGAAGTGTGCTGTGCGTGATCCGGACTGAAACAAGTGCTGTATCAACATTGTTACGAAAAAAAAAAAAAAAGCAAAAAGTTAAGGTCTGCTTTCAGTACTGTGTGTGCTGTGCTTTTCGCTCATAACGATAGAAACACCAAGCAAATGTAAAAGCTTGGCACGAAAAAGTAAATTAAAGGTAAATTATTTATTCGTTTAGTGGGGGTGCGGTGGCGCAGTGGGTTGGACCGGGTCCTGCTCTCTAGTGGGTCTGGGGTTCGAGTCCCGCTTGGGGTGCCTTGTGACGGACTGGCGTCCTGTCCTGGGTGTGTCCCTTGCGCCCTGTGTTGCCGGGTGGGCTCCGGTTCCCCGCGACCCTCTATGGGACAAGCGGTTCTGAAAATGTGTGTGTGTATTTATTCGTTTACTTAATCAATTATAAAAATGGTCAAATAAATAAATAAATACCTGAAGCCACCCCTTGACGTTTCTCATAGGCAGTGCAGGTGCCAGAATACCAAACCCATATGAGCTTCATTCATTCTCCATAACCACTTGTCCGCTGTTAATGCAGGGTCGCAGTGACCCGCACTATAAATAAAAAAAGGTTGATCTTCCATAAATTAGACGCTGACTACACCCCCCCCCCATAAAAATCGCGGAAAAGTATCAGCACATCAGCGAGCTGTTTTCAAATATTTCCTTACATTTGTCCCATAGCGTCGCTATTATGCAACTCGTGCCAGTTGTAAGACATTTGTACGTGAACCCGAAATTCCAGGGGGGCACAGATTTTTGGAGCCTCGGACGGTGCAGTAAAAACACGCGGTGCTTCCAGCTGGTGGAGCTCTGGCAACACAGAAAGGAAAACTTTCTACACTTCGCTTCCCCTTCGAGCTTCACAATGAATGAGCAGTTTTTCTAAGTTGTGGTTTACGTGTCCGCTGGTGGATCGTGTCACCAACCGACAGCGCAAAGATTAGAAAAAAATGGCCGTGTGCGCAGTAGGTTGTTGAGTCAAGTCCCCGCACATTTATCCGCCTGTACCGAGTACAAGAGAATAAAGATACATCACTAGGTTCTTCTCAACTGACAGAAAATGAAACCTTAAGAGGAAACATACGTGGGAGAAAGAATTATTTCCACAGGTTTTCTGTAAAAGTATTCTAAGCGCTCTACATGAGCAGAGAGGAATTTCATATAAACCGCGTCTCTTTAAGTAAAAATGCTGGAAAATCATAAAGTACAAATATTCATTTTCTTTAGAATAATTCCCATTTGTTAATTATTTTCTCCAGTTTAGTAAGTGATCTGACTTAGTGTCACGTCCTCTGGGTCCAGGGTCTCGTCTGGGGCTGAAAAACACAAAAAGCTAAAATCCTTTTTTTTTCTTAAATCAAGATGCTGCAGTGCTATGTTCTTTTCCTGAGATATTCTGAAATCCTTAACTATAGTAAGTTCAAATATTTAAACGAATAGCCAATCCACATTTCTATAATATAATATAATATAATATAATATCTTACCATTCGAACCTTTAGTAAATCTTGATTTTATTTTTAAAAAAAGTATAAACTGAATTTATGGAGCGAGATTTAATGGAAAATGCAATATTAAAGCATTGCTATTTGTACTATACAAGAGGACATCTAAAATTGTTCCTGTTAATAAAATGTCAGTAAACTGTCGTGTGTTGTGTCTATATTCATATCATAGAATAAAATATTTTTTATCAGTAGCGTTAGATAATATGATGGCCATCAATTAACGCGGTATGTGATTAAAATCCATTAATTTTTAAAATATTTTTAATCGAAAATGACATTCCATTAAGAATTATCACCATTATATATAATAAGTTTTCATTTTCGGCAATTGATTCAACGTTTTGAGGCCCAGATTTTCTCTAAGGAAAATAAGATAATGAATAGCATGCAAAGTGTGTATGTGTCAGTTGGGAACGTTGAGATTTTCTACAAAAGAAACTTTTAAAATCGCACTCTGGTCCTTCTTAAGCACAGAAATACTCTTCACATTTCCGAGAGGTAGGCAAGTGTCCATGTGCTGGGCAACCAAGAAAATCTCCTTAAATCCGTACGAGGTTTTCTGGATTTACATTTATTCATTTAGCAGATGCTTTTCTCCAAATTTCTCATAGAAAATACTATGTGTTCATTACATTAGGAGAAAGAGACATAGTTACAGACGTGTGACTCTTAAGTACAGTCACTTTCTTTCTTTCCACCATATGAACCAATGTTCATCACGCGAGTAGCTGCATGAAATTTTGTCCATTATTCAACAGTTATGATCTCAAAGTTATAGAGCATGAAAATTTACACATTAACATGTACTTAAGAGATCATGGGAGAAGTGAGTTCAAAGAGGTGAATTTTAAGACCCTTCTTAAATGTAGCGAGGGATTCAGCAGCTGTGAGTGAAAGGGGGAGGCCATTCCACCACACTGGAGCCAGAACCGAAAACCTTTGTGCTTCTGATTTTGGACCTTTTGTACGTGGGACCACCAAGCGGGCAGGGGTGGAGGAGCAAAGCAGTCTATTCAGGGTGTAGTGGATGATCAGGTCTTGTAGAAATAATCAGGTACTGTATATAATCCGTTATATGGGGGACATAATCAGGTCCTGTGGAAATGTTCCATTTTTATGAGTCTTTTAACCTTAAAAGTTCAGAAAAAGGGCACAGAAAAACACACACAGTATTATCAAAAGTTTAATGACTCTACATTTTATCCAATATCACTTTTATGATACATACAAATATTCGCGTGCAAGAACGCAGACACATGGTGAAACGACAGCGACACATATTCCATTACTTAACTGAAAGTGACTCATTTGTAATACTTTTTCAAGACAAAAACTGAGATACACATCTTTATGACATAATACTGTATATCTTACCATTGGTGTAATTAAAAGAAATAGTTAAATACTATAGAAACTCTGTTGAATATTGTATATAATACAGTAATTACACATAAGCGCAACTTCTCACGCAATTGCAAGGATCAGTGATGTTTATTCTTTTCTACTATTAATTTTACCATTATTGTGGATTACACGTGCGTGTTAAATAAGCCACAATAAGTCACAACTCCAGGTAACTTCCTGATTCTCCAGTCAGAATATTCCAGTCCAAGTGAAATTTATCTCATAAGTAATCCAGGGAAGGGATACAAATGGAAGAGACAACTCAATTCATCATCCAGGTATGATTTTATCAAAATGGAATGTATATATTTCGTAGCAGTTTGCAGATTGCACTATATGCGAGATCTCTTCATGAGATCTTTTTCCAAGTAAGAAGCAAAATATTTCTTAGAATGCAGATGAACGAATAGAAACCTGCGTTTACAGGGCAGCGGGTCGAGAGGACTCGGGTAAGGAAGGGATGTTCCTCTAGGACTCGTTTCCATCAGGCTTGTCCTTCTGGCACTGGGAGGAGTCCGACTTGCTGATGAGCTCGTTGGCAATCATGGACTTTCCGTTGGGCCATGTCCAGGACGCGCACGGCAGCAGCCTGAGGAAAGCTGAGCGTATCTGCTTGCTGGTGAACATGTAGATGAGCGGGTTCATGGCCGAGTTGAGCACGGCCAGCGCCAGGAACCATTTCAGTTCGTAGAGGATTTGGCATTTGCCGGTGTCGCAGACCACATCCACCGCAAAAATGATGAACAGCGGCGTCCAGCATGTGATGAAGCAGCTCAGGACGATGATGACTGTCCTCAAGAGCGCGTGTGATTTTTCGGACAGCTTGTCGCTATGGTCATTGGGAGCCTTGTTGACGGCCAGGTTGCGGCCGTGTGACTGCACTATCACATAGATCCGGATGTAAAGGGCGACGATGGTCATGAGGATCAAAGTGAAGAGGCTGATGCAGAAGAGGATGTAGGTTTTGTGGTAGAGCGGTAGCACCGTAGAGCAGCTGCTCATCCTGTCAATGCAGTTCCAGCCCATAATGGGCATGCTGCCAAAGAAGGCTGCAATGACCCAACAGATGCCAATGATCAAGAAGGCACGCCAGGTTTTCCCAGAACTCTGAAGCTGCATCTTGATCATGGTGAGATATCGCTCAACAGCGATGGCCAGCAGGCTGATGACCGAAGCAGTGAGAGCCACAAACACGCTGCCCTCACGGACGAACCACTCCGTGGGGGTGAGTTTGAAGGTGTAGGAGCCCGACAGCAGGATGTTTGTGATGTACGAGATGCCAGACAGCAGGTCCAGGAAAGCCAGGTTCCCAATGAAGTAAAACATGGGCTTGTGGAATTTCTTTGTCCGCCAGATGGTGAGCAGGACCATCGCATTCTCGAGAATAATGAAGCAGCACACGGCGATGAAGAGCACATCACTGGTGCTGATGCCTGACCAGTTCACCACATCTTTTAGCCTCCCGGTGAAGTTGTAGTGCTTTCTTACCAAGTCTGACTCATTCATGACCTTCCTCTACTTTCTCCTTGAGGATTAAGGACTTACAATGGCAACTGCGGGATCATCCGCTAGGGGGAGCTGAAATAACCGCGTTAGCGAACAAGGCGCAAGGATCCGAAACTTACTTGAAAACCATTCGTTATTTCAAAGCTGCTTTTTCCCCAAGTTCACACATCTCGAAATGAGTCAGACACTAAATCGCCGCACAGATCCTGGAAAAAAAAAGATGAAAATGATATCACTACGAAAGAACCAGTTCACATGCAGTCTTCTTTAACAAAGAGGCAATTTGAGTCGAAAGGTCGAGTCAATATCGATCAGTGTAAAAGTGGCGGGTTGGGTTTCCATCCGCGCGTGTCACCCAGTGGATTAATAAAGATACTGCTGTTGGGGGGACAGCTGGTAGTGTAGAGCTTCAGAACCGCTCCTTTGGACCCAGGGAGGTTGCAGGTTTGAATCCCGCCTCCAGCTGTGATACCCTTGAGCAAGGCACTTACCCTAAAATAGCTCCAGTAAAATTACCCAGCTGTTTACATGGGTAAATGGATGTGTGTGGAGTCTGCATGTTCTCCCTGTGTCTGCGTGGGTTTCCTCCAGGTGCTCTGGTTTCCTCCCACAGTCCAAAGACATGCTGTTCAGGTTCACCCATGGTGTGTGAGGGACAGAGAGTGTGTTTCACTGATGTATGGATGAGTGACCCGTTGTAAGTAGTGTATCTAGCAGTGTAAATCACCTTGGTGAATGAGGTGCGTGGGCTCATAACACTACATAGAGTTCATTGGAAGTCGCTCTGGAGAAAAGCATCTACTAAGTAAATAAATATAAATAAGTTGGCTTTGGAGGAGAGCATCAGATAAATGAATAAAAGTAAATATTAACACATATACAGTATTTCTGCAGTGCACATTAAAATAATACACCTTTTAAGAGATAAATATAGTTAGCAGTAAAATAAGCATGAGCGAAGAGGATAAGCGCAATGCCTCTTATCTGACAGATACACCACAGCAAATTACACTGTTCTGGACCAAGAAGGTACATTTTTTTCGCCTCTGTTCGTTCTTTTTCTTTACATTCCTTCTGCGTTCTTACCATTTTTAAAGAGCTCAAACATTTCTATATTATATGCAATTGAATTTCTTATTTTATCAGCCATTTGAAAGCAACGTTACATAATTTGCTCTTCGTAGCTTGTGCATGTGAGAATGTAACAATCTTACCTTTTGAGCACATCTCCCATTGGATTTTTTTTTTTTCCCAAAATGAAATAGTACGAATTTATGAACTTTAAATGACTATAAAAGTCGAGATCCTATCCAGAGCTGTGCCACCGCAGAAGACAAACAGACGCACTGGGGCCGGTGTGAATTTATGCGCTCTTACTTCCCTCCATCACACCCCTCGTGACATCAGAGTGTTTCCTCTATGAATATAGAAAGACCTCAAACACCCTGTGATCCCAGGTCACATCACTGATGGCTATCATCATGCCTGCTGCAAGGTGTGTAATGAAAAAAGTTGCTTGGTGAAGTTTTATCCAACATGATTCCACGTGAGATAGTCTGGCGAACACGACCAAGGCAGCAGCCCTCTCCATGGATTTTGAAAAGATGCCTTTTCCTTTGTTACAAGGCCTTTATTATGGAACAGCTGGTAGTGTAGTGGTTAGCTGTTGCCTTCAGACCCAAAAAAAAAGTTGCAGGTTCAAATCCTACCTGAATCTGTAGTACCCTTGAGCAAGGTACTTATCCTAAATTACTCCAGTAAAATTACCCAGCTGTATAAATGGGTAAATAACTCTAAGTAGCTTAACATCGTAAGTCGCTTTGGAAAAACATATTTGTATTACACACCCTATTACTAAAATATAAAAGTTATATAGTAGATTGGTTGGGCTTTCTTTTCTCTGGATGTTATATATGAAGTACCCAAACTTAATGACTCTGTTGGCTCAGGCAACAGTATTTAGAACAATACTGCTGGTTCTCTCCAGGATATATGTATGTTTCCAGTCAACTTGTTTGCCAAACCAAAACATCAATGGGAAAGTGAAACATTTCATCCAAAATGTGTTATACTTTTACACTCAGCTATTTATGCCAATTAAATGATATCTGAAGGCAATCTACAGAAGTTATTCACATAGTTTTGTACTTATGATTCTGCACTGCACTGAATTATCTCCAATAATGTACCGTAAGAGATTCCGCAGAACCTCGTAAAACAAAACTGGTATCAGGACCATATAATCTGATCATTTGTGCAAGCGATTTATTTAGTTGCATTTAAATACAGGAATATTCATTTATATTAAAAATTGGTGTTCATTTAAATCGTCCAGCATTTTGAAAATGATAAAAGGCATCATCCATCATCAGAAAAGGTGTCTGTGTCTTGTTTCATAAGCATTCCCAATGTCTACAGTCCTGGACATGGGTTTGCGATCTATTGCTATCCATTCCAAAGGGGGTAAGTGAGGTGGATCAGCTTCTTGTGACAGTGGAGGCTCTGGATATAGTCCATGTCTTCCTCATCCAGCGAGAACCCAAAGACCTGAAGGAACAGAACCAAACTGTTGAAAATCCCTGAGATTCTGTTTATCAGAGTCCTGAAACTAGTAAACAGTCAGGTCTGTATACCAGGGCTGATAATTTGGAAGCCAGAGGACCTTCTGAACTGAACTGCATCTGACTGATGCAAAACTGAATTACTGCGGAAGGCATCATCAACCCCCTCCCTTTATTTACGCCACAGAGATGTTAGACAGCTAAATGTGCATCTGTTGCTCTTTCATCTGAAGAGCCCTTAACCCTTTTGGTAACAAGGAAGACCACTGCTTTACAGAATGGACACTAACAGTTTCAGTGGCAGCAATCAAACTTCACTTTGAAAGCAATTTATCACAATTTTTGTTTACAAAAAAAAGGTATGAAAAAGTGTAATTCAAGTGTGGCTCGAATGTGAAAGACTGGTCTTTTACCACCAATTACAGAGGAGAGTCATCTAATAGCCTTAAGTTATAAGCAGGCCACAGAGAAACAAGCAGTACTCAAGGGAGTAGGATTCGGTAGCAGGATCGCCAAGCTCAAAAAATCCACAGCCATTTGGAGGAGTATGGAAACACTGTTCTGTGCTAAATCGCAAATAAATATAATTAATGCTCTGTAGCCTATGAAAAACCATTGACTTAAATTTGGATCTGATTAAAAGATCGGTAAATACTTCCTCTTTCCGCTTCATTCTACGTCTTTCAAATGAATATGAGAGAGGCAGCAATAACTGCTCATTTGATCCTTCTTCAGTTTCTGTTTCACAATTTAACTCCACTACCACTAGCCTGTTTAACTGTGTCATTCTGACGATGATTGAAAAATCTTACGTAGTTTCAACCCCACGATGGCAACACCGCCCCCCCCCCCCCCGAGCAACCGGATAAAACTGTCAGCATCGTAATCAAAGATTTGCAGGTAAAGGGAGGGAGAGGAAAATGAGGCACCTACATCATTCCACATGGGTGGGGTCCCAACTCACATGTCTCCCATCATGCAATCCCTTTAGGGCTGCCATATCCCCCTCTTCAAGACTGAATTCAAACACCTGGCCGGCAGGTTTAGGCAAAGCCAAGGGACACAGATGGAGGGAAGGGTATTAAGACATGTATAGATTAAAAGAAAATCCCTGTGTTTCAATTAATATTTTCACACTGACTTGACGAAAAGGCATATTTGCACTGCGCTTCCTGTGAGTAGTTACTACTGATTTTAGTTCCATTTTCTCTGATCCTAGAGAGGAAATTTCCAGTTATGGGACGGGCACACACAGACACACGCAGTTCTGATATAACTGTCTATTCCATAGAAATGAGGTATCTCAACTCGGACAAATTAGCCCCCCTTTTCCGCTGCAACGAAGAAGCGAGGGCTTTACAGGAAGCAAACAAAACATACAGGACATCACAGTCACTGTTGCATATGCAACACTTAAACGGAACTCAAAATTCCTTTAGTGCAAGGTCGTAGTATTTATACATGAACGTGAAACACCGGCGACTGCAGAAGAAATACGCTGTCTTTGTTGCCCATCCATGCAGCGTTATCTGAATATGAAGCTTGACCTTATACGTTTTTCTTCAGCGTTTATAATACATTCGTAGCCCGTGAGGACTCGGTGCATTCCGTATTTCGGCTGCGGAGCACATTTCTCCTCTATTACTGACTCCTTAAGGCAAACAGTACATTTTAGGATTTCTTCTTAATTTGGTCTTTAAATAAGCTTTACTCACCTGACAATTTTCTAAGATCTTTTCTTCCTTAGTGGACTTTGGAATTGTGACAACTCCATTCTGATTTATTAAAAAAAAAAAAAAAAAAATCAAGAAATAAGCCAAAGAACATATATCATTTAAACACTAAAACACACATTTTCATGATTTTACATGCATTAGATGTGACAGAAAATTATGAAAAATAGATCAATTGATGATCAATCTTTTAGGCCAGTGCAGGGCCACAGTGGTCCAGAGCCTATCCCAGGAGCATTTATGAAAATCTGCAAGGTGCAGAAATCAGAGTATTTCTGAAAATTTTAATGCACAGTTACCACTTATTTGCTGAATTCAATTCTTCCAGCTCATCCACTGGTGTTATTTTCATAAGGACTTGTCAGGCCTCAATTTGAGTCAGCACTACCACGAACTCCCACAATGCTATATCCACGTTACATGTGTTGTCTGTCACTACAACAATCTGATGGTTTGGCTTCTCTAGCTCGGGAAAGTACTGCAGCAAAGTCGTCTGTCCTTTCGCTTTCACGGCTGTTGTAGCGGCTCATATAGCTGACTTCTCGTCATGTCTACAACGCAAATCGGTGGTCACGTTCGCTGTATTACTGCTAGAGTACAGAAGTACCGTCGCACAGAGCTTGCAGACTGTTCTTTTGTGTCATTTCTATATCGAATAGGAAAGCCAAAATATTGCCAAAAGAGTGATTTAAAATGAGGCGGTGCATTGTCAACATCATCATCTTCCGGATGATTCTCACTCATCAAGCTCATTGTTACTTCCTCATGAACTGGGGTTTATTTTTTGACTCATCTGTCAGCTTCAGAAGGGCCGCTACAAGTGCAAAATTAGTATCATGAATACACACACACACACACACACACACACTTGCTGAAGGTGCTTGTCCCAAGCGGGGTCGTGCTGAACCGGAGCCTAACCTGGCAACAGAGGGCGCAAGGCTGGAGGGGAGGGGACACACCCTGGACAGGATGCCAGTCTGTCACAAGGTACCCCGAGCAGGACTCGAACCCCAGACCCGCCCGAGAGCAGGACCCGGTCAAACCCACTGCACCACCGTACCCCCCTTTGTATCATGAATAGTGAGGTATATTTAATATAGTACTGACTCACAGCAGTTTCTTATTTTGTTACAGAAATAAACAAAACATGATACAACCAAATTGTGTTCTTTTCCCACCTGTATACTCCATCGGATGCAGATCTGTGCAGGGGTGCGATTATACTTGTCTGCCAGCTGGTGCACAACAGGGTGTGAGAGTGCTTCCCCTTTGGCCAGCGGGCAGTAGCCCTCAAAAACAATGCCTTCCTGGTGACAGTACTCCATGAGAGCCCAGGGCTGCTGGAAGGGGTGGAACTCAACCTAAACAAGCAGAAAATGGAAGGAACTGTCAGACATTTTAAAACCAATCCAGGCTGTGTTGATGATCATGCCCTTTCCTTTTAGCTCAGAAGTTCAAAACTGAAGGGGAAACAAGTGCAGGCAGCTTTACGCAAAAAAGGTTTGACAGTAGAAAGGTAATAAAGACATAATCAATTCTGTGCAAATCAAACTCAACTTCTGCTCTCTCGTTGCACTTTCTTACATTTCCCGTTTAGTTGATCCACCTTCTTCAAGCCCTAAAAACTGTGCAGCTTTTTAGAGGTTCCTAAAGCTGCACTGAGGAGTTTCAATATGTGAACCAAAGCAGTTATCAAAGGCGATATAAGAAATAAGCAGATGCTCAAATAATGCCCTCAAGATGTGAGAGCACTCTGGGAACTGTGGAATGTATTTTCCATAGCAGTACTTCCTGACAGCTGCTGGGTTTGCCCTGAAGCCTTTTGATGCATGTTGTTCTATGGGAACTGGGTTCGTGGAGCAGACATCCATGGGCTGGGCCTCAAGCCTGTCAGGGACTGCGGAGAGGAGGGGGATCTCTCAAGAGGAGAGTGTGGAGAGCACACCCCATCATTGCACAAAGGTGCCTTGGAGAAAGTCAACACACAAACAACAACGCATCCTGGAACCACTGCAGAAATTAAATTAATGACTGAGATTCTTACTGTGAGCCTTCGTTGAGGCTGCGACTCTCAAAAAAGCATGTCCTCTTCTCTCCAGTGTCCACCCTTGCTTAACATTACACGGGGACACTGAGAGTCCAAGTGTAAAGCATTGTGCTCGGGGCGCTAGAATTTTAGCAACAGGTTTCAGTGGCGAAGATGGCAGACAACAGCCATGGTGTCTTTCAGGTTCACCCCTGGCTTACTGAGGTTACAGTGGTCGGCTCAGTGCGGGGGGAACGTCTCCCCACTGCTGCCATTGATGTCTCCAGTAGGGTACATCCTGTGAGACTCAAGGACATTTGGTCGCACTAAAAAGCATTAGTAGGTTATGCAAGTTGGTGCACACAGTCAGGGTGTGTCTCAACTTCCTCTGTTGAGATCAAGCTCTTCCTTACTTCCTCTGCACACTAACGCTGCTATATACTAAAGGCCAGTGAGCCATACGTCTAGCTTTCAGTTCTTCAAGGTCTATGCATTTTGCAATATCCCTTTTCATGCTAATTTTCACACCATCTAGAAGTAATCTTAACACAGAACTATGAGAAACTTGTCGTCAGACTCATGCCATATGCCCACACACCTACCTGATTGACATGAGGCACTATACGGCAGTCTTCCTTCAGCTCTTGGAGATGAGCGATTTGAAAGTTACTCACACCAATTGCACGGCACACTCCTGCCCCATCGAGTCGGAGAGGAATAGAGAAGAGGGGTCAGCGTCTGAGTTGCACGCAGGGACATTGCAAAGAACGAGAACACATGCACCTTTACTGTAGATATTCTATAGTTATGCTGGAAATTATCTGCTTTTCAATTTCGGCTTAATAATGGTCAGGTTTCGCTGCTTTTCCAGGGATGATCAGCACAGTTACCTTGGGCTAAACACTGAAAAGTCTGCAGCGTTACATACTGCAGGTTATTATTGCGTGCAAATATTTTTTGAAAAGGGAAATCCATCAACTTCAAATTGTGTGGCAACATGCAGCAAGAGAACAAGAGATAATGTTTTGGGTAACAGATGCTGTCAGACTGGACCACACTGAGATCTGGGGCTAGTTCCTAATACAGTTCAGTTTTGTTAATTATGTTTACGGAAATTTCTGTTTCATTGTCTGACTGCGAAAATTTCAATCATAAATTATTACTCTCATTTGTTAAATAATAAAGAACAAGAAAGCAAAGGTGCTTTCTATCAGCAGAGTTCATGGAGTGGGAAAACCTGTAAAAACACTGTGCACAGAACTTGTCCCTGGAAGAGTGTGTCCCGGAGTGAGAGTCAGAGATTTAAACCCTGAGACTGTGTTCCGCAAAAATAAATAAAAATAATCCTATCAGTGAGAAATCTGCTGCTGAATCCAAAATCAGGGTTACTCTCTGCACGGCAAAGTTCACTCCTGACAGCAGTCTATATTTAGGGAATGTTCTGGGCATAAAGCCCTCATATTTTTGGTCAAAGTGGGAACTTCTTCAGCTCAGCCTTAAATAGCAGATGATCGCAAATATATCAAGTTGCTCTGCTAAAGTTTTCATCATAACGTTTTAATTATTTATACAGGTGGATATTTTATTAGAGCTTCTCCAAGTTCAATTGTGTCCAAAAATCAACAGTAGGGTCCATAAGCCCAGTCAGAAACTTGTGCAGACTTCATGTATCTGTACTATAAAAATGAGGGTACAACTGCTAATTACTTCTAGGATTATGAAAATTATGAGAATATGGAATATGAGAATGTGCAGCTCAAGTATCTGGACCAAGACAATATAAAAAAGGTTTAGGATCAGCATGATGATATCTGTTTAAATCTATTTAGTCTTAGTTCAGCAACAGGATTTCCAGTCCAGCCACAGGTGTGGTGAGACAGACAGACAGTCTGGTGAATTTAATTTATGTTTTTTACTTTTAATTTTTTAACACCAGCTGTGGAGGTAAGAGCTTAGGTTTCCCATGAAAACCATAAACTTAACTGGAAGTCCTAATTTATCCAGCATTCGTAGCCACCACTCCAACTCTTTGAAAGTTGACTGAATCGCCACTCTGTCCCTTAAACTGCAGTCAAACAATTTACTTAGGCTTTTCACCACCTTCTCCAAAATGGATGGAATCAATGAGTTAAAGGAAGTTTTCAGTAGACCTTCCGGTCCTCAGAATCAAAGTTCTACACTTTGATGATTTGAAAATTATGATAAGATTCCTCAAGCCCTTGTAAAATCCACCTGCATCATGGGACAGATGTGGTCACTGTCAAGTCATCCATGAAGGCTCTGATGGGTGGCTGCATGACACTAGACTTGGTGGTCAGACCTTTACACTCAACCTCTGGCAACTTCATTTGTTCATAGCCACAGCAAATAGGATTATGGAGATAGTACAGCCAGTAGGTTAACTGAAAGGATAAACTAGGGTCATGATGAGATCCAGGAGCTGCTAATGTTCACTGTGCGCTGTCATCAGGGTTACCAGCAACTGGCCAAAACCATCTATGCAGAAAAGACCTCCATGCTTGCAAAGGGAGACAACAGGAGGTAAGTACCTTCATCATAGAGCTCCTCCAACGCTTCCCAAGTCTCAGCCCGTACCTCCCGATTGGTCCGCCCCGTGATGCTGCAGTCTGGCCAGTGCATCAGGTACAGATCTGAAACAGAAAAAAAAAAGAAAACCATAGAGAGAAAACCATATTAACAATTTCCAGCTATTGTATGCAGAACTTAGAGAGACTGATGTGACTCCAGTTTAAATGGATTGACTTAGGTCACACTTACTGATAAACTATCCGTGAGTAAAGCACACGTATGTGTCCAACATAAATTTATATTAATGTAACGTTCAGCTCCTCGAATGATTCTTGTACTGCTGTCAGTAAATCTGGAGACGTAAGAGGCATTTGTTACCATGCACAATATATAAAGGAACAATTTATTAAACTCCCATGTAAGAAACTTTCATTTGGATTTGAGAATAGCAACAGCAGCTTACTTGCATGTCTTCAAGTAGAAAAAGCAAGCTGGCAAGGAGTGGCTATGAGGATCGGGGAGAAAATCATACATCTCTAAAGTAAGAAGAGCAAAAGAAATGACAAGGAGACTGATTTGGGACAGGTTTCCTTTTATGCAAGCCTCTGACCTGGTAGTTTGACTAGATAATAAAAAAGAATTTCTAAGTTAGAAAGAATTTCTATTGCTAAAAATATAAAAGGTGAGCTCTGCGGTGGTCTGCCTTGCTTAAAAATTCACTGGTTGAGAATTACAATATTCAGTGGTTTTATACAGATCATCAAGATATTAATAATCTGAGTTTCTCAGAAATCACCGCTATTCCCTTTTGGCAGCTTCTGGGGTCAATATACAGTGTGAGGAAGGGCAGGTTATGAGGCTCAGATGTGTCCTGCTGTCAGCCTTTGAAAGATGAGACTCGTTCTCCTCGCTGTGCATAACGAAACTACTGACTTCTCCTTGTAGTTCAAACCACTGACCAAAAAAAAATATTTAAAAAAAAAAAAAACCCATTGCTTGGTCTCGGAAACAACCCATAACGATGCGCACGCACACCACGCAAGTGTGCCTGTGACTTGTGTTTCCATGCAAGGTTCACACTTCTTCATACTTCATCTCAACTGTTATCAAAATAGCAAACAATGTGGCAGCATTTCCTACACCTGGGACATTCGCACAAGGGCAGCATGACGCAGGACACCTTGCGTTGCACTCACCCGGGTTAGCACCCGTCCTTCATTTTCCCTAAAATGCGTGGGGCCGGTAGGGAGCAGAGCAGTCCCTCAAAAGACTCAGGTTCGAGCCTTGCTCCTGCTGCAGTACCCTTGAGCCAGGTATTCATCATGTACTGACATTGTAAAACTCACCAAAGGAGGATGGTGATAATACTCATGTGTGCATATTGCCCCCACCCATCTTACCGAGGTAGTCCACTCCAAGGCGCCTGCACGAGTCGGCACAGGCCCGTTTGGCATTGCTGTAGCCGTAGTCTCCTGGCCAGAGCTTGCTGGTGAGCCACAGGTCGTGGCGGGGCACTCCGCTCTCCTTCACACTCACACCCAGCTGCTCCTCGCACCCGTACCGCTTGGCCGTGTCCACATGGCGTAGGCCGCAGTCCCGTAGCGCATACACCACAGCCCTGTGCGAGTAACCGCCATGGTGTGACGTGCCTAAGGTAAAGTCCAGGGTCAACGGTTATTGGGAAGAACCGAAAGAGGCGCGATGATGATGATGATGTCCGATTTCACCAAAGACAAGGCAAAGCCGACTGCGCGTAGGAGTCGGAGGTGTCAGACGCACTTTTTTGTCAGACGTGTTTCAAGCCTCAGGTACTTTCCATTAATATGCACGCTTGATACCCCACCTTAACTGAATGCGATGATAAACTGGTTTTAGGACTAATGCAGGAGAAAATATCTTCCGGCCCGAAGCCCTCGAAGAGCTGAGACCGAGAGAAGAGTTGCATTAAAATCGGCATCATTTTTACTGCAGTGTTTTTAGCACAATCTGAATGTAGTTTAGCACCCTTATACACCTGGTAGCGTAGCAGTTAGAGCCACTGGATTTAGACCTGAAAGTTGCAGGTTTGAATCCCCCCTCCAGATGCAATACCCTTCAGCAACATACTTAACCTAAACAGCTCTGGTAAAATTGCACAACTGTATAAATGGGTAAATAATTATAGGTGGCTTAATATTGTGAGTTGCTTTGGTAAAGAGCATCTAAATGCAAAAAAAAAAACCATAAGCATGCATACAAATGTCATCCATATGCCTTTGTTAGTGCTTAATTTTTAAAACAAAATACTGCTGCATTAACCTTATCAGCGTGAATTTAGTTTGGGTGATTTGGTTTGCCTCCTGTTTCTGTCATTGTGGTTCAGGTTATCAGTCACTAAATTTCCACGTGCGTGTGTGTGTGTGTGTGTAATTCTCTGCAATGGACTTGCGCCCCATTCAGGATGTACCATGTCACACACCCTATGCTTCCAGGATAGACTCTTGATCACTGTGACCATGTAGTGGATGCATTTTCTGAAAATGGATGCATGGATTTGTTACTCAAACTCAAGTATAGTAAGGCAGGAGAGCCAGGAAACAGAAGTCGACTCCATTGCATTGTGAAGGTTTCAAAACCACAGAGCAAACAGAAAAAGTGAGACAAATGATGAGGGTAACCACACTTAGTGGACCAGATGCGCGGGAAGATCAAAAGGCTGACAGATGGCAACACCACCAGCTTCTGTGAAAATCAGGTTCTCCGTTTAAATAGACTGAAGATGAACAAGAGCCTTGTTGTGTTAAGCGTTCAGTACCTAACTTTCAGGGATCAATTTTACAATCATTTACCCCTTTATAACAATCGATGAGTTTTACTGGGAAAATTCAGGGTTAACGGGGGGTGCGGTAGCGCAGCGGGTTTGGCTGGGTCCTGCTCTCCGGTGGGTCTGGGGTTCGTGTACTGCTTGGGGTGCCTTGTGATGGACTGGCGTCCCGTCCTGGGTGTGTCCCCTCCTGCTCCAGCCTTGCACCCTTTATTGCTGGGTTAGGCTCCGGTTCACCGCAACCCCCCTCGGGACAAGCGGTGTCAGACAATTCAGCATTAAGTACCTTACTGAAAGATGCCACATAACAGGGTGGGATTCAAACCTTCAACCTTCATATTACAAGAGTCTTAAAGCTCACCTCTTTCATTATCACTTCTCCTATAATTTAAGTGCATGATAAACGTGTAGATGTTTGTGATTATTACTCTCCATTTGGATAAACCTTTATGCGGCTACTCATGTGATGTACACTGGTTCATATGGTGGAACGTAACAAATCAACTGTGCTTTAGAATTGTTAAATGTAAGGCAACAGCCCTAACCATTGCGCCACCTGCTGCCCACATACCTCTTTTCAGCATTTTCTGTATTTTACTATTATGTATCATAAAACAGAATATTTCTCATATTTTGAAGTGCCGTGTGTGTGTATAAAATGTAATGTAAAGGATATTATTTTACTTCTTCGTCGATGCATATGACGACTGAAACTGGCGCAGAACTACTTGTTTACGACACAGGCCGTCGTGATACGGCAAGCCGCTTGGGCGCCCACGTCACAAGCCTGTGTCATGTTGTTGTAAACATGAAACATGATAAGTTTTTGAGGGCAAAAATGTTAGTAATCCTTTGCAATGCATTTTAGATGATGTCCTGAGACAAATCAGTATAAATGGCTGTTATTACCGCACACTAGACTTTAAGAGTAGCATTAACAACAAGCTAAGCTGTTTCAGACAGTTTTATTTATATGTGTCAGTGCCCACGTTTGTGAAGCTGAACTAGCGCTACGGAACACGGGGGAAATGTGGCTGTGGCTGTTTATTAGACGCAGGATTTTAGGACAAGAAGAGGAATCCAATCCACTTTGCCCATTTTTGAGGCAAAAAAAACAGATGAGGAACTTGGAGGACGTCGGAAAACTGTGGGAGAGACAGAGAGAAAGTGAATAAAAAAAACACATAAAGTGGAGACACCTTACCCAGCCCGAGTATCGGGATGTGAAGACCGTTGGACAGACGGACTGTGGGACAAGAAAGGAGGGGACGCACATTTAAATTCATATCTGACCGAGTACGAATTCTTATAAAAGCTAACAGGTTGCACTACTGCATATGACGACTGAAAGTGGCGCAGAACGACTTGTTTACGACACAGGCCGTCGTGATACGGCAGGCTGCTTAGGCGCCTACGTCACAAGTCTGCGTTCTGTTGTTGTAAACAACTGTTGTTGCCATGGAGACGTGCGCAGCAGCGCCCCCCCCGCCGGTCGTCTGTCGCGCCTTTGACCGTGAAGGTGCTGAGTTCAAAGGTTTTCCCTGTTGTTATGGGATGTCGTATAACTTACCTTATTTTTTCAGTTTGGTGAAAAAGGCCCCTGAAGGTTTTCAGTACAGTGTGAACGAACTGAGTTTGTATGATTTTAACTAACATTTGTATGATTGTCCAGGAAAAAAAATTTGAAGGGTACTAAGTTTATTACTCTGGAAATGGCAATAATCAAGCATCTATAGTATATACTGTATTTTTGTAACCTGAATATATATAAAATTGACCACATAATAATGCACTTCGCGTACTGGTTTAACTCACAGCACATGTACATGAGGACTGGTGTAACCTGGTGTGTCCCCTCCCCCTCTGGCCTTGCGCCATTGTGTTGCCGGGATAGGACCGCAACCCCACTCGGGACAAGCGGTTTCGGACAGTGTATGTGTACACAGTGCTGCAATCATCTGTATAGCAGCATATTTTTTGACATGTATTTTAAGATGTATATCTTGTACAATCTGCCATTCCGATAGCTTTTTGGAAATAAAACAACAAAATGAAGCGAGGCTAAGGACCCCCGTCAGGTTTTGTCAGCGAACATACTGTAGCGCGTTGTGCTCTAGGTTCGGATGGGGAAAGAAGGACTCACAGACAGCGTTACTTACAAACGTTTTTAATTTCTCCATTCCTCATTTCTGAAGGAATGGCCTACCATCTCGAGTTAATCTTCCCAGCCTGCCTTAACACCTCTCAGTTTGTTTTTTCTCTCATGAAGACAGTGACCCCCTTATATTCCCTGTCAGTGTCTCCAGCGGTTGAACAATTAATTCCAATTTTCCCACAATACAACTATTTACAACAGACCCGTTTCTCCGCTCAAACTTCCGGTAACGCGGATCGGTACAATAATATATGGCACTGAACTTATGTAATCGGAACCTCATTACTGCCTTAGAGAAACATGTAACGGACGACAACAGCACAGTACAACTGTTGTTTCAATTTTAACTTTTATTTACATTTATCTGATGTTTTTCTCCAAAGCGACTTACAATTATTTCCCCATTTCACAGGTGGGTAGTTTTACTGGAGCAATTAGGGTAAGTACCTCAAGGGTACTAAAGCTGGAGGTGGGGATTCGAACCAGCGACCTTTGGGTCCAAGAGCAGATGTTTTAGAACGCTTTTTATCTGGAAAATGTTCCGCTCTTCTCAGACCCTCCCCCCTCCTCCACGGATACCTGGTGTTGAGTTGCGCTGCGCTTCCCTGCGCTTCCCTGCGCTTCCCTGCGCTTCCCTGCGCTGCTCTGCGCTGCTCTGCGCTGCTCTGCGCTGCTCTGCGCTGCGCTCCTGGCCGCCAGGAGGCGCTGTGTCCGGACACGAACGGCCCGGTTCCCACATAGCAGCCGTGTGGAGGCGGGGCGCCGAGCCCGACTGGATTGCGTCCTGTTTATCGCTTTGTGACTTTGACTCCGTTTGGAAAGTTGGGAACGAACTTATTGGTTTTCGATACAGTCACCGTAACAGTGTAGTGGCGCGCCGCAGTATGTGGTTAGAACGGAAATAAAAGCACTGGACACAGCTGTGGTCTCCAGACGATCTTGTTATAATTATTTTTTATTTATTTTGCTGTTCATGTGAAACAAGATAGGAAAAAAAAGATGCTTCTCCGGGTTTTCTCAAATTTCTGCACAAGGTTTGTACCGCAGAGATTTGAATCAGATTCATGGTGCCGCCGTTTTGCGTTCAAAGTGTCTCCTTCACACACCTCCACAGTCACTCAATGTTCCCTGCCGTGATTTACCAGCCTAAACTAGTACTATGAATGATGAAGTACTGAAGTGTTTTATTTTAATGTGCAGTGCCGTTTGCGGAGATACACCCGTTAATATGATTCAGCTGCCCTATGGATTTTACTGGAGTAATTAGGGTAAAGATGTTGCTTAAGGCGCTACAGCTGGGGATTCGAACCTGTGGTGTTTGGGTGTGAAAGTAGCAGCTCTAACCACTATGGTGCCAGGTGTCCCTACACTCCTTTGTTTGTGTCCCTAATGTCTTCAATATTTGAACACGTAGCTTCCCAAGTCATGTTTCAGCTGATGGACCCTCTGCTGCAAACCGAATGAAATCTGGAGACGCCTTCTTCTGCAGAGTTCTGCTTCGGTATTTCTGTTGTTTTGGTCCAGAGACACTTTTCAAAGTGTTACCCATTTATAGAGCACTGTATTCTTACTGTTCTGGTCCAGGGTAAGTACTGTGATCCGTGGTACTACAGCAAGGCCCTGCCCGGGACTTGAGCCTACAACCTTCCGGTTGCAAGTGTTAGGTTTTTAAAAAAAAAAAAAAAAAACACATCAGAGTGATTCACCCCCCTAGTAGTAAACAACCAGTGTTTTTGAGAACTCGCTGTAGGGTATCCCACACGCAGGGGACAACCGCAGCACTGTCTTGACTGTATCTGAGGGTGTTGTGTTCTTCCTCCTGGCTGCAGGAAGTCGACCCCTAGGCGCATGCTGCTGGCAGCGGTGTCCCTTCTGCTGCTCGTCATCGGGGCTACGCTCTCCGCTTTGCTTCCTGCTGCAGATGATCGCGCGGGCCTTGGGCGCATCGACATCGAGAGGGTCCTGCGGCGACAGGCGAGCGATGACGCACCTCGGCGGGCAGCGAACCCCCCTGCTAACTCCTTCACCATCATCATGCAGACGTACAACCGGACGGACGTTCTGCTGAAGCTGCTCAATCATTACCAGGCGGTACCGCGCCTTCACCAGATCATCATCGTGTGGAATAACGTCGGGGAGACGGCTCCGCAAGAGCTTTGGGAAGCGCTGGGCCCCCACCCGGTGCCGGTGCTCTTCAAAGTGCAGAGCGTCAACCGCATGCGGAACAGAATGCAGCCCTTCCCTGAGCTGGAGACGGACGGTGAGGGCCGCGGTGCCGGGCCTAGGGCTTAAGGCGGGGAGGGACGGGGGTCCCGGTGTTACTGCGGGTTCGATCTTGTGACTCGGATGTCTCAAATCATTCTTCAGAAAGGCAATGAAATGGGTTTGGCGAAGACAGCAAGTCGAATAAAGCGAGTTTCTGGATGCCTGGACCAAAAACATCCCGACTTCCACATTCTCAAACCTAATTCTCTAATAGCCTCGCTCTCGAATGACCTCGTTCTCTAATAGCCCTGATTGTTGGGGATTGTTACCAGCGGTAACGTTTAAGAATTACGGTGATGGTGAAGTGTGAGTACGCTAGCTGGAAACTAGTTTTTTTTTTTTTCCCCCCCCCCCCACGTTTGGCCTTCACCTAAGAACGGGAAACCAGCCAACGTGTCTTCCAGCTCTTCTGCGGCGATTCCCAGAGACGTAGGACATTTTGCTGCTTTGCTTTCGTTCTTCTGTCCCACGCTGATGTTTCCGAAACGGACTCGTACTTTTCGCTTCTCTTTCAGGTTCGGTACGCATCCAGATGGGCAGCTTTGTCTCGCTCGCCTTTAATAAACTCCGCAAGGAACTTTTATTATTGAACGCTAAATATAGAAAGTAACACCATGTTTTGACTGGTTTTGTACTGTTGTTTTTTAAAAAAAAATTTTTTTGTGTTTGCTTTTCTCAACAGCCGTACTGATGCTCGATGATGACACCCTGATCAGTGCACCAGACCTCAGCTTTGCCTTCTCTGTCTGGAAGGTGGAGTATTTGTGTTGACGTGGATTGCGCAATCCCTCATTACATGGCAACACATATCTCATGTCATCACTGTTTTTTTTTTTTTTTTTTTTTTTTCTTTTTTCTCTTTTTTTTTTTTGCAGCAATTTCCTGAGCAAATTGTTGGGTTTGTTCCACGCAAGCATGTGACCACAGCTTCGGGGGTTTATATCTACGGGAGTTACGAGCTCCAGGACCCAGAGGAGGGTGGTGGAGACAGGTATAAATTGAAGAAGCTATAGTGCTGTACAGGTTGGAGGTATGTACCCTGCTCTAGGATACTGCAGAACAATACCACGTAGCATAGTGTTCGGTTGTCAGAGTGTTGCCTTACACTGGAAGGACTCAGGTTTGCATCGCGCTTTGGGTGAGTTTCCTCATTTGATGCAGGAACATTCTTCAGCTGTATAAATAGACGAGTGACTGTAAGTAGCTTAACATTGTGACGTCACTTTAGAGAAAAATGACAACTGAATGAATAAACGTGTGGGATTTGAGCTGGGAGCCCTCGGGTTGCAAGACGGTGCCCTAACCGCTGCGCTTCTTCGTCCTAAAGTGCCGTTTCACCGGGAGTTTAGGAATCGGCCGATGCTTCGCGTTTGATGGGGGACCTGTGTGTTGGGCGTTGCAGGTATTCCATGGTTCTGGTTGGCGCGGCCTTCTTCCACCGCCACTACCTGCAGCTTTTCCGCCATCAGCCTGCCGAGGTGCACGCGCTGGTGGACGAGACGCAGAACTGCGACGACATCGCCATGAACTTTGTCGTAGCGACGCAGCTTGCGCGGCGCGATGACGGGGAGGGGCGTCCCTCGGGCGTGTTCGTGAAGCCCGTGGACGTGCGTAACTTGGAGCGCGACGCCAGCAGCGGCTACGTGGGCATGTGGCACCGCGCCGAGCACATGCTGCAGCGCTCCTATTGCCTCAACCGCCTGGTGCAGATCTACGGGAGCATGCCGCTCCGCTACTCCAATCTGATGCTCTCTCAGTTTGGCTTCCCCAGCTACGGCAACCACAAGACCAGGAACTAGAGGCGGGAGGGAGTCCTTGCGGGCCGCTGACAGACTGTCGCAAACATCGGAATGCAGCGATCGAGCTTTTCTACCGCTCGCTCTTTTTTCTCAAATTTATTAAGAAACCTAAAAATAATAAAGCTCAATGTTTCTTACTGTAATTTTACTTTGACATTATGGTTCAGTATGTAGTTACGTTATTAAATTGTTGCTTTGTTCTTCTCTTTTGAAAAAATGACTTGGTTAACGTGACCGTTCGTGTTCAAGGCAAATGACCAGTTAGAAGGGGGCTTTTCCTGCAATCACTGGGACAAAATATCGCTTTATGTTAAAATGTAAAGTGTTTTTTAAATTGTATACAACATTTTCCCGGCTCTTCAATGAAGCGGATTAGAATTCATCTTTGTAAGCAGAAGCAGAACACATTTTTTTTCATGTGCCATGTCAATAGCTGGAGATTATATTTTATTTAAATAAGGATCCAGTTAATTTTTCTCACTCAGTTACAGTTCAAAATAAGAATAAAGCTGGAATATGTGCTTATTATAAGAATAAGATGCATTGTCTGTGCTCTTCAAGTGGAGAGAAAAAACGTAACTGAGTCGCTGACACTTCTATCTAAATCATCTTGCAGTATTTAATTAATTTATACAGCAGGGTAGTTTGACTGTCAGCAACTTGAGGATAAAGGGTACTACAGTGGGACTTGGAACTTGCAGCCTTCAGCTTGAAACACCTTCTAGCCATAAAAGCTTTATGATAAGTGGAAAGTGCTTGGATTTTTAGGATTTCTCGGTGTTAAGCTGGAAAAAAAGTGGTGTTAAAAGACCAAATGTTCCTGCATGACTACCGGCAGGGAACTAGGCGCGTGTGAGAAGGTAATGTAGTTCTTCAGGAACCCGTGGAAGGTTCAGTGTAGCGTGAGAACACGGGAGGACTGTTTGCTTGTGTGTTTTTCATTTGCCCAGTAACTGGCATCAAAGTACAGGGTGTTAAGTGTTGAGGCGACTCCTCCTGTCGGCCTTTCTCACCGTGTACACGAGACCCTTAAATGAAAAAAGGCGTAGTTGCGCTTCTTGCTGTGTAGTTCTCATGCTATTTACTGAATTACGTTTATTCATTTAGCCGACAATTTTCCCCAAAGCGAGGTACGGCTCAGTAAACTAAAGTGCATTTCACAACAGAGCTCTTTTCACGCTCAGTTTGCGTGAAAATATGCAAAAATAGAATTTCTGTATTTACGGAATCTGCATCTTGATGTTAAGTGTATTGGTTTCTTATGAGTTTGCTATTCTAATATGTATGTTTTATGTATGGTATAAAGCATTGTGGGACAGAATGCAGAGTAACGGTCAGAGATGCTGCGTCTGGACCCATAGATTCAAATCCTGCCTCCAGCTGTAGTACCCTTGAGTAAGGTACTTAACCCTAAATTGCTCCAGTAAAATTAGCCAGCTGTGTAAATGCCTCAATACCTGCAAGTTGCTTTGGAGAAAAGTGTCAGCTAAGTTAATAAATGGGAAGCAATTTCTGTAGAAGGCTTCAGAGAAACAAAGATGGACAAAAATGCATGTTCTCAAAAGTAACTGCCCTTTCCCTCCTGTAGTCGCAGAGGGTACGTTTTCGATTTTCTTACTTTCCACGCCTGTCATTTGACATGAGGTACAAAAGCTCAGTTTGTAACTTTGCGAGGACTGAGGACAATGCAGTTGTGAGCTCCATTTCTTGTCAGAGGGACATTAAAATTTTTCCTCCTTGCGTGAGTTTGCTCAAGGTGAAGATAAGGTCAGGAAGGAAAACTGAGTGAGTTTTGTTATCCCGGAGCTCTGTTTTAGGATATTCTGACTAAATCACATTACAAGACCTAGAAAAATAAATGTACCTAAAGTGCTTTTTTTGGCCTCAAGACTTCTTGAGCGTAACAAAGCCACGAACGCCATCCTACACACGCTTGCCCAAAGAGTGCGGAGTTGAGCATGTGATGCCTGAGAGAAGTAGCACAGATCCATAATATTCAGGATCTTTTTTGGCCTTAAATTTTGTAACCAACTTTAGGGATAGTATGTGACATAGTAATTGGAGCCCAAAAGAAAGAGGGTTCAAATCCTCTTCCCATCACAGCATCCTTGGTGAAGGTACTTAGACTAGATTCACACACACACACACTTTCTGAACCACTTGTCCCATATGGGGTTGCAGGGAGCCAGAGCCTAACCTGGCAACTCAGGGTGTAAGGGACACACCCAGGATGGGACGCTAGTCCATCACAAGGCACCCCAAGTAGGACTCAAACCCCAGACCCACCGGAGAGCAGGACCCGGTCCAAGCCACTGGGCCATTGCACCACCACGTCATGCTGGTGAAGGGTGTCAGCTGAATTAATAATTAATAATAAACAAACAAAATTACTTTCTTTCGACTTACATTGACTTAAAATGTTTCCATGTCATAGCTCTTCATGACGCTTTGTCATCCAAGTTCGTGCTCAATTTGATGTCTCATCTTAAAACCCTTTCCCACTAAAGAATGACCTCAGTATTTTACTTCCCTTGAACTCAGTGTGTGAAAACTGACCTTTTTTTTTTAGATAGATTTCGATTTTTGGAAATCTATCAGATCTGAGGACCACCTTCTTTAAACGGGGTGAATTATGAGAAACCAAGACTTTGAAGAGCGTGGTGTAAACAAACCCACTCTCTCTCTCTCTCTCTCTCTCTCTGGAACTTCCCTGCAATTGTTGGCTGGACCACAGCTGGCTGCGGACCCTGGAACGCGCCATCCGTTCCGTGTGGTGAATTCCTCGTTAACCGGATCAAACAAAGCCGACTTTCCTGTTGGGCGAGAAAACGATTTCGGTGTTTTCGTTAGAAGACTATCAGCACCATACACAGACTCCTGAATCTGGCAGCATTCGCCCACAATATTTACCAGAGTGGAACACGGCCCGTTTATAAGAAAGCCTTTAACCGTCTTGCAGCGTGTGAGGGAACCCATCTCTGAGGATTTCACTCGCGTCAGCCGATGCCGAAACATCTCTCTCACCGCTACGGCTGCAGCAAACAAGAAATCCACATTAGTTAGGCGGAGGCCTTCACTCTACTTGCACCTTCGAACACATTTCTTTCTAGACCCTTGTAGGCAATATTCACAGTCACATAACCAGAGGATGCAGTTTATGAGACTGAAGCTCTTAGCAGTGTTTAAATTCGTATTTAAACAGTGCTTGAACTGCTTCAACGCACTCTTCAACCTCCATCTGATGGGAAAACCTGCTGGTGTCTGTCCTTTCAAACTTGCTGTGCTGCAGAATGTGAACCCTGAACTGCTCTTAACTGCTTGACACAAAACTGCCGCAAGAAAAGAACACTGCTTTCTCTCTTTTCAAAATATCCTCTCTCGCTACATGGACACCCTTCTGTTATTTCAGAAATTTCCGTGTAAGAAAAGGTCGGGACTCAGTTTCGGAGGTGCAGTGCACAATCATGTTGGCAGAGCCACGTGTTTCCTAATGCCAGTGTCAGAATCCAACAGTTCCAGATTCCATTTACATTTATTCCCTTAGCAGACGCTTTTCTCCAAAGCGACTTACAACAAACACTATGTAGTGTTACTAGCCCCCACACATTATTCACCAAGGTTATTTACACTGCTAGATACACTACTTACACTGGGTCACTCATCCATACATCAGTGAAACATACTCTCTGTCCCTCGCACACCATGGGTGAACCTGACCAGCATGTCTTTGGACTGTGGGAGGAAACCAGAGCACCTAGAGGAAACCCACACAGACAGGGAGAGAACATGCAAGCTCCACACAGACTGAGCAGGGATCAAACCCACATTCTCTTACACCACCCAGGCGCTGTGGCACAGCAGTGCTAGTTGCTGTGCCACCAGGCTTACGATGAGAGTGTGAGAGACCATCTGGACTGCAGTTTCAGTAGGAACTGCTGGTTGCCATGTGGGGTGAAATGCTTTACTTTTCACAAATGCTTTCAGAGACTGCGAAATTTGTTTCAATTCAGTTCACACACACACTGTCTGAAACCACTTGTCCCAGGTGGGATTGCATCAAACCAGAGCCAAACCCAGCAACAGAGGGCACAAAGCTGGAGGGGGAGGGGAGACACCCAGGACAGAACACCAATCCATCACAAGGCTCAAACCCCAGACCCACCGGAGAGCAGGACCTGGCCAAACCCACTACACTACCGCACCCCCCAATTCAATTCAATTCAATTCAATTCACACACACACACACACACACACACACACACACACACACACACACACACACACACACACACACACACACACATTTCAGAACCGCTTGTCCCATACGGGGTCACGGGGAACCGGAGCCTACCCGGCAACACAGGGCGTAAGGCCGGAGGGGGAGGGGACACACCCAGGACGGGATGCCAGTCCGTCGCAAGGCACCCCAAGCGGGACTCGAACCCCAGACCCACCGGAGAGCAGGACGGAGGTCCAACCCACTGCGCCACCGCACCCCCCTTAATTCACTTCAATTCAATTCATTTTTATAGCACACTCTTTGCCCCAGATGGAGGAGTTTAAGTGTCTTGGGGTCTTGTTCACGAGTGAGGGAAGGGAGAGTGAGATCGGCCACAGACCGGGAGCAGCGGCAGCAGTAATGCGGTCGCTGTACTGGACTGTAGTGCTGAAGGGGAAGCTGAGCCATAAGGCAAAGGTCTCCATGTACTGGTCGATCTACGTCCCTACCCTCACCTATATTCAGGAACTTTGGGTAATGACCGAAAGAATAAGATCGCGATACAAGCGGCCGAAATGAGTTTTCTCTTCAGGGTGTTGGGACTCATTCTCCGTGACAGGGTGAGGAGTTCAGACATCCAGGAGGAACTCAGAGTAGAGCCGCCACTCCTCCACATTGAGAGGAGCCAACTGAGGTGGTCCGGGCATCTGGTAAGGGTGCCCCCTGGGCGCCTCCCTTTGGAGGTATAGCGGGCACGGCCAACTGGGATGAGGCCTTGAGGCTGGCCCAGGACCCGCCGGAGGGATTATATCTCCCAGTTGGCCTGGGAACGGCTGGGGATCCCCCAGGTTGAGCTGGAGGAAGTTGCCTTTCTGCCCTCGCTGTTGCCACCATGACCCTAGAAGGACAAGCAGGATAGAAAATGGATGGATGGATGGATGGATGGACTCTTTTCGGGAGAGATTTGCTTTATTAAAGTCCCCGAGAATGATTATAACAGAGTCCGGGTGTTGTTGCTCTGTGTCAGTGATCTGGTCGCCCAGCTGCTGAAGCGCTGCGTGAACTGCCAAAATACAGACAGCATATTACATGTCCCACCAGAGACAGTAATATTTTGGACCACTGCTACACCACGGTAAAGGATGCATACCACTCTGTTCCACGGGCAGCTTTGGGGCTCTCTGATCACTGCCTGGTTCATCTTATACCGACCTACAGGCAGAAACTGAAATCAGCTAAACCTGTAATAAGAACTGTTAAAAGATGGACTGGGGAAGCAGAGCAGGACTTACAAGCCTGCTTCGAGTGCACTGACTGGAGTGTTTTTGAGGCTGCTGCTAGCGATCTGGATGAGCTCACAGACTCTGTAACATCATATGTCAGTTTCTGTGAGGATATGTGCATCCCTACCAGGACTCATTTAACATACAACAATGACAAACCGTGGTTCACTGCAAAACTCAGACAGCTTCGTCAGGCCAAAGAAGACGCCTACAAGAACGGGGACAGAGTCTTGTATAAACAGGCCAAAAACACACTGGCAAAGGAGATCAGAGTGGCTAAGAGAAACTACTCTGAAAAGCTGAAGAAACAGTTTTCAGCCAATGATCCTGCGTCGGTGTGGAAAGGCATGAAAGACATCACAAATTACAAGACACCACCCCCCGGCACCGTGTCAACTCAACAACTAGCCGACGATTTGAATGAGTTTTATTGCAGGTTTGATAAACCCTGCCTCACACCCTACACCCATTCAGACCCTCTCTCCACCAATCACTTAACAACTCAAGTAACCCCCACCTCCCCCCCTCCTGTACCTTTGATCTGCGAAGAGGAGGTGCGTCGGGTCTTCATCAAACAGAAGACAAGGAAAGCACCAGGCCCAGACGGTGTCTCACCGGCCTGCCTAAAAACCTGTGCTGACCAGCTGGCCCCTATCTTCTCAAAGATCTTCAACAGATCACTGGAGATGTGCGAAGTTCCTTCCTGCTTCAAACGCTCCACCATCATCCCCATCCCAAAGAAACCCAAGATCACAGGACTTAATGACTACAGACCTGTCGCCTTAACATCTGTGGTCATGAAGTCACTTGAAAAACTGGTGTTGGACTACCTGAAAGACATCACTGGACCCTTGCTGGACCCCCTGCAGTTTGCTTACCGAGCAAACAGGTCTGTGGATGATGCAGTCAACATGGGACTGCACTACATTCTGCAACATCTGGACAAACCAGGGACTTATGCGAGAATCCTGTTCGTGGACTTCAGCTCAGCCTTCAACACCATCATCCCACACCTCCTCCTGTCCAAATTAACCCAACTCTCTGTGCCCACCTCCATCTGTCAGTGGATCACCAACTTTCTGACAGACAGGCAGCAGATAGTGAGGCTGGGAAAATTCTCATCCGAAACTCGCACAATCAGTACCGGAGCCCCCCAGGGATGTGTGCTCTCCCCACTGCTCTTCTCCCTGTACACCAACGACTGCACCGCGAAAGACCCCTCTGTCAAACTCCTGAAGTTTGCAGACGACACCACACTCATCGGCCTCATCCGGAATGGCGACGAGTCTGCCTATAGACAGGAGGTCCAAGAGCTGGCTGTCTGGTGCAGTCATAACAACCTGGAGCTGAACACGCTCAAAACAGTGGAGATGATCGTAGACTTCAGGAGAAACACCTCAGCATTATCCCCACTCACCATCATGAACAGCACTGTGGCAACAGTGGAGTCATTCAGGTTCCTGGCCACCACCATCTCACAGGACCTGAAGTGGGAGCCCCACATAGACTCCATTGTGAAGAAGGCCCAGCAGAGGTTGTACTTCCTTCGCCAGCTGAGGAAGTTCAACCTGCCACAGGAGCTACTGCTGCAATTCTACTCTGCAGTCATTGAGTCCGTCCTCTGCACCTCTATAACTGTCTGGTTCGGCTCAGCTACGAAGTCAGACATCAGAAGACTGCAGCGGATAGTTCGGACTGCTGGAAGAATCATCGGCACATCCCCCCCAGCTCTCCAAGAACTGCACTCGTCCAGAGTCAGTAAAAGGGCGAGCAAAATCATTCTAGACCCCTCACATCCAGGCCACTTCCTCTTCGAACCCTTGCCATCTGGCCGGCGCTACAGAGCACTGTGCACCAGGACAGCCAGGCATAAGAAAAGTTTCTTTCCTCAGGCCATCTACCTCATGAACACCTAAATCTCTCACCTAGAGAGTAAACCGTGCAATACATAATGCTATTTATATTTATAACTATTTATCACATTTCTCCTACACTCCCTTGCATTTGTATCTAGCGACTATTTTTGTACTATTTTTGTATATTGGGTACTTTATATTTTTTAATATTTTTTGTCCCTTGCTCGCGTGCTCTATCTTCTCATCTGTGTCTTGTCACTGTCATTCTGTCTGTGCTGTGGTGGTTCCTGTCACCAGGACAAATTCCTTGTATGTGCGAACATACTTGGCAATAAAGCTCGTTCTGATTCTGATTCTGATTCTGATTCTGATTCACGCAGTGACACAGAATGCTTTAACACAGGCATAAGACAAGAAAAACAAACACATCACACAGAAGACAGCTGACTACCTACTATAATAATATAACACCTGTATGGAGCTATTAGCATGCCTACTGGTTACGGAGGAAAGGAATAAAAACTCCAAACCAAAAATTGAGGGAATAAAAAACTTCTGGGGGTCCAAGGGCCAGTGGCTACCCACCCCTCCTGGATTAAGTAACAGTTCTAAGCCAATTAATGAGTCATAATGATATTGTTGCTGTATAGTACCTTAAATTTCCAGCTCAGCATGGTACATCTCGTACCATGAAAAGATAAATTAAACGATTGTATTATTAAACAATAAATTTATTATTGTTTATTTATTTAGTTAATGTTTTCCTTCAAAGCAACTTACAATGTTTGGTTTGCACACAAAGTTACTTAAAATTATTTGCCCATTTATACACCTGGGCTAATTAACCCCATGCTATTTTTGTAATAGTCCAATCCCTATTATTGTTTCACTACCAATATGCAAATTAAATTCCTTAAGAAAAAAAATATTATGAATATAAATGCTTTTATTTCCTTGGGTGTGTCGTGCACAGCTGCACCCAGAGGATTCTTCTGCATAACAAGAAACTGCATAATATATGACAGAAATAGAATAAAAGCCACATTGCAACAAACTTCTCAGAAACAAAATAAATTAGTTATATTCACTTATTCATTCACTTACTCACTTTATGTCATAAGGAACAGCAATCTGGAGCCTAGAGACAGAGGGTGCGAGATTAACTAGGGAATACCCAAGCTTTGACTGTCTTTCTATACCACTTTAAGCTGTACTATAAATAAATAAGAAATGATCAAATTCTCAATAATTAAAAAGGTGCAGGAGAAAGGTTTAGTGAATGGTGGAATATATTCATTTTATAAAACAGACACAACAGGCCAGTGGAAATATGATGAAGATTTAGTGGAGGCCAGTCATGCTCAACGAGATAAAGCCTGACCTTCTGCTAAGTGCAGGAAATACCCCCTAGATCCGCTCTGGCTCTGGATCCTACGGCTCTCCCTGGCTCTGAAACCCATCCTAATTCAAATTCACAAACAGACCGTTTGTCTTCTAGATAGACTCCATTCTATGATGAGCTAGTTAATTAAACTATGAAGTGAAAAAAAACTGGTTACTTTGAAAAGAGAAGGCCCCGTGTTCCTTTTATTAATGTGCAGGAAAAATTGGCCCTGTAGCCTCCATACTGAAAAAAAACATAATAAGGGCGACACTCATAGTATTTGCAGTATTTGTTTATTTATCGTGAGGAAGACATTGAGGAAGGCTTTGGCCAAAACACATTCATGGTAAAATTTTCTCTTCTCCTCTCTTAGTCAGCTTGGGCTCAAAGAAGCAGAACTAAGATGGTTTGAGTCCTACCTATCTGACAGATCCTGTCAAGTGATCTGGCAGGGCTCCTGTTCTTACTTTTACATGTATTTATTTAGCAGACACTTTTCTCCAAAGCAACTTCCAATGAACTCTATGTAGTGTCATCAGCTCACACACCTTATTCACTGTGGTGACTTACACTGCTAGATACACTACTTACAATGGGTCACTCATCCATACATCAGTGGAACACACTCTCTCACTCTCACACACTATGGGTGAACCTGAATAGCATGTCTTTGGACTCTGGGAGGAAACCCAAGCAGACAGGGGGAGAATATGCAAACTCCACACAGGCTGAGCAGGGATCAAACCCACATCCTCTCGCACCACCCAGGCACTGTGAGACAGCAGTGCTACTTGCTGTGCTGCCATGTCACCTTCTCCTCTGACTCTCTCAACTGGTGTCCCACAGGGCTCAGTAGTGGGTCCTCTTCTCTTCTCGATCTACACCTCCTCCCTCGGCCCGGTCATAGCCTCCCATGGATTCAAATACCACTGCTATGCTGATGATACCCAGCCGTTCCTCTCCTTTCCAAATGGAGCATCAGACATTTCCACATCCATTGCTGCCTGCCTGTCGGACATCTCTGCACAGATGTCTGATCACCACCTCCAACTCAACCTCTCCAAAACAGAGATTCTTCACCTCCCAGCTGGTCTGTCCTCCTGTCACGATCTATCGATCAAACTGGACAACTCGCTCATTTTGCCTACCTCCTCGCTTAAGAGTCTGGGAGTGATGATTGACTCAAGTTTATCTTTCCCTCAGCACATTGAAGCCACAACCCGGTCCTGCAGGTACATCCTGCATAATATTCACAGGATCCGCCCTTACCTCACGACAGACTCTGCTTGACTACTTGTCCAGGCCATGGTGACATCCCGTCTGGACTACTGGAACTCTCTCCCGTCTGGCCTTCACGCTACTGCCATCAAACCTCTGCAGCTGATACAGAACGCTGCTGCACGAGTTGTGTTTGATTTGCTAAAACGTTTCAATGTATCTCCTCTACTCATTTATCTGCACTGGCTTCCTGTAGCTGCCCGGATCAGATTTAAGACCCTGGTTATGGCCTACAAATGCATCAATAGAACTGCTCCGAGCTATTTACAGGACTTGATCATTTGCTACACGCCAACCAGACTTCTTTGCTCATCTGCTTTTGCTCGCTTGGTGGTCCCGCACACGAAAAGTAAAGCACTGAGGTTCTCGGTTCTGGCTCCGTTGCGGTGGAGCGACCTCCTCCTCTCGCTCAGAACTGCTGAGTCTTTGTCCACATTTAAAAAGGGTCTTAAAACTCATCTTTTCCGGGCCCACTTTGCCCATGATCTTTTAAGCTCACATAAGGTATAATTGTTCATGCCCATAAGGCACACATGTTCATGATCATGCTCGGATCCGTTCTTTACAGAGCCACTCCTACAATGTAACGTAAATGTTTATATGTATCTCAAAAAAAATACTACTAGGAAGGTGATTAGGAATTGATGATATAATTTAAAGTTTTATTCAGCTACTTGTGTGATGAACGTCGGTGTACATGGTGAAGGAAACTAACTGTACTAAAGAGTCACATCTGCAACTATGTCTCTTTCTCCTATAGTAATGCACAAATTGTATTTTCTATGAGATGTACATCACTTTGCAGAAAGGCTTCTGCTAAATGAATACATGTAAATGTAAATGCAAAATTTCACCTTGGTGTTCGCAACACCGTGAGTGCTGGCCTCGTTCTACTTTGTTGAGGTAAGTGAGCAAAGAAATCGATCAATAAAAACAAAAATAGGCAACCTAAAGGTGATGAAAGGAAATGTACCAGTGTGTCCCCTACCAAGAACTTCTCAAACAAACAAGGCCCAGTGAAGGAACTCAGGAAGCACAGCGAGTTTGGCAGGAACACCCCCTCACGTCTCGCACGAATGCCGGTTTACACCCACTCGCTCACTTGAACATTGTGCCTCTGCTTTTCAGAACCATAGACCCTACGGCAGCAGAAAGTGTAGAGGTTCACAACATTGCCTTACACTTATTTTTGAACCCCACATTCTGCTGCAGTACTCATGAGCAAGGTATGCTGTAAGACAACAGAGCTACTCGCTGTGCCACTGTGTATAACATTCTTAAATCGAAATAAAGAGGATGAGCTTAATTTTATATAAAGATCATATTATGATGTCACACAAAATAGTTCAGTTCAAGGTAAAGGTTGGTTAGCTATTGTGGCAGCAGGGGAGGGGAGAGGAAGGGAGGGGTGCTGCAGGTAGCTCCTTTGGGATCCTAGGAGTCTGTGGCATTTTAAAATCTGCTGCCTTCTTTTTGCACCAGTTGCTTGGGGATGGTATAAAACTTTCAACGAGCGTCTATGAAAAAACTCAGTTTTGGAACTGCAGTCATAAGTCCTGCAAGAGGGGACAGTCACTTTATAAGGAATTGCATGTATTGTTCCAAAAAACAGTTGAATTTACGCACTACGGAAATCCTTACATCTGCCAAATGTAAACATATCCAGTTTAACGGAAGAAGGAGATGTTTATTTCCAGAGGTCTTTGCATGCTGAATGAAAATGTTATTGATTGTCTTATCATTAACTGTATGTGAATTGTCATTGCTGCTCTGTCCCCAGCCTGATGGCCGAATGATGGCCGATGGCTCAAACTCAAGCTGAACCTTAAAGGTTGTTTATACCTAGTCTGTTTTTTGTATGGTATATTACTTGTGTATTATTTAGCTTTGCACAACCCATAATGACCCATCAGTCATTATTATCTACTCTCAGACCATGGTGGACTTGACCCATTTGACAGTAACAGAATATAAGAAAAATTTTATGTAATCTTTTTTGCATTTTCCATTCACTTTTGTTGGATTAATCATACTTTTGGCATTAGTTTGTACTATATGTAAGTTTTTGGAAAAATATTCTTGAAATTAGCAAATTTTGGTGAATTCTGGAACCGGGTTCCAAGCACCAAATATTCCAGTTCTTTTTACAAGCTGATGCTTGCTATAATGTTGAGGTACTTTCTAGAATGTTCTGGTGCCTTCTAGAATCTCTCAATGGCTGTAAAGTACCAAACTAAAACTAACACTGTAGAAAAACTAGTGTTATTTTTGTACTGTAATCACACACACACATTTCAGAACCGCTTGTCCCATACAGGGTCACGGGGAACCGGAGCCTACCCGGCAGTACAGGGCGTAAGGCCGGAGGGGGAGGGGACACACCCAGGACGGGACGCCAGTCCATCACAAGGCACCCCAAGCAGGACTTGAACCCCAGACCCACTGGAGAGCAGGACCCGGTCCAACCCACTGTGCCACCACACCCCCTCATACTCTAATCAGTAAACTTTAATAATCAATAATAATCAACGCAAGAATTGACATAACTAAGAATTCTGAAAAATTTTGTTGCATTGTGAAACAATCACTTCAAAAAATCTCTCATGTTCAGATTATAACTTGAGAGTCACGTACTTTCTCTCTGAAACCACTTGTACCAAGGCAAACCAGAGCCTAACCCGGCAACACAGGGAGCAGGGGGAGGGGACAGCAGTCTTTCGCAAGACATCCCAAGCAGGACTCGAACCCCTGACCCACCAGAGAGGAAGAATCAGCCCGCGCCCCTGTGTCCCCGCACCCTCCAGCTTGAGAGTCATTTACTGAATTGCCAAAGTAGTTGTGTGACCCATGGGTTCCTAGTTTTGTCATGTTCTAGGAATTAGACTTCACTCTCGGAAATTTATCTCCTTTTTAATTTAAAAAATAAAACATTTATATATTATATTTTACAATTTGCTATTAATATATCAACATCCAGCAGTTAAACATGTCCACATTAGATCTTATTACAAACATAAAGACATTTCAACTGGACATTTATATCAACATTTAATCCTTACCTGGATGGCTAACAGTGCATTTCTAGGGTTTTATAATAAAATAGAAATAAAAAACTCCCTTAGAACTGTAGATTGTGGCTGTTTCAAGGGAGCTGAAAAAACCCAAAAACTTTGACCTGCAGATGCATCTGCATTAAATACTTGAAACGTAATCCAGGAACACACATCAAGAAACTCACAAAGCAGGAAACAAAAAACCTACATCGGCACACACAAAACAGTTTGAATAGTTCTACAAAACTAAATTCAGATTTGCTTATATTACAGTGGTTTTTTCCTTGATGAGTTAAATTCTCAAATAGTAGAAGACCAGCATTTATTTACATTTATTACAGTACATTTGCAGCCATGGAACTGCTTCACACACACACACACATTTTCAGAACCGCTTGTCTCATACAGGGTCACGGGGGAACCAGAGCCTACCCGGCAACCCAGGGAGTAAGGCCGGAGGGGGAGGGGACACACCCAGGACAAGACGGCAGTCTGTCGCAAGGCACCCCAAGCAGGACTTGAACCCCAGACCCACAGGAGAACAGGACTGTGGTCCAACCCACTGCACCACCGCGCCCCCTCAGAATTGCTTCAGTTTCCTATAAATTGGCAACAGCTTTTGTGATGTTCACTTATTTACTTAGGGAGTTCCTTCAACTCCATTCGGGTTCATAATATTTGCCAGAAGAACTTAAAAAAGAGACTTCTTCAAAGAAGAATACCTGAGACATT